>NW_028128321.1:0-697916 GCF_965231255.1 Vanellus vanellus | reverse complement strand
GGTGGTAAAAAGACAAACGTTCAGCTTTTGCTGCCACAGCAAAGGTGCCAGCGGGGAAAAGTGATGCTGGTCCTCACTGCCTCCTGGAACCCCTTCAAATGCCCCAGACAATTTGGCCCTCTCTGCTTTCCTGCGGACTCCATCCTCAAAAGCACCTGTTTTCGCTTTCGGCAACTTCCGGAGCAAAAAAGACAAACGTCCAGCTTTTGCTGTTACAGCAAAGGTGCCAGCGGGGAAAAGTAATGCTGGTTCTCACTGCCTCCTGGAACCCCTTCAAATGCCACAGACAATTTGGCCCTCTCTGCTTTCCTGCGGACTCTATCCTCAAAAGCGCCTTTTTTCAATTTCGGCGCCCTCCGGTGTTAAAAAGACAAACGTCCAGCTTTTGCTGCCGCAGCAAAGGTGCCAGCGGGGAAAAGTAATGCTGGTCCTCACTGCCTCCTGGAACCCTTTCAAATGCCCCAGACAATTTGGCCCTCTCTGCTTTCCTGCGGACTCCATCCTCAAAAGCACCTTTTTTCGCTTTCGGCGCCCTCCGGTGGTAAAAAGACAAACGTCCAGCTTTTGCTGCCACAGCAAAGGTGCCAGCGGTGAAAAGTGATGCTGGTCCTCACTGCCTCCTGGAACCTCTTCAAATGCCCCAGACAATTTGGCCCTCTCTGCTTTCCTGCGGAATCCATCCTCAAAAGCACCTGTTTTCGCTTTCGGCATCCTCCAGAGCAAAAAAGACAAACGTCCAGCTTTTGCTGCCACAGCAAAGGTGCCAGCGGGGAAAAGTAATGCTGGTTCTCACTGCCTCCTGGAACCCCTTCAAATGCCCCAGACAATTTGGCCCTCTCTGCTTTCCTGCGGACTCCATCCTCAAAAGCACCTTTTTTCGCTTTCGGCAACCTCAGGAGCAAAAAAGACAAACGTCCAGCTTTTGCTGCCACAGCAAAGGTGCCAGCGGTGAAAAGTGATGCTGGTCCTCACTGCCTCCTGGAACCTCTTCAAATACCCCAGACAATTTGGCCCTCTCTGCTTTCCTGCGGACTCCATCCTCCAAAGCACGTGTTTTCGCTTTCGGCAACCTCCGGAGCAAAAAAGACAAACGTCCAGCTTTTGCTGCCACAGCAAAGGTGCCAGCGGGGAAAAGTGATGCTGGTCCTCACTGCCTCCTGGAACCCCTTCAAATGCCACAGACAATTTAGCCCTCTCTGTTTTCCTGCGGACTCCATCCTCAAAAGCACCTGTTTTCGCTTTCGGCAACCTCAAGAGCAAAAAGACAAACGTCCAGCTTTTGCTGCCACAGCAAAGGTGCCAGCGGGGAAAAGTAATGCTGGTTCTCACTGCCTCCTGGAACTCTTTCAAATGCCCCAGACAATTTGGCCCTCTCTGCTTTCCTGCGGACTCCATCCTCAAAAGCACCTGTTTTCGCTTTCGGCAACCTCCGGAGCAAAAAAGACAAACGTCCAGCTTTTGCTGCCACAGCAAAGGTGCCAGCGGGGAAAAGTAATGCTGGTCCTCACTGCCTCCTGGAACCCTTTCAAATGCCCCAGACAATTTGGCCCTCTCTGCTTTCCTGCGGACTCCATCCTCAAAAGCACCTTTTTTCACTTTCGGCGCCCTCCGGTGGTAAATAGACAAACGTCCAGCTTTTGCTGCCACAGCAAAGGTGCCAGCGGGGAAAAGTAATGCTGGTTCTCACTGCCTCCTGGAACCCTTTCAAATGCCCCAGACAATTTGGCCCTCTCTGCTTTCCTGCGGACTCCATCCTCAAAAGCACCTGTTTTCGCTTTCGGCAACCTCCGGAGCAAAAAAGACAAACGTCCAGCTTTTGCTGCCACAGCAAAGGTGCCAGCGGGGAAAAGTAATGCTGGTTCTCACTGCCTCCTGGAACCCCTTCAAATGTCCCAGACAATTTGGCCCTCTCTGCTTTCCTGCGCACTCTATCCTCAAAAGCGCCTTTTTTCAATTTCGGCGCCCTCCGGTGGTAAAAAGACAAACGTTCAGCTTTTGCTGCCACAGCAAAGGTGCCAGCGGGGAAAAGTAATGCTGGTCCTCACTGCCTCCTGGAACTCTTTCAAATGCCCCAGACAATTTGGCCCTCTCTGCTTTCCTGCGGACTCCATCCTCAAAAGCACCTGTTTTCGCTTTCGGCAAACTCCGGAGCAAAAAAGACAAACGTCCAGCTTTTGCTGCCACAGCAAAGGTGCCAGCGGGGAAAAGTGATGCTGGTCCTCACTGCCTCCTGGAACCCTTTCAAATGCCCCAGACAATTTGGCCCTCTCTGCTTTCCTGCGGACTCCATCCTCAAAAGCACCTGTTTTCGCTTTCGGCAACTTCCGGAGCAAAAAAGACAAACGTCCAGCTTTTGCTGTTACAGCAAAGGTGCCAGCGGGGAAAAGTAATGCTGGTTCTCACTGCCTCCTGGAACCCCTTCAAATGCCACAGACAATTTGGCCCTCTCTGCTTTCCTGCGGACTCTATCCTCAAAAGCGCCTTTTTTCAATTTCGGCGCCCTCCGGTGTTAAAAAGACAAACGTCCAGCTTTTGCTGCCGCAGCAAAGGTGCCAGCGGGGAAAAGTAATGCTGGTCCTCACTGCCTCCTGGAACCCTTTCAAATGCCACAGACAATTTGGCCCTCTCTGCTTTCCTGCGGACTCCATCCTCAAAAGCACCTGTTTTCGCTTTCGGCAACCTCCGGAGAAAAAAAGACAAACGTCCAGCTTTTGCTGCCACAGCAAAGGTGCCAGCGGTGAAAAGTGATGCTGGTCCTCACTGCCTCCTGGAACCTCTTCAAATGCCCCAGACAATTTGGCCCTCTCTGCTTTCCTGCGGACTCCATCCTCAAAAGCACCTTTTTTCACTTTCGGCAACCTCCGGAGCAAAAAAGACAAACGTCCAGCTTTTGCTGCCACAGCAAAGGTGCCAGCGGGGAAAAGTAATGCTGGTTCTCACTGTCTCCTGGAACCCCTTCAAATGCCCCAGACAATTTGGCCCTCTCTGTTTTCCTGCGGACTCCATCCTCAAAAGCACCTGTTTTCGCTTTCGACAACCTCAAGAGCAAAAAAGACAAACGTCCAGCTTTTGCTGCCACAGCAAAGGTGCCAGCGGGGAAAAGTAATGCTGGTTCTCACTGCCTCCTGGAACCTCTTCAAATGCCCCAGACAATTTGGCTCTCTCTGCTTTCCTGCGGACTCTATCCTCAAAAGGGCCTTTTTTCACTTTCCGCGCCCTCCGGTGGTAAAAAGACAAACGTCCAGCTTTTGCTGCCACAGCAAAGGTGCCAGCGGGGAAAAGTAATGCTGGTTCTCTCTGCCTCCTGGAACTCTTTCAAATGCCCAGACAATTTGGCCCTCTCTGCTTTCCTGCGGACTCCATCCTCAAAAGCACCTGTTTTCGGTTTCGGCAGCCTCCGGAGCAAAAAAGACAAACGTCCAGCTTTTGCTGCCACAGCAAAGGTGCCAGCGGGGAAAAGTAATGCTGGTCCTCACTGCCTCCTGGAACCCTTTCAAATGCCCCAGACAATTTGGCCATCTCTGCTTTCCTGCGGACTCCATCCTCAAAAGCACCTTTTTTCACTTTCGGCGCCCTTCGGTGGTAAATAGACAAACGTCCAGCTTTTGCTGCCACAGCAAAGGTGCCAGCGGGGAAAAGTAATGCTGGTTCTCACTGCCTCCTGGAACCGTTTCAAATGCCACATACTATTTGGCCCTCTCTGCTTTCCTGCGGACTCCATCCTCAAAAGCACCTGTTTTCGCTTTCGGCAACCTCCGGAGCAAAAAAGACAAACGTCCAGCTTTTGCTGCCACAGCAAAGGTGCCAGCGGGGAAAAGTGATGCTGGTCCTCACTGCCTCCTGGAACCTCTTCAAATGCCCCAGACAATTTGGCCCTCTCTGCTTTCCTGCGGACTCCATCCTCAAAAGCACCTGTTTCCGCTTTCGGCAACCTCCGGAGCAAAAAAGAAAAAAGTCCAGCTTTTGCTGCCACAGCAAAGGTGCCAGCGGGGAAAAGTGATGCTGGTCCTCATTGCCTCCTGGAACCTTTTCAAATGCCCCAGACAATTTGGCCCTCTCTGCTTTCCTGCGGACTCCATCCTCAAAAGCACCTGTTTTCGCTTTCGGCAACCTCCGGAGCAAAAAAGACAAACGTCCAGCTTTTGCTGCCACAGCAAAGGTGCCAGCGGGGAAAAGTAATGCTGGTCCTCATTGCCTCCTGGAACTTCTTCAAATGCCCCAGACAATTTGGCCCTCTCTGCTTTCCTGCGGACTCCATCCTCAAAAGCACCTGTTTTCACTTTCGGCGCCCTCCGGTGGTAAAAAGACAAACGTCCAGCTTTTGCTGCCACAGCAAAGGTGCCAGGGGGGAAAAGTAATGCTGGTTCTCACTGCCTACTGGAACTCTTTCAAATGCCCCAGACAATTTGGCCCTCTCTGCTTTCCTGCGGACTCCATCCTCAAAAGCACCTGTTTTCGCTTTTGGCAACCTCAGGAGCAAAAAAGACAAACGTCCAGCTTTTGCTGCCACAGCAAAGGTGCCAGCGGGGAAAAGTGATGCTGGTCCTCACTGCCTCCTGGAACCTCTTCAAATGCCACAGACAATTTGGCCCTCTCTGCTTTCCTGCGGACTCCATCCTCAAAAGCACCTGTTTTCGCTTTCGGCAACCTCCGGAGCAAAAAAGACAAACGTCCAGCTTTTGCTGCCACAGCAAAGGTGCCAGCGGGGAAAAGTGATGCTGGTCCTCACTGCCTCCTGAAACCTCTTCAAATGCCCCAGACAATTTGGCCCTCTCTGCTTTCCTGCGGACTCCATCTTCAAAAGTACCTTTTTTCGCTTTCGGTAACCTCAAGAGCAAAAAGACAACGTCCAGGTTTTGCTGCCACAGCAAAGGTGCCAGCGGGGAAAAGTGATGCTGGTCCTCACTGCCTCCTGGAACCCCTTCAAATGCCCCAGACAATTTGGCCCTCTCTGCTTTCCTGCGGACTCCATCCTCAAAAGCACCTGTTTTCGCTTTCGGCAACCTCCGGAGCAAAAAAGACAAACGTCCAGCTTTTGCTGCCACAGCAAAGGTGCCAGCGGGGAAAAGTAATGCTGGTTCTCACTGCCTCCTAGAACCCGTTCAAATGTCCCAGAAAATTTGGCCCTCTCTGCTTTCCTGCGCACTCTATCCTCAAAAGCGCCTTTTTTCAATTTCGGCGCCCTCCGGTGGTAAAAAGACAAACGTCCAGCTTTTGCTGCCACAGCAAAGGTGCCAGCGGGGAAAAGTAATGCTGGTTCTCACTGCCTCCTGGAACCCCTTCAAATGCCCCAGACAATTTGGCCCTCTCTGCTTTCCTGCGGACTCCATCCTCAAAAGCACCTTTTTTCGCTTTCGGCAACCTCAGGAGCAAAAAAGACAAACGTCCAGCTTTTGCTGCCACAGCAAAGGTGCCAGCGGTGAAAAGTGATGCTGGTCCTCACTGCCACCTGGAACCTCTTCAAATACCCCAGACAATTTGGCCCTCTCTGCTTTCCTGCGGACTCCATCCTCCAAAGCACGTGTTTTCGCTTTCGGCAACCTCCGGAGCAAAAAAGACAAACGTCCAGCTTTTGCTGCCACAGCAAAGGTGCCAGCGGGGAAAAGTGATGCTGGTCCTCACTGCCTCCTGGAACCCCTTCAAATGCCACAGACAATTTAGCCCTCTCTGTTTTCCTGCGGACTCCATCCTCAAAAGCACCTGTTTTCGCTTTCGGCAACCTCAAGAGCAAAAAAGACAAACGTCCAGCTTTTGCTGCCACAGCAAAGGTGCCAGCGGGGAAAAGTAATGCTGGTTCTCACTGCCTCCTGGAACCTCTTCAAATGCCCCAGACAATTTGGCCCTCTCTACTTTCCTGCGGACTCTATCCTCAAAAGGGCCTTTTTTCACTTTCGGCGCCCTCCGGTGGTAAAAAGACAAACGTCCAGCTTTTGCTGCCACAGCAAAGGTGCCAGCGGGGAAAAGTAATGCTGGTTCTCACTGCCTCCTGGAACTCTTTCAAATGCCCCAGACAATTTGGCCCTCTCTGCTTTCCTGCGGACTCCATCCTCAAAAGCACCTGTTTTCGCTTTCGGCAGCCTCCGGAGCAAAAAAGACAAACGTCCAGCTTTTGCTGCCACAGCAAAGGTGCCAGCGGGGAAAAGTAATGCTGGTTCTCACTGCCTCCTGGAACCCCTTCAAATGTCCCAGAAAATTTGGCCCTCTCTGCTTTCCTGCGCACTCTATCCTCAAAAGCGCCTTTTTTCAATTTCGGCGGCCTCCGGTGGTAAAAAGACAAACGTTCAGCTTTTGCTGCCACAGCAAAGGTGCCAGCGGGGAAAAGTAATGCTGGTCCTCACTGCCTCCTGGAACTCTTTCAAATGCCCCAGACAATTTGGCCCTCTCTGCTTTCCTGCGGACTCCATCCTCAAAAGCACCTGTTTTCGCTTTCGGCAAACTCCGGAGCAAAAAAGACAAACGTCCAGCTTTTGCTCCCACAGCAAAGGTGCCAGCGGGGAAAAGTGATGCTGGTCCTCACTGCCTCCTGGAACCCCTTCAAATGCCCCAGACAATTTGGCCCTCTCTGCTTTCCTGCGGACTCCATCCTCAAAAGCACCTGTTTTCGCTTTCGGCAACTTCCGGAGCAAAAAAGACAAACGTCCAGCTTTTGCTGTTACAGCAAAGGTGCCAGCGGGGAAAAGTAATGCTGGTTCTCACTGCCTCCTGGAACCCCTTCAAATGCCACAGACAATTTGGCCCTCTCTGCTTTCCTGCGGACTCTATCCTCAAAAGCGCCTTTTTTCAATTTCGGCGCCCTCCGGTGTTAAAAAGACAAACGTCCAGCTTTTGCTGCCGCAGCAAAGGTGCCAGCGGGGAAAAGTAATGCTGGTCCTCACTGCCTCCTGGAACCCTTTCAAATGCCCCAGACAATTTGGCCCTCTCTGCTTTCCTGCGGACTCCATCCTCAAAAGCACCTTTTTTCGCTTTCGGCGTCCTCCGGTTGTAAAAAGACAAACGTCCAGCTTTTGCTGCCACAGCAAAGGTGCCAGCGGTGAAAAGTGATGCTGGTCCTCACTGCCTCCTGGAACCTCTTCAAATGCCCCAGACAATTTGGCCCTCTCTGCTTTCCTGCGGACTCCATCCTCAAAAGCACCTTTTTTCACTTTCGGCAACCTCCGGAGCAAAAAAGACAAACGTCCAGCTTTTGCTGCCACTGCAAAGGTGCCAGCGGGGAAAAGTAATGCTGGTTCTCACTGTCTCCTGGAACCCCTTCAAATGCCCCAGACAATTTGGCCCTCTCTGTTTTCCTGCGGACTCCATCCTCAAAAGCACCTGTTTTCGCTTTCGACAACCTCAAGAGCAAAAAAGACAAACGTCCAGCTTTTGCTGCCACAGCAAAGGTGCCAGCGGGGAAAAGTAATGCTGGTTCTCACTGCCTCCTGGAACCTCTTCAAATGCCCCAGACAATTTGGCTCTCTCTGCTTTCCTGCGGACTCTATCCTCAAAAGGGCCTTTTTTCACTTTCCGCGCCCTCCGGTGGTAAAAAGACAAACGTTCAGCTTTTGCTGCCACAGCAAAGGTGCCAGCGGGGAAAAGTGATGCTGGTCCTCACTGCCTCCTGGAACCCCTTCAAATGCCCCAGACAATTTGGCCCTCTCTGCTTTCCTGCGGACTCCATCCTCAAAAGCACCTGTTTTCGCTTTCGGCAACTTCCGGAGCAAAAAAGACAAACGTCCAGCTTTTGCTGTTACAGCAAAGGTGCCAGCGGGGAAAAGTAATGCTGGTTCTCACTGCCTCCTGGAACCCCTTCAAATGCCACAGACAATTTGGCCCTCTCTGCTTTCCTGCGGACTCTATCCTCAAAAGCGCCTTTTTTCAATTTCGGCGCCCTCCGGTGTTAAAAAGACAAACGTCCAGCTTTTGCTGCCGCAGCAAAGGTGCCAGCGGGGAAAAGTAATGCTGGTCCTCACTGCCTCCTGGAACCCTTTCAAATGCCCCAGACAATTTGGCCCTCTCTGCTTTCCTGCGGACTCCATCCTCAAAAGCACCTTTTTTCGCTTTCGGCGCCCTCCGGTGGTAAAAAGACAAACGTCCAGCTTTTGCTGCCACAGCAAAGGTGCCAGCGGTGAAAAGTGATGCTGGTCCTCACTGCCTCCTGGAACCTCTTCAAATGCCCCAGACAATTTGGCCCTCTCTGCTTTCCTGCGGAATCCATCCTCAAAAGCACCTGTTTTCGCTTTCGGCATCCTCCGGAGCAAAAAAGACAAACGTCCAGCTTTTGCTGCCACAGCAAAGGTGCCAGCGGGGAAAAGTAATGCTGGTTCTCACTGCCTCCTGGAACCCCTTCAAATGCCCCAGACAATTTGGCCCTCTCTGCTTTCCTGCGGACTCCATCCTCAAAAGCACCTTTTTTCGCTTTCGGCAACCTCAGGAGCAAAAAAGACAAACGTCCAGCTTTTGCTGCCACAGCAAAGGTGCCAGCGGTGAAAAGTGATGCTGGTCCTCACTGCCTCCTGGAACCTCTTCAAATACCCCAGACAATTTGGCCCTCTCTGCTTTCCTGCGGACTCCATCCTCCAAAGCACGTGTTTTCGCTTTCGGCAACCTCCGGAGCAAAAAAGACAAACGTCCAGCTTTTGCTGCCACAGCAAAGGTGCCAGCGGGGAAAAGTGATGCTGGTCCTCACTGCCTCCTGGAACCCCTTCAAATGCCACAGACAATTTAGCCCTCTCTGTTTTCCTGCGGACTCCATCCTCAAAAGCACCTGTTTTCGCTTTCGGCAACCTCAAGAGCAAAAAAGACAAACGTCCAGCTTTTGCTGCCACAGCAAAGGTGCCAGCGGGGAAAAGTAATGCTGGTTCTCACTGCCTCCTGGAACTCTTTCAAATGCCCCAGACAATTTGGCCCTCTCTGCTTTCCTGCGGACTCCATCCTCAAAAGCACCTGTTTTCGCTTTCGGCAACCTCCGGAGCAAAAAAGACAAACGTCCAGCTTTTGCTGCCACAGCAAAGGTGCCAGCGGGGAAAAGTAATGCTGGTCCTCACTGCCTCCTGGAACCCTTTCAAATGCCCCAGACAATTTGGCCCTCTCTGCTTTCCTGCGGACTCCATCCTCAAAAGCACCTTTTTTCACTTTCGGCGCCCTCCGGTGGTAAATAGACAAACGTCCAGCTTTTGCTGCCACAGCAAAGGTGCCAGCGGGGAAAAGTAATGCTGGTTCTCACTGCCTCCTGGAACCCTTTCAAATGCCCCAGACAATTTGGCCCTCTCTGCTTTCCTGCGGACTCCATCCTCAAAAGCACCTGTTTTCGCTTTCGGCAACCTCCGGAGCAAAAAAGACAAACGTCCAGCTTTTGCTGCCACAGCAAAGGTGCCAGCGGGGAAAAGTAATGCTGGTTCTCACTGCCTCCTGGAACCCCTTCAAATGTCCCAGACAATTTGGCCCTCTCTGCTTTCCTGCGCACTCTATCCTCAAAAGCGCCTTTTTTCAATTTCGGCGCCCTCCGGTGGTAAAAAGACAAACGTTCAGCTTTTGCTGCCACAGCAAAGGTGCCAGCGGGGAAAAGTAATGCTGGTCCTCACTGCCTCCTGGAACTCTTTCAAATGCCCCAGACAATTTGGCCCTCTCTGCTTTCCTGCGGACTCCATCCTCAAAAGCACCTGTTTTCGCTTTCGGCAAACTCCGGAGCAAAAAAGACAAACGTCCAGCTTTTGCTGCCACAGCAAAGGTGCCAGCGGGGAAAAGTGATGCTGGTCCTCACTGCCTCCTGGAACCCTTTCAAATGCCCCAGACAATTTGGCCCTCTCTGCTTTCCTGCGGACTCCATCCTCAAAAGCACCTGTTTTCGCTTTCGGCAACTTCCGGAGCAAAAAAGACAAACGTCCAGCTTTTGCTGTTACAGCAAAGGTGCCAGCGGGGAAAAGTAATGCTGGTTCTCACTGCCTCCTGGAACCCCTTCAAATGCCACAGACAATTTGGCCCTCTCTGCTTTCCTGCGGACTCTATCCTCAAAAGCGCCTTTTTTCAATTTCGGCGCCCTCCGGTGTTAAAAAGACAAACGTCCAGCTTTTGCTGCCGCAGCAAAGGTGCCAGCGGGGAAAAGTAATGCTGGTCCTCACTGCCTCCTGGAACCCTTTCAAATGCCACAGACAATTTGGCCCTCTCTGCTTTCCTGCGGACTCCATCCTCAAAAGCACCTGTTTTCGCTTTCGGCAACCTCCGGAGAAAAAAAGACAAACGTCCAGCTTTTGCTGCCACAGCAAAGGTGCCAGCGGTTAAAAGTGATGCTGGTCCTCACTGCCTCCTGGAACCTCTTCAAATGCCCCAGACAATTTGGCCCTCTCTGCTTTCCTGCGGACTCCATCCTCAAAAGCACCTTTTTTCACTTTCGGCAACCTCCGGAGCAAAAAAGACAAACGTCCAGCTTTTGCTGCCACAGCAAAGGTGCCAGCGGGGAAAAGTAATGCTGGTTCTCACTGTCTCCTGGAACCCCTTCAAATGCCCCAGACAATTTGGCCCTCTCTGTTTTCCTGCGGACTCCATCCTCAAAAGCACCTGTTTTCGCTTTCGACAACCTCAAGAGCAAAAAAGACAAACGTCCAGCTTTTGCTGCCACAGCAAAGGTGCCAGCGGGGAAAAGTAATGCTGGTTCTCACTGCCTCCTGGAACCTCTTCAAATGCCCCAGACAATTTGGCTCTCTCTGCTTTCCTGCGGACTCTATCCTCAAAAGGGCCTTTTTTCACTTTCCGCGCCCTCCGGTGGTAAAAAGACAAACGTCCAGCTTTTGCTGCCACAGCAAAGGTGCCAGCGGGGAAAAGTAATGCTGGTTCTCTCTGCCTCCTGGAACTCTTTCAAATGCCCAGACAATTTGGCCCTCTCTGCTTTCCTGCGGACTCCATCCTCAAAAGCACCTGTTTTCGGTTTCGGCAGCCTCCGTAGCAAAAAAGACAAACGTCCAGCTTTTGCTGCCACAGCAAAGGTGCCAGCGGGGAAAAGTAATGCTGGTCCTCACTGCCTCCTGGAACCCTTTCAAATGCCCCAGACAATTTGGCCATCTCTGCTTTCCTGCGGACTCCATCCTCAAAAGCACCTTTTTTCACTTTCGGCGCCCTTCGGTGGTAAATAGACAAACGTCCAGCTTTTGCTGCCACAGCAAAGGTGCCAGCGGGGAAAAGTAATGCTGGTTCTCACTGCCTCCTGGAACCGTTTCAAATGCCACATACTATTTGGCCCTCTCTGCTTTCCTGCGGACTCCATCCTCAAAAGCACCTGTTTTCGCTTTCGGCAACCTCCGGAGCAAAAAAGACAAACGTCCAGCTTTTGCTGCCACAGCAAAGGTGCCAGCGGGGAAAAGTGATGCTGGTCCTCACTGCCTCCTGGAACCTCTTCAAATGCCCCAGACAATTTGGCCCTCTCTGCTTTCCTGCGGACTCCATCCTCAAAAGCACCTGTTTCCGCTTTCGGCAACCTCCGGAGCAAAAAAGAAAAAAGTCCAGCTTTTGCTGCCACAGCAAAGGTGCCAGCGGGGAAAAGTGATGCTGGTCCTCATTGCCTCCTGGAACCTTTTCAAATGCCCCAGACAATTTGGCCCTCTCTGCTTTCCTGCGGACTCCATCCTCAAAAGCACCTGTTTTCGCTTTCGGCAACCTCCGGAGCAAAAAAGACAAACGTCCAGCTTTTGCTGCCACAGCAAAGGTGCCAGCGGGGAAAAGTAATGCTGGTCCTCATTGCCTCCTGGAACTTCTTCAAATGCCCCAGACAATTTGGCCCTCTCTGCTTTCCTGCGGACTCCATCCTCAAAAGCACCTGTTTTCACTTTCGGCGCCCTCCGGTGGTAAAAAGACAAACGTCCAGCTTTTGCTGCCACAGCAAAGGTGCCAGGGGGGAAAAGTAATGCTGGTTCTCACTGCCTACTGGAACTCTTTCAAATGCCCCAGACAATTTGGCCCTCTCTGCTTTCCTGCGGACTCCATCCTCAAAAGCACCTGTTTTCGCTTTTGGCAACCTCAGGAGCAAAAAAGACAAACGTCCAGCTTTTGCTGCCACAGCAAAGGTGCCAGCGGGGAAAAGTGATGCTGGTCCTCACTGCCTCCTGGAACCTCTTCAAATGCCACAGACAATTTGGCCCTCTCTGCTTTCCTGCGGACTCCATCCTCAAAAGCACCTGTTTTCGCTTTCGGCAACCTCCGGAGCAAAAAAGACAAACGTCCAGCTTTTGCTGCCACAGCAAAGGTGCCAGCGGGGAAAAGTGATGCTGGTCCTCACTGCCTCCTGAAACCTCTTCAAATGCCCCAGACAATTTGGCCCTCTCTGCTTTCCTGCGGACTCCATCTTCAAAAGTACCTTTTTTCGCTTTCGGTAACCTCAAGAGCAAAAAGACAACGTCCAGGTTTTGCTGCCACAGCAAAGGTGCCAGCGGGGAAAAGTGATGCTGGTCCTCACTGCCTCCTGGAACCCCTTCAAATGCCCCAGACAATTTGGCCCTCTCTGCTTTCCTGCGGACTCCATCCTCAAAAGCACCTGTTTTCGCTTTCGGCAACCTCCGGAGCAAAAAAGAAAAAAGTCCAGCTTTTGCTGCCACAGCAAAGGTGCCAGCAGGGAAAAGTAATGCTGGTTCTCACTGCCTCCTGGAACCTCTTCAAATGCCCCAGACAATTTGGCCCTCTCTGCTTTCCTGCGGACTCCATCCTCAAAAGCGCCTTTTTTCACTTTCGGCGCCCTCCGGTGGTAAAAAGACAAACGTCCAGCTTTTGCTGCCGCAGCAAAGGTGCCAGCGGGGAAAAGTAATGCTGGTTCTCACTGCCTCCTGGAACTCTTTCAAATGCCCCAGACAATTTGGCCCTCTCTGCTTTCCTGCGGACTCCATCCTCAAAAGCACCTGTTTTCGCTTTCGGCAACCTCCGGAGCAAAAAAGACAAACGTCCAGCTTTTGCTGCCACAGCAAAGGTGCCAGCGGGGAAAAGTAATGCTGGTCCTCACTGCCTCCTGGAACCCTTTCAAATGCCCCAGACAATTTGGCCCTCTCTGCTTTCCTGCGGACTCCATCCTCAAAAGCACCTTTTTTCTTTTTCGGCGCCCTCCGGTGGTAAAAAGACAAACGTCCAGCTTTTGCTGCCACAGCAAAGGTGCCAGCGGGGAAAAGTAATGCTGGTTCTCACTGCCTCCTGGAACTCTTTCAAATGCCCCAGACAATTTGGCCCTCTCTGCTTTCCTGCGGACTCCATCCTCAAAAGCACCTGTTTTCGCTTTCGGCAACCTCCGGAGCAAAAAAGACAAACGTCCAGCTTTTGCTGCCACAGCAAAGGTGCCAGCGGGGAAAAGTGATGCTGGTCCTCACTGCCTCCTGGAACCTCTTCAAATGCCACAGACAATTTGGCCCTCTCTGCTTTCCTGCGGACTCTATCCTCAAAAGCACCTTTTTACACTTTCGGCGCCCTCCGGTGGTAAAAAGACAAACGTCCAGCTTTTGCTGCCACAGCAAAGGTGCCAGCGGGGAAAAGTGATGCTGGTTCTCAACTGCCTCCTGGAACTCTTTCAAATGCCCCAGACAATTTGGCCCTCTCTGCTTTCCTGCGGACTCCATCCTCAAAAGCACCTGTTTTCGCTTTCGGCAACCTTCGATGCAAAAAAGACAAACGTCCAGTTTTGCTGCCACAGCAAAGGTGCCAGCGGGGAAAAGTAATGCTGGTTCTCACTGCCTCCTGGAACTCTTTCAAATGCCCCAGACAATTTGGCCCTCTCTGCTTTCCTGCGGACTCCATCCTCAAAAGCACCTGTTTTCGCTTTCGGCAACCTCCGGAGCAAAAAAGACAAACGTCCAGCTTTTGCTGCCACAGCAAAGGTGCCAGCGGGGAAAAGTGATGCTGGTCCTCATTGCCTTCTGGAACCTCTTCAAATGCCCCAGACAATTTGGCCCTCTCTGCTTTCCTGCAGACTCCATCCTCAAAAGCACCTGTTTTCGCTTTCGGCAACCTCCGGAGCAAAAAAGACAAACGTCCAGCTTTTGCTGCCACAGCAAAGGTGCCAGCGGGGAAAAGTAATGCTGGTTCTCACTGCCTCCTGGAACCTCTTCAAATGCCCCAGACAATTTGGCCCTCTCTGCTTTCCTGCGGACTCTATCTACAAAAGCGCCTTTTTTCACTTTCGGCGCCCTCCGGTGGTAAAAAGACAAACGTCCAGCTTTTGCTGCCACAGCAAAGGTGCCAGCGGGGAAAAGTAATGCTGGTCCTCACTGCCTCCTGGAACTCTTTCAAATGCCCCAGACAATTTGGCCCTCTCTGCTTTCCTGCGGACTCCATCCTCAAAAGCACCTGTTTTCGCTTTCGGCAACCTCAGGAGCAAAAAAGACAAACGTCCAGCTTTTGCTGCCACAGCAAAGGTGCCAGCGGGGAAAAGTAATGCTGGTCCTCATTGCCTCCTGGAACTTCTTCAAATGCCCCAGACAATTTGGCCCTCTCTGCTTTCCTGCGGACTCCATCCTCAAAAGCACCTTTTTTCACTTTCGGCAACCTCCGGAGCAAAAAAGACAAACGTCCAGCTTTTGCTGCCACAGCAAAGGTGCCAGCGGGGAAAAGTGATGCTGGTCCTCACTGCCTCCTGGAACCTCTTCAAATGCCACAGACAATTTGGCCCTCTCTGCTTTCCTGCGGACTCTATCTACAAAAGCGCCTTTTTTCACTTTCGGCGCCCTCCGGTGGTAAAAAGACAAACGTCCAGCTTTTGCTGCCACAGCAAAGGTGCCAGCGGGGAAAAGTAATGCTGGTCCTCACTGCCTCCTGGAACTCTTTCAAATGCCCCAGACAATTTGGCCCTCTCTGCTTTCCTGCGGACTCCATCCTCAAAAGCACCTGTTTTCGCTTTCGGCAACCTCAGGAGCAAAAAAGACAAACGTCCAGGTTTTGCTGCCACAGCAAAGGTGCCAGCGGGGAAAAGTAATGCTGGTTCTCATTGCCTCCTGGAACTTCTTCAAATGCCCCAGACAATTTGGCCCTCTCTGCTTTCCTGCGGACTCCATCCTCAAAAGCACCTGTTTTCGCTTTCGGCAGCCTCCAGAGCAAAAAAGACAAACGTCCAGCTTTTGCTGCCACAGCAAAGGTGCCAGCGGGGAAAAGTAATGCTGGTTCTCACTGCCTCCTGGAACTCTTTCAAATGCCCCAGACAATTTGGCCCTCTCTGCTTTCCTGCGGACTCCATCCTCAAAAGCACCTGTTTTCACTTTCGGCGCCCTCCGGTGGTAAAAAGACAAACGTCCAGCTTTTGCTGCCACAGCAAAGGTGCCAGGGGGGAAAAGTAATGCTGGTTCTCACTGCCTACTGGAACTCTTTCAAATGCCCCAGACAATTTGGCCCTCTCTGCTTTCCTGCGGACTCCATCCTCAAAAGCACCTTTTTTCACTTTCGGCGCCCTCCCTTGGTAAAAAGACAAACGTCCAGCTTTTGCTGCCACAGCAAAGGTGCCAGCGGGGAAAAGTAATGCTGGTTCTCACTGCCTCCTGGAACTCTTTCAAATGCCCCAGACAATTTGGCCCTCTCTGCTTTCCTGCGGACTCCATCCTCAAAAGCACCTGTTTTCGCTTTCGGCAACCTCCGGAGCAAAAAAGACAAACGTCCAGCTTTTGCTGCCACAGCAAAGGTGCCAGCGGTGAAAAGTGATGCTGGTCCTCACTGCCTCCTGGAACCCTTTTAAATGCCCCAGACAATTTGGCCCTCTCTGCTTTCCTGCGGACTCCATCCTCAAAAGCACCTGTTTTCGCTTTCGGCAACCTCCGGAGCAAAAAAGACAAACGTCCAGCTTTTGCTGCCACAGCAAAGGTGCCAGCGGGGAAAAGTGATGCTGGTCCTCACTGCCTCCTGGAACCTCTTCAAATGCCACAGACAATTTGGCCCTCTCTGCTTTCCTGCGGACTCCATCCTCAAAAGCACCTGTTTTCGCTTTCGGCAGCCTCCGGAGCAAAAAAGACAAATGTCCAGCTTTTGCTGCCACAGCAAAGGTGCCAGCGGGGAAAAGTGATGCTGGTCCTCATTGTCTCCTGGAACCTCTTCAAATGCCACAGACAATTTGGCCCTCTCTGCTTTCCTGCGGACTCTATCCTCAAAAGCACCTTTTTTCACATTCAGCGCCCTCCGGTGGTAAAAAGACAAACGTCCAGCTTTTGCTGCCACAGCAAAGGTGCCAGCGGGGAAAAGTGATGCTGGTCCTCACTGCCTCCTGGAACCCGTTCAAATGCCCCAGACAATTTGGCCCTCTCTGCTTTCCTGCGGACTCCATCCTCAAAAGCACCTGTTTTCGCTTTCGGCAACTTCCGGAGCAAAAAAGACAAACGTCCAGCTTTTGCTGTTACAGCAAAGGTGCCAGCGGGGAAAAGTAATGCTGGTTCTCACTGCCTCCTGGAACCCCTTCAAATGCCACAGAGAATTTGGCCCTCTCTGCTTTCCTGCGGACTCCATCCTCAAAAGCACCTTTTTTCACTTTCGGCGCCCTCCGGTGGTAAAAAGACAAACGTCCAGCTTTTGCTGCCACAGCAAAGGTGCCAGCGGTGAAAAGTGATGCTGGGTCTCACTGCCTCCTGGAACTCTTTCAAATGCCCCAGACAATTTGGCCCTCTCTGCTTTCCTGCGGACTCCATCCTCAAAAGCACCTGTTTTCGCTTTCGGCAACCTCCGGAGCAAAAAAGACAAACGTCCAGCTTTTGCTGCCACAGCAAAGGTGCCAGCGGGGAAAAGTGATGCTGGTCCTCACTGCCTCCTGGAACCTCTTCAAATGCCACAGACAATTTGGCCCTCTCTGCTTTCCTGCGGACTCCATCCTCAAAAGCACCTGTTTTCGCTTTCGGCAGCCTCCGGAGCAAAAAAGACAAATGTCCAGCTTTTGCTGCCACAGCAAAGGTGCCAGCTAGAAAAGTGATGCTGGTCCTCATTGCCTCCTGGAACCTCTTCAAATGCCACAGACAATTTGGCCCTCTCTGCTTTCCTGCGGACTCTATCCTCAAAAGCACCTTTTTTCACTTTCGGCGCCCTCCGGTGGTAAAAAGACAAACGTCCAGCTTTTGCTGCCACAGCAAAGGTGCCAGCGGGGAAAAGTGATGCTGGTCCTCACTGCCTCCTGGAACCCGTTCAAATGCCCCAGACAATTTGGCCCTCTCTGCTTTCCTGCGGACTCCATCCTCAAAAGCACCTGTTTTCGCTTTCGGCAACTTCCGGAGCAAAAAAGACAAACGTCCAGCTTTTGCTGTTACAGCAAAGGTGCCAGCGGGGAAAAGTAATGCTGGTTCTCACTGCCTCCTGGAACCCCTTCAAATGCCACAGACAATTTGGCCCTCTCTGCTTTCCTGCGGACTCTATCCTCAAAAGCGCCTTTTTTCAATTTCGGCGCCCTCCGGTGTTAAAAAGACAAACGTCCAGCTTTTGCTGCCGCAGCAAAGGTGCCAGCGGGGAAAAGTAATGCTGGTCCTCACTGCCTCCTGGAACCCTTTCAAATGCCCCAGACAATTTGGCCCTCTCTGCTTTCCTGCGGACTCCATCCTCAAAAGCACGTTTTTTCGCTTTCGGCGCCCTCCGGTGGTAAAAAGACAAACGTCCAGCTTTTGCTGCCACAGCAAAGGTGCCAGCGGGGAAAAGTGATGCTGGTCCTCACTGCCTCCTGGAACCCGTTCAAATGCCCCAGACAATTTGGCCCTCTCTGCTTTCCTACGGACTCCATCCTCAAAAGCACCTTTTTTTGCTTTCGGCAACCTCCGGAGCAAAAAAGACAAACGTCCAGCTTTTGCTGCCACAGCAAAGGTGCCAGCGGGGAAATGTAATGCTGGTTCTCACTGCCTCCTGGAACCCCTTCAAATGCCCCAGACAATTTGGCCCTCTCTGCTTTCCTGCGGACTCCATCTTCAAAAGCACCTGTTTTCGCTTTCGGCAACCTCAAGAGCAAAAAAGACAAACGTCCAGCTTTTGCTGCCACAGCAAAGGTGCCAGCGGGGAAAAGTAATGCTGGTTCTCACTGCCTCCTGGAACCTCTTCAAATGCCCCAGACAATTTGGCCCTCTCTACTTTCCTGCGGACTCTATCCTCAAAAGGGCCTTTTTTCACTTTCGGCGCCCTCCGGTGGTAAAAAGACAAACGTCCAGCTTTTGCTGCCACAGCAAAGGTGCCAGCGGGGAAAAGTAATGCTGGTTCTCACTGCCTCCTGGAACTCTTTCAAATGCCCCAGACAATTTGGCCCTCTCTGCTTTCCTGCGGACTCCATCCTCAAAAGCACCTGTTTTCGCTTTCGGCAACCTCTGGAGCAAAAAAGAAAAACGTCCAGCTTTTGCTGCCACAGCAAAGGTGCCAGCGGGGAAAAGTAATGCTGGTTCTCACTGCCTCCTGGAACCCCTTCAAATGCCCCAGACAATTTGGCCCTCTCTGCTTTCCTGCGGACTCCATCCTCAAAAGCACCTTTTTTCGCTTTCGGCAACCTCAAGAGCAAAAAAGACAAACGTCCAGCTTTTGCTGCCACAGCAAAGGTGCCAGCGGGGAAAAGTGATGCTGGTCCTCACTGCCTCCTGGAACCCCTTCAAATGCCCCAGACAATTTGGCCCTCTCTGCTTTCCTGCGGACTCCATCCTCAAAAGCACCTGTTTTCACTTTCGGCAACCTCAGGAGCGAAAAAGACAAACGTCCAGCTTTTGCTGCCACAGCAAAGGTGCCAGCGGTGAAAAGTGATGCTGGTCCTCACTGCCTCCTGGAACCTCTTCAAATGCCCAGACAATTTGGCCCTCTCTGCTTTCCTGCGGACTCCATCCTCAAAAGCACCTGTTTTCGCTTTCGGCAGCCTCCAGAGCAAAAAAGACAAACGTCCAGCTTTTGCTGCCACAGCAAAGGTGCCAGCGGGGAAAAGTGATGCTGGTCCTCATTGCCTCCTGGAACCTCTTCAAATGCCACAGACAATTTGGCCCTCTCTGCTTTCCTGCGGACTCCATCCTCAAAAGCACCTTTTTTCGCTTTCGGCAACCTTCGGAGCAAAAAAGACAAACGTCCAGTTTTGCTGCCACAGCAAAGGTGCCAGCGGGGAAAAGTAATGCTGGTTCTCACTGCCTCCTGGAACTCTTTCAAATGCCCCAGACAATTTGGCCCTCTCTGCTTTCCTGCGGACTCCATCCTCAAAAGCACCTGTTTTCGCTTTCGGCAACCTCCGGAGCAAAAAAGACAAACGTCCAGCTTTTGCTGCCACAGCAAAGGTGCCAGCGGGGAAAAGTAATGCTGGTTCTCACTGCCTCCTGGAACCCCTTCAAATGCCCCAGACAATTTGGCCCTCTCTGCTTTCCTGCGGACTCTATCCTCAAAAGCGCCTTTTTTCACTTTCGGCGCCCTCCGGTGGTAAAAAGACAAACGTCCAGCTTTTGCTGCCACAGCAAAGGTGCCAGCGGGGAAAAGTAATGCTGGTCCTCACTGCCTCCTGGAACCCCTTCAAATGCCCCAGACAATTTGGCCCTCTCTGCTTTCCTACGGACTCCATCCTCAAAAGCACCTTTTTTTGCTTTCGGCAACCTCCGGAGCAAAAAAGACAAACGTCCAGCTTTTGCTGCCACAGCAAAGGTGCCAGCGGGGAAAAGTAATGCTGGTTCTCACTGCCTCCTGGAACCCCTTCAAATGCCCCAGACAATTTGGCCCTCTCTGCTTTCCTGCGGACTCCATCCTCAAAAGCACCTGTTTTCGCTTTCGGCAACCTCAAGAGCAAAAAAGACAAACGTCCAGCTTTTGCTGCCACAGCAAAGGTGCCAGCGGGGAAAAGTAATGCTGGTTCTCACTGCCTCCTGGAACCTCTTCAAATGCCCCAGACAATTTGGCCCTCTCTACTTTCCTGCGGACTCTATCCTCAAAAGGGCCTTTTTTCACTTTCGGCGCCCTCTGGTGGTAAAAAGACAAACGTCCAGCTTTTGCTGCCACAGCAAAGGTGCCAGCGGGGAAAAGTAATGCTGGTTCTCACTGCCTCCTGAAACTCTTTCAAATGCCCCAGACAATTTGGCCCTCTCTGCTTTCCTGCGGACTCCATCCTCAAAAGCACCTGTTTTCGCTTTCGGCAACCTCTGGAGCAAAAAAGAAAAACGTCCAGCTTTTGCTGCCACAGCAAAGGTGCCAGCGGGGAAAAGTAATGCTGGTTCTCACTGCCTCCTGGAACCCCTTAAAATGCCCCAGACAATTTGGCCCTCTCTGCTTTCCTGCGGACTCCATCCTCAAAAGCACCTTTTTTCGCTTTCGGCAACCTCCGGAGCAAAAAAGACAAACGTCCAGCTTTTGCTGCCACAGCAAAGGTGCCAGCGGGGAAAAGTGATGCTGGTCCTCACTGCCTCCTGGAACCCGTTCAAATGCCCCAGACAATTTGGCCCTCTCTGCTTTCCTGCGGACTCCATCCTCAAAAGCACCTGTTTTCGCTTTCGGCAACCTCAGGAGCAAAAAAGACAAACGTCCAGCTTTTGCTGCCACAGCAAAGGTGCCAGCGGGGAAAAGTAATGCTGGTTCTCACTGCCTCCTGGAACCCCTTCAAATGCCACAGAGAATTTGGCCCTCTCTGCTTTCCTGCGGACTCCATCCTCAAAAGCACCTTTTTTCACTTTCGGCGCCCTCCGGTGGTAAAAAGACAAACGTCCAGCTTTTGCTGCCACAGCAAAGGTGCCAGCGGGGAAAAGTAATGCTGGTTCTCACTGCCTCCTGGAACTCTTTCAAATGCCCCAGACAATTTGGCCCTCTCTGCTTTCCTGCGGACTCCATCCTCAAAAGCACCTGTTTTCGCTTTCAGCAACCTCCGGAGCAAAAAAGACAAACGTCCAGCTTTTGCTGCCACAGCAAAGGTGCCAGCGGTGAAAAGTGATGCTGGGTCTCACTGCCTCCTGGAACTCTTTCAAATGCCCCAGACAATTTGGCCCTCTCTGCTTTCCTGCGGACTCCATCCTCAAAAGCACCTGTTTTCGCTTTCGGCAACCTCCGGAGCAAAAAAGACAAACGTCCAGCTTTTGCTGCCACAGCAAAGGTGCCAGCGGGGAAAAGTGATGCTGGTCCTCACTGCCTCCTGGAACCTCTTCAAATGCCACAGACAATTTGGCCCTCTCTGCTTTCCTGCGGACTCCATCCTCAAAAGCACCTGTTTTCGCTTTCGGCAGCCTCCGGAGCAAAAAAGACAAATGTCCAGCTTTTGCTGCCACAGCAAAGGTGCCAGCTAGAAAAGTGATGCTGGTCCTCATTGCCTCCTGGAACCTCTTCAAATGCCACAGACAATTTGGCCCTCTCTGCTTTCCTGCGGACTCTATCCTCAAAAGCACCTTTTTTCACTTTCGGCGCCCTCCGGTGGTAAAAAGACAAACGTCCAGCTTTTGCTGCCACAGCAAAGGTGCCAGCGGGGAAAAGTGATGCTGGTCCTCACTGCCTCCTGGAACCCGTTCAAATGCCCCAGACAATTTAGCCCTCTCTGCTTTCCTGCGGACTCCATCCTCAAAAGCACCTGTTTTCGCTTTCGGCAACTTCCGGAGCAAAAAAGACAAACGTCCAGCTTTTGCTGTTACAGCAAAGGTGCCAGCGGGGAAAAGTAATGCTGGTTCTCACTGCCTCCTGGAACCCCTTCAAATGCCACAGACAATTTGGCCCTCTCTGCTTTCCTGCGGACTCTATCCTCAAAAGCGCCTTTTTTCAATTTCGGCGCCCTCCGGTGTTAAAAAGACAAACGTCCAGCTTTTGCTGCCGCAGCAAAGGTGCCAGCGGGGAAAAGTAATGCTGGTCCTCACTGCCTCCTGGAACCCTTTCAAATGCCCCAGACAATTTGGCCCTCTCTGCTTTCCTGCAGACTCCATCCTCAAAAGCACCTGTTTTCGCTTTCGGCAACCTCTGGAGCAAAAAAGACAAACGTCCAGCTTTTGCTGCCACAGCAAAGGTGCCAGCGGGGAAAAGTAATGCTGGTTCTCACTGCCTCCTGGAACCCCTTAAAATGCCCCAGACAATTTGGCCCTCTCTGCTTTCCTGCGGACTCCATCCTCAAAAGCACCTTTTTTCGCTTTCGGCAACCTCCGGAGCAAAAAAGACAAACGTCCAGCTTTTGCTGCCACAGCAAAGGTGCCAGCGGGGAAAAGTGATGCTGGTCCTCACTGCCTCCTGGAACCCGTTCAAATGCCCCAGACAATTTGGCCCTCTCTGCTTTCCTGCGGACTCCATCCTCAAAAGCACCTGTTTTCGCTTTCGGCAACCTCAGGAGCAAAAAAGACAAACGTCCACCTTTTGCTGCCACAGCAAAGGTGCCAGCGGTGAAAAGTGATGCTGGTCCTCCCTGCCTCCTGGAACCTCTTCAAATGCCCAGACAATTTGGCCCTCTCTGCTTTCCTGCGGACTCCATCCTCAAAAGCACCTGTTTTCGCTTTCGCCAGTCTCCAGAGCAAAAAAAACAAACGTCCAGCTTTTGCTGCCACAGCAAAGGTGCCAGCGGGGAAAAGTGATGCTGGTCCTCATTGCCTCCTGGAACCTCTTCAAATGCCACAGACAATTTGGCCCTCTCTGCTTTCCTGCGGACTCCATCCTCAAAAGCACCTTTTTTCGCTTTCGGCAACCTCCGGAGCAAAAAAGACAAACGTCCAGCTTTTGCTGCCACAGCAAAGGTGCCAGCGGTGAAAAGTGATGCTGATCCTCACTGCCTCCTGGAACCTCTTCAAATGCCCCAGACAATTTGGCCCTCTCTGCTTTCCTGCGGACTCTATCCTCAAAAGCGCCTTTTTTCTTTTTCGGCGCCCTCCGGTGGTAAAAAGACAAACGTCCAGCTTTTGCTGCCACAGCAAAGGTGCCAGCGGGGAAAAGTAATGCTGGTTCTCACTGCCTCCTGGAACTCTTTCAAATGCCCCAGACAATTTGGCCCTCTCTGCTTTCCTGCGGACTCCATTCTCAAAAGCACCTGTTTTCGCTTTCGGCAACCTCCGGAGCAAAAAAGACAAACGTCCAGCTTTTGCTGCCACAGCAAAGGTGCCAGCGGGGAAAAGTGATGCTGGTTCTCACTGCCTCCTGGAACCCTTTCAAATGCCCCAGACAATTTGGCCCTCTCTGCTTTCCTGCGGACTCCATCCTCAAAAGCACCTTTTTTCGCTTTCGGCAACCTCAGGAGCAAAAAAGACAAACGTCCAGCTTTTGCTGCCACAGCAAAGGTGCCAGCGGTGAAAAGTGATGCTGGTCCTCACTGCCTCCTGGAACCTCTTCAAATGCCCCAGACAATTTGGCCCTCTCTGCTTTCCTGCGGACTCTATCCTCAAAAGCACCTTTTTACACTTTCGGCGCCCTCCGGTGGTAAAAAGACAAACGTCCAGCTTTTGCTGCCACAGCAAAGGTGCCAGCGGGGAAAAGTGATGCTGGTTCTCACTGCCTCCTGGAACTCTTTCAAATGCCCCAGACAATTTGGCCCTCTCTGCTTTCCTGCGGACTCCATCCTCAAAAGCACCTGTTTTCGCTTTCGGCAACCTCAAGAGCAAAAAAGACAAACGTCCAGCTTTTGCTGCCACAGCAAAGGTGCCAGCGGGGAAAAGTAATGCTGGTTCTCACTGCCTCCTGGAACTCTTTCAAATGCCCCAGACAATTTGGCCCTCTCTGCTTTCCTGCGGACTCCATCCTCAAAAGCACCTGTTTTCGCTTTCGGCAACCTCAGGAGCAAAAAAGACAAACGTCCAGCTTTTGCTGCCACAGCAAAGGTGCCAGCGGTGAAAAGTGATGCTGGTCCTCACTGCCTCCTGGAACCTCTTCAAATGCCACAGACAATTTGGCCCTCTCTGCTTTCCTGCGGACTCCATCCTCAAAAGCACCTTTTTTCGCTTTCGGCAACCTCCGGAGCAAAAAAGACAAACGTCCAGCTTTTGCTGCCACAGCAAAGGTGCCAGCGGGGAAAAGTAATGCTGGTTCTCACTGCCTCCTGGAACCCCTTCAAATGCCCCAGACAATTTGGCCCTCTCTGCTTTCCTGCGGACTCCATCTTCAAAAGTACCTGTTTTCGCTTTCGGCAGCCTCCGGAGCAAAAAAGACAAACGTCCAGCTTTTGCTGCCACAGCAAAGGTGCCAGCGGGGAAACGTGATGCTGATCCTCACTGCCTCCTGGAACCCCTTCAAATGCCACAGACAATTTAGCCCTCTCTGCTTTCCTGCGGACTCCATCCTCAAAAGCACCTGTTTTCGCTTTAGGCAACCTCAAGAGCAAAAAAGACAAACGTCCAGCTTTTGCTGCCACAGCAAAGGTGCCAGCGGGGAAATGTAATGCTGGTTCTCACTGCGTCCTGGAACCTCTTCAAATGCCCCAGACAATTTGGCCCTCTCTGCTTTCCTGCGGACTCTATCCTCAAAAGCGCCTTTTTTCTTTTTCGGCGCCCTCCGGTGGTAAAAAGACAAACGTCCAGCTTTTGCTGCCACAGCAAAGGTGCCAGCGGGGAAAAGTAATGCTGGTTCTCACTGCCTCCTGGAACTCTTTCAAATGCCCCAGACAATTTGGCCCTCTCTGCTTTCCTGCGGACTCCATTCTCAAAAGCACCTGTTTTCGCTTTCGGCAACCTCCGGAGCAAAAAAGACAAACGTCCAGCTTTTGCTGCCACAGCAAAGGTGCCAGCGGGGAAAAGTGATGCTGGTCCTCACTGCCTCCTGGAACCCTTTCAAATGCCCCAGACAATTTGGCCCTCTCTGCTTTCCTGCGGACTCTATCTACAAAAGAGCCTTTTTTCACTTTCGGCGCCCTCCGGTGGTAAAAAGACAAACGTCCAGCTTTTGCTGCCACAGCAAAGGTGCCAGCGGGGAAAAGTAATGCTGGTTCTCACTGCCTCCTGGAACTCTTTCAAATGCCCCAGACAATTTGGCCCTCTCTGCTTTCCTGCGGACTCCATCCTCAAAAGCACCTGTTTTCGCTTTCGGCAACCTCAGGAGCAAAAAAGACAAACGTCCAGGTTTTGCTGCCACAGCAAAGGTGCCAGCGGGGAAAAGTAATGCTGGTCCTCATTGCCTCCTGGAACTTCTTCAAATGCCCCAGACAATTTGGCCCTCTCTGCTTTCCTGCGGACTCCATCCTCAAAAGCACCTGTTTTCGCTTTCGGCAGCCTCCTCAGCAAAAAAGACAAACGTCCAGCTTTTGCTGCCACAGCAAAGGTGCCAGCGGGGAAAAGTAATGCTGGTTCTCACTGCCTCCTGGAACTCTTTCAAATGCCCCAGACAATTTGGCCCTCTCTGCTTTCCTGCGGACTCCATCCTCAAAAGCACCTGTTTTCACTTTCACCGCCCTCCGGTGGTAAAAAGACAAACGTCCAGCTTTTGCTGCCACAGCAAAGGTGCCAGCGGGGAAAAGTAATGCTGGTCCTCACTGCCTCCTGGAACTCTTTCAAATGCCCCAGACAATTTGGCCCTCTCTGCTTTCCTGCGGACTCCATCCTCAAAAGCACCTGTTTTCGCTTTCGGCAACCTCCGGAGCAAAAAAGACAAACGTCCTGCCTTTGCTGCCACAGCAAAGGTGCCAGCGGTGAAAAGTGATGCTGGTCCTCACTGCCTCCTGGAACCCCTTCAAATGCCCCAGACAATTTGGCCCTCTCTGCTTTCCTGCGGACTCCATCTTCAAAAGTACCTGTTTTCGCTTTCGGCAGCCTCCGGAGCAAAAAAGACAAACGTCCAGCTTTTGCTGCCACAGCAAAGGTGCCAGCGGGGAAAAGTGATGCTGATCCTCACTGCCTCCTGGAACCCCTTCAAATGCCACAGACAATTTAGCCCTCTCTGCTTTCCTGCGGACTCCATCCTCAAAAGCACCTGTTTTCGCTTTCGGCAACCTCAAGAGCAAAAAAGACAAACGTCCAGCTTTTGCTGCCACAGCAAAGGTGCCAGCGGGGAAAAGTAATGCTGGTTCTCACTGCCTCCTGGAACCTCTTCAAATGCCCCAGACAATTTGGCCCTCTCTGCTTTCCTGCGGACTCTATCCTCAAAAGCGCCTTTTTTCTTTTTCGGCGCCCTCCGGTGGTAAAAAGACAAACGTCCAGCTTTTGCTGCCACAGCAAAGGTGCCAGCGGGGAAAAGTAATGCTGGTTCTCACTGCCTCCTGGAACCCCTTCAAATGCCCCAGACAATTTGGCCCTCTCTGCTTTCCTGCGGACTCCATTCTCAAAAGCACCTGTTTTCGCTTTCGGCAACCTCCGGAGCAAAAAAGACAAACGTCCAGCTTTTGCTGCCACAGCAAAGGTGCCAGCGGGGAAAAGTGATGCTGGTCCTCACTGCCTCCTGGAACCCTTTCAAATGCCCCAGACAATTTGGCCCTCTCTGCTTTCCTGCGGACTCCATTCTCAAAAGCACCTGTTTTCGCTTTCGGCAACCTCCGGAGCAAAAAAGACAAACGTCCAGCTTTTGCTGCCACAGCAAAGGTGCCAGCGGGGAAAAGTGATGCTGGTCCTCACTGCCTCCTGGAACCCTTTCAAATGCCCCAGACAATTTGGCCCTCTCTGCTTTCCTGCGGACTCTATCTACAAAAGAGCCTTTTTTCACTTTCGGCGCCCTCCGGTGGTAAAAAGACAAACGTCCAGCTTTTGCTGCCACAGCAAAGGTGCCAGCGGGGAAAAGTAATGCTGGTTCTCACTGCCTCCTGGAACTCTTTCAAATGCCCCAGACAATTTGGCCCTCTCTGCTTTCCTGCGGACTCCATCCTTAAAAGCACCTGTTTTCGCTTTCGGCAACCTCAGGAGCAAAAAAGACAAACGTCCAGGTTTTGCTGCCACAGCAAAGGTGCCAGCGGGGAAAAGTAATGCTGGTCCTCATTGCCTCCTGGAACTTCTTCAAATGCCCCAGACAATTTGGCCCTCTCTGCTTTCCTGCGGACTCCATCCTCAAAAGCACCTGTTTTCGCTTTCGGCAGCCTCCTCAGCAAAAAAGACAAACGTCCAGCTTTTGCTGCCACAGCAAAGGTGCCAGCGGGGAAAAGTAATGCTGGTTCTCACTGCCTCCTGGAACTCTTTCAAATGCCCCAGACAATTTGGCCCTCTCTGCTTTCCTGCGGACTCCATCCTCAAAAGCACCTGTTTTCACTTTCGCCGCCCTCCGGTTGTAAAAAGACAAACGTCCAGCTTTTGCTGCCACAGCAAAGGTGCCAGCGGGGAAAAGTAATGCTGGTCCTCACTGCGTCCTGGAACTCTTTCAAATGCCCCAGACAATTTGGCCCTCTCTGCTTTCCTGCGGACTCCATCCTCAAAAGCACCTGTTTTCGCTTTCGGCAACCTCCGGAGCAAAAAAGACAAACGTCCTGCCTTTGCTGCCACAGCAAAGGTGCCAGCGGTGAAAAGTGATGCTGGTCCTCACTGCCTCCTGGAACCCCTTCAAATGCCCCAGACAATTTGGCCCTCTCTGCTTTCCTGCGGACTCCATCTTCAAAAGTACCTGTTTTCGCTTTCGGCAGCCTCCGGAGCAAAAAAGACAAACGTCCAGCTTTTGCTGCCACAGCAAAGGTGCCAGCGGGGAAAAGTGATGCTGATCCTCACTGCCTCCTGGAACCCCTTCAAATGCCACAGACAATTTAGCCCTCTCTGCTTTCCTGCGGACTCCATCCTCAAAAGCACCTGTTTTCGCTTTCGGCAACCTCAAGAGCAAAAAAGACAAACGTCCAGCTTTTGCTGCCACAGCAAAGGTGCCAGCGGGGAAAAGTAATGCTGGTTCTCACTGCCTCCTGGAACCTCTTCAAATGCCCCAGACAATTTGGCCCTCTCTGCTTTCCTGCGGACTCTATCCTCAAAAGCGCCTTTTTTCTTTTTCGGCGCCCTCCGGTGGTAAAAAGACAAACGTCCAGCTTTTGCTGCCACAGCAAAGGTGCCAGCGGGGAAAAGTAATGCTGGTTCTCACTGCCTCCTGGAACTCTTTCAAATGCCCCAGACAATTTGGCCCTCTCTGCTTTCCTGCGGACTCCATTCTCAAAAGCACCTGTTTTCGCTTTCGGCAACCTCCGGAGCAAAAAAGACAAACGTCCAGCTTTTGCTGCCACAGCAAAGGTGCCAGCGGGGAAAAGTGATGCTGGTCCTCACTGCCTCCTGGAACCCTTTCAAATGCCCCAGACAATTTGGCCCTCTCTGCTTTCCTGCGGACTCCATCCTCAAAAGCACCTGTTTTCGCTTTCGGCAGCCTCCGGAGCAAAAAAGACAAACGTCCAGCTTTTGCTGCCACAGCAAAGGTGCCAGCGGTGAAAAGTGATGCTGGTCCTCACTGCCTCCTGGAACCTCTTCAAATGCCCCAGACAATTTGGCCCTCTCTGCTTTCCTGCGGACTCTATCCTCAAAAGCACCTTTTTACACTTTCGGCGCCCTCCGGTGGTAAAAAGACAAACGTCCAGCTTTTGCTGCCACAGCAAAGGTGCCAGCGGGGAAAAGTGATGCTGGTTCTCACTGCCTCCTGGAACTCTTTCAAATGCCCCAGACAATTTGGCCCTCTCTGCTTTCCTGCGGACTCCATCCTCAAAAGCACCTGTTTTCGCTTTCGGCAACCTCAAGAGCAAAAAAGACAAACGTCCAGCTTTTGCTGCCACAGCAAAGGTGCCAGCGGGGAAAAGTAATGCTGGTTCTCACTGCCTCCTGGAACTCTTTCAAATGCCCCAGACAATTTGGCCCTCTCTGCTTTCCTGCGGACTCCATCCTCAAAAGCACCTGTTTTCGCTTTCGGCAACCTCCGGAGCAAAAAAGACAAACGTCCTGCCTTTGCTGCCACAGCAAAGGTGCCAGCGGTGAAAAGTGATGCTGGTCCTCACTGCCTCCTGGAACCTCTTCAAATGCCCCAGACAATTTGGCCCTCTCTGCTTTCCTGCGGACTCCATCCTCAAAAGCACCTTTTTTCGCTTTCGGCAACCTCCGGAGCAAAAAAGACAAACGTCCAGCTTTTGCTGCCACAGCAAAGGTGCCAGCGGGGAAAAGTAATGCTGGTTCTCACTGCGTCCTGGAACCCCTTCAAATGCCCCAGACAATTTGGCCCTCTCTGCTTTCCTGCGGACTCCATCTTCAAAAGTACCTGTTTTCGCTTTCGGCAGCCTCCGGAGCAAAAAAGACAAACGTCCAGCTTTTGCTGCCACAGCAAAGGTGCCAGCGGGGAAAAGTGATGCTGATCCTCACTGCCTCCTGGAACCCCTTCAAATGCCACAGACAATTTAGCCCTCTCTGCTTTCCTGCGGACTCCATCCTCAAAAGCACCTGTTTTCGCTTTCGGCAACCTCAAGAGCAAAAAAGACAAACGTCCAGCTTTTGCTGCCACAGCAAAGGTGCCAGCGGGGAAAAGTAATGCTGGTTCTCACTGCGTCCTGGAACCTCTTCAAATGCCCCAGACAATTTGGCCCTCTCTGCTTTCCTGCGGACTCTATCCTCAAAAGCGCCTTTTTTCTTTTTCGGCGCCCTCCGGTGGTAAAAAGACAAACGTCCAGCTTTTGCTGCCACAGCAAAGGTGCCAGCGGGGAAAAGTAATGCTGGTTCTCACTGCCTCCTGGAACTCTTTCAAATGCCCCAGACAATTTGGCCCTCTCTGCTTTCCTGCGGACTCCATTCTCAAAAGCACCTGTTTTCGCTTTCGGCAACCTCCGGAGCAAAAAAGACAAACGTCCAGCTTTTGCTGCCACAGCAAAGGTGCCAGCGGGGAAAAGTGATGCTGGTCCTCACTGCCTCCTGGAACCCTTTCAAATGCCCCAGACAATTTGGCCCTCTCTGCTTTCCTGCGGACTCCATCCTCAAAAGCACCTTTTTTCGCTTTCGGCAACCTCAGGAGCAAAAAAGACAAACGTCCAGCTTTTGCTGCCACAGCAAAGGTGCCAGCGGTGAAAAGTGATGCTGGTCCTCACTGCCTCCTGGAACCTCTTCAAATGCCCCAGACAATTTGGCCCTCTCTGCTTTCCTGCGGACTCTATCCTCAAAAGCACCTTTTTACACTTTCGGCGCCCTCCGGTGGTAAAAAGACAAACGTCCAGCTTTTGCTGCCACAGCAAAGGTGCCAGCGGGGAAAAGTGATGCTGGTTCTCACTGCCCCCTGGAACTCTTTCAAATGCCCCAGACAATTTGGCCCTCTCTGCTTTCCTGCGGACTCCATCCTCAAAAGCACCTGTTTTCGCTTTCGGCAACCTCAAGAGCAAAAAAGACAAACGTCCAGCTTTTGCTGCCACAGCAAAGGTGCCAGCGGGGAAAAGTAATGCTGGTTCTCACTGCCTCCTGGAACTCTTTCAAATGCCCCAGACAATTTGGCCCTCTCTGCTTTCCTGCGGACTCCATCCTCAAAAGCACCTGTTTTCGCTTTCGGCAACCTCCGGAGCAAAAAAGACAAACGTCCTGCCTTTGCTGCCACAGCAAAGGTGCCAGCGGTGAAAAGTGATGCTGGTCCTCACTGCCTCCTGGAACCTCTTCAAATGCCCCAGACAATTTGGCCCTCTCTGCTTTCCTGCGGACTCCATCCTCAAAAGCACCTTTTTTCGCTTTCGGCAACCTCCGGAGCAAAAAAGACAAACGTCCAGCTTTTGCTGCCACAGCAAAGGTGCCAGCGGGGAAAAGTAATGCTGGTTCTCACTGCGTCCTGGAACCCCTTCAAATGCCCCAGACAATTTGGCCCTCTCTGCTTTCCTGCGGACTGCATCTTCAAAAGTACCTGTTTTCGCTTTCGGCAGCCTCCGGAGCAAAAAAGACAAACGTCCAGCTTTTGCTGCCACAGCAAAGGTGCCAGCGGGGAAAAGTGATGCTGATCCTCACTGCCTCCTGGAACCCCTTCAAATGCCACAGACAATTTAGCCCTCTCTGCTTTTCTGCGGACTCCATCCTCAAAAGCACCTGTTTTCGCTTTCGGCAACCTCAAGAGCAAAAAAGACAAACGTCCAGCTTTTGCTGCCACAGCAAAGGTGCCAGCGGGGAAAAGTAATGCTGGTTCTCACTGCGTCCTGGAACCTCTTCAAATGCCCCAGACAATTTGGCCCTCTCTGCTTTCCTGCGGACTCTATCCTCAAAAGCGCCTTTTTTCTTTTTCGGCGCCCTCCAGTGGTAAAAAGACAAACGTCCAGCTTTTGCTGCCACAGCAAAGGTGCCAGCGGGGAAAAGTAATGCTGGTTCTCACTGCCTCCTGGAACTCTTTCAAATGCCCCAGACAATTTGGCCCTCTCTGCTTTCCTGCGGACTCCATTCTCAAAAGCACCTGTTTTCGCTTTCGGCAACCTCCGGAGCAAAAAAGACAAACGTCCAGCTTTTGCTGCCACAGCAAAGGTGCCAGCGGGGAAAAGTGATGCTGGTCCTCACTGCCTCCTGGAACCCTTTCAAATGCCCCAGACAATTTGGCCCTCTCTGCTTTCCTGCGGACTCCATCCTCAAAAGCACCTTTTTTCGCTTTCGGCAACCTCAGGAGCAAAAAAGACAAACGTCCAGCTTTTGCTGCCACAGCAAAGGTGCCAGCGGTGAAAAGTGATGCTGGTCCTCACTGCCTCCGGGAACCTCTTCAAATGCCCCAGACAATTTGGCCCTCTCTGCTTTCCTGCGGACTCTATCCTCAAAAGCACCTTTTTACACTTTCGGCGCCCTCCGGTGGTAAAAAGACAAACGTCCAGCTTTTGCTGCCACAGCAAAGGTGCCAGCGGGGAAAAGTAATGCTGGTTCTCACTGCCTCCTGGAACTCTTTCAAATGCCCCAGACAATTTGGCCCTCTCTGCTTTCCTGCGGACTCCATCCTCAAAAGCACCTGTTTTCGCTTTCGGCAACCTCAAGAGCAAAAAAGACAAACGTCCAGCTTTTGCTGCCACAGCAAAGGTGCCAGCGGGGAAAAGTAATGCTGGTTCTCACTGCCTCCTGGAACTCTTTCAAATGCCCCAGACAATTTGGCCCTCTCTGCTTTCCTGCGGACTCCATCCTCAAAAGCACCTGTTTTCGCTTTCGGCAACCACCGGAGCAAAAAAGACAAACGTCCTGCCTTTGCTGCCACAGCAAAGGTGCCAGCGGGGAAAAGTGATGCTGGTCCTCACTGCCTCCTGGAACCTCTTCAAATGCCCCAGACAATTTGGCCCTCTCTGCTTTCCTGCGGACTCCATCCTCAAAAGCACCTTTTTTCGCTTTCGGCAACCTCCGGAGCAAAAAAGACAAACGTCCAGCTTTTGCTGCCACAGCAAAGGTGCCAGCGGGGAAAAGTAATGCTGGTTCTCACTGCCTCCTGGAACCCCTTCAAATGCCCCAGACAATTTGGCCCTCTCTGCTTTCCTGCGGACTCCATCTTCAAAAGCACCTGTTTTCGCTTTCGGCAGCCTCCGGAGCAAAAAAGACAAACGTCCAGCTTTTGCTGCCACAGCAAAGGTGCCAGCGGGGAAAAGTGATGCTGATCCTCACTGCCTCCTGGAACCCCTTCAAATGCCACAGACAATTTAGCCCTCTCTGCTTTCCTGCGGACTCCATCCTCAAAAGCACCTGTTTTCGCTTTCGGCAACCTCAAGAGCAAAAAAGACAAACGTCCAGCTTTTGCTGCCACAGCAAAGGTGCCAGCGGGGAAAAGTAATGCTGGTTCTCACTGCCTCCTGGAACCTCTTCAAATGCCCCAGACAATTTGGCCCTCTCTGCTTTCCTGCGGACTCTATCCTCAAAAGCGCCTTTTTTCTTTTTCGGCGCCCTCTGGTGGTAAAAAGACAAACGTCCAGCTTTTGCTGCCACAGCAAAGGTGCCAGCGGGGAAAAGTAATGCTGGTTCTCACTGCCTCCTGGAACTCTTTCAAATGCCCCAGACAATTTGGCCCTCTCTGCTTTCCTGCGGACTCCATTCTCAAAAGCACCTGTTTTCGCTTTCGGCAACCTCCGGAGCAAAAAAGACAAACGTCCAGCTTTTGCTGCCACAGCAAAGGTGCCAGCGGGGAAAAGTGATGCTGGTCCTCACTGCCTCCTGGAACCCTTTCAAATGCCCCAGACAATTTGGCCCTCTCTGCTTTCCTGCGGACTCTATCCTCAAAAGCACCTGTTTTCGCTTTCGGCAACCTCAAGAGCAAAAAAGACAAACGTCCAGCTTTTGCTGCCACAGCAAAGGTGCCAGCGGGGAAAAGTAATGCTGGTTCTCACTGCCTCCTGGAACTCTTTCAAATGCCCCAGACAATTTGGCCCTCTCTGCTTTCCTGCGGACTCCATCCTCAAAAGCACCTGTTTTCACTTTCGCCGCCCTCCGGTGGTAAAAAGACAAACGTCCAGCTTTTGCTGCCACAGCAAAGGTGCCAGGGGGAAAAAGTAATGCTGGTTCTCACTGCCTACTGGAACTCTTTCAAATGCCCCAGACAATTTGGCCCTCTCTGCTTTCCTGCGGACTCCATCCTCAAAAGCACCTTTTTTCGCTTTGGCAACCTCCGGAGCAAAAAGACAAACGTCCAGGTTTTGCTGCCACAGCAAAGGTGCCAGCGGGGAAAAGTGATGCTGATCCTCACTGCCTCCTGGAACCCCTTCAAATGCCACAGACAATTTAGCCCTCTCTGCTTTCCTGCGGACTCCATCCTCAAAAGCACCTGTTTTCGCTTTCGGCAACCTCAAGAGCAAAAAAGACAAACGTCCAGCTTTTGCTGCCACAGCAAAGGTGCCAGCGGGGAAAAGTAATGCTGGTTCTCACTGCCTCCTGGAACCTCTTCAAATGCCCCAGACAATTTGGCCCTCTCTGCTTTCCTGCGGACTCTATCCTCAAAAGCGCCTTTTTTCTTTTTCGGCGCCCTCTGGTGGTAAAAAGACAAACGTCCAGCTTTTGCTGCCACAGCAAAGGTGCCAGCGGGGAAAAGTAATGCTGGTTCTCACTGCCTCCTGGAACTCTTTCAAATGCCCCAGACAATTTGGCCCTCTCTGCTTTCCTGCGGACTCCATTCTCAAAAGCACCTGTTTTCGCTTTCGGCAACCTCCGGAGCAAAAAAGACAAACGTCCAGCTTTTGCTGCCACAGCAAAGGTGCCAGCGGGGAAAAGTGATGCTGGTCCTCACTGCCTCCTGGAACCCTTTCAAATGCCCCAGACAATTTGGCCCTCTCTGCTTTCCTGCGGACTCTATCCTCAAAAGCACCTGTTTTCGCTTTCGGCAACCTCAAGAGCAAAAAAGACAAACGTCCAGCTTTTGCTGCCACAGCAAAGGTGCCAGCGGGGAAAAGTAATGCTGGTTCTCACTGCCTCCTGGAACTCTTTCAAATGCCCCAGACAATTTGGCCCTCTCTGCTTTCCTGCGGACTCCATCCTCAAAAGCACCTGTTTTCACTTTCGCCGCCCTCCGGTGGTAAAAAGACAAACGTCCAGCTTTTGCTGCCACAGCAAAGGTGCCAGGGGGAAAAAGTAATGCTGGTTCTCACTGCCTACTGGAACTCTTTCAAATGCCCCAGACAATTTGGCCCTCTCTGCTTTCCTGCGGACTCCATCCTCAAAAGCACCTTTTTTCGCTTTGGCAACCTCCGGAGCAAAAAGACAAACGTCCAGGTTTTGCTGCCACAGCAAAGGTGCCAGCGGGGAAAAGTGATGCTGGTCCTCACTGCCTCCTGGAACCCCTTCAAATGCCTTAGACAATTTGGCCTTCTCTGCTTTCCTGCGGACTCCATCCTCAAAAGCACCTGTTTTTGCTTTCGGCAACCTCAAGAGCAAAAAAGACAAACGTCCAGCTTTTGCTGCCACAGCAAAGGTGCCAGCGGGGAAAAGTAATGCTGGTTCTCACTGCCTCCTGGAACCTCTTCAAATGCCCCAGACAATTTGGCCCTCTCTGCTTTCCTGCGGACTCTATCCTCAAAAGCGCCTTTTTTCACTTTCGGCGCCCTCCGGTGGTAAAAAGACAAACGTCCAGCTTTTGCTGCCGCAGCAAAGGTGCCAGCGGGGAAAAGTAATGCTGGTTCTCACTGCCTCCTGGAACTCTTTCAAATGCCCCAGACAATTTGGCCCTCTCTGCTTTCCTGCGGACTCCATCCTCAAAAGCACCTGTTTTCGCTTTCGGCATCCTCCGGAGCAAAAAAGACAAACGTCCAGCTTTTGCTGCCACAGCAAAGGTGCCAGGGGGGAAAAGTAATGCTGGTCCTCACTGCCTCCTGGAACCCTTTCAAATGCCCCAGACAATTTGGCCCTCTCTGCTTTCCTGCGGACTCCATCCTCAAAAGCACCTTTTTTCACTTTCGGCGCCCTCCGGTGGTAAAAAGACAAACGTCCAGCTTTTGCTGCCACAGCAAAGGTGCCAGCGGGGAAAAGTAATGCTGGTTCTCACTGCCTCCTGGAACTCTTTCAAATGCCCCAGACAATTTGGCCCTCTCTGCTTTCCTGCGGACTCCATCCTCAAAAGCACCTGTTTTCGCTTTCGGCAGCCTCCAGAGCAAAAAAGACAAACGTCCAGATTTTGCTGTTACAGCAAAGGTGCCAGCGGGGAAAAGTAATGCTGGGTCTCACTGCCTCCTGGAACCCTTTCAAATGCCCCAGACAATTTGGCCCTCTCTGCTTTCCTGCGGACTCCATCCTCAAAAGCACCTGTTTTCGCTTTCGGCAGCCTCCGGAGCAAAAAAGACAAACGTCCAGCTTTTGCTGCCACAGCAAAGGTGCCAGCGGGGAAAAGTGATGCTGGTCCTCACTGCCTCCTGGAACCTCTTCAAATGCCACAGACAATTTGGCCCTCTCTGCTTTCCTGCGGACTCCATCCTCAAAAGCACCTGTTTTCGCTTTCGGCAGCCTCCGGAGCAAAAAAGACAAACGTCCAGCTTTTGCTGCCACAGCAAAGGTGCCAGCGGGGAAAAGTGATGCTGGTCCTCATTGCCTCCTGGAACCTCTTCAAATGCCACAGACAATTTGGCCCTCTCTGCTTTCCTGCGGACTCTATCCTCAAAAGCACCTTTTTTCACTTTCGGCGCCCTCCGGTGGTAAAAAGACAAACGTCCAGCTTTTGCTGCCACAGCAAAGGTGCCAGCGGGGAAAAGTGATGCTGGTCCTCACTGCCTCCTGGAACCCGTTCAAATGCCCCAGACAATTTGGCCCTCTCTGCTTTCCTGCGGACTCCATCCTCAAAAGCACCTGTTTTCGCTTTCGGCAACTTCCGGAGCAAAAAAGACAAACGTCCAGCTTTTGCTGTTACAGCAAAGGTGCCAGCGGGGAAAAGTAATGCTGGTTCTCACTGCCTCCTGGAACCCCTTCAAATGCCACAGACAATTTGGCCCTCTCTGCTTTCCTGCAGACTCTATCCTCAAAAGCGCCTTTTTTCAATTTCGGCGCCCTCCGGTGTTAAAAAGACAAACGTCCAGCTTTTGCTGCCGCAGCAAAGGTGCCAGCGGGGAAAAGTAATGCTGGTCCTCACTGCCTCCTGGAACCCTTTCAAATGCCCCAGACAATTTGGCCCTCTCTGCTTTCCTGCGGACTCCATCCTCAAAAGCACTTTTTTTCGCTTTCGGCGCCCTCCGGTGGTAAAAAGACAAACGTCCAGCTTTTGCTGCCACAGCAAAGGTGCCAGCGGTGAAAAGTGATGCTGGTCCTCACTGCCTCCTGGAACCTCTTCAAATGCCCCAGACAATTTGGCCCTCTCTGCTTTCCTGCGGACTCCATCCTCAAAAGCACCTTTTTTTGCTTTCGGCAACCTCCGGAGCAAAAAAGACAAACGTCCAGCTTTTGCTGCCACAGCAAAGGTGCCAGCGGGGAAAAGTAATGCTGGTTCTCACTGCCTCCTGGAACCCTTTCAAATGCCACAGACAATTTGGCCCTCTCTGCTTTCCTGCGGACTCCATCCTCAAAAGCACCTTTTTTCGCTTTCGGCAACCTCAGGAGCAAAAAAGACAAACGTCCAGCTTTTGCTGCCACAGCAAAGGTGCCAGCGCGGAAAAGTGATGCTGGTCCTCACTGCCTCCTGGAACCTCTTCAAATGCCCCAGACAATTTGGCCCTCTCTGCTTTCCTGCGGACTCCATTCTCAAAAGCACCTGTTTTCGCTTTCGGCAACCTCAAGAGCAAAAAAGACAAACGTCCAGCTTTTGCTGCCACAGCAAAGGTGCCAGCGGGGAAAAGTAATGCTGGTTCTCACTGCCTCCTGGAACTCTTTCAAATGCCCCAGACAATTTGGCCCTCTCTGCTTTCCTGCGGACTCCATCCTCAAAAGCACCTGTTTTCGCTTTCGGCAGCCTCCTCAGCAAAAAAGACAAACGTCCAGCTTTTGCTGCCACAGCAAAGGTGCCAGCGGGGAAAAGTAATGCTGGTTCTCACTGCCTCCTGGAACTCTTTCAAATGCCCCAGACAATTTGGCCCTCTCTGCTTTCCTGCGGACTCCATCCTCAAAAGCACCTGTTTTCACTTTCGCCGCCCTCCGGTGGTAAAAAGACAAACGTCCAGCTTTTGCTGCCACAGCAAAGGTGCCAGGGGGAAAAAGTAATGCTGGTTCTCACTGCCTACTGGAACTCTTTCAAATGCCCCAGACAATTTGGCCCTCTCTGCTTTCCTGCGGACTCCATCCTCAAAAGCACCTGTTTTCGCTTTGGCAACCTCCGGAGCAAAAAGACAAACGTCCAGGTTTTGCTGCCACAGCAAAGGTGCCAGCGGGGAAAAGTGATGCTGGTCCTCACTGCCTCCTGGAACCCCTTCAAATGCCTTAGACAATTTGGCCTTCTCTGCTTTCCTGCGGACTCCATCCTCAAAAGCACCTGTTTTTGCTTTCGGCAACCTCAAGAGCAAAAAAGACAAACGTCCAGCTTTTGCTGCCACAGCAAAGGTGCCAGCGGGGAAAAGTAATGCTGGTTCTCACTGCCTCCTGGAACCTCTTCAAATGCCCCAGACAATTTGGCCCTCTCTGCTTTCCTGCGGACTCTATCCTCAAAAGCGCCTTTTTTCACTTTCGGCGCCCTCCGGTGGTAAAAAGACAAACGTCCAGCTTTTGCTGCCGCAGCAAAGGTGCCAGCGGGGAAAAGTAATGCTGGTTCTCACTGCCTCCTGGAACTCTTTCAAATGCCCCAGACAATTTGGCCCTCTCTGCTTTCCTGCGGACTCCATCCTCAAAAGCACCTGTTTTCGCTTTCGGCATCCTCCGGAGCAAAAAAGACAAACGTCCAGCTTTTGCTGCCACAGCAAAGGTGCCAGGGGGGAGAAGTAATGCTGGTTCTCACTGCCTCCTGGAACCCTTTCAAATGCCACAGACAATTTGGCCCTCTCTGCTTTCCTGCGGACTCCATCCTCAAAAGCACCTTTTTTCACTTTCGGCGCCCTCCGGTGGTAAAAAGACAAACGTCCAGCTTTTGCTGCCACAGCAAAGGTGCCAGCGGGGAAAAGTAATGCTGGTTCTCACTGCCTCCTGGAACTCTTTCAAATGCCCCAGACAATTTGGCCCTCTCTGCTTTCCTGCGGACTCCATCCTCAAAAGCACCTGTTTTCGCTTTCGGCAGCCTCCAGAGCAAAAAAGACAAACGTCCAGCTTTTGCTGCCACAGCAAAGGTGCCAGCGGTGAAAAGTGATGCTGGGTCTCACTGCCTCCTGGAACCCTTTCAAATGCCCCAGACAATTTGGCCCTCTCTGCTTTCCTGCGGACTCCATCCTCAAAAGCACCTGTTTTCGCTTTCGGCAGCCTCCGGAGCAAAAAAGACAAACGTCCAGCTTTTGCTGCCACAGCAAAGGTGCCAGCGGGGAAAAGTGATGCTGGTCCTCACTGCCTCCTGGAACCTCTTCAAATGCCACAGACAATTTGGCCCTCTCTGCTTTCCTGCGGACTCCATCCTCAAAAGCACCTGTTTTCGCTTTCGGCAGCCTCCGGAGCAAAAAAGACAAACGTCCAGCTTTTGCTGCCACAGCAAAGGTGCCAGCGGGGAAAAGTGATGCTGGTCCTCATTGCCTCCTGGAACCTCTTCAAATGCCACAGACAATTTGGCCCTCTCTGCTTTCCTGCGGACTCTATCCTCAAAAGCACCTTTTTTCACTTTCGGCGCCCTCCGGTGGTAAAAAGACAAACGTCCAGCTTTTGCTGCCACAGCAAAGGTGCCAGCGGGGAAAAGTGATGCTGGTCCTCACTGCCTCCTGGAACCCGTTCAAATGCCCCAGACAATTTGGCCCTCTCTGCTTTCCTGCGGACTCCATCCTCAAAAGCACCTGTTTTCGCTTTCGGCAACTTCCGGAGCAAAAAAGACAAACGTCCAGCTTTTGCTGTTACAGCAAAGGTGCCAGCGGGGAAAAGTAATGCTGGTTCTCACTGCCTCCTGGAACCCCTTCAAATGCCACAGACAATTTGGCCCTCTCTGCTTTCCTGCGGACTCTATCCTCAAAAGCACCTGTTTTCAATTTCGGCGCCCTCCGGTGTTAAAAAGACAAACGTCCAGCTTTTGCTGCCGCAGCAAAGGTGCCAGCGGGGAAAAGTAATGCTGGTCCTCACTGCCTCCTGGAACCCTTTCAAATGCCCCAGACAATTTGGCCCTCTCTGCTTTCCTGCGGACTCCATCCTCAAAAGCACTTTTTTTCGCTTTCGGCGCCCTCCGGTGGTAAAAAGACAAACGTCCAGCTTTTGCTGCCACAGCAAAGGTGCCAGCGGTGAAAAGTGATGCTGGTCCTCACTGCCTCCTGGAACCTCTTCAAATGCCCCAGACAAATTGCCCCTCTCTGCTTTCCTGCGGACTCCATCCTCAAAAGCACCTTTTTTTGCTTTCGGCAACCTCCGGAGCAAAAAAGACAAACGTCCAGCTTTTGCTGCCACAGCAAAGGTGCCAGCGGGAAAAGTAATGCTGGTTCTCACTGCCTCCTGGAACCCCTTCAAATGCCCCAGACAAATTGCCCCTCTCTGCTTTCCTGCGGACTCCATCCTCAAAAGCACCTTTTTTGCTTTCGGCAACCTCCGGAGCAAAAAAGACAAACGTCCAGCTTTTGCTGCCACAGCAAAGGTGCCAGCGCGAAAAGTGATGCTGGTCCTCACTGCCTCCTGGAACCTCTTCAAATGCCCCAGACAATTTGGCCTCTCTGCTTTCCTGCGGACTCCATCCTCCAAAGCACGTGTTTTCGCTTTCGGCAACCTCCGGAGCAAAAAAGACAAACGTCCAGCTTTTGCTGCCACAGCAAAGGTGCCAGCGGGGAAAAGTGATGCTGGTCCTCACTGCCTCCTGGAACCCCTTCAAATGCCACAGACAATTTAGCCCTCTCTGTTTTCCTGCGGACTCCATCCTCAAAAGCACCTGTTTTCGCTTTCGGCAACCTCAAGAGCAAAAAAGACAAACGTCCAGCTTTTGCTGCCACAGCAAAGGTGCCAGCGGGGAAAAGTAATGCTGGTTCTCACTGCCTCCTGGAACCTCTTCAAATGCCCCAGACAATTTGGCCCTCTCTACTTTCCTGCGGACTCTATCCTCAAAAGGGCCTTTTTTCACTTTCGGCGCCCTCCGGTGGTAAAAAGACAAACGTCCAGCTTTTGCTGCCACAGCAAAGGTGCCAGCGGGGAAAAGTAATGCTGGTTCTCACTGCCTCCTGGAACTCTTTCAAATGCCCCAGACAATTTGGCCCTCTCTGCTTTCCTGCGGACTCCATCCTCAAAAGCACCTGTTTTCGCTTTCGGCAACCTCTGGACCAAAAAAGAAAAACGTCCAGCTTTTGCTGCCACAGCAAAGGTGCCAGCGGGGAAAAGTAATGCTGGTTCTCACTGCCTCCTGGAACCCCTTAAAATGCCCCAGACAATTTGGCCCTCTCTGCTTTCCTGCGGACTCCATCCTCAAAAGCACCTGTTTTCGCTTTCGGCAACCTCAGGAGCAAAAAAGACAAACGTCCAGCTTTTGCTGCCACAGCAAAGGTGCCAGCGGGGAAAAGTGATGCTGGTCCTCATTGCCTCCTGGAAACTCTTAAAAGGCCACAGACAATTTGGCCCTCTCTGCTCTCCTGCGGACTCCATCCTCAAAAGCACCTGTTTTCGCTTTCGGCAACCTCCGGAGCAAAAAAGACAAACGTCCTGCCTTTGCTGCCACAGCAAAGGTGCCAGCGGTGAAAAGTGATGCTGGTCCTCACTGCCTCCTGGAACCTCTTCAAATGCCCCAGACAATTTGGCCCTCTCTGCTTTCCTGCGGACTCCATCCTCAAAAGCACCTTTTTTCGCTTTCGGCAACCTCCGGAGCAAAAAAGACAAACGTCCAGCTTTTGCTGCCACAGCAAAGGTGCCAGCGGGGAAAAGTAATGCTGGTCCTCATTGCCTCCTGGAACTTCTTCAAATGCCCCAGACAATTTGGCCCTCTCTGCTTTCCTGCGGACTCCATCCTCAAAAGCACCTGTTTTCGCTTTCGGCAGCCTCCAGAGCAAAAAAGACAAACGTCCATCTTTTGCTGCAACAGCAAAGGTGCCAGCGGGGAAAAGTAATGCTGGTTCTCACTGCCTCCTGGAACTCTTTCAAATGCCCCAGACAATTTGGCCCTCTCTGCTTTCCTGCGGACTCCATCCTCAAAAGCACCTGTTTTCGCTTTCGGCGCCCTCCGGTGGTAAAAAGACAAACGTCCATCTTTTGCTGCCACAGCAAAGGTGCCAGCGGGGAAAAGTGATGCTGGTCCTCACTGCCTCCTGGAACCCCTTCAAATGCCTTAGAAAATTTGGCCTTCTCTGCTTTCCTGCGGACTCCATCCTCAAAAGCACCTGTTTTCGCTTTCGGCAACCTCAAGAGCAAAAAAGACAAACGTCCAGCTTTTGCTGCCACAGCAAAGGTGCCAGCGGGGAAAAGTAATGCTGGTTCTCACTGCCTCCTGGAACTCTTTCAAATGCCCCAGACAATTTGGCCCTCTCTGCTTTCCTGCGGACTCCATCCTCAAAAGCACCTGTTTTCGCTTTCGGCAACCTCCGGAGCAAAAAAGACAAACGTCCAGGTTTTGCTGCCACAGCAAAGGTGCCAGCGGGGAAAAGTAATGCTGGTCCTCATTGCCTCCTGGAACTTCTTCAAATGCCCCAGACAATTTGGCCCTCTCTGCTTTCCTGCGGACTCCATCCTCAAAAGCACCTGTTTTCGCTTTCGGCAGCCTCCAGAGCAAAAAAGACAAACGTCCAGCTTTTGCTGCAACAGCAAAGGTGCCAGCGGGGAAAAGTAATGCTGGTTCTCACTGCCTCCTGGAACCCGTTCAAATGCCCCAGACAATTTGGCCCTCTCTGCTTTCCTGCGGACTCCATCCTCAAAAGCACCTGTTTTCGCTTTCGGCGCCCTCCGGTGGTAAAAAGACAAACGTCCAGCTTTTGCTGCCACAGCAAAGGTGCCAGCGGGGAAAAGTGATGCTGGTCCTCACTGCCTCCTGGAACCCCTTCAAATGCCTTAGAAAATTTGGCCTTCTCTGCTTTCCTGCGGACTCCATCCTCAAAAGCACCTGTTTTCGCTTTCGGCAACCTCAAGAGCAAAAAAGACAAACGTCCAGCTTTTGCTGCCACAGCAAAGGTGCCAGCGGGGAAAAGTGATGCTGGTCCTCACTGCCTCCTGGAACCCCTTCAAATGCCTTAGAAAATTTGGCCCTCTCTGCTTTCCTGCGGACTCCATCCTCAAAAGCACCTTTTTTCACTTTCGGCGCACTCCGGTGGTAAAAAGACAAACGTCCAGCTTTTGCTGCCACAGCAAAGGTGCCAGCGGGGAAAAGTAATGCTGGTTCTCACTGCCTCCTGGAACTCTTTCAAATGCCACAGACAATTTGGCCCTCTCTGCTTTCCTGCGGACTCCATCCTCAAAAGCACCTGTTTTCGCTTTCGGCAACCTCCGGAGCAAAAAAGACAAACGTCCAGCTTTTGCTGCCACAGCAAAGGTGCCAGCGGTGAAAAGTGATGCTGGGTCTCACTGCCTCCTGGAACCCTTTCAAATGCCCCAGACAATTTGGCCCTCTCTGCTTTCCTGCGGACTCCATCCTCAAAAGCACCTGTTTTCGCTTTCGGCATCCTCCGGAGCAAAAAAGACAAACGTCCAGCTTTTGCTGCCACAGCAAAGGTGCCAGCGGGGAAAAGTGATGCTGGTCCTCACTGCCTCCTGGAACCTCTTCAAATGCCACAGACAATTTGGCCCTCTCTGCTTTCCTGCGGACTCCATCCTCAAAAGCACCTGTTTTCGCTTTCGGCAACCTCCGGAGCAAAAAAGACAAACGTCCAGCTTTTGCTGCCACAGCAAAGGTGCCAGCGGGGAAAAGTGATGCTGGTCCTCATTGCCTCCTGGAACCTCTTCAAATGCCACAGACAATTTGGCCCTCTCTGCTTTCCTGCGGACTCTATCCTCAAAAGCACCTTTTTTCACTTTCGGCGCCCTTTGGTGGTAAAAAGACAAACGTCCAGCTTTTGCTGCCACAGCAAAGGTGCCAGCGGGGAAAAGTGATGCTGGTTCTCACTGCCTCCTGGAACCCGTTCAAATGCCCCAGACAATTTGGCCCTCTCTGCTTTCCTGCGGACTCCATCCTCAAAAGCACCTGTTTTCGCTTTCGGCAACTTCCGGAGCAAAAAAGACAAACGTCCAGCTTTTGCTGTTACAGCAAAGGTGCCAGCGGGGAAAAGTAATGCTGGTTCTCACTGCCTCCTGGAACCCCTTCAAATGCCACAGACAATTTGGCCCTCTCTGCTTTCCTGCGGACTCTATCCTCAAAAGCGCCTTTTTTCAATTTCGGCGCCCTCCGGTGTTAAAAAGACAAACGTCCAGCTTTTGCTGCCGCAGCAAAGGTGCCAGCGGGGAAAAGTAATGCTGGTCCTCACTGCCTCCTGGAACCCTTTCAAATGCCCCAGACAATTTGGCCCTCTCTGCTTTCCTGCGGACTCCATCCTCAAAAGCACCTTTTTTCGCTTTCGGCGCCCTCCGGTGGTAAAAAGACAAACGTCCAGCTTTTGCTGCCACAGCAAAGGTGCCAGCGGTGAAAAGTGATGCTGGTCCTCACTGCCTCCTGGAACCTCTTCAAATGCCCCAGACAATTTGGCCCTCTCTGCTTTCCTGCGGACTCCATCCTCAAAAGCACCTTTTTTTGCTTTCGGCAACCTCCGGAGCAAAAAAGACAAACGTCCAGCTTTTGCTGCCACAGCAAAGGTGCCAGCGGGGAAAAGTAATGCTGGTTCTCACTGCCTCCTGGAACCCCTTCAAATGCCCCAGACAATTTGGCCCTCTCTGCTTTCCTGCGGACTCCATCCTCAAAAGCACCTTTTTTCGCTTTCGGCAACCTCAGGAGCAAAGAAGACAAACGTCCAGCTTTTGCTGCCACAGCAAAGGTGCCAGCGGTGAAAAGTGATGCTGGTCCTCACTGCCTCCTGGAACCTCTTCAAATGCCACAGACAATTTGGCCCTCTCTGCTTTCCTGCGGACTCCATCCTCCAAAGCACGTGTTTTCGCTTTCGGCAACCTCCGGAGCAAAAAAGACAAACGTCCAGCTTTTGCTGCCACAGCAAAGGTGCCAGCGGGGAAAAGTGATGCTGGTCCTCACTGCCTCCTGGAACCCCTTCAAATGCCACAGACAATTTAGCCCTCTCTGTTTTCCTGCGGACTCCATCCTCAAAAGCACCTGTTTTCGCTTTCGGCAACCTCAAGAGCAAAAAAGACAAACGTCCAGCTTTTGCTGCCACAGCAAAGGTGCCAGCGGGGAAAAGTAATGCTGGTTCTCACTGCCTCCTGGAACCTCTTCAAATGCCCCAGACAATTTGGCCCTCTCTACTTTCCTGCGGACTCTATCCTCAAAAGGGCCTTTTTTCACTTTCGGCTCCCTCCGGTGGTAAAAAGACAAACGTCCAGCTTTTGCTGCCACAGCAAAGGTGCCAGCGGGGAAAAGTAATGCTGGTTCTCACTGCCTCCTGGAACTCTTTCAAATGCCCCAGACAATTTGGCCCTCTCTGCTTTCCTGCGGACTCCATCCTCAAAAGCACCTGTTTTCGCTTTCGGCAACCTCTGGAGCAAAAAAGAAAAACGTCCAGCTTTTGCTGCCACAGCAAAGGTGCCAGCGGGGAAAAGTAATGCTGGTTCTCACTGCCTCCTGGAACCCCTTCAAATGCCCCAGACAATTTGGCCCTCTCTGCTTTCCTGCGGACTCCATCCTCAAAAGCACCTGTTTTCGCTTTCGGCAACCTCAGGAGCAAAAAAGACAAACGTCCAGCTTTTGCTGCCACAGCAAAGGTGCCAGCGGTGAAAAGTGATGCTGGTCCTCACTGCCTCCTGGAACCTCTTCAAATGCCCAGACAATTTGGCCCTCTCTGCTTTCCTGCGGACTCCATCCTCAAAAGCACCTGTTTTCGCTTTCGGCAGCCTCCAGAGCAAAAAAAACAAACGTCCAGCTTTTGCTGCCACAGCAAAGGTGCCAGCGGGGAAAAGTGATGCTGGTCCTCATTGCCTCCTGGAACCTCTTCAAATGCCACAGACAATTTGGCCCTCTCTGCTTTCCTGCGGACTCCATCCTCAAAAGCACCTGTTTTCGCTTTCGGCAACCTCCGGAGAAAAAAAGACAAACGTCCTGCCTTTGCTGCCACAGCAAAGGTGCCAGCGGTGAAAAGTGATGCTGGTCCTCACTGCCTCCTGGAACCTCTTCAAATGCCACAGACAATTTGGCCCTCTCTGCTTTCCTGCGGACTCCATCCTCAAAAGCACCTTTTTTCGCTTTCGGCAACCTCCGGAGCAAAAAAGACAAACGTCCAGCTTTTGCTGCCACAGCAAAGGTGCCAGCGGGGAAAAGTAATGCTGGTCCTCACTGCGTCCTGGAACTCTTTCAAATGCCCCAGACAATTTGGCCCTCTCTGCTTTCCTGCGGACTCCATCCTCAAAAGCACCTGTTTTCGCTTTCGGCAACCTCCGGAGAAAAAAAGACAAACGTCCTGCCTTTGCTGCCACAGCAAAGGTGCCAGCGGTGAAAAGTGATGCTGGTCCTCACTGCCTCCTGGAACCTCTTCAAATGCCCCAGACAATTTGGCCCTCTCTGCTTTCCTGCGGACTCCATCCTCAAAAGCACCTTTTTTCGCTTTCGGCAACCTCCGGAGCAAAAAAGACAAACGTCCAGCTTTTGCTGCCACAGCAAAGGTGCCAGCGGGGAAAAGTAATGCTGGTTCTCACTGCGTCCTGGAACCCCTTCAAATGCCCCAGACAATTTGGCCCTCTCTGCTTTCCTGCGGACTCCATCCTCAAAAGCACCTGTTTTCGCTTTCGGCAGCCTCCGGAGCAAAAAAGACAAACGTCCAGCTTTTGCTGCCACAGCAAAGGTGCCAGCGGGGAAAAGTAATGCTGATCCTCACTGCCTCCTGGAACCCCTTCAAATGCCACAGACAATTTAGCCCTCTCTGCTTTCCTGCGGACTCCATCCTCAAAAGCACCTGTTTTCGCTTTCGGCAACCTCAAGAGCAAAAAAGACATACGTCCAGCTTTTGCTGCCACAGCAAAGGTGCCAGCGGGGAAAAGTAATGCTGGTTCTCACTGCCTCCTGGAACCTCTTCAAATGCCCTAGAGAATTTGGCCCTCTCTGCTTTCCTGCGGACTCTATCCTCAAAAGCGCCTTTTTTCTTTTTCGGCGCCTCCGGTGGTAAAAAGACAAACGTCCAGCTTTTGCTGCCACAGCAAAGGTGCCAGCGGGTAAAAGTAATGCTGGTTCTCACTGCCTCCTGGAACTCTTTCAAATGCCCCAGACAATTTGGCCCTCTCTGCTTTCCTGCGGACTCCATTCTCAAAAGCACCTGTTTTCGCTTTCGGCAACCTCCGGAGCAAAAAAGACAAACGTCCAGCTTTTGCTGCCACAGCAAAGGTGCCAGCGGGGAAAAGTGATGCTGGTCCTCACTGCCTCCTGGAACCCTTTCAAATGCCCCAGACAATTTGGCCCTCTCTGCTTTCCTGCGGACTCCATCCTCAAAAGCACCTTTTTTCGCTTTCGGCAACCTCAGGAGCAAAAAAGACAAACGTCCAGCTTTTGCTGCCACAGCAAAGGTGCCAGCGGTGAAAAGTGATTCTGGTCCTCACTGCCTCCTGGAACCTCTTCAAATGCCCCAGACAATTTGGCCCTCTCTGCTTTCCTGCGGACTCCATCCTCAAAAGCACCTGTTTTCGCTTTCGGCAACCTCCGGAGCAAAAAAGACAAACGTCCAGCTTTTGCTGCCACAGCAAAGGTGCCAGCGGGGAAAAGTGATGCTGGTCCTCACTGCCTCCTGGAACCCCTTCAAATGCCACAGACAATTTAGCCCTCTCTGTTTTCCTGCGGACTCCATCCTCAAAAGCACCTGTTTTCGCTTTCGGCAACCTCAAGAGCAAAAAAGACAAACGTCCAGCTTTTGCTGCCACAGCAAAGGTGCCAGCGGGGAAAAGTAATGCTGGTTCTCACTGTCTCCTGGAACCTCTTCAAATGCCCCAGACAATTTGGCCCTCTCTGCTTTCCTGCGGACTCTATCCTCAAAAGGGCCTTTTTTCACTTTCGGCGCCCTCCGGTGGTAAAAAGACAAACGTCCAGCTTTTGCTGCCACAGCAAAGGTGCCAGCGGCGAAAAGTAATGCTGGTTCTCACTGCCTCCCTGGAACTCTTTCAAATGCCCCAGACAATTTGGCCCTCTCTGCTTTCCTGCGGACTCCATCCTCAAAAGCACCTGTTTTCGCTTTCGGCAGCCTCCGGAGCAAAAAAGACAAACGTCCAGCTTTTGCTGCCACAGCAAAGGTGCCAGCGGGGAAAAGTAATGCTGGTCCTCACTGCCTCCTGGAACCCTTTCAAATGCCCCAGACAATTTGGCCCTCTCTGCTTTCCTGCGGACTCCATCCTCAAAAGCACCTTTTTTCACTTTCGGCAACCTCAGGAGCAAAAAAGACAAACGTCCAGCTTTTGCTGCCACAGCAAAGGTGCCAGCGGGGAAAAGTAATGCTGGTTCTCACTGCCTCCTGGAACCCTTTCAAATGCCCCAGACAATTTGGCCCTCTCTGCTTTCCTGCGGACTCCATCCTCAAAAGCACCTGTTTTCGCTTTCGGCAACTTCCGGAGCAAAAAAGACAAACGTCCAGCTTTTGCTGTTACAGCAAAGGTGCCAGCGGTGAAAAGTGATGCTGGTTCTCACTGCCTCCTGGAACCTCTTCAAATGCCCCAGACAATTTGGCCCTCTCTGCTTTCCTGCGGACTCTATCCTCAAAAGGGCCTTTTTTCACTTTCGGCGCCCTCCGGTGGTAAAAAGACAAACGTCCAGCTTTTGCTGCCACAGCAAAGGTGCCAGCGGGGGAAAAGTAATGCTGGTTCTCACTGCCTCCTGGAACTCTTTCAAATGCCCCAGACAATTTGGCCCTCTCTGCTTTCCTGCGGACTCCATCCTCAAAAGCACCTGTTTTCGCTTTCGGCAGCCTCCGGAGCAAAAAAGACAAACGTCCAGCTTTTGCTGCCACAGCAAAGGTGCCAGCGGGGAAAAGTAATGCTGGTCCTCACTGCCTCTTGGAACCCTTTCAAATGCCCCAGACAATTTGGCCCTCTCTGCTTTCCTGCGGACTCCATCCTCAAAAGCACCTTTTTTCACTTTCGGCAACCTCAGGAGCAAAAAAGACAAACGTCCAGCTTTTGCTGCCACAGCAAAGGTGCCAGCGGGGAAAAGTAATGCTGGTTCTCACTGCCTCCTGGAACCCTTTCAAATGCCCCAGACAATTTGGCCCTCTCTGCTTTCCTGCGGACTCCATCCTCAAAAGCACCTGTTTTCGCTTTCGGCAACTTCCGGAGCAAAAAAGACAAACGTCCAGATTTTGCTGTTACAGCAAAGGTGCCAGCGGGGAAAAGTAATGCTGGTTCTCACTGCCTCCTGGAACCCCTTCAAATGCCACAGACAATTTGGCCCTCTCTGCTTTCCTGCGGACTCTATCCTCAAAAGCGCCTTTTTTCAATTTCGGCACCCTCCGGTGTTAAAAAGACAAACGTCCAGCTTTTGCTGCCGCAGCAAAGGTGCCAGCGGGGAAAAGTAATGCTGGTCCTCACTGCCTCCTGGAACCCTTTCAAATGCCCCAGACAATTTGGCCCTCTCTGCTTTCCTGCGGACTCCATCCTCAAAAGCACCTTTTTTCGCTTTCGGCGCCCTCCGGTGGTAAAAAGACAAACGTCCAGCTTTTGCTGCCACAGCAAAGGTGCCAGCGGTGAAAAGTGATGCTGGTCCTCACTGCCTCCTGGAACCTCTTCAAATGCCCCAGACAATTTGGCCCTCTCTGCTTTCCTGCGGACTCCATCCTCAAAAGCACCTTTTTTCGCTTTCGGCAACCTCCGGAGCAAAAAAGACAAACGTCCAGCTTTTGCTGCCACAGCAAAGGTGCCAGCGAAGAAAAGTAATGCTGGTTCTCACTGCCTCCTGGAACCCCTTCAAATGCCCCAGACAATTTGGCCCTCTCTGCTTTCCTGCGGACTCCATCCTCAAAAGCACCTGTTTTCGCTTTCGGCAACCTCCGGAGCAAAAAAGACAAACGTCCAGCTTTTGCTGCCACAGCAAAGGTGCCAGCGGTGAAAAGTGATACTGGTCCTCACTGCCTCCTGGAACCCCTTCAAATGCCCCAGACAATTTGGCCCTCTCTGCTTTCCTGCGGACTCCATCCTCCAAAGCACCTGTTTTCGCTTTCGGCAACCTCCGGAGCAAAAAAGACAAACGTCCAGCTTTTGCTGCCACAGCAAAGGTGCCAGCGGGGAAAAGTAATGCTGGTTCTCACTGCCTCCTGGAACCTCTTCAAATGCCCCAGACAATTTGGCCCTCTCTACTTTCCTGCAGACTCCATCCTCAAAAGCACCTGTTTTCGCTTTCGGCGCCCTCCGGTGGTAAAAAGACAAACGTCCAGCTTTTGCTGCCACAGCAAAGGTGCCAGCGGGGAAAAGTAATGCTGGTTCTCACTGCCTCCTGGAACTCTTTCAAATGCCCCAGACAATTTGGCCCTCTCTGCTTTCCTGCGGACTCCATCCTCAAAAGCACCTGTTTTCGCTTTCGGCAGCCTCCGGAGCAAAAAAGACAAACGTCCAGCTTTTGCTGCCACAGCAAAGGTGCCAGCGGGGAAAAGTAATGCTGGTTCTCACTGCCTCCTGGAACCCTTTCAAATGCCCCAGACAATTTGGCCCTCTCTGCTTTCCTGCGGACTCCATCCTCAAAAGCACCTGTTTTCGCTTTCGGCAACTTCCGGAGCAAAAAAGACAAACGTCCAGCTTTTGCTGTTACAGCAAAGGTGCCAGCGGGGAAAAGTAATGCTGGTTCTCACTGCCTCCTGGAACCCCTTCAAATGCCACAGACAATTTGGCCCTCTCTGCTTTCCTGCGGACTCTATCCTCAAAAGCGCCTTTTTTCAATTTCGGCGCCCTCCGGTGTTAAAAAGACAAACGTCCAGCTTTTGCTGCCACAGCAAAGGTGCCAGCGGGGAAAAGTAATGCTGGTTCTCACTGCCTCCTGGAACCTCTTCAAATGCCCCAGACAATTTGGCCCTCTCTGCTTTCCTGCGGACTCTATCCTCAAAAGCGCCTTTTTTCTTTTTCGGCGCCCTCCGGTGGTAAAAAGACAAACGTCCAGCTTTTGCTGCCACAGCAAAGGTGCCAGCGGGGAAAAGTGATGCTGGTTCTCACTGCCTCCTGGAACTCTTTCAAATGCCCCAGACAATTTGGCCCTCTCTGCTTTCCTGCGGACTCCATCCTCAAAAGCACCTGTTTTCGCTTTCGGCAACCTCAAGAGCAAAAAAGACAAACGTCCAGCTTTTGCTGCCACAGCAAAGGTGCCAGCGGGGAAAAGTAATGCTGGTTCTCACTGCCTCCTGGAACCTCTTCAAATGCCCCAGACAATTTGGCCCTCTCTGCTTTCCTGCGGACTCTATCCTCAAAAGCGCCTTTTTTCTTTTTCGGCGCCCTCCGGTGGTAAAAAGACAAACGTCCAGCTTTTGCTGCCACAGCAAAGGTGCCAGCGGGGAAAAGTGATGCTGGTTCTCACTGCCTCCTGGAACTCTTTCAAATGCCCCAGACAATTTGGCCCTCTCTGCTTTCCTGCGGACTCCATCCTCAAAAGCACCTGTTTTCGCTTTCGGCAACCTCCGGAGCAAAAAAGACAAACGTCCAGCTTTTGCTGCCACAGCAAAGGTGCCAGCGGGGAAAAGTGATGCTGGTCCTCACTGCCTCCTGGAACCTCTTCAAATGCCCCAGACAATTTGGCCCTCTCTGCTTTCCTGCGGACTCCATCCTCAAAAGCACCTGTTTTCGCTTTCGGCAACCTCCGGAGCAAAAAAGACAAACGTCCAGCTTTTGCTGCCACAGCAAAGGTGCCAGCGGGGAAAAGTGATGCTGGTCCTCACTGCCTCCTGGAACCCCTTCAAATGCCACAGACAATTTAGCCCTCTCTGTTTTCCTGCGGACTCCATCCTCAAAAGCACCTGTTTTCGCTTTCGGCAGCCTCTGGAGCAAAAAAGACAAACGTCCAGCTTTTGCTGCCACAGCAAAGGTGCCAGCGGGGAAAAGTAATGCTGGTCCTCACTGCCTCCTGGAACCCTTTCAAATGCCCCAGACAATTTGGCCCTCTCTGCTTTCCTGCGGACTCCATCCTCAAAAGCACCTGTTTTCGCTTTCGGCAACCTCCGGAGCAAAAAAGACAAACGTCCAGCTTTTGCTGCCACAGCAAAGGTGCCAGCGGGGAAAAGTAATGCTGGTTCTCACTGCCTCCTGGAACCCTTTCAAATGCCCCAGACAATTTGGCCCTCTCTGCTTTCCTGCGGACTCCATCCTCAAAAGCACCTGTTTTCGCTTTCGGCAACCTCCGGAGCAAAAAAGACAAACGTCCAGCTTTTGCTGCCACAGCAAAGGTGCCAGCGGGGAAAAGTAATGCTGGTCCTCACTGCCTCCTGGAACCCCTTCAAATGCCCCAGACAATTTGGCCCTCTCTGCTTTCCTGCGGACTCTATCCTCAAAAGCGCCTTTTTTCAATTTCGGCGCCCTCCGGTGGTAAAAAGACAAACGTCCAGCTTTTGCTGCCACAGCAAAGGTGCCAGCGGGGAAAAGTAATGCTGGTCCTCACTGCCTCCTGGAACTCTTTCAAATGCCCCAGACAATTTGGCCCTCTCTGCTTTCCTGCAGACTCCATCATCAAAAGCACCTGTTTTCGCTTTCGGCAACCTCCGGAGCAAAAAAGACAAACGTCCAGCTTTTGCTGCCACAGCAAAGGTGCCAGCGGGGAAAAGTGATGCTGGTCCTCACTGCCTCCTGGAACCCCTTCAAATGCCACAGACAATTTGGCCCTCTCTGCTTTCCTGCGGACTCCATCCTCAAAAGCACCTGTTTTCGCTTTCGGCAACTTCTGGAGCAAAAAAGACAAACGTCCAGCTTTTGCTGTTACAGCAAAGGTGCCAGCGGGGAAAAGTAATGCTGGTTCTCACTGCCTCCTGGAACCCCTTCAAATGCCACAGACAATTTGGCCCTCTCTGCTTTCCTGCGGACTCTATCCTCAAAAGCGCCTTTTTTCAATTTCGGCGCCGTCCGGTGTTAAAAAGACAAACGTCCAGCTTTTGCTGCCGCAGCAAAGGTGCCAGCGGGGAAAAGTAATGCTGGTTCTCACTGCCTCCTGGAACTCTTTCAAATGCCCCAGACAATTTGGCCCTCTCTGCTTTCCTGCGGACTCCATCCTCAAAAGCACCTGTTTTCGCTTTCGGCATCCTCCGGAGCAAAAAAGACAAACGTCCAGCTTTTGCTGCCACAGCAAAGGTGCAGCGGGGAAAAGTAATGCTGGTCCTCACTGCCTCCTAGAACCCTTTCAAATGCCCCAGACAATTTGGCCCTCTCTGCTTTCCTGCGGACTCCATCCTCAAAAGCACCTTTTTTCGCTTTCGGCAACCTCAGGAGCAAAAAAGACAAACGTCCAGCTTTTGCTGCCACAGCAAAGGTGCCAGCGGGGAAAAGTGATGCTGGTTCTCACTGCCTCCTGGAACCCCTTCAAATGTCCCAGACAATTTGGCCCTCTCTGCTTTCCTGCGCACTCTATCCTCAAAAGCACCTGTTTTCGCTTTCGGCAAACTCCGGAGCAAAAAAGACAAACGTCCAGCTTTTGCTGCCACAGCAAAGGTGCCAGCGGGGAAAAGTGATGCTGGTCCTCACTGCCTCCTGGAACCCTTTCAAATGCCCCAGACAATTTGGCCCTCTCTGCTTTCCTGCGGACTCCATCCTCAAAAGCACCTGTTTTCGCTTTCGTCAACCTCCGGAGCAAAAAAGACAAACGTCCAGCTTTTGCTGCCACAGCAAAGGTGCCAGCGGGGAAAAGTAATGCTGGTTCTCACTGCGTCCTGGAACCCCTTCAAATGCCCCAGACAATTTGGCCCTCTCTGCTTTCCTGCGGACTCCATCCTCAAAAGCACCTGTTTTCGCTTTCGGCAGCCTCCGGAGCAAAAAAGACAAACGTCCAGCTTTTGCTGCCACAGCAAAGGTGCCAGCGGGGAAAAGTAATGCTGGTCCTCACTGCCTCCTAGAACCCTTTCAAATGCCCCAGACAATTTGGCCCTCTCTGCTTTCCTGCGGACTCCATTCTCAAAAGCACCTGTTTTCGCTTTCGGCAACCTCCGGAGCAAAAAAGACAAACGTCCAGCTTTTGCTGCCACAGCAAAGGTGCCAGCGGGGAAAAGTGATGCTGGTCCTCACTGCCTCCTGGAACCCTTTCAAATGCCCCAGACAATTTGGCCCTCTCTGCTTTCCTGCGGACTCCATCCTCAAAAGCACCTTTTTTCGCTTTCGTCAACCTCAGGAGCAAAAAAGACAAACGTCCAGCTTTTGCTGCCACAGCAAAGGTGCCAGCGGTGAAAAGTGATGCTGGTCCTCACTGCCTCCTGGAACCTCTTCAAATGCCCCAGACAATTTGGCCCTCTCTGCTTTCCTGCGGACTCCATCCTCAAAAGCACCTGTTTTCGCTTTCGGCAACCTCCGGAGCAAAAAAGACAAACGTCCAGCTTTTGCTGCCACAGCAAACGTGCCAGCGGGGAAAAGTGATGCTGGTCCTCACTGCCTCCTGGAACCCCTTCAAATGCCACAGACAATTTAGCCCTCTCTGTTTTCCTGCGGACTCCATCCTCAAAAGCACCTGTTTTCGCTTTCGGCAACCTCAAGAGCAAAAAAGACAAACGTCCAGCTTTTGCTGCCACAGCAAAGGTGCCAGCGGGGAAAAGTAATGCTGGTTCTCACTGTCTCCTGGAACCTCTTCAAATGCCCCAGACAATTTGGCCCTCTCTGCTTTCCTGCGGACTCTATCCTCAAAAGGGCCTTTTTTCACTTTCGGCGCCCTCCGGTGGTAAAAAGACAAACGTCCAGCTTTTGCTGCCACAGCAAAGGTGCCAGCGGCGAAAAGTAATGCTGGTTCTCACTGCCTCCTGGAACTCTTTCAAATGCCCCAGACAATTTGGCCCTCTCTGCTTTCCTGCGGACTCCATCCTCAAAAGCACCTGTTTTCGCTTTCGGCAGCCTCCGGAGCAAAAAAGACAAACGTCCAGCTTTTGCTGCCACAGCAAAGGTGCCAGCGGGGAAAAGTAATGCTGGTCCTCACTGCCTCCTGGAACCCTTTCAAATGCCCCAGACAATTTGGCCCTCTCTGCTTTCCTGCGGACTCCATCCTCAGAAGCACCTTTTTTCACTTTCGGCAACCTCAGGAGCAAAAAAGACAAACGTCCAGCTTTTGCTGCCACAGCAAAGGTGCCAGCGGGGAAAAGTAATGCTGGTTCTCACTGCCTCCTGGAACCCTTTCAAATGCCCCAGACAATTTGGCCCTCTCTGCTTTCCTGCGGACTCCATCCTCAAAAGCACCTGTTTTCGCTTTCGGCAACTTGCGGAGCAAAAAAGACAAACGTCCAGCTTTTGCTGTTACAGCAAAGGTGCCAGCGGGGAAAAGTAATGCTGGTTCTCACTGCCTCCTGGAACCCCTTCAAATGCCACAGACAATTTGGCCCTCTCTGCTTTCCTGCGGACTCTATCCTCAAAAGCGCCTTTTTTCAATTTCGGCGCCCTCCGGTGGTAAAAAGACAAACGTCCAGCTTTTGCTGCCACAGCAAAGGTGCCAGCGGGGAAAAGTGATGCTGGTCCTCACTGCCTCCTGGAACCTCTTCAAATGCCCCAGACAATTTTGCACTCTCTGCTTTCCTGCGGACTCCATCCTCAAAAGCACCTGTTTTCGCTTTCGGCAACCTCCGGAGCAAAAAAGACAAACGTCCAGCTTTTGCTGCCACAGCAAAGGTGCCAGCGGGGAAAAGTAATGCTGGTTCTCACTGCCTCCTGGAACCCCTTCAAATGCCCCAGACAATTTGGCCCTCTCTGCTTTCCTGCGGACTCCATCCTCAAAAGCACCTTTTTTCGCTTTCGGCAACCTCCGGAGCAAAAAAGACAAACGTCCAGCTTTTGCTGCCACAGCAAAGGTGCCAGCGGTGAAAAGTGATGCTGGTCCTCACTGCCTCCTGGAACCTCTTCAAATGCCCCAGACAATTTGGCCCTCTCTGCTTTCCTGCGGACTCCATCCTCCAAAGCACCTGTTTTCGCTTTCGGCAACCTCCGGAGCAAAAAAGACAAACGTCCAGCTTTTGCTGCCACAGCAAAGGTGCCAGCGGGGAAAAGTGATGCTGGTCCTCACTGCCTCCTGGAACCCCTTCAAATGCCACAGACAATTTAGCCCTCTCTGTTTTCCTGCGGACTCCATCCTCAAAAGCACCTGTTTTCGCTTTCGGCAACCTCAAGAGCAAAAAAGACAAACGTCCAGCTTTTGCTGCCACAGCAAAGGTGCCAGCGGGGAAAAGTAATGCTGGTTCTCACTGCCTCCTGGAACCTCTTCAAATGCCCCAGACAATTTGGCCCTCTCTACTTTCCTGCAGACTCTATCCTCAAAAGGGTCTTTTTTCACTTTCGGCGCCCTCCGGTGGTAAAAAGACAAACGTCCAGCTTTTGCTGCCACAGCAAAGGTGCCAGCGGGGAAAAGTAATGCTGGTTCTCACTGCCTCCTGGAACTCTTTCAAATGCCCCAGACAATTTGGCCCTCTCTGCTTTCCTGCGGACTCCATCCTCAAAAGCACCTGTTTTCGCTTTCGGCAGCCTCCGGAGCAAAAAAGACAAACGTCCAGCTTTTGCTGCCACAGCAAAGGTGCCAGCGGGGAAAAGTAATGCTGGTCCTCACTGCCTCCTGGAACCCTTTCAAATGCCCCAGACAATTTGGCCTTCTCTGCTTTCCTGCGGACTCCATCCTCAAAAGCACCTTTTTTCACTTTCGGCGCCCTCCGGTGGTAAATAGACAAACGTCCAGCTTTTGCTGCCACAGCAAAGGTGCCAGCGGGGAAAAGTAATGCTGGTTCTCACTGCCTCCTGGAACCCTTTCAAATGCCCCAGACAATTTGGCCCTCTCTGCTTTCCTGCGGACTCCATCCTCAAAAGCACCTGTTTTCGCTTTCGGCAACCTCCGGAGCAAAAAAGACAAACGTCCAACTTTTGCTGCCACAGCAAAGGTGCCAGCGGGGAAAAGTAATGCTGGTTCTCACTGCCTCCTGGAACCCCTTCAAATGTCCCAGACAATTTGGCACTCTCTGCTTTCCTGCGCACTCTATCCTTAAAAGCGCCTTTTTTCACTTTCGGCGCCCTCCGGTGGTAAAAAGACAAACGTTCAGCTTTTGCTGCCACAGCAAAGGTGCCAGCGGGGAAAAGTAATGCTGGTCCTCACTGCCTCCTGGAACTCTTTCAAATGCCCCAGACAATTTGGCCCTCTCTGCTTTCCTGCGGACTCCATCCTCAAAAGCACCTGTTTTCGCTTTCGGCAAACTCCGGAGCAAAAAAGACAAACGTCCAGCTTTTGCTGCCACAGCAAAGGTGCCAGCGGGGAAAAGTGATGCTGGTCCTCACTGCCTCCTGGAACCCTTTCAAATGCCCCAGACAATTTGGCCCTCTCTGCTTTCCTGCGGACTCCATCCTCAAAAGCACCTGTTTTCGCTTTCGGCAACTTCCGGAGCAAAAAAGACAAACGTCCAGCTTTTGCTGTTACAGCAAAGGTGCCAGCGGGGAAAAGTAATGCTGGTTCTCACTGCCTCCTGGAACCCCTTCAAATGCCCCAGACAATTTGGCCCTCTCTGCTTTCCTGCGGACTCTATCCTCAAAAGCGCCTTTTTTCAATTTCGGCGCCCTCCGGTGGTAAAAAGACAAACGTCCAGCTTTTGCTGCCGCAGCAAAGGTGCCAGCGGGGAAAAGTGATGCTGGTTCTCACTGCCTCCTGGAACTCTTTCAAATGCCCCAGACAATTTGGCCCTCTCTGCTTTCCTGCGGACTCCATTCTCAAAAGCACCTGTTTTCGCTTTCGGCAACCTCCGGAGCAAAAAAGACAAACGTCCAGCTTTTGCTGCCACAGCAAAGGTGCCAGCGGGGAAAAGTGATGCTGGTCCTCACTGTCTCCTGGAACCCTTTCAAATGCCCCAGACAATTTGGCCCTCTCTGCTTTCCTGCGGACTCCATCCTCAAAAGCACCTGTTTTCGCTTTCGGCAACCTCAGGAGCAAAAAAGACAAACGTCCAGCTTTTGCTGCCACAGCAAAGGTGCCAGCGGTGAAAAGTGATGCTGGTCCTCACTGCCTCCTGGAACCTCTTCAAATGCCCCAGACAATTTGGCCCTCTCTGCTTTCCTGCGGACTCCATCCTCAAAAGCACCTGTTTTCGCTTTCGGCAACCTCCGGAGCAAAAAAGACAAACGTCCAGCTTTTGCTGCCACAGCAAAGGTGCCAGCGGGGAAAAGTGATGCTGGTCCTCACTGCCTCCTGGAACCCCTTCAAATGCCACAGACAATTTAGCCCTCTCTGTTTTCCTGCGGACTCCATCCTCAAAAGCACCTGTTTTCGCTTTCGGCAACCTCAAGAGCAAAAAAGACAAACGTCCAGCTTTTGCTGCCACAGCAAAGGTGCCAGCGGGGAAAAGTAATGCTAGTCCTCACTGCCTCCTGGAACCTCTTCAAATGCCCCAGACAATTTGGCCCTCTCTGCTTTCCTGCGGACTCTATCCTCAAAAGGGCCTTTTTTCACTTTCGGCGCCCTCCGGTGGTAAAAAGACAAACGTCCAGCTTTTGCTGCCACAGCAAAGGTGCCAGCGGGGAAAAGTAATGCTGGTTCTCACTGCCTCCTGGAACTCTTTCAAATGCCCCAGACAATTTGGCCCTCTCTGCTTTCCTGCGGACTCCATCCTCAAAAGCACCTGTTTTCGCTTTCGGCAGCCTCCGGAGCAAAAAAGACAAACGTCCAGCTTTTGCTGCCACAGCAAAGGTGCCAGCGGGGAAAAGTAATGCTGGTCCTCACTGCCTCCTGGAACCCTTTCAAATGCCCCAGACAATTTGGCCTTCTCTGCTTTCCTGCGGACTCCATCCTCAAAAGCACCTTTTTTCACTTTCGGCGCCCTCCGGTGGTAAATAGACAAACGTCCAGCTTTTGCTGCCACAGCAAAGGTGCCAGCGGGGAAAAGTAATGCTGGTTCTCACTGCCTCCTGGAACCCTTTCAAATGCCCCAGACAATTTGGCCCTCTCTGCTTTCCTGCGGACTCCATCCTCAAAAGCACCTGTTTTCGCTTTCGGCAACCTCCGGAGCAAAAAAGACAAACGTCCAGCTTTTGCTGCCACAGCAAAGGTGCCAGCGGGGAAAAGTAATGCTGGTTCTCACTGCCTCCTGGAACCCCTTCAAATGTCCCAGACAATTTGGCCCTCTCTGCTTTCCTGCGCACTCTATCCTTAAAAGCGCCTTTTTTCACTTTCGGCGCCCTCCGGTGGTAAAAAGACAAACGTTCAGCTTTTGCTGCCACAGCAAAGGTGCCAGCGGGGAAAAGTAATGCTGGTCCTCACTGCCTCCTGGAACTCTTTCAAATGCCCCAGACAATTTGGCCCTCTCTGCTTTCCTGCGGACTCCATCCTCAAAAGCACCTGTTTTCGCTTTCGGCAAACTCCGGAGCAAAAAAGACAAACGTCCAGCTTTTGCTGCCACAGCAAAGGTGCCAGCGGGGAAAAGTGATGCTGGTCCTCACTGCCTCCTGGAACCCTTTCAAATGCCCCAGACAATTTGGCCCTCTCTGCTTTCCTGCGGACTCCATCCTCAAAAGCACCTGTTTTCGCTTTCGGCAACTTCCGGAGCAAAAAAGACAAACGTCCAGCTTTTGCTGTTACAGCAAAGGTGCCAGCGGGGAAAAGTAATGCTGGTTCTCACTGCCTCCTGGAACCCCTTCAAATGCCACAGACAATTTGGCCCTCTCTGCTTTCCTGCGGACTCTATCCTCAAAAGCGCCTTTTTTCAATTTCGGCGCCCTCCGGTGTTAAAAAGACAAACGTCCAGCTTTTCCTGCCGCAGCAAAGGTGCCAGCGGGGAAAAGTGATGCTGGTTCTCACTGCCTCCTGGAACTCTTTCAAATGCCCCAGACAATTTGGCCCTCTCTGCTTTCCTGCGGACTCCATTCTCAAAAGCACCTGTTTTCGCTTTCGGCAACCTCCGGAGCAAAAAAGACAAACGTCCAGCTTTTGCTGCCACAGCAAAGGTGCCAGCGGGGAAAAGTGATGCTGGTCCTCACTGTCTCCTGGAACCCTTTCAAATGCCCCAGACAATTTGGCCCTCTCTGCTTTCCTGCGGACTCCATCCTCAAAAGCACCTTTTTTCGCTTTCGGCAATCTCAGGAGCAAAAAAGACAAACGTCCAGCTTTTGCTGCCACAGCAAAGGTGCCAGCGGTGAAAAGTGATGCTGGTCCTCACTGCCTCCTGGAACCTCTTCAAATGCCCCAGACAATTTGGCCCTCTCTGCTTTCCTGCGGACTCCATCCTCAAAAGCACCTGTTTTCGCTTTAGGCAACCTCCGGAGCAAAAAAGACAAACGTCCAGCTTTTGCTGCCACAGCAAAGGTGCCAGCGGGGAAAAGTGATGCTGGTCCTCACTGCCTCCTGGAACCCCTTCAAATGCCACAGACAATTTAGCCCTCTCTGTTTTCCTGCGGACTCCATCCTCAAAAGCACCTGTTTTCGCTTTCGGCAACCTCAAGAGCAAAAAAGACAAACGTCCAGCTTTTGCTGCCACAGCAAAGGTGCCAGCGGGGAAAAGTAATGCTGGTCCTCACTGCCTCCTGGAACCTCTTCAAATGCCCCAGACAATTTGGCCCTCTCTGCTTTCCTGCGGACTCTATCCTCAAAAGGGCCTTTTTTCACTTTCGGCGCCCTCCGGTGGTAAATAGACAAACGTCCAGCTTTTGCTGCCACAGCAAAGGTGCCAGCGGGGAAAAGTAATGCTGGTTCTCACTGCCTCCTGGAACCCTTTCAAATGCCCCAGACAATTTGGCCCTCTCTGCTTTCCTGCGGACTCCATCCTCAAAAGCACCTGTTTTCGCTTTCGGCAACCTCCGGAGCAAAAAAGACAAACGTCCAGCTTTTGCTGCCACAGCAAAGGTGCCAGCGGGGAAAAGTAATGCTGGTTCTCACTGCCTCCTGGAACCCCTTCAAATGTCCCAGACAATTTGGCCCTCTCTGCTTTCCTGCGCACTCTATCCTTAAAAGCGCCTTTTTTCACTTTCGGCGCCCTCCGGTGGTAAAAAGACAAACGTCCAGCTTTTGCTGCCACAGCAAAGGTGCCAGCGGGGAAAAGTAATGCTGGTCCTCACTGCCTCCTGGAACTCTTTCAAATGCCCCAGACAATTTGGCCCTCTCTGCTTTCCTGCGGACTCCATCCTCAAAAGCACCTGTTTTCGCTTTCGGCAAACTCCGGAGCAAAAAAGACAAACGTCCAGCTTTTGCTGCCACAGCAAAGGTGCCAGCGGGGAAAAGTGATGCTGGTCCTCACTGCCTCCTGGAACCCTTTCAAATGCCCCAGACAATTTGGCCCTCTCTGCTTTCCTGCGGACTCCATCCTCAAAAGCACCTGTTTTCGCTTTCGGCAACTTCCGGAGCAAAAAAGACAAACGTCCAGCTTTTGCTGTTACAGCAAAGGTGCCAGCGGGGAAAAGTAATGCTGGTTCTCACTGCCTCCTGGAACCCCTTCAAATGCCACAGACAATTTGGCCCTCTCTGCTTTCCTGCGGACTCTATCCTCAAAAGCGCCTTTTTTCAATTTCGGCGCCCTCCGGTGGTAAAAAGACAAACGTCCAGCTTTTGCTGCCGCAGCAAAGGTGCCAGCGGGGAAAAGTAATGCTGGTTCTCACTGCCTCCTGGAACCTCTTCAAATGCCCCAGACAATTTGGCCCTCTCTGCTTTCCTGCGGACTCTATCCTCAAAAGCGCCTTTTTTCTTTTTCGGCGCCCTCCGGTGGTAAAAAGACAAACGTCCAGCTTTTGCTGCCACAGCAAAGGTGCCAGCGGGGAAAAGTGATGCTGGTTCTCACTGCCTCCTGGAACTCTTTCAAATGCCCCAGACAATTTGGCCCTCTCTACTTTCCTGCGGACTCCATCCTCAAAAGCACCTGTTTTCGCTTTCGGCAACCTCAAGAGCAAAAAAGACAAACGTCCAGCTTTTGCTGCCACAGCAAAGGTGCCAGCGGGGAAAAGTAATGCTGGTTCTCACTGCCTCCTGGAACCTCTTCAAATGCCACAGACAATTTGGCCCTCTCTGCTTTCCTGCGGACTCTATCCTCAAAAGCGCCTTTTTTCTTTTTCGGCGCCCTCCGGTGGTAAAAAGACAAACGTCCAGCTTTTGCTGCCACAGCAAAGGTGCCAGCGGGGAAAAGTGATGCTGGTTCTCACTGCCTCCTGGAACTCTTTCAAATGCCCCAGACAATTTGGCCCTCTCTGCTTTCCTGCGGACTCCATTCTCAAAAGCACCTGTTTTCGCTTTCGGCAACCTCCGGAGCAAAAAAGACAAACGTCCAGCTTTTGCTGCCACAGCAAAGGTGCCAGCGGGGAAAAGTGATGCTGGTCCTCACTGCCTCCTGGAACCCTTTCAAATGCCCCAGACAATTTGGCCCTCTCTGCTTTCCTGCGGACTCCATCCTCAAAAGCACCTTTTTTCGCTTTCGGCAACCTCAGGAGCAAAAAAGACAAACGTCCAGCTTTTGCTGCCACAGCAAAGGTGCCAGCGGTGAAAAGTGATGCTGGTCCTCACTGCCTCCTGGAACCTCTTCAAATGCCCCAGACAATTTGGCCCTCTCTGCTTTCCTGCGGACTCCATCCTCAAAAGCACCTGTTTTCGCTTTAGGCAACCTCCGGAGCAAAAAAGACAAACGTCCAGCTTTTGCTGCCACAGCAAAGGTGCCAGCGGGGAAAAGTAATGCTGGTCCTCACTGCCTCCTGGAACCCCTTCAAATGCCACAGACAATTTAGCCCTCTCTGTTTTCCTGCGGACTCCATCCTCAAAAGCACCTGTTTTCGCTTTCGGCAACCTCAAGAGCAAAAAAGACAAACGTCCAGCTTTTGCTGCCACAGCAAAGGTGCCAGCGGGGAAAAGTAATGCTGGTCCTCACTGCCTCCTGGAACCTCTTCAAATGCCCCAGACAATTTGGCCCTCTCTGCTTTCCTGCGGACTCTATCCTCAAAAGGGCCTTTTTTCACTTTCGGCGCCCTCCGGTGGTAAAAAGACAAACGTCCAGCTTTTGCTGCCACAGCAAAGGTGCCAGCGGCGAAAAGTAATGCTGGTTCTCACTGCCTCCTGGAACTCTTTCAAATGCCCCAGACAATTTGGCCCTCTCTGCTTTCCTGCGGACTCCATCCTCAAAAGCACCTGTTTTCGCTTTCGGCAGCCTCCGGAGCAAAAAAGACAAACGTCCAGCTTTTGCTGCCACAGCAAAGGTGCCAGCGGGGAAAAGTAATGCTGGTCCTCACTGCCTCCTGGAACCCTTTCAAATGCCCCAGACAATTTGGCCCTCTCTGCTTTCCTGCGGACTCCATCCTCAAAAGCACCTTTTTTCACTTTCGGCAACCTCAGGAGCAAAAAAGACAAACGTCCAGCTTTTGCTGCCACAGCAAAGGTGCCAGCGGGGAAAAGTAATGCTGGTTCTCACTGCCTCCTGGAACCCTTTCAAATGCCCCAGACAATTTGGCCCTCTCTGCTTTCCTGCGGACTCCATCCTCAAAAGCACCTGTTTTCGCTTTCGGCAACCTCCGGAGCAAAAAAGACAAACGTCCAGCTTTTGCTGCCACAGCAAAGGTGCCAGCGGGGAAAAGTAATGCTGGTCCTCACTGCCTCCTGGAACCCCTTCAAATGCCCCAGACAATTTGGCCCTCTCTGCTTTCCTGCGGACTCTATCCTCAAAAGCGCCTTTTTTCACTTTCGGCGCCCTCCGGTGGTAAAAAGACAAACGTCCAGCTTTTGCTGCCACAGCAAAGGTGCCAGCGGGGAAAAGTAATGCTGGTCCTCACTGCCTCCTGGAACTCTTTCAAATGCCCCAGACAATTTGGCCCTCTCTGCTTTCCTGCGGACTCCATCATCAAAAGCACCTGTTTTCGCTTTCGGCAACCTCCGGAGCAAAAAAGACAAACGTCCAGCTTTTGCTGCCACAGCAAAGGTGCCAGCGGGGAAAAGTGATGCTGGTCCTCACTGCCTCCTGGAACCCCTTCAAATGCCCCAGACAATTTGGCCCTCTCTGCTTTCCTGCGGACTCCATCCTCAAAAGCACCTGTTTTCGCTTTCGGCAACTTCCGGAGCAAAAAAGACAAACGTCCAGCTTTTGCTGTTACAGCAAAGGTGCCAGCGGGGAAAAGTAATGCTGGTTCTCACTGCCTCCTGGAACCCCTTCAAATGCCACAGACAATTTGGCCCTCTCTGCTTTCCTGCGGACTCTATCCTCAAAAGCGCCTTTTTTCAATTTCGGCGCCCTCCGGTGTTAAAAAGACAAACGTCCAGCTTTTGCTGCCGCAGCAAAGGTGCCAGCGGGGAAAAGTAATGCTGGTCCTCACTGCCTCCTGGAACCCTTTCAAATGCCCCAGACAATTTGGCCCTCTCTGCTTTCCTGCGGACTCCATCCTCAAAAGCACCTTTTTTCGCTTTCGGCAACCTCCGGAGCAAAAAAGACAAACGTCCAGCTTTTGCTGCCACAGCAAAGGTGCCAGCGGTGAAAAGTGATGCTGGTCCTCACTGCCTCCTGGAACCTCTTCAAATGCCCCAGACAATTTGGCCCTCTCTGCTTTCCTGCGGACTCCATCCTCCAAAGCACGTGTTTTCGCTTTCGGCAACCTCCGGAGCAAAAAAGACAAACGTCCAGCTTTTGCTGCCACAGCAAAGGTGCCAGCGGGGAAAAGTAATGCTGGTCCTCACTGCCTCCTGGAACCCCTTCAAATGCCACAGACAATTTAGCCCTCTCTGTTTTCCTGCGGACTCCATCCTCAAAAGCACCTGTTTTCGCTTTCGGCAACCTCAAGAGCAAAAAAGACAAACGTCCAGCTTTTGCTGCCACAGCAAAGGTGCCAGCGGGGAAAAGTAATGCTGGTTCTCACTGCCTCCTGGAACCTCTTCAAATGCCCCAGACAATTTGGCCCTCTCTACTTTCCTGCGGACTCTATCCTCAAAAGGGTCTTTTTTCACTTTCGGCGCCCTCCGGTGGTAAAAAGACAAACGTCCAGCTTTTGCTGCCACAGCAAAGGTGCCAGCGGGGAAAAGTAATGCTGGTTCTCACTGCCTCCTGGAACTCTTTCAAATGCCCCAGACAATTTGGCCCTCTCTGCTTTCCTGCGGACTCCATCCTCAAAAGCACCTGTTTTCGCTTTCGGCAACCTCCGGAGCAAAAAAGACAAACGTCCAGCTTTTGCTGCCACAGCAAAGGTGCCAGCGGGGAAAATTAATGCTGGTCCTCACTGCCTCCTGGAACCCTTTCAAATGCCCCAGACAATTTGGCCCTCTCTGCTTTCCTGCGGACTCCATCCTCAAAAGCACCTTTTTTCACTTTCGGCGCCCTCCGTTGGTAAATAGACAAACGTCCAGCTTTTGCTGCCACAGCAAAGGTGCCAGCGGGGAAAAGTAATGCTGGTTCTCACTGCCTCCTGGAACCCTTTCAAATGCCCCAGACAATTTGGCCCTCTCTGCTTTCCTGCGGACTCCATCCTCAAAAGCACCTGTTTTCGCTTTCGGCAACCTCCGGAGCAAAAAAGACAAACGTCCAGCTTTTGCTGCCACAGCAAAGGTGCCAGCGGGGAAAAGTAATGCTGGTTCTCACTGCCTCCTGGAACCCCTTCAAATGTCCCAGACAATTTGGCCCTCTCTGCTTTCCTGCGCACTCTATCCTCAAAAGCGCCTTTTTTCACTTTCGGCGCCCTCCGGTGGTAAAAAGACAAACGTTCAGCTTTTGCTGCCACAGCAAAGGTGCCAGCGGGGAAAAGTAATGCTGGTCCTCACTGCCTCCTGGAACTCTTTCAAATGCCACAGACAATTTGGCCCTCTCTGCTTTCCTGCGGACTCCATCCTCAAAAGCACCTGTTTTCGCTTTCGGCAAACTCCGGAGCAAAAAAGACAAACGTCCAGCTTTTGCTGCCACAGCAAAGGTGCCAGCGGGGAAAAGTGATGCTGGTCCTCACTGCCTCCTGGAACCCTTTCAAATGCCACAGACAATTTGGCCCTCTCTGCTTTCCTGCGGACTCCATCCTCAAAAGCACCTGTTTTCGCTTTCGGCAACTTCCGGAGCAAAAAAGACAAACGTCCAGCTTTTGCTGTTACAGCAAAGGTGCCAGCGGGGAAAAGTAATGCTGGTTCTCACTGCCTCCTGGAACCCCTTCAAATGCCACAGACAATTTGGCCCTCTCTGCTTTCCTGCGGACTCTATCCTCAAAAGCGCCTTTTTTCAATTTCGGCGCCCTCCGGTGTTAAAAAGACAAACGTCCAGCTTTTGCTGCCGCAGCAAAGGTGCCAGCGGGGAAAAGTAATGCTGGTCCTCACTGCCTCCTGGAACCCTTTCAAATGCCCCAGACAATTTGGCCCTCTCTGCTTTCCTGCGGACTCCATCCTCAAAAGCACCTGTTTTCGCTTTCGGCGCCCTCCGGTTGTAAAAAGACAAACGTCCAGCTTTTGCTGCCACAGCAAAGGTGCCAGCGGTGAAAAGTGATGCTGGTCCTCACTGCCTCCTGGAACCTCTTCAAATGCCCCAGACAATTTGGCCCTCTCTGCTTTCCTGCGGACTCCATCCTCAAAAGCACCTTTTTTCACGTTCGGCAACCTCCGGAGCAAAAAAGACAAACGTCCAGCTTTTGCTGCCACAGCAAAGGTGCCAGCGGGGAAAAGTAATGCTGGTTCTCACTGTCTCCTGGAACCCCTTCAAATGCCCCAGACAATTTGGCCCTCTCTGTTTTCCTGCAGACTCCATCCTCAAAAGCACCTGTTTTCGCTTTCGGCAACCTCCGGAGCAAAAAAGACAAACGTCCAGCTTTTGCTGCCACAGCAAAGGTGCCAGCGGGGAAAAGTAATGCTGGTTCTCACTGCCTCCTGGAACCTCTTCAAATGCCCCAGACAATTTGGCTCTCTCTGCTTTCCTGCGGACTCTATCCTCAAAAGGGCCTTTTTTCACTTTCCGCGCCCTCCGGTGGTAAAAAGACAAACGTCCAGCTTTTGCTGCCACAGCAAAGGTGCCAGCGGGGAAAAGTAATGCTGGTTCTCACTGCCTCCTGGAACTCTTTCAAATGCCCCAGACAATTTGGCCCTCTCTGCTTTCCTGCGGACTCCATCCTCAAAAGCACCTGTTTTCGGTTTCGGCAGCCTCCGGAGCAAAAAAGACAAACGTCCAGGTTTTGCTGCCACAGCAAAGGTGCCAGCGGGGAAAAGTAATGCTGGTCCTCACTGCCTCCTGGAACCTCTTCAAATGCCACAGACAATTTGGCCATCTCTGCTTTCCTGCGGACTCCATCCTCAAAAGCACCTTTTTTCACTTTCGGCGCCCTTCGGTGGTAAATAGACAAACGTCCAGCTTTTGCTGCCACAGCAAAGGTGCCAGCGGGGAAAAGTAATGCTGGTTCTCACTGCCTCCTGGAACCCTTTCAAATGCCCCAGACAATTTGGCCCTCTCTGCTTTCCTGCGGACTCCATCCTCAAAAGCACCTGTTTTCGCTTTCGGCGCCCTCCGGTTGTAAAAAGACAAACGTCCAGCTTTTGCTGCCACAGCAAAGGTGCCAGCGGGGAAAAGTGATGCTGGTCCTCACTGCCTCCTGGAACCTCTTCAAATGCCCCAGACAATTTGGCCCTCTCTGCTTTCCTGCGGACTCCATCCTCAAAAGCACCTGTTTCCGCTTTCGGCAACCTCCGGAGCAAAAAAGAAAAAAGTCCAGCTTTTGCTGCCACAGCAAAGGTGCCAGCGGGGAAAAGTGATGCTGGTCCTCATTGCCTCCTGGAAACTTTTCAAATGCCCCAGACAATTTGGCCCTCTCTGCTTTCCTGCGGACTCTATCCTCAAAAGCACCTGTTTTTGCTTTCGGCAACCTCCGGAGCAAAAAAGACAAACGTCCAGCTTTTGCTGCCACAGCAAAGGTGCCAGCGGGGAAAAGTAATGCTGGTTCTCACTGCATCCTGAAACTCTTTCAAATGCCCCAGACAATTTGGCCCTCTCTGCTTTCCTGCGGACTCCATCCTCAAAAGCACCTGTTTTCACTTTCGGCGCCCTCCGGTGGTAAAAAGACAAACGTCCAGCTTTTGCTGCCACAGCAAAGGTGCCAGGGGGGAAAAGTAATGCTGGTTCTCACTGCCTACTGGAACTCTTTCAAATGCCCCAGACAATTTGGCCCTCTCTGCTTTCCTGCGGACTCCATCCTCAAAAGCACCTGTTTTCGCTTTTGGCAACCTCAGGAGCAAAAAAGACAAACGTCCAGCTTTTGCTGCCACAGCAAAGGTGCCAGCGGGGAAAAGTGATGCTGGTTCTCACTGCCTCCTGGAACCTCTTCAAATGCCACAGACAATTTGGCCCTCTCTGCTTTCCTGCGGACTCCATCCTCAAAAGCACCTGTTTCCGCTTTCGGCAACCTCCGGAGCAAAAAAGACAAACGTCCAGCTTTTGCTGCCACAGCAAAGGTGCCAGCGGTAAAAAGTAATGCTGGTTCTCACTGCCACCTGGAACCCCTTCAAATGCCCCAGACAATTTGGCCCTCTCTGCTTTCCTGCGGACTCCATCCTCAAAAGCACCTGTTTTCGCTTTCGGCAACCTCCGGAGCAAAAAAGACAAATGTCCAGGTTTTGCTGCCACAGCAAAGGTGCCAGCGGGGAAAAGTAATGCTGGTCCTCATTGCCTCCTGGAACTTCTTCAAATGCCCCAGACAATTTGGCCCTCTCTGCTTTCCTGCGGACTCCATCCTCAAAAGCACCTGTTTTCGCTTTCGGCAACCTCCGGAGCAAAAAAGACAAACGTCCAGCTTTTGCTGCCACAGCAAAGGTGCCAGCGGGGAAAAGTAATGCTGGTTCTCACTGCCTCCTGGAACTCTTTCAAATGCCCCAGACAATTTGGCCCTCTCTGCTTTCCTGCGGACTCCATCCTCAAAAGCACCTGTTTTCACTTTCGGCGCCCTCCGGTGGTAAAAAGACAAACGTCCAGCTTTTGCTGCCACAGCAAAGGTGCCAGGGGGGAAAAGTAATGCTGGTTCTCACTGCCTCCTGGAACTCTTTCAAATGCCCCAGACAATTTGGCCCTCTCTGCTTTCCTGCGGACTCCATCCTCAAAAGCACCTGTTTTCGCTTTTGGCAACCTCAGGAGCAAAAAAGACAAACGTCCAGCTTTTGCTGCCACAGCAAAGGTGCCAGCGGGGAAAAGTGATGCCGGTCCTCACTGCCTCCTGGAACCTCTTCAAATGCCCCAGACAATTTGGCCCTCTCTGCTTTCCTGCGGACTCCATCCTCAAAAGCACCTGTTTTCGCTTTCGGCAACCTCCGGAGCAAAAAAGACAAACGTCCAGCTTTTGCTGCCACAGCAAAGGTGCCAGCGGGGAAAAGTGATGCTGGTCCTCACTGCCTCCTGGAACCTCTTCAAATGCACCAGACAATTTGGCCCTCTCTGCTTTCCTGCGGACTCCATCTTCAAAAGCACCGTTTTTCGCTTTCGGTAACCTCAAGAGCAAAAAGACAACGTCCAGGTTTTGCTGCCACAGCAAAGGTGCCAGCGGGGAAAAGTGATGCTGGTCTCACTGCCTCCTGGAACCCCTTCAAATGCCCCAGACAATTTGGCCTTCTCTGCTTTCCTGCGGACTCCATCCTCAAAAGCACCTGTTTTCGCTTTCGGCAACCTCCGGAGCAAAAAAGAAAAAAGTCCAGCTTTTGCTGCCACAGCAAAGGTGCCAGCGGGGAAAAGTAATGCTGGTTCTCACTGCCTCCTGGAACCTCTTCAAATGCCCCAGACAATTTGGCCCTCTCTGCTTTCCTGCGGACTCTATCCTCAAAAGCGCCTTTTTTCACTTTCGGCGCCCTCCGGTGGTAAAAAGACAAACGTCCAGCTTTTGCTGCCGCAGCAAAGGTGCCAGCGGGGAAAAGTAATGCTGGTCCTCACTGCCTCCTGGAACTCTTTCAAATGCCCCAGACAATTTGGCCCTCTCTGCTTTCCTGCGGACTCCATCCTCAAAAGCACCTGTTTTCGCTTTCGGCAACCTCCGGAGCAAAAAAGACAAACGTCCAGCTTTTGCTGCCACAGCAAAGGTGCCAGCGGGGAAAAGTAATGCTGGTCCTCACTGCCTCCTGGAACCCTTTCAAATGCCCCAGACAATTTGGCCCTCTCTGCTTTCCTGCGGACTCCATCCTCAAAAGCACCTTTTTTCACTTTCGGCGCCCTCCGGTGGTAAAAAGACAAACGTCCAGCTTTTGCTGCCACAGCAAAGGTGCCAGCGGGGAAAAGTAATGCTGGTTCTCACTGCCTCCTGGAACTCTTTCAAATGCCCCAGACAATTTGGCCCTCTCTGCTTTCCTGCGGACTCCATCCTCAAAAGCACCTGTTTTCGCTTTCGGCAACCTCAAGAGCAAAAAAGACAAACGTCCAGCTTTTGCTGCCACAGCAAAGGTGCCAGCGGTGAAAAGTGATGCTGGGTCTCACTGCCTCCTGGAACCCTTTCAAATGCCCCAGACAATTTGGCCCTCTCTGCTTTCCTGCGGACTCCATCCTCAAAAGCACCTGTTTTCGCTTTCGGCAACCTCCGGAGCAAAAAAGACAAACGTCCAGCTTTTGCTGCCACAGCAAAGGTGCCAGCGGGGAAAAGTGATGCTGGTCCTCACTGCCTCCTGGAACCTCTTCAAATGCCACAGACAATTTGGCCCTCTCTGCTTTCCTGCGGACTCCATCCTCAAAAGCACCTGTTTTCGCTTTCGGCAGCCTCCGGAGCAAAAAAGAAAAACGTCCAGCTTTTGCTGCCACAGCAAAGGTGCCAGCGGGGAAAAGTGATGCTGGTCCTCATTGCCTCCTGGAACCTCTTCAAATGCCACAGACAATTTGGCCCTCTCTGCTTTCCTGCGGACTCTATCCTCAAAAGCACCTTTTTACACTTTCGGCGCCCTCCGGTGGTAAAAAGACAAACGTCCAGCTTTTGCTGCCACAGCAAAGGTGCCAGCGGGGAAAAGTAATGCTGGTTCTCACTGCCTCCTGGAACTCTTTCAAATGCCCCAGACAATTTGGCCCTCTCTGCTTTCCTGCGGACTCCATCCTCAAAAGCACCTGTTTTCGCTTTCGGCAACCTCCGGAGCAAAAAAGACAAACGTCCAGCTTTTGCTGCCACAGTAAAGGTGCCAGCGGGGAAAAGTGATGCTGGTCCTCATTGCCTCCTGGAACCTCTTCAAATGCCCCAGACAATTTGGCCCTCTCTGCTTTCCTGCAGACTCCATCCTCAAAAGCACCTGTTTTCGCTTTCGGCAACCTCCGGAGCAAAAAAGACAAACGTCCAGCTTTTGCTGCCACAGCAAAGGTGGCAGCGGGGAAAAGTAATGCTGGTTCTCACTGCCTCCTGGAACCTCTTCAAATGCCCCAGACAATTTGGCCCTCTCTGCTTTCCTGCGGACTCTATCTACAAAAGCGCCTTTTTTCACTTTCGGCGCCCTCCGGTGGTAAAAAGACAAACGTCCAGCTTTTGCTGCCACAGCAAAGGTGCCAGCGGGGAAAAGTAATGCCGGTTCTCACTGCCTCCTGGAACTCTTTCAAATGCCCCAGACAATTTGGCCCTCTCTGCTTTCCTGCGGACTCCATCCTCAAAAGCACCTGTTTTCGCTTTCGGCAACCTCCGGAGCAAAAAAGACAAACGTCCAGGTTTTGCTGCCACAGCAAAGGTGCCAGCGGGGAAAAGTAATGCTAGTTCTCACTGCCTCCTGGAACTCTTTCAAATGCCCCAGACAATTTGGCCCTCTCTGCTTTCCTGCGGACTCCATCCTCAAAAGCACCTGTTTTCGCTTTCGGCGCCCTCCGGTGGTAAATAGACAAACGTCCAGCTTTTGCTGCCACAGCAAAGGTGCCAGCGGGGAAAAGTAATGCTGGTTCTCACTGCCTCCTGGAACCCTTTCAAATGCCCCAGACAATTTGGCCCTCTCTGCTTTCCTGCGGACTCCATCCTCAAAAGCACCTGTTTTCGCTTTCTGCAACCTCCGGAGCAAAAAAGACAAACGTCCAGCTTTTGCTGCCACAGCAAAGGTGCCAGCGGGGAAAAGTAATGCTGGTTCTCACTGCCTCCTGGAACCCCTTCAAATGTCCCAGACAATTTGGCCCTCTCTGCTTTCCTGCGCACTCTATCCTTAAAAGCGCCTTTTTTCACTTTCGGCGCCCTCCGGTGGTAAAAAGACAAACGTTCAGCTTTTGCTGCCACAGCAAAGGTGCCAGCGGGGAAAAGTGATGCTGGTCCTCACTGCCTCCTGGAACTCTTTCAAATGCCCCAGACAATTTGGCCCTCTCTGCTTTCCTGCGGACTCCATCCTCAAAAGCACCTGTTTTCGCTTTCGGCAAACTCCGGAGCAAAAAAGACAAACGTCCAGCTTTTGCTGCCACAGCAAAGGTGCCAGCGGGGAAAAGTGATGCTGGTCCTCACTGCCTCCTGGAACCCTTTCAAATGCCCCAGACAATTTGGCCCTCTCTGCTTTCCTGCGGACTCCATCCTCAAAAGCACCTGTTTTCGCTTTCGGCAACTTCCGGAGCAAAAAAGACAAACGTCCAGCTTTTGCTGTTACAGCAAAGGTGCCAGCGGGGAAAAGTAATGCTGGTTCTCACTGCCTCCTGGAACCTCTTCAAATGCCCCAGACAATTTGGCCCTCTCTGCTTTCCTGCGGACTCTATCCTCAAAAGCGCCTTTTTTCTTTTTCGGCGCCCTCCGGTGGTAAAAAGACAAACGTCCAGCTTTTGCTGCCACAGCAAAGGTGCCAGCGGGGAAAAGTGATGCTGGTTCTCACTGCCTCCTGGAACTCTTTCAAATGCCCCAGACAATTTGGCCCTCTCTGCTTTCCTGCGGACTCCATCCTCAAAAGCACCTGTTTTCGCTTTCGGCAACCTCCGGAGCAAAAAAGACAAACGTCCAGCTTTTGCTGCCACAGCAAAGGTGCCAGCGGGGAAAAGTAATGCTGGTTCTCACTGCCTCCTGGAACCTCTTCAAATGCCCCAGACAATTTGGCCCTCTCTGCTTTCCTGCGGACTCTATCCTCAAAAGCGCCTTTTTTCTTTTTCGGCGCCCTCCGGTGGTAAAAAGACAAACGTCCAGCTTTTGCTGCCACAGCAAAGGTGCCAGCGGGGAAAAGTGATGCTGGTTCTCACTGCCTCCTGGAACTCTTTCAAATGCCCCAGACAATTTGGCCCTCTCTGCTTTCCTGCGGACTCCATTCTCAAAAGCACCTGTTTTCGCTTTCGGCAACCTCCGGAGCAAAAAAGACAAACGTCCAGCTTTTGCTGCCACAGCAAAGGTGCCAGCGGTGAAAAGTGATGCTGGTCCTCACTGCCTCCTGGAACCTCTTCAAATGCCCCAGACAATTTGGCCCTCTCTGCTTTCCTGCGGACTCCATCCTCAAAAGCACCTGTTTTCGCTTTAGGCAACCTCAGGAGCAAAAAAGACAAACGTCCAGCTTTTGCTGCCACAGCAAAGGTGCCAGCGGGGAAAAGTGATGCTGGTCCTCACTGCCTCCTGGAACCCCTTCAAATGCCACAGACAATTTAGCCCTCTCTGTTTTCCTGCGGACTCCATCCTCAAAAGCACCTGTTTTCGCTTTCGGCAACCTCAAGAGCAAAAAAGACAAACGTCCAGCTTTTGCTGCCACAGCAAAGGTGCCAGCGGGGAAAAGTAATGCTGGTTCTCACTGCCTCCTGGAACCTCTTCAAATGCCCCAGACAATTTGGCCCTCTCTGCTTTCCTGCGGACTCCATCCTCAAAAGCACCTGTTTTCGCTTTCGGCAACCTCCGGAGCAAAAAAGACAAACGTCCAGCTTTTGCTGCCACAGCAAAGGTGCCAGCGGGGAAAAGTAATGCTGGTTCTCACTGCCTCCTGGAACCTCTTCAAATGCCCCAGACAATTTGGCCCTCTCTGCTTTCCTGCGGACTCTATCTACAAAAGCGCCTTTTTTCACTTTCGGCGCCCTCCGGTGGTAAAAAGACAAACGTCCAGCTTTTGCTGCCACAGCAAAGGTGCCAGCGGGGAAAAGTAATGCCGGTTCTCACTGCCTCCTGGAACTCTTTCAAATGCCCCAGACAATTTGGCCCTCTCTGCTTTCCTGCGGACTCCATCCTCAAAAGCACCTGTTTTCGCTTTCGGCAACCTCCGGAGCAAAAAAGACAAACGTCCAGGTTTTGCTGCCACAGCAAAGGTGCCAGCGGGGAAAAGTAATGCTGGTTCTCACTGCCTCCTGGAACTCTTTCAAATGCCCCAGACAATTTGGCCCTCTCTGCTTTCCTGCGGACTCCATCCTCAAAAGCACCTGTTTTCGCTTTCGGCGCCCTCCGGTGGTAAATAGACAAACGTCCAGCTTTTGCTGCCACAGCAAAGGTGCCAGCGGGGAAAAGTAATGCTGGTTCTCACTGCCTCCTGGAACCCTTTCAAATGCCCCAGACAATTTGGCCCTCTCTGCTTTCCTGCGGACTCCATCCTCAAAAGCACCTGTTTTCGCTTTCTGCAACCTCCGGAGCAAAAAAGACAAACGTCCAGCTTTTGCTGCCACAGCAAAGGTGCCAGCGGGGAAAAGTAATGCTGGTTCTCACTGCCTCCTGGAACCCCTTCAAATGTCCCAGACAATTTGGCCCTCTCTGCTTTCCTGCGCACTCTATCCTTAAAAGCGCCTTTTTTCACTTTCGGCGCCCTCCGGTGGTAAAAAGACAAACGTTCAGCTTTTGCTGCCACAGCAAAGGTGCCAGCGGGGAAAAGTGATGCTGGTCCTCACTGCCTCCTGGAACTCTTTCAAATGCCCCAGACAATTTGGCCCTCTCTGCTTTCCTGCGGACTCCATCCTCAAAAGCACCTGTTTTCGCTTTCGGCAAACTCCGGAGCAAAAAAGACAAACGTCCAGCTTTTGCTGCCACAGCAAAGGTGCCAGCGGGGAAAAGTGATGCTGGTCCTCACTGCCTCCTGGAACCCTTTCAAATGCCCCAGACAATTTGGCCCTCTCTGCTTTCCTGCGGACTCCATCCTCAAAAGCACCTGTTTTCGCTTTCGGCAACTTCCGGAGCAAAAAAGACAAACGTCCAGCTTTTGCTGTTACAGCAAAGGTGCCAGCGGGGAAAAGTAATGCTGGTTCTCACTGCCTCCTGGAACCTCTTCAAATGCCCCAGACAATTTGGCCCTCTCTGCTTTCCTGCGGACTCTATCCTCAAAAGCGCCTTTTTTCTTTTTCGGCGCCCTCCGGTGGTAAAAAGACAAACGTCCAGCTTTTGCTGCCACAGCAAAGGTGCCAGCGGGGAAAAGTGATGCTGGTTCTCACTGCCTCCTGGAACTCTTTCAAATGCCCCAGACAATTTGGCCCTCTCTGCTTTCCTGCGGACTCCATCCTCAAAAGCACCTGTTTTCGCTTTCGGCAACCTCAAGAGCAAAAAAGACAAACGTCCAGCTTTTGCTGCCACAGCAAAGGTGCCAGCGGGGAAAAGTAATGCTGGTTCTCACTGCCTCCTGGAACCTCTTCAAATGCCCCAGACAATTTGGCCCTCTCTGCTTTCCTGCGGACTCTATCCTCAAAAGCGCCTTTTTTCTTTTTCGGCGCCCTCCGGTGGTAAAAAGACAAACGTCCAGCTTTTGCTGCCACAGCAAAGGTGCCAGCGGGGAAAAGTGATGCTGGTTCTCACTGCCTCCTGGAACTCTTTCAAATGCCCCAGACAATTTGGCCCTCTCTGCTTTCCTGCGGACTCCATTCTCAAAAGCACCTGTTTTCGCTTTCGGCAACCTCCGGAGCAAAAAAGACAAACGTCCAGCTTTTGCTGCCACAGCAAAGGTGCCAGCGGTGAAAAGTGATGCTGGTCCTCACTGCCTCCTGGAACCTCTTCAAATGCCCCAGACAATTTGGCCCTCTCTGCTTTCCTGCGGACTCCATCCTCAAAAGCACCTGTTTTCGCTTTAGGCAACCTCAGGAGCAAAAAAGACAAACGTCCAGCTTTTGCTGCCACAGCAAAGGTGCCAGCGGGGAAAAGTGATGCTGGTCCTCACTGCCTCCTGGAACCCCTTCAAATGCCACAGACAATTTAGCCCTCTCTGTTTTCCTGCGGACTCCATCCTCAAAAGCACCTGTTTTCGCTTTCGGCAACCTCAAGAGCAAAAAAGACAAACGTCCAGCTTTTGCTGCCACAGCAAAGGTGCCAGCGGGGAAAAGTAATGCTGGTTCTCACTGCCTCCTGGAACCTCTTCAAATGCCCCAGACAATTTGGCCCTCTCTGCTTTCCTGCGGACTCCATCCTCAAAAGCACCTGTTTTCGCTTTCGGCAACCTCCGGAGCAAAAAAGACAAACGTCCAGCTTTTGCTGCCACAGCAAAGGTGCCAGCGGGGAAAAGTAATGCTGGTCCTCACTGCCTCCTGGAACCCCTTCAAATGCCCCAGACAATTTGGCCCTCTCTGCTTTCCTGCGGACTCTATCCTCAAAAGCGCCTTTTTTCACTTTCGGCGCCCTCCGGTGGTAAAAAGACAAACGTCCAGCTTTTGCTGCCACAGCAAAGGTGCCAGCGGGGAAAAGTAATGCTGGTCCTCACTGCCTCCTGGAACTCTTTCAAATGCCCCAGACAATTTGGCCCTCTCTGCTTTCCTGCGGACTCCATCATCAAAAGCACCTGTTTTCGCTTTCGGCAACCTCCGGAGCAAAAAAGACAAACGTCCAGCTTTTGCTGCCACAGCAAAGGTGCCAGCGGGGAAAAGTAATGCTGGTTCTCACTGCCTCCTGGAACCCCTTCAAATGTCCCAGACAATTTGGCCCTCTCTGCTTTCCTGCGCACTCTATCCTCAAAAGCGCCTTTTTTCACTTTCGGCGCCCTCCGGTGGTTAAAAGACAAACGTTCAGCTTTTGCTGCCACAGCAAAGGTGCCAGCGGGGAAAAGTAATGCTGGTCCTCACTGCCTCCTGGAACTCTTTCAAATGCCCCAGACAATTTGGCCCTCTCTGCTTTCCTGCGGACTCCATCCTCAAAAGCACCTGTTTTCGCTTTCGGCAAACTCCGGAGCAAAAAAGACAAACGTCCAGCTTTTGCTGCCACAGCAAAGGTGCCAGCGGGGAAAAGTGATGCTGGTCCTCACTGCCTCCTGGAACCCTTTCAAATGCCCCAGACAATTTGGCCCTCTCTGCTTTCCTGCGGACTCCATCCTCAAAAGCACCTGTTTTCGCTTTCGGCAACTTCCGGAGCAAAAAAGACAAACGTCCAGCTTTTGCTGTTACAGCAAAGGTGCCAGCGGGGAAAAGTAATGCTGGTTCTCACTGCCTCCTGGAACCCCTTCAAATGCCACAGACAATTTGGCCCTCTCTGCTTTCCTGCGGACTCTATCCTCAAAAGCGCCTTTTTTCAATTTCGGCGCCCTCCGGTGTTAAAAAGACAAACGTCCAGCTTTTGCTGCCGCAGCAAAGGTGCCAGCGGGGAAAAGTAATGCTGGTCCTCACTGCCTCCTGGAACCCTTTCAAATGCCCCAGACAATTTGGCCCTCTCTGCTTTCCTGCGGACTCCATCCTCAAAAGCACCTTTTTTCGCTTTCGGCGCCCTCCGGTTGTAAAAAGACAAACGTCCAGCTTTTGCTGCCACAGCAAAGGTGCCAGCGGTGAAAAGTGATGCTGGTCCTCACTGCCTCCTGGAACCTCTTCAAATGCCCCAGACAATTTGGCCCTCTCTGCTTTCCTGCGGACTCCATCCTCAAAAGCACCTTTTTTCATTTTCGGCAACCTCCGGAGCAAAAAAGACAAACGTCCAGCTTTTGCTGCCACAGCAAAGGTGCCAGCGGGGAAAAGTAATGCTGGTTCTCACTGTCTCCTGGAACCCCTTCAAATGCCCCAGACAATTTGGCCCTCTCTGTTTTCCTGCGGACTCCATCCTCAAAAGCACCTGTTTTCGCTTTCGGCAACCTCCGGAGCAAAAAAGACAAACGTCCAGCTTTTGCTGCCACAGCAAAGGTGCCAGCGGGGAAAAGTAATGCTGGTTCTCACTGCCTCCTGGAACCTCTTCAAATGCCCCAGACAATTTGGCTCTCTCTGCTTTCCTGCGGACTCTATCCTCAAAAGGGCCTTTTTTCACTTTCCGCGCCCTCCGGTGGTAAAAAGACAAACGTCCAGCTTTTGCTGTCACAGCAAAGGTGCCAGCGGGGAAAAGTAATGCTGGTTCTCACTGCCTCCTGGAACTCTTTCAAATGCCCCAGACAATTTGGCCCTCTCTGCTTTCCTGCGGACTCCATCCTCAAAAGCACCTGTTTTCGGTTTCGGCAGCCTCCGGAGCAAAAAAGACAAACGTCCAGGTTTTGCTGCCACAGCAAAGGTGCCAGCGGGGAAAAGTAATGCTGGTCCTCACTGCCTCCTGGAACCCTTTCAAATGCCACAGACAATTTGGCCATCTCTGCTTTCCTGCGGACTCCATCCTCAAAAGCACCTTTTTTCACTTTCGGCGCCCTTCGGTGGTAAATAGACAAACGTCCAGCTTTTGCTGCCACAGCAAAGGTGCCAGCGGGGAAAAGTAATGCTGGTTCTCACTGCCTCCTGGAACCCTTTCAAATGCCCCAGACAATTTGGCCCTCTCTGCTTTCCTGCGGACTCCATCCTCAAAAGCACCTGTTTTCGCTTTCGGCAACCTCCGGAGCAAAAAAGACAAACGTCCAGCTTTTGCTGCCACAGCAAAGGTGCCAGCGGGGAAAAGTGATGCTGGTCCTCACTGCCTCCTGGAACCTCTTCAAATGCCCCAGACAATTTGGCCCTCTCTGCTTTCCTGCGGACTCCATCCTCAAAAGCACCTGTTTCCGCTTTCGGCAACCTCCGGAGCAAAAAAGACAAACGTCCAGCTTTTGCTGCCACAGCAAAGGTGCCAGGGGGGAAAAGTAATGCTGGTTCTCACTGCCTACTGGAACCCTTTCAAATGCCCCAGACAATTTGGCCCTCTCTGCTTTCCTGCGGACTCCATCCTCAAAAGCACCTGTTTTCGCTTTCGGCAGCCTCAGGAGCAAAAAAGACAAACGTCCAGCTTTTGCTGCCACAGCAAAGGTGCCAGCGGGGAAAAGTGATGCTGGTTCTCACTGCCTCCTGGAACCTCTTCAAATGCCACAGACAATTTGGCCCTCTCTGCTTTCCTGCGGACTCCATCCTCAAAAGCACCTGTTTCCGCTTTCGGCAACCTCCGGAGCAAAAAAGAAAAAAGTCCAGCTTTTGCTGCCACAGCAAAGGTGCCAGCAGGGAAAAGTGATGCTGGTCCTCATTGCCTCCTGGAACCTTTTCAAATGCCCCAGACAATTTGGCCCTCTCTGCTTTCCTGCGGACTCCATCCTCAAAAGCACCTGTTTTCGCTTTCGGCAGCCTCCGGAGCAAAAAAGACAAACGTCCAGCTTTTGCTGCCACAGCAAAGGTGCCAGCGGTAAAAAGTAATGCTGGTTCTCACTGCCTCATGGAACCTATTCAAATGCCCCAGACAATTTGGCCCTCTCTGCTTTCCTGCGGACTCTATCCTCAAAAGCGCCTTTTTTCACTTTCGGCGCCCTCCGGTGGTAAAAAGACAAACGTCCAGCTTTTGCTGCCGCAGCAAAGGTGCCAGCGGGGAAAAGTAATGCTGGTCCTCACTGCCTCCTGGAACCTCTTCAAATCCACAGACAATTTGGCCCTCTCTGCTTTCCTGCGGACTCTATCCTCAAAAGCACCTTTTTACACTTTCGGCGCCCTCCGGTGGTAAAAAGACAAACGTCCAGCTTTTGCTGCCACAGCAAAGGTGCCAGCGGGGAAAAGTAATGCTGGTTCTCACTGCCTCCTGGAACTCTTTCAAATGCCCCAGACAATTTGGCCCTCTCTGCTTTCCTGCGGACTCCATCCTCAAAAGCACCTGTTTTCGCTTTCGGCAGCCTCCGGAGCAAAAAAGACAAACGTCCAGCTTTTGCTGCCACAGTAAAGGTGCCAGCGGGGAAAAGTGATGCTGGTCCTCATTGCCTTCTGGAACCTCTTCAAATGCCCCAGACAATTTGGCCCTCTCTGCTTTCCTGCAGACTCCATCCTCAAAAGCCCCTGTTTTCGCTTTCGGCAACCTCCGGAGCAAAAAAGACAAACGTCCAGCTTTTGCTGCCACAGCAAAGGTGGCAGCGGGGAAAAGTAATGCTGGTTCTCACTGCCTCCTGGAACCTCTTCAAATGCCCCAGACAATTTGGCCCTCTCTGCTTTCCTGCGGACTCTATCCTCAAAAGCGCCTTTTTTCACTTTCGGCGCCCTCCGGTGGTAAAAAGACAAACGTCCAGCTTTTGCTGCCACAGCAAAGGTGCCAGCGGGGAAAAGTAATGCCGGTTCTCACTGCCTCCTGGAACTCTTTCAAATGCCCCAGACAATTTGGCCCTCTCTGCTTTCCTGCGGACTCCATCCTCAAAAGCACCTGTTTTCGCTTTCGGCAACCTCCGGAGCAAAAAAGACAAACGTCCAGGTTTTGCTGCCACAGCAAAGGTGCCAGCGGGGAAAAGTAATGCTGGTCCTCATTGCCTCCTGGAACCTCTTCAAATGCCACAGACAATTTGGCCCTCTCTTCTTTCCTGCGGACTCCATCCTCAAAAGCACCTGTTTTCGCTTTCGGCAGCCTCCAGAGCAAAAAAGACAAACGTCCAGCTTTTGCTGCCACAGCAAAGGTGCCAGCGGGGAAAAGTAATGCTGGTTCTCACTGCCTCCTGGAACTCTTTCAAATGCCCCAGACAATTTGGCCCTCTCTGCTTTCCTGCGGACTCCATCCTCAAAAGCACCTGTTTTCACTTTCGGCGCCCTCCGGTGGTAAAAAGACAAACGTCCAGCTTTTGCTGCCACAGCAAAGGTGCCAGGGGGGAAAAGTAATGCTGGTTCTCACTGCCTACTGGAAGTCTTTCAAATGCCCCAGACAATTTGGCCCTCTCTGCTTTCCTGCGGACTCCATCCTCAAAAGCACCTTTTTTCGCTTTTGGCAACCTCCGGAGCAAAAAGACAAACGTCCAGGTTTTGCTGCCACAGCAAAGGTGCCAGCGGGGAAAAGTGATGCTGGTCCTCACTGCCTCCTGGAACCCCTTCAAATGCCTTAGACAATTTGGCCTTCTCTGCTTTCCTGCGGACTCCATCCTCAAAAGCACCTGTTTTCGCTTTCGGCAACCTGCGGAGCAAAAAACACAAACGTCCAGCTTTTGCTGCCACAGCAAAGGTGCCAGCGGGGAAAAATAATGCTGGTTCTCACTGCCTCCTGGAACCTCTTCAAATGCCCCAGACAATTTGGCCCTCTCTGCTTTCCTGCGGACTCTATCCTCAAAAGCGCCTTTTTTCACTTTCGGCGTGCTCCGGTGGTAAAAAGACAAACGTCCAGCTTTTGCTGCCACAGCAAAGGTGCCAGCGGGGAAAAGTAATGCTGGTTCTCACTGCCTCCTGGAACCCCTTCAAATGCCCCAGACAATTTGGCCCTCTCTACTTTCCTGCTGACTCCATCCTCAAAAGCACCTGTTTTCGCTTTCGGCAACCTCAAGAGCAAAAAAGACAAACGTCCAGCTTTTGCTGCCACAGCAAAGGTGCCAGCGGGGAAAAGTGATGCTGGTCCTCACTGCCTCCTGGAACCCCTTCAAATGCCCCAGACAATTTGGCCCTCTCTGCTTTCCTGCGGACTCCATCCTCAAAAGCACCTGTTTTCGCTTTCGGCAACCTCCGGAGCAAAAAAGACAAACGTCCAGCTTTTGCTGCCACAGCAAAGGTGCCAGCGGGGAAAAGTGATGCTGGTCCTCACTGCCTCCTGGAACCTCTTCAAATGCCACAGACAATTTGGCCCTCTCTGCTTTCCTGCGGACTCCATCCTCAAAAGCACCTGTTTTCGCTTTCGGCAGCCTCCGGAGCAAAAAAGACAAACGTCCAGCTTTTGCTGCCACAGCAAAGGTGCCAGCGGGGAAAAGTGATGCTGGTCCTCATTGCCTCCTGGAACCTCTTCAAATGCCACAGACAATTTGGCCCTCTCTGCTTTCCTGCGGACTCTATCCTCAAAAGCACCTTTTTACACTTTCGGCGCCCTCCGGTGGTAAAAAGACAAACGTCCAGCTTTTGCTGCCACAGCAAAGGTGCCAGCGGGGAAAAGTAATGCTGGTTCTCACTGCCTCCTGGAACTCTTTCAAATGCCCCAGACAATTTGGCCCTCTCTGCTTTCCTGCGGACTCCATCCTCAAAAGCACCTGTTTTCGCTTTCGGCAACCTCCGGAGCAAAAAAGACAAACGTCCAGCTTTTGCTGCCACAGTAAAGGTGCCAGCGGGGAAAAGTGATGCTGGTCCTCATTGCCTCCTGGAACCTCTTCAAATGCCACAGACAATTTGGCCCTCTCTGCTTTCCTGCGGACTCTATCCTCAAAAGCACCTTTTTTCACTTTCGGCGCCCTCCGGTGGTAAAAAGACAAACGTCCAGCTTTTGCTGCCACAGCAAAGGTGCCAGCGGGGAAAAGTGATGCTGGTTCTCACTGCCTCCTGGAACTCTTTCAAATGCCCCAGACAATTTGGCCCTCTCTGCTTTCCTGCGGACTCCATCCTCAAAAGCACCTGTTTTCGCTTTCGGCAACCTGCGGAGCAAAAAACACAAACGTCCAGCTTTTGCTGCCACAGCAAAGGTGCCAGCGGGGAAAAGTAATGCTGGTTCTCACTGCCTCCTGGAACCTCTTCAAATGCCCCAGACAATTTGGCCCTCTCTGCTTTCCTGCGGACTCTATCCTCAAAAGCGCCTTTTTTCACTTTCGGCGCCCTCCGGTGGTAAAAAGACAAACGTCCAGCTTTTGCTGCCGCAGCAAAGGTGCCAGCGGGGAAAAGTAATGCTGGTCCTCACTGCCTCCTGGAACTCTTTCAAATGCCACAGACAATTTGGCCCTCTCTGCTTTCCTGCGGACTCCATCCTCAAAAGCACCTGTTTTCGCTTTCGGCAACCTCCGGAGCAAAAAAGACAAACGTCCAGCTTTTGCTGCCACAGCAAAGGTGCCAGCGGGGAAAAGTAATGCTGGTCCTCACTGCCTCCTGGAACCCTTTCAAATGCCCCAGACAATTTGGCCCTCTCTGCTTTCCTGCGGACTCCATCCTCAAAAGCACCTGTTTTCGCTTTCGGCAGCCTCCGGAGCAAAAAAGACAAACGTCCAGCTTTTGCTGCCACAGTAAAGGTGCCAGCGGGGAAAAGTAATGCTGGTTCTCACTGCCTCCTGGAACCTCTTCAAATGCCCCAGACAATTTGGCCCTCTCTGCTTTCCTGCGGACTCTATCCTCAAAAGCGCCTTTTTTCACTTTCGGCGCCCTCCGGTGGTAAAAAGACAAACGTCCAGCTTTTGCTGCCACAGCAAAGGTGCCAGCGGGGAAAAGTAATGCTGGTTCTCACTGCCTCCTGGAACTCTTTCAAATGCCCCAGACAATTTGGCCCTCTCTGCTTTCCTGCGGACTCCATCCTCAAAAGCACCTGTTTTCGCTTTCGGCAGCCTCCGGAGCAAAAAAGACAAACGTCCAGCTTTTGCTGCCACAGTAAAGGTGCCAGCGGGGAAAAGTGATGCTGGTCCTCATTGCCTTCTGGAACCTCTTCAAATGCCCCAGACAATTTGGCCCTCTCTGCTTTCCTGCAGACTCCATCCTCAAAAGCACCTGTTTTCGCTTTCGGCAACCTCCGGAGCAAAAAAGACAAACGTCCAGCTTTTGCTGCCACAGCAAAGGTGGCAGCGGGGAAAAGTAATGCTGGTTCTCACTGCCTCCTGGAACCTCTTCAAATGCCCCAGACAATTTGGCCCTCTCTGCTTTCCTGCGGACTCTATCCTCAAAAGCGCCTTTTTTCACTTTCGGCGCTCTCCGGTGGTAAAAAGACAAACGTCCAGCTTTTGCTGCCACAGCAAAGGTGCCAGCGGGGAAAAGTAATGCCGGTTCTCACTGCCTCCTGGAACTCTTTCAAATGCCCCAGACAATTTGGCCCTCTCTGCTTTCCTGCGGACTCCATCCTCAAAAGCACCTGTTTTCGCTTTCGGCAACCTCCGGAGCAAAAAAGACAAACGTCCAGGTTTTGCTGCCACAGCAAAGGTGCCAGCGGGGAAAAGTAATGCTGGTCCTCATTGCCTCCTGGAACCTCTTCAAATGCCACAGACAATTTGGCCCTCTCTGCTTTCCTGCGGACTCCATCCTCAAAAGCACCTGTTTTCGCTTTCGGCAGCCTCCAGAGCAAAAAAGACAAACGTCCAGCTTTTGCTGCCACAGCAAAGGTGCCAGCGGGGAAAAGTAATGCTGGTTCTCACTGCCTCCTGGAACTCTTTCAAATGCCCCAGACAATTTGGCCCTCTCTGCTTTCCTGCGGACTCCATCCTCAAAAGCACCTGTTTTCACTTTCGGCGCCCTCCGGTGGTAAAAAGACAAACGTCCAGCTTTTGCTGCCACAGCAAAGGTGCCAGGGGGGAAAAGTAATGCTGGTTCTCACTGCCTACTGGAAGTCTTTCAAATGCCCCAGACAATTTGGCCCTCTCTGCTTTCCTGCGGACTCCATCCTCAAAAGCACCTTTTTTCGCTTTTGGCAACCTCCGGAGCAAAAAGACAAACGTCCAGGTTTTGCTGCCACAGCAAAGGTGCCAGCGGGGAAAAGTGATGCTGGTCCTCACTGCCTCCTGGAACCCCTTCAAATGCCTTAGACAATTTGGCCTTCTCTGCTTTCCTGCGGACTCCATCCTCAAAAGCACCTGTTTTCGCTTTCGGCAACCTCAAGAGCAAAAAAGACAAACGTCCAGCTTTTGCTGCCACAGCAAAGGTGCCAGCGGGGAAAAGTAATGCTGGTTCTCACTGCCTCCTGGAACCTCTTCAAATGCCCCAGACAATTTGGCCCTCTCTGCTTTCCTGCGGACTCTATCCTCAAAAGCGCCTTTTTTCAATTTCGGCGCCCTCCGGTGGTAAAAAGACAAACGTCCAGCTTTTGCTGCCGCAGCAAAGGTGCCAGCGGGGAAAAGTAATGCTGGTTCTCACTGCCTCCTGGAACTCTTTCAAATGCCCCAGACAATTTGGCCCTCTCTGCTTTCCTGCGGACTCCATCCTCAAAAGCACCTGTTTTCGCTTTCGGCAACCTCCGGAGCAAAAAAGACAAACGTCCAGCTTTTGCTGCCACAGCAAAGGTGCCAGCGGTGAAAAGTGATGCTGGGTCTCACTGCCTCCTGGAACCCTTTCAAATGCCCCAGACAATTTGGCCCTCTCTGCTTTCCTGCGGACTCCATCCTCAAAAGCACCTGTTTTCGCTTTCGGCAACCTCAAGAGCAAAAAAGACAAACGTCCAGCTTTTGCTGCCACAGCAAAGGTGCCAGCGGGGAAAAGTGATGCTGGTCCTCACTGCCTCCTGGAACCTCTTCAAATGCCACAGACAATTTGGCCCTCTCTGCTTTCCTGCGGACTCCATCCTCAAAAGCACCTGTTTTCGCTTTCGGCAGCCTCCGGAGCAAAAAAGACAAATGTCCAGCTTTTGCTGCCACAGCAAAGGTGCCAGTGGGGAAAAGTGATGCTGGTCCTCATTGCCTCCTGGAACCTCTTCAAATGCCCCAGACAATTTGTCCCTCTCTGCTTTCCTGCGGACTCTATCCTCAAAAGCACCTTTTTTCACTTTCGGCGCCCTCCGGTGGTAAAAAGACAAACGTCCAGCTTTTGCTGCCACAGCAAAGGTGCCAGCGGGGAAAAGTGATGCTGGTTCTCACTGCCTCCTGGAACTCTTTCAAATGCCCCAGACAATTTGGCCCTCTCTGCTTTCCTGCGGACTCCATCCTCAAAAGCACCTGTTTTCGCTTTCGGCAACCTGCGGAGCAAAAAACACAAACGTCCAGCTTTTGCTGCCACAGCAAAGGTGCCAGCGGGGAAAAGTAATGCTGGTTCTCACTGCCTCCTGGAACCTCTTCAAATGCCCCAGACAATTTGGCCCTCTCTGCTTTCCTGCGGACTCTATCCTCAAAAGCGCCTTTTTTCACTTTCGGCGTGCTCCGGTGGTAAAAAGACAAACGTCCAGCTTTTGCTGCCACAGCAAAGGTGCCAGCGGGGAAAAGTAATGCTGGTTCTCACTGCCTCCTGGAACCCCTTCAAATGCCCCAGACAATTTGGCCCTCTCTACTTTCCTGCTGACTCCATCCTCAAAAGCACCTGTTTTCGCTTTCGGCAACCTCAAGAGCAAAAAAGACAAACGTCCAGCTTTTGCTGCCACAGCAAAGGTGCCAGCGGGGAAAAGTGATGCTGGTCCTCACTGCCTCCTGGAACCCCTTCAAATGCCCCAGACAATTTGGCCCTCTCTGCTTTCCTGCGGACTCCATCCTCAAAAGCACCTGTTTTCGCTTTCGGCAACCTCCGGAGCAAAAAAGACAAACGTCCAGCTTTTGCTGCCACAGCAAAGGTGCCAGCGGGGAAAAGTGATGCTGGTCCTCACTGCCTCCTGGAACCTCTTCAAATGCCACAGACAATTTGGCCCTCTCTGCTTTTCTGCGGACTCCATCCTCAAAAGCACCTTTTTACACTTTCGGCGCCCTCCGGAGCAAAAAAGACAAACGTCCAGCTTTTGCTGCCACAGCAAAGGTGCCAGCGGGGAAAAGTAATGCTGGTTCTCACTGCCTCCTGGAACTCTTTCAAATGCCCCAGACAATTTGGCCCTCTCTGCTTTCCTGCGGACTCCATCCTCAAAAGCACCTGTTTTCGCTTTCGGCAACCTCCGGAGCAAAAAAGACAAACGTCCAGCTTTTGCTGCCACAGCAAAGGTGCCAGCGGGGAAAAGTGATGCTGGTCCTCATTGCCTCCTGGAACCTCTTCAAATGCCACAGACAATTTGGCCCTCTCTGCTTTCCTGCGGACTCTATCCTCAAAAGCACCTTTTTTCACTTTCGGCGCCCTCCGGTGGTAAAAAGACAAACGTCCAGCTTTTGCTGCCACAGCAAAGGTGCCAGCGGGGAAAAGTGATGCTGGTTCTCACTGCCTCCTGGAACTCTTTCAAATGCCCCAGACAATTTGGCCCTCTCTGCTTTCCTGCGGACTCCATCCTCAAAAGCACCTGTTTTCGCTTTCGGCAACCTGCGGAGCAAAAAACACAAACGTCCAGCTTTTGCTGCCACAGCAAAGGTGCCAGCGGGGAAAAGTAATGCTGGTTCTCACTGCCTCCTGGAACCTCTTCAAATGCCCCAGACAATTTGGCCCTCTCTGCTTTCCTGCGGACTCTATCCTCAAAAGCGCCTTTTTTCACTTTCGGCGCCCTCCGGTGGTAAAAAGACAAACGTCCAGCTTTTGCTGCCACAGCAAAGGTGCCAGCGGGGAAAAGTAATGCTGGTTCTCACTGCCTCCTGGAACTCTTTCAAATGCCCCAGACAATTTGGCCCTCTCTGCTTTCCTGCGGACTCCATCCTCAAAAGCACCTGTTTTCGCTTTCGGCAACCTCCGGAGCAAAAAAGACAAACGTCCAGCTTTTGCTGCCACAGCAAAAGTGCCAGCGGGGAAAAGTAATGCTGGTTCTCACTGCCTCCTGGAACCCCTTCAAATGCCCCAGACATTTTGGCCCTCTCTACTTTCCTGCTGACTCCATCCTCAAAAGCACCTGTTTTCGCTTTCGGCAACCTCAAGGCAAAAAAGACAAACGTCCAGCTTTTGCTGCCACAGCAAAGGTGCCAGCGGGGAAAAGTGATGCTGGTCCTCACTGCCTCCTGGAACCCCTTCAAATGCCCCAGACAATTAGGCCCTCTCTGCTTTCCTGCGGACTCTATCCTCAAAAGCGCCTTTTTTCACTTTCGGCGCCCTCCGGTGGTAAAAAGACAAACGTCCAGCTTTTGCTGCCGCAGCAAAGGTGCCAGCGGGGAAAAGTAATGCTGGTTCTCACTGCCTCCTGGAACTCTTTCAAATGCCCCAGACAATTTGGCCCTCTCTGCTTTCCTGCGGACTCCATCCTCAAAAGCACCTGTTTTCGCTTTCGGCATCCTCCGGAGCAAAAAAGACAAACGTCCAGCTTTTGCTGCCACAGCAAAGGTGCCAGGGGGGAAAAGTAATGCTGGTCCTCACTGCCTCCTGGAACCTCTTCAAATGCCCCAGACAATTTGGCCCTCTCTGCTTTCCTGCGGACTCCATCCTCAAAAGCACCTTTTTTCACTTTCGGCGCCCTCCGGTGGTAAAAAGACAAACGTCCAGCTTTTGCTGCCACAGCAAAGGTGCCAGCGGGGAAAAGTGATGCTGGTCCTCACTGCCTCCTGGAACCTCTTCAAATGCCACAGACAATTTGGCCCTCTCTGCTTTCCTGCGGACTCCATCCTCAAAAGCACCTGTTTTCGATTTCGGCAGCCTCCGGAGCAAAAAAGACAAATGTCCAGCTTTTGCTGCCACAGCAAAGGTGCCAGCGGGGAAAAGTGATGCTGGTCCTCATTGCCTCCTGGAACCTCTTCAAATGCCACAGACAATTTGGCCCTCTCTGCTTTCCTGCGGACTCTATCCTCAAAAGCACCTTTTTTCACTTTCGGCGCCCTCCGGTGGTAAAAAGACAAACGTCCAGCTTTTGCTGCCACAGCAAAGGTGCCAGCGGGGAAAAGTGATGCTGGTTCTCACTGCCTCCTGGAACTCTTTCAAATGCCCCAGACAATTTGGCCCTCTCTGCTTTCCTGCGGACTCCATCCTCAAAAGCACCTGTTTTCGCTTTCGGCAACCTGCGGAGCAAAAAAGACAAACGTCCAGCTTTTGCTGCCACAGCAAAGGTGCCAGCGGGGAAAAGTAATGCTGGTTCTCACTGCCTCCTGGAACCTCTTCAAATGCCCCAGACAATTTGGCCCTCTCTGCTTTCCTGCGGACTCTATCCTCAAAAGCGCCTTTTTTCACTTTCGGCGCCCTCCGGTGGTAAAAAGACAAACGTCCAGCTTTTGCTGCCACAGCAAAGGTGCCAGCGGGGAAAAGTAATGCTGGTTCTCACTGCCTCCTGGAACTCTTTCAAATGCCACAGACAATTTGGCCCTCTCTGCTTTCCTGCGGACTCCATCCTCAAAAGCACCTGTTTTCGCTTTCGGCAACCTCCGGAGCAAAAAAGACAAACGTCCAGCTTTTGCTGCCACAGCAAAGGTGCCAGCGGGGAAAAGTAATGCTGGCCCTCACTGCCTCCTGGAACTTCTTCAAATGCCCCAGACAATTTGGCCCTCTTTGCTTTCCTGCGGACTCCATCCTCAAAAGCACCTGTTTTCACTTTCGGCAGCCTCCAGAGCAAAAAAGACAAACGTCCAGCTTTTGCTGCCACAGCAAAGGTGCCAGCGGGGAAAAGTAATGCTGGTTGTCACTGCCTCCTGGAGCTCTTTCAAATGCCACAGACAATTTGGCCCTCTCTGCTTTCCTGCGGACTCCATCCTCAAAAGCACCTGTTTTCGCTTTCGGCGCCCTCCGTTGGTAAAAAGACAAACGTCCAGCTTTTGCTGCCACAGCAAAGGTGCCAGGGGGGAAAAGTAATGCTGGTTCTCACTGCCTACTGGAACTCTTTCAAATGCCCCAGACAATTTGGCCCTCTCTGCTTTCCTGCGGACTCCATCCTCAAAAGCACCTTTTTTCACTTTTGGCAACCTCCGGAGCAAAAAGACAAACGTCCAGGTTTTGCTGCCACAGCAAAGGTGCCAGCGGGGAAAAGTGATGCTGGTCCTCACTGCCTCCTGGAACCCCTTCAAATGCCACAGACAATTTGGCCTTCTCTGCTTTCCTGCGGACTCCATCCTCAAAAGCACCTGTTTTCGCTTTCGGCAACCTCAAGAGCAAAAAAGACAAACGTCCAGCTTTTGCTGCCACAGCAAAGGTGCCAGCGGGGAAAAGTAATGCTGGTTCTCACTGCCTCCTGGAACCTCTTCAAATGCCCCAGACAATTTGGCCCTCTCTGCTTTCCTGCGGACTCTATCCTCAAAAGCGCCTTTTTTCACTTTCGGCGCCCTCCGGTGGTAAAAAGACAAACGTCCAGCTTTTGCTGCCGCAGCAAAGGTGCCAGCGGGGAAAAGTAATGCTGGTTCTCACTGCCTCCTGGAACTCTTTCAAATGCCCCAGACAATTTGGCCCTCTCTGCTTTCCTGCGGACTCCATCCTCAAAAGCACCTGTTTTCGCTTTCGGCAACCTCCGGAGCAAAAAAGACAAACGTCCAGCTTTTGCTGCCACAGCAAAGGTGCCAGCGGGGAAAAGTAATGCTGGTCCTCACTGCCTCCTGGAACCCTTTCAAATGCCCCAGACAATTTGGCCCTCTCTGCTTTCCTGCGGACTCCATCCTCAAAAGCACCTTTTTTCACTTTCGGCGCCCTCCGGAGCAAAAAAGACAAACGTCCAGCTTTTGCTGCCACAGCAAAGGTGCCAGCGGGGAAAAGTGATGCTGGTCCTCACTGCCTCCTGGAACTCTTTCAAATGCCCCAGACAATTTGGCCCTCTCTGCTTTCCTGCGGACTCCATCCTCAAAAGCACCTGTTTTCGCTTTCGGCAACCTCCGGAGCAAAAAAGGCAAACGTCCAGCTTTTGCTGCCACAGCAAAGGTGCCAGCGGTGAAAAGTGATGCTGGGTCTCACTGCCTCCTGGAACCCTTTCAAATGCCACAGACAATTTGGCCCTCTCTGCTTTCCTGCGGACTCCATCCTCAAAAGCACCTGTTTTCGCTTTCGGCAACCTCCGGAGCAAAAAAGACAAACGTCCAGCTTTTGCTGCCACAGCAAAGGTGCCAGCGGGGAAAAGTGATGCTGGTCCTCACTGCCTCCTGGAACCTCTTCAAATGCCACAGACAATTTGGCCCTCTCTGCTTTCCTGCGGACTCCATCCTCAAAAGCACCTGTTTTCGCTTTCGGCAACCTCCGGAGCAAAAAAGACAAACGTCCAGCTTTTGCTGCCACAGCAAAGGTGCCAGCGGGGAAAAGTAATGCTGGTTCTCACTGCATCCTGAAACTCTTTCAAATGCCCCAGACAATTTGGCCCTCTCTGCTTTCCTGCGGACTCCATCCTCAAAAGCACCTGTTTTCACTTTCGGCGCCCTCCGGTGGTAAAAAGACAAACGTCCAGCTTTTGCTGCCACAGCAAAGGTGCCAGGGGGGAAAAGTAATGCTGGTTCTCACTGCCTCCTGGAACTCTTTCAAATGCCCCAGACAATTTGGCCCTCTCTGCTTTCCTGCGGACTCCATCCTCAAAAGCACCTGTTTTCGCTTTTGGCAACCTCAGGAGCAAAAAAGACAAACGTCCAGCTTTTGCTGCCACAGCAAAGGTGCCAGCGGGGAAAAGTGATGCTGGTTCTCACTGCCTCCTGGAACCTCTTCAAATGCCCCAGACAATTTGGCCCTCTCTGCTTTCCTGCGGACTCTATCTACAAAAGCGCCTTTTTTCACTTTCGGCGCCCTCCGGTGGTAAAAAGACAAACGTCCAGCTTTTGCTGCCACAGCAAAGGTGCCAGCGGGGAAAAGTAATGCCGGTTCTCACTGCCTCCTGGAACTCTTTCAAATGCCCCAGACAATTTGGCCCTCTCTGCTTTCCTGCGGACTCCATCCTCAAAAGCACCTGTTTTCGCTTTCGGCAACCTCCGGAGCAAAAAAGACAAACGTGCAGCTTTTGCTGCCACAGCAAAGGTGCCAGCGGGGAAAAGTAATGCTGGTCCTCATTGCCTCCTGGAACTTCTTCAAATGCCCCAGACAATTTGGCCCTCTCTGCTTTCCTGCGGACTCCATCCTCAAAAGCACCTGTTTTCGCTTTCGGCAGCCTCCAGAGCAAAAAAGACAAACGTCCAGCTTTTGCTGCCACAGCAAAGGTGCCAGCGGGGAAAAGTAATGCTGGTTCTCACTGCCTCCTGGAACTCTTTCAAATGCCCCAGACAATTTGGCCCTCTCTGCTTTCCTGCGGACTCCATCCTCAAAAGCACCTGTTTTCACTTTCGGCGCCCTCCGGTGGTAAAAAGACAAACGTCCAGCTTTTGCTGCCACAGCAAAGGTGCCAGGGGGGAAAAGTAATGCTGGTTCTCACTGCCTACTGGAACTCTTTCAAATGCCCCAGACAATTTGGCCCTCTCTGCTTTCCTGCGGACTCCATCCTCAAAAGCACCTTTTTTCGCTTTTGGCAACCTCCGGAGCAAAAAGACAAACGTCCAGGTTTTGCTGCCACAGCAAAGGTGCCAGCGGGGAAAAGTGATGCTGGTCCTCATTGCCTCCTGGAACCTCTTCAAATGCCCCAGACAATTTGGCCCTCTCTGCTTTCCTGCGGACTCTATCCTCAAAAGCGCCTTTTTTCACTTTCGGCGCCCTCCGGTGGTAAAAAGACAAACGTCCAGCTTTTGCTGCCGCAGCAAAGGTGCCAGCGGGGAAAAGTAATGCTGGTTCTCACTGCCTCCTGGAACTCTTTCAAATGCCCCAGACAATTTGGCCCTCTCTGCTTTCCTGCGGACTCCATCCTCAAAAGCACCTGTTTTCGCTTTCGGCATCCTCCGGAGCAAAAAAGACAAACGTCCAGCTTTTGCTGCCACAGCAAAGGTGCCAGGGGGGAAAAGTAATGCTGGTCCTCACTGCCTCCTGGAACCCTTTCAAATGCCCCAGACAATCTGGCCCTCTCTGCTTTCCTGCGGACTCCATCCTCAAAAGCACCTTTTTTTACTTTCCGCGCCCTCCGGTGGTAAAAAGACAAACGTCCAGCTTTTGCTGCCACAGCAAAGGTGCCAGCGGGGAAAAGTAATGCTGGTTCTCACTGCCTCCTGGAACTCTTTCAAATGCCCCAGACAATTTGGCCCTCTCTGCTTTCCTGCGGACTCCATCCTCAAAAGCACCTGTTTTCGCTTTCGGCAACCTCCGGAGCAAAAAAGACAAACGTCCAGCTTTTGCTGCCACAGCAAAGGTGCCAGCGGTGAAAAGTGATGCTGGGTCTCACTGCCTCCTGGAACCCTTTCAAATGCCCCAGACAATTTGGCCCTCTCTGCTTTCCTGCGGACTCCATCCTCAAAAGCACCTTTTTTCGCTTTCGGCAACCTCCGGAGCAAAAAAGACAAACGTCCAGCTTTGCTGCCACAGCAAAGGTGCCAGCGGGGAAAAGTGATGCTGGTCCTCACTGCCTCCTGGAACCTCTTCAAATGCCACAGACAATTTGGCCCTCTCTGCTTTCCTGCGGACTCCATCCTCAAAAGCACCTGTTTTCGCTTTCGGCAGCCTCCGGAGCAAAAAAGACAAATGTCCAGCTTTTGCTGCCACAGCAAAGGTGCCAGCGGGGAAAAGTGATGCTGGTCCTCATTGCCTCCTGGAACCTCTTCAAATGCCACAGACAATTTGGCCCTCTCTGCTTTCCTGCGGACTCTATCCTCAAAAGCACCTTTTTTCACTTTCGGCGCCCTCCGGTGGTAAAAAGACAAACGTCCAGCTTTTGCTGCCACAGCAAAGGTGCCAGCGGGGAAAAGTGATGCTGGTTCTCACTGCCTCCTGGAACTCTTTCAAATGCCCCAGACAATTTGGCCCTCTCTGCTTTCCTGCGGACTCCATCCTCTAAAGCACCTGTTTTCGCTTTCGGCAACCTGCGGAGCAAAAAAGACAAACGTCCAGCTTTTGCTGCCACAGCAAAGGTGCCAGCGGGGAAAAGTAATGCTGGTTCTCACTGCCTCCTGGAACCTCTTCAAATGCCCCAGACAATTTGGCCCTCTCTGCTTTCCTGCGGACTCTATCCTCAAAAGCGCCTTTTTTCACTTTCGGCGCCCTCCGGTGGTAAAAAGACAAACGTCCAGCTTTTGCTGCCACAGCAAAGGTGCCAGCGGGGAAAAGTAATGCTGGTTCTCACTGCCTCCTGGAACTCTTTCAAATGCCCCAGAAAATTTGGCCCTCTCTGCTTTCCTGCGGACTCCATCCTCAAAAGCACCTGTTTTCGCTTTCGGCAACCTCCGGAGCAAAAAAGACAAACGTCCAGCTTTTGCTGCCACAGCAAAGGTGCCAGCGGGGAAAAGTAATGCTGGTCCTCATTGCCTCCTGGAACTTCTTCAAATGCCCCAGACAATTTGGCCCTCTTTGCTTTCCTGCGGACTCCATCCTCAAAAGCACCTGTTTTCACTTTCGGCAGCCTCCAGAGCAAAAAAGACAAACGTCCAGCTTTTGCTGCCACAGCAAAGGTGCCAGCGGGGAAAAGTAATGCTGGTTGTCACTGCCTCCTGGAACTCTTTCAAATGCCACAGACAATTTGGCCCTCTCTGCTTTCCTGCGGACTCCATCCTCAAAAGCACCTGTTTTCGCTTTCGGCGCCCTCCGGTGGTAAAAAGACAAACGTCCAGCTTTTGCTGCCACAGCAAAGGTGCCAGCGGGGAAAAGTAATGCTGGTTCTCACTGCCTACTGGAACTCTTTCAAATGCCCCAGACAATTTGGCCCTCTCTGCTTTCCTGCGGACTCCATCCTCAAAAGCACCTTTTTTCACTTTTGGCAACCTCCGGAGCAAAAAGACAAACGTCCAGGTTTTGCTGCCACAGCAAAGGTGCCAGCGGGGAAAAGTGATGCTGGTCCTCACTGCCTCCTGGAACCCCTTCAAATGCCTTAGACAATTTGGCCTTCTCTGCTTTCCTGCGGACTCCATCCTCAAAAGCACCTGTTTTCGCTTTCGGCAACCTCAAGAGCAAAAAAGACAAACGTCCAGCTTTTGCTGCCACAGCAAAGGTGCCAGCGGGGAAAAGTAATGCTGGTTCTCACTGCCTCCTGGAACCTCTTCAAATGCCCCAGACAATTTGGCCCTCTCTGCTTTCCTGCGGACTCTATCCTCAAAAGCGCCTTTTTTCACTTTCGGCGCCCTCCGGTGGTAAAAAGACAAACGTCCAGCTTTTGCTGCCGCAGCAAAGGTGCCAGCGGGGAAAAGTAATGCTGGTTCTCACTGCCTCCTGGAACTCTTTCAAATGCCCCAGACAATTTGGCCCTCTCTGCTTTCCTGCGGGCTCCATCCTCAAAAGCACCTGTTTTCGCTTTCGGCAACCTCCGGAGCAAAAAAGACAAACGTCCAGCTTTTGCTGCCACAGCAAAGGTGCCAGCGGGGAAAAGTAATGCTGGTCCTCACTGCCTCCTGGAACCCTTTCAAATGCCCCAGACAATTTGGCCCTCTCTGCTTTCCTGCGGACTCCATCCTCAAAAGCACCTTTTTTCACTTTCGGCGCCCTCCGGTGGTAAAAAGACAAACGTCCAGCTTTTGCTGCCACAGCAAAGGTGCCAGCGGGGAAAAGTAATGCTGGTTTTCACTGCCTCCTGGAACTCTTTCCAATGCCCCAGACAATTTGGCCCTCTCTGCTTTCCTGCGGACTCCATCCTCAAAAGCACCTGTTTTCGCTTTCGGCAACCTCCGGAGCAAAAAAGGCAAACGTCCAGCTTTTGCTGCCACAGCAAAGGTGCCAGCGGGGAAAAGTGATGCTGGGTCTCACTGCCTCCTGGAACCCTTTCAAATGCCCCAGACAATTTGGCCCTCTCTGCTTTCCTGCGGACTCCATCCTCAAAAGCACCTGTTTTCGCTTTCGGCAACCTCCGGAGCAAAAAAGACAAACGTCCAGCTTTTGCTGCCACAGCAAAGGTGCCAGCGGGGAAAAGTGATGCTGGTCCTCACTGCCTCCTGGAACCTCTTCAAATGCCACAAACAATTTGGCCCTCTCTGCTTTCCTGCGGACTCCATCCTCAAAAGCACCTGTTTTCGCTTTCGGCATCCTCCGGAGCAAAAAAGACAAACGTCCAGCTTTTGCTGCCACAGCAAAGGTGCCAGCGGGGAAAAGTGATGCTGGTCCTCACTGCCTCCTGGAACCTCTTCAAATGCCCCAGACAATTTGGCCCTCTCTGCTTTCCTGCGGACTCCATCTTCAAAAGTACCTTTTTTCGCTTTCGGTAACCTCAAGAGCAAAAAGACAACGTCCAGGTTTTGCTGCCACAGCAAAGGTGCCAGCGGGGAAAAGTGATGCTGGTCCTCACTGCCTCCTGGAACCCCTTCAAATGCCCCAGAAAATTTGGCCTTCTCTGCTTTCCTGCGGACTCCATCCTCAAAAGCACCTGTTTTCGCTTTCGGCAACCTCCGGAGCAAAAAAGAAAAAAGTCCAGCTTTTGCTGCCACAGCAAAGGTGCCAGCGGGGAAAAGTAATGCTGGTTCTCACTGCCTCCTGGAACCTCTTCAAATGCCCCAGACAATTTGGCCCTCTCTGCTTTCCTGCGGACTCTATCCTCAAAAGCGCCTTTTTTCACTTTCGGCGCCCTCCGGTGGTAAAAAGACAAACGTCCAGCTTTTGCTGCCACAGCAAAGGTGCCAGTGGGGAAAAGTAATGCTGGTCCTAACTGCCTCCTGGAACTCTTTCAAATGCCCCAGACAATTTGGCCCTCTCTGCTTTCCTGCGGACTCCATCCTCTAAAGCACCTGTTTTCGCTTTCGGCAACCTCCTGAGCAAAAAAGACAAACGTCCAGCTTTTGCTGCCACAGCAAAGGTGCCAGCGGGGAAAAGTAATGCTGGTCCTCACTGCCTCCTGGAACCCTTTCAAATGCCCCAGACAATTTGGCCCTCTCTGCTTTCCTGCGGACTCCATCCTCAAAAGCACCTTTTTTCACTTTCGGCGCCCTCCGGTGGTAAAAAGACAAACGTCCAGCTTTTGCTGCCACAGCAAAGGTGCCAGCGGGGAAAAGTAATGCTGGTTCTCACTGCCTCCTGGAACTCTTTCAAATGCCCCAGACAATTTGGCCCTCTCTGCTTTCCTGCGGACTCCATCCTCAAAAGCATCTGTTTTCGCTTTCGGCAACCTCCGGAGCAAAAAAGACAAACGTCCAGCTTTTGCTGCCACAGCAAAGGTGCCAGCGGTGAAAAGTGATGCTGGGTCTCACTGCCTCCTGGAACCCTTTCAAATGCCCCAGACAATTTGGCCCTCTCTGCTTTCCTGCGGACTCCATCCTCAAAAGCACCTGTTTTCGCTTTCGGCAACCTCCGGAGCAAAAAAGACAAACGTCCAGCTTTTGCTGCCACAGCAAAGGTGCCAGCGGGGAAAAGTGATGCTGGTCCTCACTGCCTCCTGGAACCTCTTCAAATGCCACAGAAAATTTGACCCTCTCTGCTTTCCTGCGGACTCCATCCTCAAAAGCACCTGTTTTCGCTTTCGGCAGCCTCCGGAGCAAAAAAGACAAACGTCCAGCTTTTGCTGCCACAGCAAAGGTGCCAGCGGGGAAAAGTGATGCTGGTCCTCATTGCCTCCTGGAACCTCTTCAAATGCCACAGACAATTTGGCCCTCTCTGCTTTCCTGCGGACTCTATCCTCAAAAGCACCTTTTTACACTTTCAGCGCCCTCCGGTGGTAAAAAGACAAACGTCCAGCTTTTGCTGCCACAGCAAAGGTGCCAGCGGGGAAAAGTAATGCTGGTTCTCACTGCCTCCTGGAACTCTTTCAAATGCCCCAGACAATTTGGCCCTCTCTGCTTTCCTGCGGACTCCATCCTCAAAAGCACCTGTTTTCGCTTTCGGCAACCTCCGGAGCAAAAAAGACAAACGTCCAGCTTTTGCTGCCACAGCAAAGGTGCCAGCGGGGAAAAGTGATGCTGGTCCTCATTGCCTTCTGGAACCTCTTCAAATGCCCCAGACAATTTGGCCCTCTCTGCTTTCCTGCAGACTCCATCCTCAAAAGCACCTGTTTTCGCTTTCGGCAACCTCCGGAGCAAAAAAGACAAACGTCCAGCTTTTGCTGCCACAGCAAAGGTGCCAGCGGGGAAAAGTAATGCTGGTTCTCACTGCCTCCTGGAACCTCTTCAAATGCCCCAGACAATTTGGCCCTCTCTGCTTTCCTGCGGACTCTATCTACAAAAGCGCCTTTTTTCACTTTCGGCGCCCTCCGGTGGTAAAAAGACAAACGTCCAGCTTTTGCTGCCACAGCAAAGGTGCCAGCGGGGAAAAGTAATGCCGGTTCTCACTGCCTCCTGGAACTCTTTCAAATGCCCCAGACAATTTGGCCCTCTCTGCTTTCCTGCGGACTCCATCCTCAAAAGCACCTGTTTTCGCTTTCGGCATCCTCCGGAGCAAAAAAGACAAACGTCCAGCTTTTGCTGCCACAGCAAAGGTGCCAGGGGGGAAAAGTAATGCTGGTCCTCACTGCCTCCTGGAACCCTTTCAAATGCCCCAGACAATCTGGCCCTCTCTGCTTTCCTGCGGACTCCATCCTCAAAAGCACCTTTTTTCACTTTCGGCGCCCTCCGGTGGTAAAAAGACAAACGTCCAGCTTTTGCTGCCACAGCAAAGGTGCCAGCGGGGAAAAGTGATGCTGGTTCTCACTGCCTCCTGGAACTCTTTCAAATGCCCCAGACAATTTGGCCCTCTCTGCTTTCCTGCGGACTCTATCCTCAAAAGCGCCTTTTTTCACTTTCGGCGCCCTCCGGTGGTAAAAAGACAAACGTCCAGCTTTTGCTGCCACAGCAAAGGTGCCAGCGGGGAAAAGTAATGCTGGTTCTCACTGCCTCCTGGAACTCTTTCAAATGCCCCAGACAATTTGGCCCTCTCTGCTTTCCTGCGGACTCCATCCTCAAAAGCACCTGTTTTCGCTTTCGGCAACCTCCGGAGCAAAAAAGACAAACGTCCAGCTTTTGCTGCCACAGCAAAGGTGCCAGCGGGGAAAAGTAATGCTGGTCCTCATTGCCTCCTGGAACTTCTTCAAATGCCCCAGACAATTTGGCCCTCTTTGCTTTCCTGCGGACTCCATCCTCAAAAGCACCTGTTTTCACTTTCGGCAGCCTCCAGAGCAAAAAAGACAAACGTCCAGCTTTTGCTGCCACAGCAAAGGTGCCAGCGGGGAAAAGTAATGCTGGTTGTCACTGCCTCCTGGAACTCTTTCAAATGCCACAGACAATTTGGCCCTCTCTGCTTTCCTGCGGACTCCATCCTCAAAAGCACCTGTTTTCGCTTTCGGCGCCCTCCGGTGGTAAAAAGACAAACGTCCAGCTTTTGCTGCCACAGCAAAGGTGCCAGCGGGGAAAAGTAATGCTGGTTCTCACTGCCTCCTGGAACTCTTTCAAATGCCCCAGACAATTTGGCCCTCTCTGCTTTCCTGCGGACTCCATCCTCAAAAGCACCTTTTTTCACTTTTGGCAACCTCCGGAGCAAAAAGACAAACGTCCAGGTTTTGCTGCCACAGCAAAGGTGCCAGCGGGGAAAAGTGATGCTGGTCCTCACTGCCTCCTGGAACCCCTTCAAATGCCTTAGACAATTTGGCCTTCTCTGCTTTCCTGCAGACTCCATCCTCAAAAGCACCTGTTTTCGCTTTCGGCAACCTCAAGAGCAAAAAAGACAAACGTCCAGCTTTTGCTGCCACAGCAAAGGTGCCAGCGGGGAAAAGTAATGCTGGTTCTCACTGCCTCCTGGAACCTCTTCAAATGCCCCAGACAATTTGGCCCTCTCTGCTTTCCTGCGGACTCTATCCTCAAAAGCGCCTTTTTTCACTTTCGGCGCCCTCCGGTGGTAAAAAGAAAAACGTCCAGCTTTTGCTGCCGCAGCAAAGGTGCCAGCGGGGAAAAGTAATGCTGGTTCTCACTGCCTCCTGGAACTCTTTCAAATGCCCCAGACAATTTGGCCCTCTCTGCTTTCCTGCGGACTCCATCCTCAAAAGCACCTGTTTTCGCTTTCGGCAACCTCCGGAGCAAAAAAGACAAACGTCCAGCTTTTGCTGCCACAGCAAAGGTGCCAGCGGGGAAAAGTAATGCTGGTCCTCACTGCCTCCTGGAACCCTTTCAAATGCCCCAGACAATTTGGCCCTTTCTGCTTTCCTGCGGACTCCATCCTCAAAAGCACCTTTTTTCACTTTCGGCGCCCTCCGGTGGTAAAAAGACAAACGTCCAGCTTTTGCTGCCACAGCAAAGGTGCCAGCGGGGAAAAGTAATGCTGGTTTTCACTGCCTCCTGGAACTCTTTCCAATGCCCCAGACAATTTGGCCCTCTCTGCTTTCCTGCGGACTCCATCCTCAAAAGCACCTGTTTTCGCTTTCGGCAACCTCCGGAGCAAAAAAGGCAAACGTCCAGCTTTTGCTGCCACAGCAAAGGTGCCAGCGGTGAAAAGTGATGCTGGGTCTCACTGCCTCCTGGAACCCTTTCAAATGCCCCAGACAATTTGGCCCTCTCTGCTTTCCTGCGGACTCCATCCTCAAAAGCACCTGTTTTCGCTTTCGGCAACCTCCGGAGCAAAAAAGACAAACGTCCAGCTTTTGCTGCCACAGCAAAGGTGCCAGCGGGGAAAAGTGATGCTGGTCCTCACTGCCTCCTGGAACCTCTTCAAATGCCACAGACAATTTGGCCCTCTCTGCTTTCCTGCGGACTCCATCCTCAAAAGCATCTGTTTTCGCTTTCGGCAGCCTCTGGAGCAAAAAAGACAAACGTCCAGCTTTTGCTGCCACAGCAAAGGTGCCAGCGGGGAAAAGTGATGCTGGTCCTCACTGCCTCCTGGAACCCCTTCAAATGCCTTAGACAATTTTGACTTCTCTGCTTTCCTGCGGACTCCATCCTCAAAAGCACCTGTTTTCGCTTTCGGCAACCTCAAGAGCAAAAAAGACAAACGTCCAGCTTTTGCTGCCACAGCAAAGGTGCCAGCGGGGAAAAGTAATGCTGGTTCTCACTTCCTCCTGGAACCTCTTCAAATGCCCCAGACAATTTGGCCCTCTCTGCTTTCCTGCGGACTCCATCCTCAAAAGCACCTGTTTTCGCTTTCGGCAACCTCCGGAGCAAAAAAGACAAACGTCCAGCTTTTGCTGCCACAGCAAAGGTGCCAGCGGTGAAAAGTGATGCTGGGTCTCACTGCCTCCTGGAACCCTTTCAAATGCCCCAGACAATTTGGCCCTCTCTGCTTTCCTGCGGACTCCATCCTCAAAAGCACCTGTTTTCGCTTTCGGCAACCTCCGGAGCAAAAAAGACAAACGTCCAGCTTTTGCTGCCACAGCAAAAGTGCCAGCGGGGAAAAGTGATGCTGGTCCTCACTGCCTCCTGGAACTCTTTCAAATGCCCCAGACAATTTGGCCCTCTCTGCTTTCCTGCGGACTCCATCCTCAAAAGCACCTGTTTTCGCTTTCGGCAACCTCCGGAGCAAAAAAGACAAACGTCCAGCTTTTGCTGCCACAGCAAAGGTGCCAGCGGGGAAAAGTAATGCTGGTTCTCACTGCCTCCTGGAACCTCTTCAAATGCCCCAGACAATTTGGCCCTCTCTGCTTTCCTGCGGACTCTATCCTCAAAAGCGCCTTTTTTCACTTTCGGCGCCCTCCGGTGGTAAAAAGACAAACGTCCAGCTTTTGCTGCCACAGCAAAGGTGCCAGCGGGGAAAAGTAATGCTGGTTCTCACTGCCTCCTGGAACTCTTTCAAATGCCCCAGACAATTTGGCCCTCTCTGCTTTCCTGCGGACTCCATCCTCAAAAGCACCTGTTTTCGCTTTCGGCAACCTCCGGAGCAAAAAAGACAAACGTCCAGCTTTTGCTGCCACAGCAAAGGTGCCAGCGGGGAAAAGTAATGCTGGTCCTCATTGCCTCCTGGAACTTCTTCAAATGCCCCAGACAATTTGGCCCTCTCTGCTTTCCTGCGGACTCCATCCTCAAAAGCACCTGTTTTCGCTTTCGGCAGCCTCCGGAGCAAAAAAGACAAACGTCCAGCTTTTGCTGCCACAGCAAAGGTGCCAGCGGGGAAAAGTAATGCTGGTTCTCACTGCCTCCTGGAACTCTTTCAAATGCCCCAGACAATTTGGCCCTCTCTGCTTTCCTGCGGACTCCATCCTCAAAAGCACCTGTTTTCACTTTCGGCGCCCTCCGGTGGTAAAAAGACAAACGTCCAGCTTTTGCTGCCACAGCAAAGGTGCCAGGGGGGGAAAGGAATGCTGGTTCTCACTGCCTACTGGAACTCTTTCAAATGCCCCAGACAATTTGGCCCTCTCTGCTTTCCTGCGGACTCCATCCTCAAAAGCACCTTTTTTCGCTTTTGGCAACCTCCGGAGCAAAAACACAAACGTCCAGGTTTTGCTGCCACAGCAAAGGTGCCAGCGGGGAAAAGTGATGCTGGTCCTCACTGCCTCCTGGAACCCCTTCAAATGCCTTAGACAATTTGGCCTTCTCTGCTTTCCTGCGGACTCCATCCTCAAAAGCACCTGTTTTCGCTTTCGGCAACCTCAAGAGCAAAAAAGACAAACGTCCAGCTTTTGCTGCCACAGCAAAGGTGCCAGCGGGGAAAAGTAATGCTGGTTCTCACTGCCTCCTGGAACCTCTTCAAATGCCCCAGACAATTTGGCCCTCTCTGCTTTCCTGCGGACTCTATCCTCAAAAGCGCCTTTTTTCACTTTCGGCGCCCTCCGGTGGTAAAAAGACAAACGTCCAGCTTTTGCTGCCGCAGCAAAGGTGCCAGCGGGGAAAAGTAATGCTGGTTCTCACTGCCTCCTGGAACTCTTTCAAATGCCCCAGACAATTTGGCCCTCTCTGCTTTCCTGCGGACTCCATCCTCAAAAGCACCTGTTTTCGCTTTCGGCAACCTCCGGAGCAAGAAAGACAAACGTCCAGCTTTTGTTGCCACAGCAAAGGTGCCAGCGGGGAAAAGTGATGCTGGTCCTCATTGCCTCCTGGAACCTCTTCAAATGCCACAGACAATTTGGCCCTCTCTGCTTTCCTGCGGACTCTATCCTCAAAAGCACCTTTTTTCACTTTCAGCGCCCTCCGGTGGTAAAAAGACAAACGTCCAGCTTTTGCTGCCACAGCAAAGGTGCCAGCGGGAAAAAGTGATGCTGGTTCTCACTGCCTCCTGGAACTCTTTCAAATGCCCCAGACAATTTGGCCCTCTCTGCTTTCCTGCGGACTCCATCCTCAAAAGCACCTGTTTTCGCTTTCGGCAACCTCCGGAGCAAAAAAGACAAACGTCCAGCTTTTGCTGCCACAGCAAAGGTGCCAGCGGGGAAAAGTGATGCTGGTTCTCACTGCCTCCTGGAACTCTTTCAAATGCCCCAGACAATTTGGCCCTCTCTGCTTTCCTGCGGACTCCATCCTCAAAAGCACCTGTTTTCGCTTTCGGCAACCTCCGGAGCAAAAAAGACAAACGTCCAGCTTTTGCTGCCACAGCAAAGGTGCCAGCGGGGAAAAATGATGCTGGTCCTCATTGCCTCCTGGAACCTCTTCAAATGCCACAGACAATTTGGCCCTCTCTGCTTTCCTGCGGACTCCATCCTCAAAAGCACCTGTTTTCGCTTTCGGCAACCTCCGGAGCAAAAAAGACAAACGTCCAGCTTTTGCTGCCACAGCAAATGTGCCAGCGGGGAAAAGTGATGCTGGTCCTCATTGCCTCCTGGAACCTCTTCAAATGCCCCACACAATTTGGCCCTCTCTGCTTTCCTGCAGACTCCATCCTCAAAAGCACCTGTTTTCGCTTTCGGCAACCTCCGGAGCAAAAAAGACAAACGTCCAGCTTTTGCTGCCACAGCAAAGGTGCCAGCAGGGAAAAGTGATGCTGGTTCTCACTGCCTCCTGGAACCCTTTCAAATGCCCCAGACAATTTGGCCCTCTCTGCTTTCCTGCGGACTCCATCCTCAAAAGCACCTGTTTTCGCTTTCAGCAACCTCCGGAGCAAAAAAACAAACGTCCAGCTTTTGCTGCCGCAGCAAAGGTGCCAGCGGGTAAAAGTAATGCTGGTTCTCACTGCCTCCTGGAACCCTTTCAAATGCCACAGACAATTTGGCCCTCTCTGCTTTCCTGCGGACTCCATCCTCAAAAGCACCTGTTTTCGCTTTCGGCAACCTTCGGAACAAAAAAGACAAACGTCCAGCTTTTGCTGCCACAGCAAAGGTGCCAGCGGGGAAAAGTGATGCTGGTTCTCACTGCCTCCTGGAACCCTTTCAAATGCCCCAGACAATTTGGCCCTCTCTGCTTTCCTGCGGACTCCATCCTCAAAAGCACCTTTTTTCGCTTTCGGCAACCTCCGGAGCAAAAAAACAAACGTCCAGCTTTTGCTGCCGCAGCAAAGGTGCCAGCGGGTAAAAGTAATGCTGGTTCTCACTGTCTCCTGGAACCCTTTCAAATGCCCCAGACAATTTGGCCCTCTATGCTTTCCTGCGGACTCCATCCTCAAAAGCACCTTTTTTCACTTTCCGCGCCCTCCGGTGGTAAAAAGACAAACGTCCAGCTTTTGCTGCCACAGCAAAGGTGCCAGCGGGGAAAAGTGATGCTGGTTCTCACTGCCTCCTGGAACTCTTTCAAATGCCACAGACAATTTGGCCCTCTCTGCTTTCCTGCGGACTCCATCCTCAAAAGCACCTGTTTTCGCTTTCGGCAGCCTCCGGAGCAAAAAAGACAAACGTCCAGCTTTTGCTGCCACAGCAAAGGTGCCAGCGGGGAAAAGTGATGCTGGTTCTCACTGCCTCCTGGAACTCCTTTAAATGCCACAGACAATTTGGCCCTCTCTGCTTTCCTGCGGACTCCATCCTCAAAAGCACCTTTTTTCACTTTCGGCGCCCTCCGGTGGTAAAAAGACAAACGTCCAGCTTTTGCTGCCACAGCAAAGGTGCCAGCGGGGAAAAGTGATGCTGGTTCTCACTGCCTCCTGGAACTCTTTCAAATGCCCCAGACAATTTGGCCCTCTCTGCTTTCCTGCGAACTCCATCCTCAAAAGCACCTGTTTTCGCTTTCGGCAACCTCCGGAGCAAAAAAGACAAACGTCCAGCTTTTGCTGCCACAGCAAAGGTGCCAGCGGGGAAAAGTGATGCTGGTTCTCACTGCCTCCTGGAACTCTTTCAAATGCCCCAGACAATTTGGCCCTCTCTGCTTTCCTGCGGACTCCATCCTCAAAAGCACCTGTTTTCGCTTTCGGCAACCTCCGGAGCAAAAAAGACAAACGTCCAGCTTTTGCTGCCACAGCAAAGGTGCCAGCGGGGAAAAATGATGCTGGTCCTCATTGCCTCCTGGAACCTCTTCAAATGCCACAGACAATTTGGCCCTCTCTGCTTTCCTGCGGACTCCATCCTCAAAAGCACCTGTTTTCGCTTTCGGCAACCTCCGGAGCAAAAAAGACAAACGTCCAGCTTTTGCTGCCACAGCAAAGGTGCCAGCGGGGAAAAGTGATGCTGGTCCTCATTGCCTCCTGGAACCTCTTCAAATGCCCCACACAATTTGGCCCTCTCTGCTTTCCTGCAGACTCCATCCTCAAAAGCACCTGTTTTCGCTTTCGGCAACCTCCGGAGCAAAAAAGACAAACGTCCAGCTTTTGCTGCCACAGCAAAGGTGCCAGCAGGGAAAAGTAATGCTGGTTCTCACTGCCTCCTGGAACCTCTTCAAATGCCCCAGACAATTTGGCCCTCTCTGCTTTCCTGCGGACTCTATCCTCAAAAGCGCCTTTTTTCACTTTCGGCGCCGTCCGGTGGTAAAAAGACAAACGTCCAGCTTTTGCTGCCACAGCAAAGGTGCCAGCGGGGAAAAGTAATGCTGGTTCTCTCTGCCTCCTGGATCTCTTTCAAATGCCCCAGACAATTTGGCCCTCTCTGCTTTCCTGCGGACTCCATCCTCAAAAGCACCTGTTTTCGCTTTCGGCAACCTCCGGAGCAAAAAAGACAAACGTCCAGCTTTTGCTGCCACAGCAAAGGTGCCAGCGGGGAAAAGTGATGCTAGTTCTCACTGCCTCCTGGAACCCTTTCAAATGCCCCAGACAATTTGGCCCTCTCTGCTTTCCTGCGGACTCCATCCTCAAAAGCACCTGTTTTCGCTTTCGGCAGCCTCCGGAGCAAAAAAGACAAACGTCCAGCTTTTGCTGCCACAGCAAAGGTGCCAGCGGGGAAAAATGATGCTGGTCCTCATTGCCTCCTGGAACCTCTTCAAATGCCACAGACAATTTGGCCCTCTCTGCTTTCCTGCGGACTCCATCCTCAAAAGCACCTGTTTTCGCTTTCGGCAACCTCCGGAGCAAAAAAGACAAACGTCCAGCTTTTGCTGCCACAGCAAATGTGCCAGCGGGGAAAAGTGATGCTGGTCCTCATTGCCTCCTGGAACCTCTTCAAATGCCCCACACAATTTGGCCCTCTCTGCTTTCCTGCAGACTCCATCCTCAAAAGCACCTGTTTTCGCTTTCGGCAACCTCCGGAGCAAAAAAGACAAACGTCCAGCTTTTGCTGCCACAGCAAAGGTGCCAGCAGGGAAAAGTGATGCTGGTTCTCACTGCCTCCTGGAACCCTTTCAAATGCCCCAGACAATTTGGCCCTCTCTGCTTTCCTGCGGACTCCATCCTCAAAAGCACCTGTTTTCGCTTTCAGCAACCTCCGGAGCAAAAAAACAAACGTCCAGCTTTTGCTGCCGCAGCAAAGGTGCCAGCGGGTAAAAGTAATGCTGGTTCTCACTGCCTCCTGGAACCCTTTCAAATGCCCCAGACAATTTGGCCCTCTCTGCTTTCCTGCGGACTCCATCCTCAAAAGCACCTGTTTTCGCTTTCGGCAACCTCCGGAACAAAAAAGACAAACGTCCAGCTTTTGCTGCCACAGCAAAGGTGCCAGCGGGGAAAAGTGATGCTGGTTCTCACTGCCTCCTGGAACCCTTTCAAATGCCCCAGACAATTTGGCCCTCTCTGCTTTCCTGCGGACTCCATCCTCAAAAGCACCTTTTTTCGCTTTCGGCAACCTCCGGAGCAAAAAAACAAACGTCCAGCTTTTGCTGCCGCAGCAAAGGTGCCAGCGGGTAAAAGTAATGCTGGTTCTCACTGTCTCCTGGAACCCTTTCAAATGCCCCAGACAATTTGGCCCTCTATGCTTTCCTGCGGACTCCATCCTCAAAAGCACCTTTTTTCACTTTCCGCGCCCTCCGGTGGTAAAAAGACAAACGTCCAGCTTTTGCTGCCACAGCAAAGGTGCCAGCGGGGAAAAGTGATGCTGGTTCTCACTGCCTCCTGGAACTCTTTCAAATGCCACAGACAATTTGGCCCTCTCTGCTTTCCTGCGGACTCCATCCTCAAAAGCACCTGTTTTCGCTTTCGGCAGCCTCCGGAGCAAAAAAGACAAACGTCCAGCTTTTGCTGCCACAGCAAAGGTGCCAGCGGGGAAAAGTGATGCTGGTTCTCACTGCCTCCTGGAACTCCTTTAAATGCCCCAGACAATTTGGCCCTCTCTGCTTTCCTGCGGACTCCATCCTCAAAAGCACCTTTTTTCACTTTCGGCGCCCTCCGGTGGTAAAAAGACAAACGTCCAGCTTTTGCTGCCACAGCAAAGGTGCCAGCGGGGAAAAGTGATGCTGGTTCTCACTGCCTCCTGGAACTCTTTCAAATGCCCCAGACAATTTGGCCCTCTCTGCTTTCCTGCGAACTCCATCCTCAAAAGCACCTGTTTTCGCTTTCGGCAACCTCCGGAGCAAAAAAGACAAACGTCCAGCTTTTGCTGCCACAGCAAAGGTGCCAGCGGGGAAAAGTGATGCTGGTTCTCACTGCCTCCTGGAACTCTTTCAAATGCCCCAGACAATTTGGCCCTCTCTGCTTTCCTGCGGACTCCATCCTCAAAAGCACCTGTTTTCGCTTTCGGCAACCTCCGGAGCAAAAAAGACAAACGTCCAGCTTTTGCTGCCACAGCAAAGGTGCCAGCGGGGAAAAATGATGCTGGTCCTCATTGCCTCCTGGAACCTCTTCAAATGCCACAGACAATTTGGCCCTCTCTGCTTTCCTGCGGACTCCATCCTCAAAAGCACCTGTTTTCGCTTTCGGCAACCTCCGGAGCAAAAAAGACAAACGTCCAGCTTTTGCTGCCACAGCAAAGGTGCCAGCGGGGAAAAGTGATGCTGGTCCTCATTGCCTCCTGGAACCTCTTCAAATGCCCCACACAATTTGGCCCTCTCTGCTTTCCTGCAGACTCCATCCTCAAAAGCACCTGTTTTCGCTTTCGGCAACCTCCGGAGCAAAAAAGACAAACGTCCAGCTTTTGCTGCCACAGCAAAGGTGCCAGCAGGGAAAAGTAATGCTGGTTCTCACTGCCTCCTGGAACCTCTTCAAATGCCCCAGACAATTTGGCCCTCTCTGCTTTCCTGCGGACTCTATCCTCAAAAGCGCCTTTTTTCACTTTCGGCGCCCTCCGGTGGTAAAAAGACAAACGTCCAGCTTTTGCTGCCACAGCAAAGGTGCCAGCGGGGAAAAGTAATGCTGGTTCTCTCTGCCTCCTGGATCTCTTTCAAATGCCCCAGACAATTTGGCCCTCTCTGCTTTCCTGCGGACTCCATCCTCAAAAGCACCTGTTTTCGCTTTCGGCAACCTCCGGAGCAAAAAAGACAAACGTCCAGCTTTTGCTGCCACAGCAAAGGTGCCAGCGGGGAAAAGTGATGCTAGTTCTCACTGCCTCCTGGAACCCTTTCAAATGCCCCAGACAATTTGGCCCTCTCTGCTTTCCTGCGGACTCCATCCTCAAAAGCACCTGTTTTCGCTTTCGGCAGCCTCCGGAGCAAAAAAGACAAACGTCCAGCTTTTGCTGCCACAGCAAAGGTGCCAGCGGGGAAAAGTGATGCTGGTCCTCATTGCCTCCTGGAACCTCTTCAAATGCCACAGACAATTTGGCCCTCTCTGCTTTCCTGCGGACTCCATCCTCAAAAGCACCTGTTTTCGCTTTCGGCAACCTCCGGAGCAAAAAAGACAAACGTCCAGCTTTTGCTGCCACAGCAAAGGTGCCAGCAGGGAAAAGTAATGCTGGTTCTCACTGCCTCCTGGAACCCTTTCAAATGCCCCAGACAATTTGGCCCTCTCTGCTTTCCTGCGGACTCCATCCTCAAAAGCACCTTTTTTCGCTTTCGGCAACCTCAGGAGCAAAAAAGACAAACGTCCAGCTTTTGCTGCCACAGCAAAGGTGCCAGCGGGGAAAGGTAATGCTGGTTCTCACTGCCTCTTGGAACCCCTTCAAATGCCCCAGACAATTTGGCCCTCTCTGCTTTCCTGCGGAATCTATCCTAAAAAGCGCCTTTTTTCACTTTCGGCGCCCTCCGGTGGTAAAAAGACAAACGTCCAACTTTTGCTGTTGCAGCAAAGGTGCCAGCGGGGAAAAGTAATGCTGGTTCTCACTGCCTCCTGGAACTCTTTCAAATGCCCCAGACAATTTGGCCCTCTCTGCTTTCCTGCGGACTCCATCCTCAAAAACACCTGTTTTCGCTTTCGGCAACCTCAGGAGCAAAAAAGACAAACGTCCAGCTTTTGCTGCCACAGCAAAGGTGCCAGCGGGGAAAAGTGATGCTGGTCCTCACTGCCTCCTGGAACCCCTTCAAATGCCCCAGACAATTTGGGCCTCTCTGCTTTCCTGCGGACTCCATCCTCAAAAGCATCTGTTTTCGCTTTCGGCAGCCTCCGGAGCAAAAAAGACAAACGTCCAGCTTTTGCTGCCACAGCAAAGGTGCCAGTGGGGAAAAGTAATGCTGGTCCTCATTGCCTCCTGGAACCTCTTCAAATGCCACAGACAATTTGGCCCTCTCTGCTTTCCTGCGGACTCCATCCTCAAAAGCACCTTTTTTCGCTTTCGGCAACCTCCGGAGCAAAAAAGACAAACGTCCAGCTTTTGCTGCCACAGCAAAGGTGCCAGCGGGGAAAAGTGATGCTGGTTCTCATTGCCTCCTGGAACCTCTTCAATTGCCCCAGACAATTTGGCCCTCTCTGCTTTCCTGCGGACTCCATCCTCAAAAGCACCTGTTTTCGCTTTTGGCAGACTCCGGAGCAAAAAAGACAAACGTCCAGCTTTTGCTGCCACAGCAAAGGTGCCAGCGGGGAAAAGTAATGCTGGTTCTCACTGACTCCTGAAACTCTTTCAAATGCCACAGACAATTTGGCCCTCTCTGCTTTCCTGCGGACTCCATCCTCAAAAGCACCTGTTTTCGCTTTCGGCAGCCTCCGGAGCAAAAAAGAAAAACGTCCAGCTTTTGCTGCCACAGCAAAGGTGCCAGCGGGGAAAAGTAATGCTGGTTCTCACTGTCTCCTGGAACCCTTTCAAATGCCCCAGACAATTTGGCCCTCTCTGCTTTCCTGCGGACTCCATCCTCAAAAGCACCTGTTTTCGCTTTCGGCAACCTCTGGAGCAAAAAAGACAAACGTCCAGGTTTTGCTGCCACAGCAAAGGTGCCAGCGGGGAAAAGTGATGCTGGTCCTCACTGCCTCCTGGAACCCCTTCAAATGCCCCAGACAATTTGGCCCTCTCTGCTTTCCTACGGACTCTATCCTCAAAAGCACCTGTTTTCACTTTCGATGCCCTCCGGAGAAAAAAGACAAACGTCCAGCTTTTGCTGCCACAGCAAAGGGGCCAGCGGGGAAAAGAGATGCTGGTCCTCACTGCCTCCTGGAACCCCTTCAAATGCCCCAGACAATTTGGCCCCTCTGCTTTCCTGCGGACTCCATCCTCAAAAGCGCCGTTTTTCAATTTCGGCGGTGTTTGGAGCAAAAAAGACAAATGTCCAGCTTTTGCTGCCACAGCAAAGGTGCCAGCGGGGAAAAGTGATGCTGGTCCTCACTGCCTCCTGGAACCCCTTCAAATACCCCAGACAATTTGGCCCTCTCTGCTTTCCTGCGGACTCCATCCTCAAAAGCACCTGTTTTCTCTTTCGGCAGCCTCAGGAGCAAAAAAGACAAACGTCCAGCTTTTGCTGCCACAGCAAAGGTGCCAGCGGGGAAAAGTGATGCTGGTCCTCACTGCCTCCTGGAACCCCTTCAAATGCCCCAGACAATTTGGACCTCTCTGCTTTCCTGCGGACTCCATCCTCAAAAGCACCTGTTTTCGCTTTTGGACACCTCCGGATCAAAAAAGACAAACGTCCAGCTTTTGCTGCCACAGCAAAGGTGCCAGCGGGGAAAAGTGATGCTGGTTCTCACTGCCTCCTGGAACCCTTTCAAATGCCCCAGACAATTTGGCCCTCTCTGCTTTCCTGCGGACTCCATCCTCAAAAGCACCTGTTTTCGCTTTCGGCAACCTCCGGAGAAAAAAAGACAAACGTCCAGCTTTTGCTGCCACAGCAAAGGTGCCAGCAGGGAAAAGTAATGCTGGTTCTCACTGCCTCCTGGAACCCCTTCAAATGCCCCAGACAATTTGGCCCTCTCTGCTTTCCTGCGGACTCCATCCTCAAAAGCACCTTTTTTCGCTTTCGGCAACCTCAAGAGCAAAAAAGACAAACGTCCAGCTTTTGCTGCCACAGCAAAGGTGCCAGCGGGGAAAAGTGATGCTGGTCCTCACTGCCTCCTGGAACCCCTTCAAATGCCGCAGAAAATTTGGCCCTCTCTGCTTTCCTGCGGACTCCATCCTCAAAAGCACCAGTTTTCGCTTTCGGCACCCTCCGGTGGTAAAAAGACAAACGTCCAGCTTTTGCTGCCACAGCAAAGGTGCCAGCGGGGAAAAGTAATGCTGGTTCTCACTGCCTCCTGGAACTCTTTCAAATGCCCCAGACAATTTGGCCCTCTCTGCTTTCCTGCGGACTCCATCCTCAAAAGCACCTGTTTTTGCTTTCGGCAACCTCCGGAGCAAAAAAGACAAACGTCCAGCTTTTGCTGCCACAGCAAAGGTGCCAGCGGTGAAAAGTGATGCTGGGTCTCACTGCCTCCTGGAACCCTTTCAATTGCCCCAGACAATTTGGACCTCTCTGCTTTCCTGCGGACTCCATCCTCAAAAGCACCTGTTTTCGCTTTCGGCAACCTCCGGAGCAAAAAAGACAAACGTCCAGCTTTTGCTGCCACAGCAAAGGTGCCAGCGGGGAAAAGTGATGCTGGTCCTCACTGCCTCCTGGAACCTCTTCAAATGCCACAGACAATTTGGCCCTCTCTGCTTTCCTGCGGACTCCATCCTCAAAAGCATCTGTTTTCGCTTTCGGCAGCCTCTGGAGCAAAAAAGACAAACGTCCAGCTTTTGCTGCCACAGCAAAGGTGCCAGCGGGGAAAAGTGATGCTGGTCCTCACTGCCTCCTGGAACCCCTTCAAATGCCTTAGACAATTTTGACTTCTCTGCTTTCCTGCGGACTCCATCCTCAAAAGCACCTGTTTTCGCTTTCGGCAACCTCAAGAGCAAAAAAGACAAACGTCCAGCTTTTGCTGCCACAGCAAAGGTGCCAGCGGGGAAAAGTAATGCTGGTTCTCACTTCCTCCTGGAACCTCTTCAAATGCCCCAGACAATTTGGCCCTCTCTGCTTTCCTGCGGACTCCATCCTCAAAAGCACCTGTTTTCGCTTTCGGCAACCTCCGGAGCAAAAAAGACAAACGTCCAGCTTTTGCTGCCACAGCAAAGGTGCCAGCGGTGAAAAGTGATGCTGGGTCTCACTGCCTCCTGGAACCCTTTCAAATGCCCCAGACAATTTGGCCCTCTCTGCTTTCCTGCGGACTCCATCCTCAAAAGCACCTGTTTTCGCTTTCGGCAACCTCCGGAGCAAAAAAGACAAACGTCCAGCTTTTGCTGCCACAGCAAAAGTGCCAGCGGGGAAAAGTGATGCTGGTCCTCACTGCCTCCTGGAACTCTTTCAAATGCCCCAGACAATTTGGCCCTCTCTGCTTTCCTGCGGACTCCATCCTCAAAAGCACCTGTTTTCGCTTTCGGCAACCTCCGGAGCAAAAAAGACAAACGTCCAGCTTTTGCTGCCACAGCAAAGGTGCCAGCGGGGAAAAGTAATGCTGGTTCTCACTGCCTCCTGGAACCTCTTCAAATGCCCCAGACAATTTGGCCCTCTCTGCTTTCCTGCGGACTCTATCCTCAAAAGCGCCTTTTTTCACTTTCGGCGCCCTCCGGTGGTAAAAAGACAAACGTCCAGCTTTTGCTGCCACAGCAAAGGTGCCAGCGGGGAAAAGTAATGCTGGTTCTCACTGCCTCCTGGAACTCTTTCAAATGCCCCAGACAATTTGGCCCTCTCTGCTTTCCTGCGGACTCCATCCTCAAAAGCACCTGTTTTCGCTTTCGGCAACCTCCGGAGCAAAAAAGACAAACGTCCAGCTTTTGCTGCCACAGCAAAGGTGCCAGCGGGGAAAAGTAATGCTGGTCCTCATTGCCTCCTGGAACTTCTTCAAATGCCCCAGACAATTTGGCCCTCTCTGCTTTCCTGCGGACTCCATCCTCAAAAGCACCTGTTTTCGCTTTCGGCAGCCTCCGGAGCAAAAAAGACAAACGTCCAGCTTTTGCTGCCACAGCAAAGGTGCCAGCGGGGAAAAGTAATGCTGGTTCTCACTGCCTCCTGGAACTCTTTCAAATGCCCCAGACAATTTGGCCCTCTCTGCTTTCCTGCGGACTCCATCCTCAAAAGCACCTGTTTTCACTTTCGGCGCCCTCCGGTGGTAAAAAGACAAACGTCCAGCTTTTGCTGCCACAGCAAAGGTGCCAGGGGGGGAAAGGAATGCTGGTTCTCACTGCCTACTGGAACTCTTTCAAATGCCCCAGACAATTTGGCCCTCTCTGCTTTCCTGCGGACTCCATCCTCAAAAGCACCTTTTTTCGCTTTTGGCAACCTCCGGAGCAAAAACACAAACGTCCAGGTTTTGCTGCCACAGCAAAGGTGCCAGCGGGGAAAAGTGATGCTGGTCCTCACTGCCTCCTGGAACCCCTTCAAATGCCTTAGACAATTTGGCCTTCTCTGCTTTCCTGCGGACTCCATCCTCAAAAGCACCTGTTTTCGCTTTCGGCAACCTCAAGAGCAAAAAAGACAAACGTCCAGCTTTTGCTGCCACAGCAAAGGTGCCAGCGGGGAAAAGTAATGCTGGTTCTCACTGCCTCCTGGAACCTCTTCAAATGCCCCAGACAATTTGGCCCTCTCTGCTTTCCTGCGGACTCTATCCTCAAAAGCGCCTTTTTTCACTTTCGGCGCCCTCCGGTGGTAAAAAGACAAACGTCCAGCTTTTGCTGCCGCAGCAAAGGTGCCAGCGGGGAAAAGTAATGCTGGTTCTCACTGCCTCCTGGAACTCTTTCAAATGCCCCAGACAATTTGGCCCTCTCTGCTTTCCTGCGGACTCCATCCTCAAAAGCACCTGTTTTCGCTTTCGGCAACCTCCGGAGCAAGAAAGACAAACGTCCAGCTTTTGTTGCCACAGCAAAGGTGCCAGCGGGGAAAAGTGATGCTGGTCCTCATTGCCTCCTGGAACCTCTTCAAATGCCACAGACAATTTGGCCCTCTCTGCTTTCCTGCGGACTCTATCCTCAAAAGCACCTTTTTTCACTTTCAGCGCCCTCCGGTGGTAAAAAGACAAACGTCCAGCTTTTGCTGCCACAGCAAAGGTGCCAGCGGGAAAAAGTGATGCTGGTTCTCACTGCCTCCTGGAACTCTTTCAAATGCCCCAGACAATTTGGCCCTCTCTGCTTTCCTGCGGACTCCATCCTCAAAAGCACCTGTTTTCGCTTTCGGCAACCTCCGGAGCAAAAAAGACAAACGTCCAGCTTTTGCTGCCACAGCAAAGGTGCCAGCGGGGAAAAGTGATGCTGGTTCTCACTGCCTCCTGGAACTCTTTCAAATGCCCCAGACAATTTGGCCCTCTCTGCTTTCCTGCGGACTCCATCCTCAAAAGCACCTGTTTTCGCTTTCGGCAACCTCCGGAGCAAAAAAGACAAACGTCCAGCTTTTGCTGCCACAGCAAAGGTGCCAGCGGGGAAAAATGATGCTGGTCCTCATTGCCTCCTGGAACCTCTTCAAATGCCACAGACAATTTGGCCCTCTCTGCTTTCCTGCGGACTCCATCCTCAAAAGCACCTGTTTTTGCTTTCGGCAACCTCCGGAGCAAAAAAGACAAACGTCCAGCTTTTGCTGCCACAGCAAATGTGCCAGCGGGGAAAAGTGATGCTGGTCCTCATTGCCTCCTGGAACCTCTTCAAATGCCCCACACAATTTGGCCCTCTCTGCTTTCCTGCAGACTCCATCCTCAAAAGCACCTGTTTTCGCTTTCGGCAACCTCCGGAGCAAAAAAGACAAACGTCCAGGTTTTGCTGCCACAGCAAAGGTGCCAGCAGGGAAAAGTGATGCTGGTTCTCACTGCCTCCTGGAACCCTTTCAAATGCCCCAGACAATTTGGCCCTCTCTGCTTTCCTGCGGACTCCATCCTCAAAAGCACCTGTTTTCGCTTTCAGCAACCTCCGGAGCAAAAAAACAAACGTCCAGCTTTTGCTGCCGCAGCAAAGGTGCCAGCGGGTAAAAGTAATGCTGGTTCTCACTGCCTCCTGGAACCCTTTCAAATGCCCCAGACAATTTGGCCCTCTCTGCTTTCCTGCGGACTCCATCCTCAAAAGCACCTGTTTTCGCTTTCGGCAACCTCCGGAACAAAAAAGACAAACGTCCAGCTTTTGCTGCCACAGCAAAGGTGCCAGCGGGGAAAAGTGATGCTGGTTCTCACTGCCTCCTGGAACCCTTTCAAATGCCCCAGACAATTTGGCCCTCTCTGCTTTCCTGCGGACTCCATCCTCAAAAGCACCTTTTTTCGCTTTCGGCAACCTCCGGAGCAAAAAAACAAACGTCCAGCTTTTGCTGCCGCAGCAAAGGTGCCAGCGGGTAAAAGTAATGCTGGTTCTCACTGTCTCCTGGAACCCTTTCAAATGCCCCAGACAATTTGGCCCTCTATGCTTTCCTGCGGACTCCATCCTCAAAAGCACCTTTTTTCACTTTCCGCGCCCTCCGGTGGTAAAAAGACAAACGTCCAGCTTTTGCTGCCACAGCAAAGGTGCCAGCGGGGAAAAGTGATGCTGGTTCTCACTGCCTCCTGGAACTCTTTCAAATGCCACAGACAATTTGGCCCTCTCTGCTTTCCTGCGGACTCCATCCTCAAAAGCACCTGTTTTCGCTTTCGGCAGCCTCCGGAGCAAAAAAGACAAACGTCCAGCTTTTGCTGCCACAGCAAAGGTGCCAGCGGGGAAAAGTGATGCTGGTTCTCACTGCCTCCTGGAACTCCTTTAAATGCCCCAGACAATTTGGCCCTCTCTGCTTTCCTGCGGACTCCATCCTCAAAAGCACCTTTTTTCACTTTCGGCGCCCTCCGGTGGTAAAAAGACAAACGTCCAGCTTTTGCTGCCACAGCAAAGGTGCCAGCGGGGAAAAGTGATGCTGGTTCTCACTGCCTCCTGGAACTCTTTCAAATGCCCCAGACAATTTGGCCCTCTCTGCTTTCCTGCGAACTCCATCCTCAAAAGCACCTGTTTTCGCTTTCGGCAACCTCCGGAGCAAAAAAGACAAACGTCCAGCTTTTGCTGCCACAGCAAAGGTGCCAGCGGGGAAAAGTGATGCTGGTTCTCACTGCCTCCTGGAACTCTTTCAAATGCCCCAGACAATTTGGCCCTCTCTGCTTTCCTGCGGACTCCATCCTCAAAAGCACCTGTTTTCGCTTTCGGCAACCTCCGGAGCAAAAAAGACAAACGTCCAGCTTTTGCTGCCACAGCAAAGGTGCCAGCGGGGAAAAATGATGCTGGTCCTCATTGCCTCCTGGAACCTCTTCAAATGCCACAGACAATTTGGCCCTCTCTGCTTTCCTGCGGACTCCATCCTCAAAAGCACCTGTTTTCGCTTTCGGCAACCTCCGGAGCAAAAAAGACAAACGTCCAGCTTTTGCTGCCACAGCAAAGGTGCCAGCGGGGAAAAGTGATGCTGGTCCTCATTGCCTCCTGGAACCTCTTCAAATGCCCCACACAATTTGGCCCTCTCTGCTTTCCTGCAGACTCCATCCTCAAAAGCACCTGTTTTCGCTTTCGGCAACCTCCGGAGCAAAAAAGACAAACGTCCAGCTTTTGCTGCCACAGCAAAGGTGCCAGCAGGGAAAAGTAATGCTGGTTCTCACTGCCTCCTGGAACCTCTTCAAATGCCCCAGACAATTTGGCCCTCTCTGCTTTCCTGCGGACTCTATCCTCAAAAGCGCCTTTTTTCACTTTCGGCGCCCTCCGGTGGTAAAAAGACAAACGTCCAGCTTTTGCTGCCACAGCAAAGGTGCCAGCGGGGAAAAGTAATGCTGGTTCTCTCTGCCTCCTGGATCTCTTTCAAATGCCCCAGACAATTTGGCCCTCTCTGCTTTCCTGCGGACTCCATCCTCAAAAGCACCTGTTTTCGCTTTCGGCAACCTCCGGAGCAAAAAAGACAAACGTCCAGCTTTTGCTGCCACAGCAAAGGTGCCAGCGGGGAAAAGTGATGCTAGTTCTCACTGCCTCCTGGAACCCTTTCAAATGCCCCAGACAATTTGGCCCTCTCTGCTTTCCTGCGGACTCCATCCTCAAAAGCACCTGTTTTCGCTTTCGGCAGCCTCCGGAGCAAAAAAGACAAACGTCCAGCTTTTGCTGCCACAGCAAAGGTGCCAGCGGGGAAAAGTGATGCTGGTCCTCATTGCCTCCTGGAACCTCTTCAAATGCCACAGACAATTTGGCCCTCTCTGCTTTCCTGCGGACTCCATCCTCAAAAGCACCTGTTTTCGCTTTCGGCAACCTCCGGAGCAAAAAAGACAAACGTCCAGCTTTTGCTGCCACAGCAAAGGTGCCAGCAGGGAAAAGTAATGCTGGTTCTCACTGCCTCCTGGAACCCTTTCAAATGCCCCAGACAATTTGGCCCTCTCTGCTTTCCTGCGGACTCCATCCTCAAAAGCACCTTTTTTCGCTTTCGGCAACCTCAGGAGCAAAAAAGACAAACGTCCAGCTTTTGCTGCCACAGCAAAGGTGCCAGCGGGGAAAGGTAATGCTGGTTCTCACTGCCTCTTGGAACCCCTTCAAATGCCCCAGACAATTTGGCCCTCTCTGCTTTCCTGCGGAATCTATCCTAAAAAGCGCCTTTTTTCACTTTCGGCGCCCTCCGGTGGTAAAAAGACAAACGTCCAACTTTTGCTGTTGCAGCAAAGGTGCCAGCGGGGAAAAGTAATGCTGGTTCTCACTGCCTCCTGGAACTCTTTCAAATGCCCCAGACAATTTGGCCCTCTCTGCTTTTCTGCGGACTCCATCCTCAAAAACACCTGTTTTCGCTTTCGGCAACCTCAGGAGCAAAAAAGACAAACGTCCAGCTTTTGCTGCCACAGCAAAGGTGCCAGCGGGGAAAAGTGATGCTGGTCCTCACTGCCTCCTGGAACCCCTTCAAATGCCCCAGACAATTTGGGCCTCTCTGCTTTCCTGCGGACTCCATCCTCAAAAGCATCTGTTTTCGCTTTCGGCAGCCTCCGGAGCAAAAAAGACAAACGTCCAGCTTTTGCTGCCACAGCAAAGGTGCCAGTGGGGAAAAGTAATGCTGGTCCTCATTGCCTCCTGGAACCTCTTCAAATGCCACAGACAATTTGGCCCTCTCTGCTTTCCTGCGGACTCCATCCTCAAAAGCACCTTTTTTCGCTTTCGGCAACCTCCGGAGCAAAAAAGACAAACGTCCAGCTTTTGCTGCCACAGCAAAGGTGCCAGCGGGGAAAAGTGATGCTGGTTCTCATTGCCTCCTGGAACCTCTTCAATTGCCCCAGACAATTTGGCCCTCTCTGCTTTCCTGCGGACTCCATCCTCAAAAGCACCTGTTTTCGCTTTTGGCAGCCTCCGGAGCAAAAAAGACAAACGTCCAGCTTTTGCTGCCACAGCAAAAGTGCCAGCGGGGAAAAGTAATGCTGGTTCTCACTGACTCCTGAAACTCTTTCAAATGCCACAGACAATTTGGCCCTCTCTGCTTTCCTGCGGACTCCATCCTCAAAAGCACTATTTTTCGCTTTCGGCAGCCTCCGGAGCAAAAAAGACAAACGTCCAGCTTTTGCTGCCACAGCAAAGGTGCCAGCGGGGAAAAGTAATGCTGGTTCTCACTGTCTCCTGGAACCCTTTCAAATGCCCCAGACAATTTGGCCCTCTCTGCTTTCCTGCGGACTCCATCCTCAAAAGCACCTGTTTTCGCTTTCGGCAACCTCTGGAGCAAAAAAGACAAACGTCCAGGTTTTGCTGCCACAGCAAAGGTGCCAGCGGGGAAAAGTGATGCTGGTCCTCACTGCCTCCTGGAACCCCTTCAAATGCCCCAGACAATTTGGCCCTCTCTGCTTTCCTACGGACTCTATCCTCAAAAGCACCTGTTTTCACTTTCGATGCCCTCCGGAGAAAAAAGACAAACGTCCAGCTTTTGCTGCCACAGCAAAGGGGCCAGCGGGGAAAAGAGATGCTGGTCCTCACTGCCTCCTGGAACCCCTTCAAATGCCCCAGACAATTTGGCCCCTCTGCTTTCATGCGGACTCCATCCTCAAAAGCGCCGTTTTTCTATTTCGGCGGTGTTTGGAGCAAAAAAGACAAATGTCCAGCTTTTGCTGCCACAGCAAAGGTGCCAGCGGGGAAAAGTGATGCTGGTCCTCACTGCCTCCTGGAACCCCTTCAAATACCCCAGACAATTTGGCCCTCTCTGCTTTCCTGCGGACTCCATCCTCAAAAGCACCTGTTTTCTCTTTCGGCAGCCTCAGGAGCAAAAAAGACAAACGTCCAGCTTTTGCTGCCACAGCAAAGGTGCCAGCGGGGAAAAGTGATGCTGGTCCTCACTGCCTCCTGGAACCCCTTCAAATGCCCCAGACAATTTGGACCTCTCTGCTTTCCTGCGGACTCCATCCTCAAAAGCACCTGTTTTCGCTTTTGGACACCTCCGGATCAAAAAAGACAAACGTCCAGCTTTTGCTGCCACAGCAAAGGTGCCAGCGGGGAAAAGTGATGCTGGTTCTCACTGCCTCCTGGAACCCTTTCAAATGCCCCAGACAATTTGGCCCTCTCTGCTTTCCTGCGGACTCCATCCTCAAAAGCACCTGTTTTCGCTTTCGGCAACCTCCGGAGAAAAAAAGACAAACGTCCAGCTTTTGCTGCCACAGCAAAGGTGCCAGCAGGGAAAAGTAATGCTGGTTCTCACTGCCTCCTGGAACCCCTTCAAATGCCCCAGACAATTTGGCCCTCTCTGCTTTCCTGCGGACTCCATCCTCAAAAGCACCTTTTTTCGCTTTCGGCAACCTCAAGAGCAAAAAAGACAAACGTCCAGCTTTTGCTGCCACAGCAAAGGTGCCAGCGGGGAAAAGTGATGCTGGTCCTCACTGCCTCCTGGAACCCCTTCAAATGCCCCAGAAAATTTGGCCCTCTCTGCTTTCCTGCGGACTCCATCCTCAAAAGCACCTGTTTTCGCTTTCGGCACCCTCCGGTGGTAAAAAGACAAACGTCCAGCTTTTGCTGCCACAGCAAAGGTGCCAGCGGGGAAAAGTAATGCTGGTTCTCACTGCCTCCTGGAACTCTTTCAAATGCCCCAGACAATTTGGCCCTCTCTGCTTTCCTGCGGACTCCATCCTCAAAAGCACCTGTTTTTGCTTTCGGCAACCTCCGGAGCAAAAAAGACAAACGTCCAGCTTTTGCTGCCACAGCAAAGGTGCCAGCGGTGAAAAGTGATGCTGGGTCTCACTGCCTCCTGGAACCCTTTCAATTGCCCCAGACAATTTGGACCTCTCTGCTTTCCTGCGGACTCCATCCTCAAAAGCACCTGTTTTCGCTTTCGGCGCCCTCCGGTGGTAAAAAGACAAACGTCCAGCTTTTGCTGCCACAGCAAAGGTGCCAGCGGGGAAAAGTGATGCTGGTCCTCACTGCCTCCTGGAACCTCTTCAAATGCCACAGACAATTTGGCCCTCTCTGCTTTCCTGCGGACTCCATCCTCAAAAGCACCTATTTTCGCTTTCGGCAGCCTCCGGAGCAAAAAAGACAAACGTCCAGCTTTTGCTGCCACAGCAAAGGTGCCAGCGGGGAAAAGTGATGCTGGTCCCCATTGCCTCCTGGAACCTCTTCAAATGCCACAGACAATTTGGCCCTCTCTGCTTTCCTGCGGACTCTATCCTTAAAAGCACCTGTTTTCACTTTCGGCGCCCTCCGGTGGTAAAAAGACAAACGTCCAGCTTTTGATGCCACAGCAAAGGTGCCAGCGGGGAAAAGTGATGCTGGTTCTCACTGCCTCCTGGAACACTTTCAAATGCCACAGACAATATGGCCCTCTCTGCTTTCCTGCGGACTCCATCCTCAAAAGCACCTGTTTTCGCTTTCGGCAACCTCCGGAGCAAAAAAGACAAACGTCCAGCTTTTGCTGCCACAGCAAAGGTGCCAGCGGGGAAAAGTAATGCTGGTCCTCACTGCCTCCTGGAACCTCTTCAAATGCCACAGACAATTTGGCCCTCTCTGCTTTCCTGCGGACTCCATCCTCAAAAGCACCTGTTTTCGCTTTCGGCAGCCTCCGGAGCAAAAAAGACAAACGTCCAGCTTTTGCTGCCACAGCAAAGGTGCCAGCGGGGAAAAGTGATGCTGGTCCTCACTGCCTCCTGGAACTCTTTCAAATGCCCCAGACAATTTGGCCCTCTCTGCTTTCCTGCGGACTCCATCCTCAAAAGCACCTGTTTTCGCTTTCGGCAACCTTCGGAGCAAAAAAGACAAACGTCCAGCTTTTGCTGCCACAGCAAAGGTGCCAGCGGGGAAAAGTGATGCTGGTCCTCACTGCCTCCTGGAACCTCTTCAAATGCCACAGATAATTTTGCCCTCTCTGCTTTCCTGCGGACTCCATCCTCAAAAGCACCTGTTTTCGCTTTCGGCAGCCTCCGGAGCAAAAAAGACAAACGTCCAGCTTTTGCTGCCACAGCAAAGGTGCCAGCGGGGAAAAGTGATGCTGGTCCTCACTGCCTCCTGGAACCTCTTCAAATGCCCCAGACAATTTGGCCCTCTCTGCTTTCCTGCGGACTCCATCCTCAAAAGCACCTGTTTTCGCTTTCGGCAACCTTCGGAGCAAAAAAGACAAACGTCCAGTTTTGCTGACACAGCAAAGGTGCCAGCGGGGAAAAGTAATGCTGGTTCTCACTGCCTCCTGGAACTCTTTCAAATGCCCCAGACAATTTGGCCCTCTCTGCTTTTCTGCGGACTCCATCCTCAAAAGCACCTGTTTTCGCTATCGGCAACCTCCGGAGCAAAAAAGACAAACGTCCAGCTTTTGCTGCCACAGCAAAGGTGCCAGCGGGGAAAAGTAATGCTGGTTCTCACTGTCTCCTGGAACCTCTTCAAATGCCACAGACAATATGGCACTCTCTGCTTTCCTGCGGACTCCATCCTCAAAAGCACCTGTTTTCGCTTTCGGCATCCTCAGGAGCAAAAAAGACAAACGTCCAGCTTTTGCTGCCACAGCAAAGGTGCCAGCGGGGAAAAGTAATGCTGGTTCTCACTGCCTCCTGGAACCCTTTCAAATGCCCCACACAATTTGGCCCTTTCTGCTTTCCTGCGGACTCCATCCTCAAAAGCACCTGTTTTCGCTTTCGGCAACCTCCGGAGCAAAAAAGACAAACGTCCAGCTTTTGCTGCCACAGCAAAGGTGCCAGCGGGGAAAAGTGATGCTGGTCCTCATTGCCTCCTGGAACCTCTTCAATTGCCCCAGACAATTTGGCCCTCTCTGCTTTCCTGCGAACTCCATCCTCAAAAGCACCTGTTTTTGCTTTCGGCAGCCTCCGGAGCAAAAAAGAGAAACGTCCAGCTTTTGCTGCCACAGCAAAGGTGCCAGCGGGGAAAAGTAATGCTGGTTCTCACTGACTCCTGAAACTCTTTCAAATGCCCCAGACAATTTGGCCCTCTCTGCTTTCCTGCGGACTCCATCCTCAAAAGCACCTGTTTTCGCTTTCGGCAACCTCTGGAGCAAAAAAGACAAACGTCCAGCTTTTGCTGCCACAGCAAAGGTGCCAGCGGGGAAAAGTGATGCTGGTCCTCATTGCCTCCTGGAACCTCTTCAATTGCCCCAGAGAATTTGGCCCTCTCTGCTTTCCTGCGGACTCCATCCTCAAAAGCACCTTTTTTCACTTTCGGCAGCCTCCGGAGCAAAAAAGACAAACGTCCAGCTTTTGCTGCCACAGCAAAGGTGCCAGCGGGGAAAAGTAATGCTGGTTCTCACTTCCTCCTGGAACTCTTTCAAATGCCCCAGACAATTTGGCCCTGTCTGCTTTCCTGCGGACTCCATCCTCAAAAGCACCTTTTTTCGCTTTCGGCAGCCTCCGGAGCAAAAAAGACAAACGTCCAGCTTTTGCTGCCACAGCAAAGGTGCCAGCGGGGAAAAGTAATGCTGGTTCTCACTGTCTCCTGGAACCCTTTCAAATGCCCCAGACAATTAGGCCCTCTCTGCTTTCCTGCGGACTCCATCCTCAAAAGCACCTGTTTTCGCTTTCGGCAACCTCAGGAGCAAAAAAGACAAACGTCCAGGTTTTGCTGCCACAGCAAAGGTGCCAGCGGGGAAAAGTGATGCTGGTCCTCACTGCCTCCTGGAACCCCTTCAAATGCCCCAGACAATTTGGCCCTCTCTGCTTTCCTACGGACTCTATCCTCAAAAGCACCTGTTTTCACTTTCGATGCCCTCCGGAGAAAAAAGACAAACGTCCAGCTTTTGCTGCCACAGCAAAGGGGCCAGCGGGGAAAAGTGATGCTGGTCCTCACTGCCTCCTGGAACCCCTTCAAATGCCCCAGACAATTTGGCCCCTCTGCTTTCCTGCGGACTCCATCCTCAAAAGCGCCGTTTTTCAATTTCGGCGGTGTTTGGAGCAAAAAAGACAAATGTCCAGCTTTTGCTGCCACAGCAAAGGTGCCAGCGGGGAAAAATGATGCTGGTCCTCACTGCCTCCTGGAACCCCTTCAAATGCCCCAGAAAATTTGGCCCTCTCTGCTTTCCTGCGGACTCCATCCTCAAAAGCACCTGTTTTCGCTTTCGGCAACCTCCGGAGAAAAAAAGACAAACGTCCAGCTTTTGCTGCCACAGCAAAGGTGCCAGCGGGGAAAAGTGATGCTGGTCCTCACTGCCTCCTGGAACCTCTTCAAATGCCACAGACAATTTGGCCCTCTCTGCTTTCCTGCGGACTCCATCCTCAAAAGCACCTGTTTTCGCTTTCGGCAGCCTCCGGAGCAAAAAAGACAAACGTCCAGCTTTTGCTGTCACAGCAAAGGTGCCAGCGGGGAAAAGTGATGCTGGTCCCCATTGCCTCCTGGAACCTCTTCAAATGCCCCAGACAATTTGGCCCTCTCTGCTTTCCTGCGGACTCTATCCTTAAAAGCACCTTTTTTCACTTTCGGCGCCCTCCCGTGGTAAAAAGACAAACGTCCAGCTTTTGCTGCCACAGCAAAGGTGCCAGCGGGGAAAAGTGATGCTGGTTCTCACTGCCTCCTGGAACCCTTTCAAATGCCACAGACAATTTGGCCCTCTCTGCTTTCCTGCGGACTCCATCCTCAAAAGCACCTGTTTTCGCTTTCGGCAACCTCCGGAGCAAAAAAGACAAACGTCCAGCTTTTGCTGCCACAGCAAAGGTGCCAGCGGGGAAAAGTAATGCTGGTCTTCATTGCCTCCTGGAACTTCTTTAAATGCCCCAGGCAATTTGGCCCTCTCTGCTTTCCTGCGGACTCCATCCTCAAAAGCACCTTTTTTCTCTTTCGGCAGCCTCCGGAGCAAAAAAGACAAACGTCCAGCTTTTGCTGCCACAGCAAAGGTGCCAGCGGGGAAAGGTAATGCTGGTTCTCACTGCCTCCTGGAACCCCTTCAAATGCCCCAGACAATTTGGCCCTCTCTGCTTTCCTGCGGAATCTATCCTAAAAAGCGCCTTTTTTCACTTTCGGCGCCCTCCGGTGGTAAAAAGACAAACGTCCAGCTTTTGCTGTTGCAGCAAAGGTGCCAGCGGGGAAAAGTAATGCTGGTTCTCACTGCCTCCTGGAACTCTTTCAAATGCCACAGACAATTTGGCCCTCTCTGCTTTTCTGCGGACTCCATCCTCAAAAGCACCTGTTTTCGCTATCGGCAACCTCAGGAGCAAAAAAGACAAACGTCCAGCTTTTGCTGCCACAGCAAAGGTGCCAGCGGGGAAAAGTAATGCTGGTTCTCACTGTCTCCTGGAACCTCTTCAAATGCCACAGACAATTTGGCCCTCTCTGCTTTCCTGCGGACTCCATCCTCAAAAGCACCTGTTTTCGCTTTCGGCATCCTCAGGAGCAAAAAAGACAAACGTCCAGCTTTTGCTGCCACAGCAAAGGTGCCAGCGGGGAAAAGTAATGCTGGTTCTCACTGCCTCCTGGAACCCTTTCAAATGCCCCACACAATTTGGCCCTTTCTGCTTTCCTGCGGACTCCATCCTCAAAAGCACCTGTTTTCGCTTACGGCAACCTCCGGAGGAAAAAAGACAAACGTCCAGCTTTTGCTGCCACAGCAAAGGTGCCAGCGGGGAAAAGTAATGCTGGTCCTCATTGCCTCCTGGAACCTCTTCAAATGCCCCAGACAATTTGGCCCTCTCTGCTTTCCTGCGGACTCCATCCTCAAAAGCACCTTTTTTCGCTTTCGGCAGCCTCCGGAGCAAAAAAGACAAACGTCCAGCTTTTGCTGCCACAGCAAAGGTGCCAGCGGGGAAAAGTAATGCTGGTTCTCACTGCCTCTTGGAACCCCTTCAAATGCCCCAGACAATTTGGCCCTCTCTGCTTTCCTGCGGAATCTATCCTAAAAAGCGCCTTTTTTCACTTTCGGCGCCCTCCGGTTGTAAAAAGACAAACGTCCAGCTTTTGCTGTTGCAGCAAAGGTGCCAGCGGGGAAAAGTAATGCTGGTTCTCACTGCCTCCTGGAACTCTTTCAAATGCCCCAGACAATTTGGCCCTCTCTGCTTTTCTGCGGACTCCATCCTCAAAAACACCTGTTTTCGCTTTCGGCAACCTCAGGAGCAAAAAAGACAAACGTCCAGCTTTTGCTGCCACAGCAAAGGTGCCAGCGGGGAAAAGTGATGCTGGTCCTCACTGCCTCCTGGAACCCCTTCAAATGCCCCAGACAATTTGGGCCTCTCTTCTTTCCTGCGGACTCCATCCTCAAAAGCATCTGTTTTCGCTTTCGGCAGCCTCTGGAGCAAAAAAGACAAACGTCCAGCTTTTGATGCCACAGCAAAGGTGCCAGTGGGGAAAAGTAATGCTGGTCCTCATTGCCTCCTGGAACCTCTTCAAATGCCCCAGACAATTAGGCCCTCTCTGCTTTCCTGCGGACTCCATCCTCAAAAGCACCTTTTTTCGCTTTCGGCAACCTCAGGAGCAAAAAAGACAAACGTCCAGCTTTTGCTGCCACAGCAAAGGTGCCAGCGGGGAAAAGTGATGCTGGTCCTCATTGCCTCCTGGAACCTCTTCAATTGCCCCAGACAATTTGGCCCTCTCTGCTTTCCTGCGGACTCCATCCTCGAAAGCACCTGTTTTCGCTTTCGGCAGCCTCCGGAGCAAAAAAGAGAAACGTCCAGCTTTTGCTGCCACAGCAAAGGTGCCAGCGGGGAAAAGTAATGCTGGTTCTCACTGACTCCTGAAACTCTTTCAAATGCCCCAGACAATTTGGCCCTCTCTGCTTTTCTGCGGACTCCATCCTCAAAAGCACCTTTTTTCGCTTTCGGCAACCTCAAGAGCAAAAAAGACAAACGTCCAGCTTTTGCTGCCACAGCAAAGGTGCCAGCGGGGAAAAGTGATGCTGGTCCTCACTGCCTCCTGGAACCCCTTCAAATGCCCCAGAAAATTTGGCCCTCTCTGCTTTCCTGCGGACTCCATCCTCAAAAGCACCTTTTTTCACTTTCGGCACCCTCCGGTGGTAAAAAGACAAACGTCCAGCTTTTGCTGCCACAGCAAAGGTGCCAGCGGGGAAAAGTAATGCTGGTTCTCACTGCCTCCTGGAACTCTTTCAAATGCCCCAGACAATTTGGCCCTCTCTGCTTTCCTGCAGACTCCATCCTCAAAAGCACCTGTTTTTGCTTTCGGCAACCTCTGGAGCAAAAAAGACAAACGTCCAGCTTTTGCTGCCACAGCAAAGGTGCCAGCGGGGAAAAGTGATGCTGGTTCTCACTGCCTCCTGGAACCCTTTCAAATGCCCCAGACAATTTGGCCCTCTCTGCTTTCCTGCGGACTCCATCCTCAAAAGCACCTGTTTTCGCTTTCGGCAACCTCCGGAGAAAAAAAGACAAACGTCCAGCTTTTGCTGCCACAGCAAAGGTGCCAGCAGGGAAAAGTAATGCTGGTTCTCACTGCCTCCTGGAACCCCTTCAAATGCCCCAGACAATTTGGCCCTCTCTGCTTTCCTGCGGACTCCATCCTCAAAAGCACCTTTTTTCGCTTTCGGCAACCTCAAGAGCAAAAAAGACAAACGTCCAGCTTTTGCTGCCACAGCAAAGGTGCCAGCGGGGAAAAGTGATGCTGGTCCTCACTGCCTCCTGGAACCCCTTCAAATGCCCCAGAAAATTTGGCCCTCTCTGCTTTCCTGCGGACTCCATCCTCAAAAGCACCTTTTTTCACTTTCGGCACCCTCCGGTGGTAAAAAGACAAACGTCCAGCTTTTGCTGCCACAGCAAAGGTGCCAGCGGTGAAAAGTGATGCTGGGTCTCACTGCCTCCTGGAACCCTTTCAAATGCCCCAGACAATTTGGCACTCTCTGCTTTCCTGCGGACTCCATCCTCAAAAGCACCTGTTTTCGCTTTCGGCAACCTCAGGAGCAAAAAAGACAAACGTCCAGCTTTTGCTGCCACAGCAAAGGTGCCAGCGGGGAAAAGTGATGCTGGTCCTCACTGCCTCCTGGAACCTCTTCAAATGCCACAGACAATTTGGCCCTCTCTGCTTTCCTGCGGACTCCATCCTCAAAAGCACCTGTTTTCGCTTTCGGCAGCCTCCGGAGCAAAAAAGACAAACGTCCAGCTTTTGCTGCCACAGCAAATGTGCCAGCGGGGAAAAGTGATGCTGGTCCCCATTGCCTCCTGGAACCTCTTCAAATGCCCCAGACAATTTGGCCCTCTCTGCTTTCCTGCGGACTCTATCCTAAAAAGCACCTTTTTTCACTTTCGGCGCCCTCCGGTGGTAAAAAGACAAACGTCCAGCTTTTGCTGCCACAGCAAAGGTGCCAGCGGGGAAAAGTGATGCTGGTTCTCACTGCCTCCTGGAACCCTTTCAAATGCACCACACAATTTGGCCCTCTCTGCTTTCCTGCGGACTCCATCCTCGAAAGCACCTGTTTTCGCTTTCGGCAACCTCCGGAGCAAAAAAGACAAACGTCCAGCTTTTGCTGCCACAGCAAAGGTGCCAGCGGGGAAAAGTGATGCTGGTCCTCACTGCCTCCTGGAACCTCTTCAAATGCCACAGACAATTTGGCCCTCTCTGCTTTCCTGCGGACTCCATCCTCAAAAGCACCTGTTTTCGCTTTCGGCAGCCTCCGGAGCAAAAAAGAGAAACGTCCAGCTTTTGCTGCCACAGCAAAGGTGCCAGCGGGGAAAAGTGATGCTGGTCCTCACTGCCTCCTGGAACCTCTTCAAATGCCACAGACAATTTGGCCCTCTCTGCTTTCCTGCGGACTCCATCCTCAAAAGCACCTGTTTTCGCTTTCGGCAACCTTCGGAGCAAAAAAGACAAACGTCCAGTTTTGCTGACACAGCAAAGGTGCCAGCGGGGAAAAGTAATGCTGGTCTTCATTGCCTCCTGGAACTTCTTTAAATGCCCCAGACAATTTGGCCCTCTCTGCTTTCCTGCGGACTCCATCCTCAAAAGCACCTTTTTTCGCTTTCGGCAACCTCCGGAGCAAAAAAGACAAACGTCCAGCTTTTGCTGCCACAGCAAAGGTGCCAGCGGGGAAAGGTAATGCTGGTTCTCACTGCCTCCTGGAACCCCTTCAAATGCCCCAGACAATTTGGCCCTCTCTGCTTTCCTGCGGAATCTATCCTAAAAAGCGCCTTTTTTCACTTTCGGCGCCCTCCGGTGGTAAAAAGACAAACGTCCAGCTTTTGCTGTTGCAGCAAAGGTGCCAGCGGGGAAAAGTAATGCTGGTTCTCACTGCCTCCTGGAACTCTTTCAAATGCCCCAGACAATTTGGCCCTCTCTGCTTTTCTGCGGACTCCATCCTCAAAAGCACCTGTTTTCGCTATCGGCAACCTCAGGAGCAAAAAAGACAAACGTCCAGCTTTTGCTGCCACAGCAAAGGTGCCAGCGGGGAAAAGTAATGCTGGTTCTCACTGTCTCCTGGAACCTCTTCAAATGCCACAGACAATTTGGCACTCTCTGCTTTCCTGCGGACTCCATCCTCAAAAGCACCTGTTTTCGCTTTTGGCATCCTCAGGAGCAAAAAAGACAAACGTCCAGCTTTTGCTGCCACAGCAAAGGTGCCAGCGGGGAAAAGTAATGCTGGTTCTCACTGCCTCCTGGAACCCTTTCAAATGCCCCACACAATTTGGCCCTTTCTGCTTTCCTGCGGACTCCATCCTCAAAAGCACCTGTTTTCGCTTTCGGCAACCTCCGGAGCAAAAAAGACAAACGTCCAGCTTTTGCTGCCACAGCAAAGGTGCCAGCGGGGAAAAGTAATGCTGGTTCTCACTGCCTCCTGGAACCCTTTCAAATGCCCCAGACAATTTGGCCCTTTCTGCTTTCCTGCGGACTCCATCCTCAAAAGCACCTGTTTTCGCTTTCGGCAACCTCCGGAGCAAAAAAGACAAACGTCCAGCTTTTGCTGCCACAGCAAAGGTGCCAGCGGGGAAAAGTAATGCTGGTCCTCATTGCCTCCTGGAACCTCTTCAAATGCCCCAGACAATTTGGCCCTCTCTGCTTTCCTGCGGACTCCATCCTCAAAAGCACCTGTTTTCGCTTTCGGCAGCCTCCGGAGCAAAAAAGACAAACGTCCAGCTTTTGCTGCCACAGCAAAGGTGCCAGCGGGGAAAAGTAATGCTGGTTCTCACTGCCTCCTGGAACTCTTTCAAATGCCACAGACAATTTTGCACTCTCTGCTTTCCTGCGGACTCCATCCTCAAAAGCACCTGTTTTTGCTTTCGGCAGCCTCCGGAGCAAAAAAGACAAACGTCCAGCTTTTGCTGCCACAGCAAATGTGCCAGCGGGGAAAAGTAATGCTGGTTCTCACTGCCTCTTGGAACCCCTTCAAATGCCCCAGACAATTTGGCCCTCTCTGCTTTCCTGCGGAATCTATCCTAAAAAGCGCCTTTTTTCACTTTCGGCCCCCTCCGGTGGTAAAAAGACAAACGTCCAGCTTTTGCTGTTGCAGCAAAGGTGCCAGCGGGGAAAAGTAATGCTGGTTCTCACTGCCTCCTGGAACTCTTTCAAATGCCCCAGACAATTTGGCCCTCTCTGCTTTTCTGCGGACTCCATCCTCAAAAACACCTGTTTTCGCTTTCGGCAACCTCAGGAGCAAAAAAGACAAACGTCCAGCTTTTGCTGCCACAGCAAAGGTGCCAGCGGGGAAAAGTGATGCTGGTCCTCACTGCCTCCTGGAACCCCTTCAAATGCCCCAGACAATTTGGGCCTCTCTGCTTTCCTGCGGACTCCATCCTCAAAATCATCTGTTTTCGCTTTCGGCAGCCTCCGGAGCAAAAAAGACAAACGTCCAGCTTTTGATGCCACAGCAAAGGTGCCAGCGGGGAAAAGTAATGCTGGTCCTCATTGCCTCCTGGAACCTCTTCAAATGCCCCAGACAATTTGGCCCTCTCTGCTTTCCTGCGGACTCCATCCTCAAAAGCACCTTTTTTCGCTTTCGGCAACCTCCGGAGCAAAAAAGAGAAACGTCCAGCTTTTGCTGCCACAGCAAAGGTGCCAGCGGGGAAAAGTAATGCTGGTTCTCACTGTCTCCTGGAACCCTTTCAAATGCCCGAGACAATTTGGCCCTCTCTGCTTTCCTGCGGACTCCATCCTCAAAAGCACCTTTTTTCACTTTCGGCGCCCTCCGGTGGTAAAAAGACAAACGTCCAGCTTTTGCTGCCACAGCAAAGGTGCCAGCGGGGAAAAGTGATGCTGGTCCTCACTGCCTCCTGGAACCCTTTCAAATGCCCCAGACAATTTGGCCCTCTCTGCTTTCCTACGGACTCTATCCTCAAAAGCACCTGTTTTCACTTTCGATGCCCTCCGGAGAAAGAAGACAAACGTCCAGCTTTTGCTGCCACAGCAAAGGTGCCAGCGGGGAAAAGTGATGCTGGTCCTCACTGCCTCCTGGAACCCCTTCAAATGCCCCAGACAATTTGGCCCCTCTGCTTTCCTGCGGACTCCATCCTCAAAAGCGCCGTTTTTCAATTTCGGCGGTGTTTGGAGCAAAAAAGAAAAATGTCCAGCTTTTGCTGCCACAGCAAAGGTGCCAGCGGGGAAAAGTGATGCTGGTCCTCACTGCCTCCTGGAACCCCTTCAAATGCCCCAGACAATTTGGCCCTCTCTGCTTTCCTGCGGACTCCATCCTCAAAAGCACCTGTTTTCGCTTTCGGCAACCTCCGGAGAAAAAAAGACAAACGTCCAGCTTTTGCTGCCACAGCAAAGGTGCCAGCGGGGAAAAGTGATGCTGGTTCTCACTGCCTCCTGGAACCCTTTCAAATGCCCCAGACAATTTGGCCCTCTCTGCTTTCCTGCGGACTCCATCCTCAAAAGCACCTGTTTTCGCTTTCGGCAACCTCCGGAGAAAAAAAGACAAACGTCCAGCTTTTGCTGCCACAGCAAAGGTGCCAGCAGGGAAAAGTAATGCTGGTTCTCACTGCCTCCTGGAACCCCTTCAAATGCCCCAGACAATTTGGCCCTCTCTGCTTTCCTGCGGACTCCATCCTCAAAAGCACCTTTTTTCGCTTTCGGCAACCTCAAGAGCAAAAAAGACAAACGTCCAGCTTTTGCTGCCACAGCAAAGGTGCCAGCGGGGAAAAGTGATGCTGGTCCTCACTGCCTCCTGGAACCCCTTCAAATGCCCCAGAAAATTTGGCCCTCTCTGCTTTCCTGCGGACTCCATCCTCAAAAGCACCTTTTTTCACTTTCGGCACCCTCCGGTGGTAAAAAGACAAACGTCCAGCTTTTGCTGCCACAGCAAAGGTGCCAGCGGGGAAAAGTAATGCTGGTTCTCACTGCCTCCTGGAACTCTTTCAAATGCCCCAGACAATTTGGCCCTCTCTGCTTTCCTGCGGACTCCATCCTCAAAAGCACCTGTTTTTGCTTTCGGCAACCTCCGGAGCAAAAAAGACAAACGTCCAGCTTTTGCTGCCACAGCAAAGGTGCCAGCGGGGAAAAGTGATGCTGGTTCTCACTGCCTCCTGGAACCCTTTCAAATGCCCCAGACAATTTGGCCCTCTCTGCTTTCCTGCGGACTCCATCCTCAAAAGCACCTGTTTTCGCTTTCGGCAACCTCCGGAGAAAAAAAGACAAACGTCCAGCTTTTGCTGCCACAGCAAAGGTGCCAGCAGGGAAAAGTAATGCTGGTTCTCACTGCCTCCTGGAACCCCTTCAAATGCCCCAGACAATTTGGCCCTCTCTGCTTTCCTGCGGACTCCATCCTCAAAAGCACCTTTTTTCGCTTTCGGCAACCTCAAGAGCAAAAAAGACAAACGTCCAGCTTTTGCTGCCACAGCAAAGGTGCCAGCGGGGAAAAGTGATGCTGGTCCTCACTGCCTCCTGGAACTCCTTCAAATGCCCCAGAAAATTTGGCCCCTCTCTGCTTTCCTGCGGACTCCATCCTCAAAAGCACCTTTTTTCACTTTCGGCGCCCTCCGGTGGTAAAAGACAAACGTCCAGCTTTTGCTGCCACAGCAAATGTGCCAGCGGGGAAAAGTGATGCTGGTCCTCACTGCCTCCTGGAACCCTTTCAAATGCCCCAGACAATTTGGCCCTCTCTGCTTTCCTACGGACTCTATCCTCAAAAGCACCTGTTTTCACTTTCGATGCCCTCCGGAGAAAGAAGACAAACGTCCCAGCTTTTTGCTGCCACAGCAAAGGGGCCAGCGGGGAAAAGTGATGCTGGTCCTCACTGCCTCCTGGAACCCCTTCAAATGCCCCAGACAATTTGGCCCCTCTGCTTTCCTGCGGACTCCATCCTCAAAAGCGCCGTTTTTCAACTTCGGCGGTGTTTGGAGCAAAAAAGAAAATGTCCAGCTTTTGCTGCCACAGCAAAGGTGCCAGCGGGGAAAAGTGATGCTGGTCCTCACTGCCTCCTGGAACCCCTTCAAATGCCCCAGACAATTTGGCCCTCTCTGCTTTCCTGCGGACTCCATCCTCAAAAGCACCTGTTTTCGCTTTCCTGCAACCTCCGGAGAAAAAAAGACAAACGTCCAGCTTTTGCTGCCACAGCAAAGGTGCCAGCAGGGAAAGTAATGCTGGTTCTCACTGCCTCCTGGAACCCCTTCAAATGCCCCAGACAATTTGGCCCTCTCTGCTTTCCTGCGGACTCCATCCTCAAAAACACCTGTTTTCGCTTTCGGCAACCTCAGGAGCAAAAAAGACAAACGTCCAGCTTTTGCTGCCACAGCAAAGGTGCCAGCGGGGAAAAGTGATGCTGGTCCTCACTGCCTCCTGGAACCCCTTCAAATGCCCCAGAAAATTTGGCCCTCTCTGCTTTCCTGCGGACTCCATCCTCAAAAGCACCTTTTTTCACTTTGGCACCCTCCGGTGGTAAAAAGACAAACGTCCAGCTTTTGCTGCCACAGCAAAGGTGCCAGCGGTGAAAAGTGATGCTGGGTCTCACTGCCTCATGGAACCCTTTCAAATGCCCCAGACAATTTGGCCCTCCTGCTTTCCTGCGGACTCCATCCTCAAAGCCACCTGTTTTCGCTTTCGGCAGCCTCCGGAGCAAAAAAGACAAACGTCCAGCTTTTGCTGCCACAGCAAAGGTGCCAGCGGGGGAAAAGTGATGCTGGTTCTCACTGCCTCCTGGAACCCTTTCAAATGCCCCAGACAATTTGGCCCTCTCTGCTTTCCTGCGGACTCCATCCTCAAAAGCACCTGTTTTCGCTTCGGCAACCTCCGGAGAAAAAAGACAAACGTCCAGCTTTTGCTGCCACAGCAAAGGTTGCCAGCAGGGAAAAGTAATGCTGGTTCTCACTGCCTCCTGGAACCCCTTCAAATGCCCCAGACAATTTGGCCCCTCTGCTTTCCTGCGGACTCCATCCTCAAAAGCACCTTTTTTCGCTTTCGGCAACCTCAAGAGCAAAAAAGACCAAACGTCCAGCTTTTGCTGGCTGCCACAGCAAAGGTGCCAGCGGGGGGAAAAGTGATGCTGTCTCACTGCCTCCTGGAACCCCTTCAAATGCCCCAGAAAATTTGGCCCTCTCTGCTTTCCTGCGGACTCCATCCTCAAAAGCACCTTTTTTCACTTTCGGCACCCTCCCGGTGGTAAAAAGACAAACGTCCAGCTTTTGCTGCCACAGCAAAGGTGCCAGCGGGGAAAAGTAATGCTGGTTCTCACTGCCTCCTGGAACTCTTTCAAATGCCCCAGACAATTTGGCCCTCTCTGCTTTCCTGCGGACTCCATCCTCAAAAGCACCTGTTTTGCTTTCGGCAACCTCCGGAGCAAAAAGACAAACGTCCAGCTTTTGCTGCCACAGCAAAGGTGCCAGCGGGAAAAGTGATGCTGGTTCTCACTGCCTCCTGGAACCCTTTCAAATGCCCAGACAATTTGGCCCTCTCTGCTTCCTGCGGACTCCATCCTCATAAGCACCTGTTTTCGCTTTCGGCAACCTCCGGAGAAAAAAAGACAAACGTCCAGCTTTTGCTGCCACAGCAAAGGTGCCAGCAGGGAAAAGTAATGCTGGTTCTCACTGCCTCCTGGAACCCCTTCAAATGCCCCAGACAATTTGGCCCTCTCTGCTTTCCTGCGGACTCCATCCCTCAAAAGCACCTTTTTTCGCTTTCGGCAACCTCAAGAGCAAAAAAGACAAACGTCCAGCTTTTTGCTGCCACAGCAAAGGTGCCAGCGGGGAAAGTGATGCTGGTCCTCACTGCCTCCTGGAACCCCTTCAAATGCCCCAGAAAATTTGGCCCTCTCTGCTTTCTGCGGACTCCATCCTCAAAAGCACCTTTTTTCTCTTTCGGCACCCTCCGGTGGTAAAAAGACAAACGTCCAGCTTTGCTGCCACAGCAAAGGTGCCAGCGGGGAAAAGTAATGCTGGTTCTCACTGCCTCCTGGAACTCTTTCAAATGCCCCAGACAATTTGGCTCTCTCTGCTTTCCTGCGGACTCCATCCTCAAAAGCACCTGTTTTTGCTTTCGGCAACCTCCGGAGCAAAAAAGACAAACGTCCAGCTTTTGCTGCCACAGCAAAGGTGCCAGCGGTGAAAAGTGATGCTGGGTCTCACTGCCTCCTGGAACCCTTTCAAATGCCCCAGACAATTTGGCACTCTCTGCTTTCCTGCGGACTCCATCCTCAAAAGCACCTGTTTTCGCTTTCGGCAACCTCAGGAGCAAAAAAGACAAACGTCCAGCTTTTGCTGCCACAGCAAAGGTGTCAGCGGGGAAAAGTGATGCTGGTCCTCACTGCCTCCTGGAACCTCTTCAAATGCCCACAGACAATTTGGCCCTCTCTGCTTTCCTGCGGACTCCATCCTCAAAAGCACCTGTTTTCGCTTTCGGCAGCCTCCGGAGCAAAAAGACAAACGTCCAGCTTTTGCTGCCACAGCAAAGGTGCCAGCGGGGAAAAGTGATGCTGGTCCCCATTGCCTCCTGGAACCTCTTCAAATGCCCCAGACAATTTTGCACTCTCTGCTTTCCTGCGGACTCTATCCTAAAAAGCACCTTTTTTCACTTTCGGCGCCCTCCGGTGGTAAAAAGACAAACGTCCAGCTTTTGCCTGCCACAGCAAAGGTGCCAGCGGGGAAAAGTGATGCTGGTTCTCACTGCCTCCTGGAACCCTTCAAATGCACCACACAATTTGGCCCTCTCTGCTTTCCTGCGGACTCCATCCTCAAAAGCACCTGTTTTCGCTTTCGGCAACCTCCGGAGCAAAAAAGACAAACGTCCAGCTTTTGCTGCCACAGCAAAGGTGCCAGCGGGGAAAAGTGATGCTGGTCCTCACTGCCTCCTGGAACCTCTTCAAATGCCACAGACAATTTGGCCCTCTCTGCTTTCCTGCGGACTCCATCCTCAAAAGCACCTGTTTTCGCTTTCGGCAACCTCCGGAGAAAAAAAGACAAACGTCCAGCTTTTGCTGCCACAGCAAAGGTGCCAGCGGGGAAAAGTGATGCTGGTCCTCACTGCCTCCTGGAACCTCTTCAAATGCCACAGACAATTTGGCCCTCTCTGCTTTCCTGCGGACTCCATCCTCAAAAGCACCTGTTTTCGCTTTCGGCAACCTTCGGAGCAAAAAAGACAAACGTCCAGTTTTGCTGACACAGCAAAGGTGCCAGCGGGGAAAAGTAATGCTGGTCTTCATTGCCTCCTGGAACCCTTTCAAATGCCCCAGACAATTTGGCCCTCTCTGCTTTCCTGCGGACTCCATCCTCATAAGCACCTGTTTTCGCTTTCGGCAACCTCCGGAGAAAAAAAGACAAACGTCCAGCTTTTGCTGCCACAGCAAAGGTGCCAGCAGGGAAAAGTAATGCTGGTTCTCACTGCCTCCTGGAACCCCTTCAAATGCCCCAGACAATTTGGCCCTCTCTGCTTTCCTGCGGACTCCATCCTCAAAAGCACCTTTTTTCGCTTTCGGCAACCTCAAGAGCAAAAAAGACAAACGTCCAGCTTTTGCTGCCACAGCAAAGGTGCCAGCGGGGAAAAGTGATGCTGGTCCTCACTGCCTCCTGGAACCCCTTCAAATGCCCCAGAAAATTTGGCCCTCTCTGCTTTCCTGCGGACTCCATCCTCAAAAGCACCTTTTTTCTCTTTCGGCACCCTCCGGTGGTAAAAAGACAAACGTCCAGCTTTTGCTGCCACAGCAAAGGTGCCAGCGGGGAAAAGTAATGCTGGTTCTCACTGCCTCCTGGAACTCTTTCAAATGCCCCAGACAATTTGGCTCTCTCTGCTTTCCTGCGGACTCCATCCTCAAAAGCACCTGTTTTTGCTTTCGGCAACCTCCGGAGCAAAAAAGACAAACGTCCAGCTTTTGCTGCCACAGCAAAGGTGCCAGCGGTGAAAAGTGATGCTGGGTCTCACTGCCTCCTGGAACCCTTTCAAATGCCCCAGACAATTTGGCACTCTCTGCTTTCCTGCGGACTCCATCCTCAAAAGCACCTGTTTTCGCTTTCGGCAACCTCAGGAGCAAAAAAGACAAACGTCCAGCTTTTGCTGCCACAGCAAAGGTGTCAGCGGGGAAAAGTGATGCTGGTCCTCACTGCCTCCTGGAACCTCTTCAAATGCCACAGACAATTTGGCCCTCTCTGCTTTCCTGCGGACTCCATCCTCAAAAGCACCTGTTTTCGCTTTCGGCAGCCTCCGGAGCAAAAAAGACAAACGTCCAGCTTTTGCTGCCACAGCAAAGGTGCCAGCGGGGAAAAGTGATGCTGGTCCCCATTGCCTCCTGGAACCTCTTCAAATGCCCCAGACAATTTTGCACTCTCTGCTTTCCTGCGGACTCTATCCTAAAAAGCACCTTTTTTCACTTTCGGCGCCCTCCGGTGGTAAAAAGACAAACGTCCAGCTTTTGCTGCCACAGCAAAGGTGCCAGCGGGGAAAAGTGATGCTGGTTCTCACTGCCTCCTGGAACCCTTTCAAATGCACCACACAATTTGGCCCTCTCTGCTTTCCTGCGGACTCCATCCTCAAAAGCACCTGTTTTCGCTTTCGGCAACCTCCGGAGCAAAAAAGACAAACGTCCAGCTTTTGCTGCCACAGCAAAGGTGCCAGCGGGGAAAAGTGATGCTGGTCCTCACTGCCTCCTGGAACCTCTTCAAATGCCACAGACAATTTGGCCCTCTCTGCTTTCCTGCGGACTCCATCCTCAAAAGCACCTGTTTTCGCTTTCGGCAACCTCCGGAGAAAAAAAGACAAACGTCCAGCTTTTGCTGCCACAGCAAAGGTGCCAGCGGGGAAAAGTGATGCTGGTCCTCACTGCCTCCTGGAACCTCTTCAAATGCCACAGACAATTTGGCCCTCTCTGCTTTCCTGCGGACTCCATCCTCAAAAGCACCTGTTTTCGCTTTCGGCAACCTTCGGAGCAAAAAAGACAAACGTCCAGTTTTGCTGACACAGCAAAGGTGCCAGCGGGGAAAAGTAATGCTGGTCTTCATTGCCTCCTGGAACTTCTTTAAATGCCCCAGACAATTTGGCCCTCTCTGCTTTCCTGCGGACTCCATCCTCAAAAGCACCTTTTTTCGCTTTCGGCAACCTCCGGAGCAAAAAAGACAAACGTCCAGCTTTTGCTGCCACAGCAAAGGTGCCAGCGGGGAAAGGTAATGCTGGTTCTCACTGCCTCCTGGAACCCCTTCAAATGCCCCAGACAATTTGGCCCTCTCTGCTTTCCTGCGGACTCCATCCTCAAAAGCACCTTTTTTCGCTTTCGGCAACCTCCGGAGCAAAAAAGACAAACGTCCAGCTTTTGCTGCCACAGCAAAGGTGCCAGCGGGGAAAAGTAATGCTGGTTCTCACTGCCTCCTGGAACTCTTTCAAATGCCACAGTCAATTTGGCTCTCTCTGCTTTCCTGTGGACTCCATCCTCAAAAGCATCTGTTTTCGCTTTCGGCAGCCTCCGGAGCAAAAAAGACAAACGTCCAGCTTTTGCTGCCACAGCAAAGGTGCCAGCGGGGAAAAGTAATGCTGGTTCTAACTGCCTCCTGGAACTCTTTCAAATGCCCCAGACAATTTGGCCCTCTCTGCTTTTCTGCGGACTCCATCCTCAAAAGCACCTGTTTTCGCTATCGGCAACCTCAGGAGCAAAAAAGACAAACGTCCAGCTTTTGCTGCCACAGCAAAGGTGCCAGCGGGGAAAAGTAATGCTGGTTCTCACTGTCTCCTGGAACCTCTTCAAATGCCACAGACAATTAGGCACTCTCTGCTTTCTTGCGGACTCCATCCTCAAAAGCACCTGTTTTCGCTTTCGGCATCCTCAGGAGCAAAAAAGACAAACGTCCAGCTTTTGCTGCCACAGCAAAGGTGCCAGCGGGGAAAAGTAATGCTGGTTCTCACTGCCTCCTGGAACCCTTTTAAATGCCCCACACAATTTGGCCCTTTCTGCTTTCCTGCGGACTCCATCCTCAAAAGCACCTGTTTTCGCTTTCGGCAACCTCCGGAGCAAAAAAGACAAACGTCCAGCTTTTGCTGCCACAGCAAAGGTGCCAGCGGGGAAAAGTAATGCTGGTCCTCATTGCCTCCTGGAACCTCTTCAAATGCCCCAGACAATTTGGCCCTCTCTGCTTTCCTGCGGACTCCATCCTCAAAAGCACCTTTTTTCGCTTTCGGCAGCCTCCGGAGCAAAAAAGACAAACGTCCAGCTTTTGCTGCCACAGCAAAGGTGCCAGCGGGGAAAAGTAATGCTGGTTCTCACTGCCTCCTGGAACTCTTTCAAATGCGAAAGACAATTTTGCACTCTCTGCTTTCCTGCGGACTCCATCCTCAAAAGCACCTGTTTTTGCTTTCGGCAGCCTCCGGAGCAAAAAAGACAAACGTCCAGCTTTTGCTGCCACAGCAAAGGTGCCAGCGGGGAAAAGTAATGCTGGTTCTCACTGCCTCTTGGAACCCCTTCAAATGCCCCAGACAATTTGGCCCTCTCTGCTTTCCTGCGGAATCTATCCTAAAAAGCGCCTTTTTTCACTTTCGGCCCCCTCCGGTGGTAAAAAGACAAACGTCCAGCTTTTGTTGTTGCAGCAAAGGTGCCAGCGGGGAAAAGTGATGCTGGTCCTCACTGCCTCCTGGAACCCCTTCAAATGCCCCAGACAATTTGGGCCTCTCTGCTTTCCTGCGGACTCCATCCTCAAAAGCACCTGTTTTCGCTTTCGGCAGCCTCCGGAGCAAAAAAGACAAACGTCCAGCTTTTGATGCCACAGCAAAGGTGCCAGCGGGGAAAAGTAATGCTGGTCCTCATTGCCTCCTGGAACCTCTTCAAATGCCACAGACAATTTGGCCCTCTCTGCTTTCCTGCGGACTCCATCCTCAAAAGCACCTTTTTTCGCTTTCGGCAACCTCCGGAGCAAAAAAGAGAAACGTCCAGCTTTTGCTGCCACAGCAAAGGTGCCAGCGGGGAAAAGTAATGCTGGTTCTCACTGTCTCCTGGAACCCTTTCAAATGCCCGAGACAATTTGGCCCTCTCTGCTTTCCTGCGGACTCCATCCTCAAAAGCACCTGTTTTCGCTTTCGGCAGCCTCCGGAGCAAAAAAGACAAACGTCCAGCTTTTGCTGCCACAGCAAAGGTGCCAGCGGGGAAAAGTGATGCTGGTCCTCACTGCCTCCTGGAACCCTTTCAAATGCCCCAGACAATTTGGCCCTCTCTGCTTTCCTACGGACTCTATCCTCAAAAGCACCTGTTTTCACTTTCGATGCCCTCCGGAGAAAAAAGACAAACGTCCAGCTTTTGCTGCCACAGCAAAGGGGCCAGCGGGGAAAAGTGATGCTGGTCCTCACTGCCTCCTGGAACCCCTTCAAATGCCCCAGACAATTTGGCCCCTCTGCTTTCCTGTGGACTCCATCCTCAAAAGCGCCGTTTTTCAATTTCGGCGGTGTTTGGAGCAAAAAAGAAAAATGTCCAGCTTTTGCTGCCACAGCAAAGGTGCCAGCGGGGAAAAGTGATGCTGGTCCTCACTGCCTCCTGGAACCCCTTCAAATGCCCCAGACAATTTGGCCCTCTCTGCTTTCCTGCGGACTCCATCCTCAAAAGCACCTGTTTTCGCTTTCTGCAACCTCCGGAGAAAAAAAGACAAACGTCCAGCTTTTGCTGCCACAGCAAAGGTGCCAGCAGGGAAAAGTAATGCTGGTTCTCACTGCCTCCTGGAACCCCTTCAAATGCCCCAGACAATTTGGCCCTCTCTGCTTTCCTGCGGACTCCATCCTCAAAAGCACCTTTTTTCGCTTTCGGCAACCTCAAGAGCAAAAAAGACAAACGTCCAGCTTTTGCTGCCACAGCAAAGGTGCCAGCGGGGAAAAGTGATGCTGGTCCTCACTGCCTCCTGGAACCCCTTCAAATGCCCCAGAAAATTTGGCCCTCTCTGCTTTCCTGCGGACTCCATCCTCAAAAGCACCTTTTTTCACCTTTGGCACCCTCCGGTGGTAAAAAGACAAACGTCCAGCTTTTGCTGCCACAGCAAAGGTGCCAGCGGTGAAAAGTGATGCTGGTCCTCACTGCCTCCTGGAACCCTTTCAAATGCCCCAGACAATTTGGCCCTCTCTGCTTTCCTGCGGACTCCATCCTCAAAAGCACCTGTTTTCGCTTTCGGCAGCCTCCGGAGCAAAAAAGACAAACGTCCAGCTTTTGCTGCCACAGCAAAGGTGCCAGCGGGGAAAAGTGATGCTGGTTCTCACTGCCTCCTGGAACCCTTTCAAATGCCCCAGACAATTTGGCCCTCTCTGCTTTCCTGCGGACTCCATCCTCAAAAGCACCTGTTTTCGCTTTCGGCAACCTCCGGAGAAAAAAAGACAAACGTCCAGCTTTTGCTGCCACAGCAAAGGTGCCAGCAGGGAAAAGTAATGCTGGTTCTCACTGCCTCCTGGAACCCCTTCAACTGCCCCAGACAATTTGGCCCTCTCTGCTTTCCTGCGGACTCCATCCTCAAAAGCACCTTTTTTCGCTTTCGGCAACCTCAAGAGCAAAAAAGACAAACGTCCAGCTTTTGCTGCCACAGCAAAGGTGCCAGCGGGGAAAAGTGATGCTGGTCCTCACTGCCTCCTGGAACCCCTTCAAATGCCCCAGAAAATTTGGCCCTCTCTGCTTTCCTGCGGACTCCATCCTCAAAAGCACCTTTTTTCACTTTCGGCACCCTCCGGTGGTAAAAAGACAAACGTCCAGCTTTTGCTGCCACAGCAAAGGTGCCAGCGGGGAAAAGTAATGCTGGTTCTCACTGCCTCCTGGAACTCTTTCAAATGCCCCAGACAATTTGGCCCTCTCTGCTTTCCTGCGGACTCCATCCTCAAAAGCACCTGTTTTTGCTTTCGGCAACCTCCGGAGCAAAAAAGACAAACGTCCAGCTTTTGCTGCCACAGCAAAGGTGCCAGCGGGGAAAAGTGATGCTGGTTCTCACTGCCTCCTGGAACCCTTTCAAATGCCCCAGACAATTTGGCCCTCTCTGCTTTCCTGCGGACTCCATCCTCAAAAGCACCTGTTTTCGCTTTCGGCAACCTCCGGAGAAAAAAAGACAAACGTCCAGCTTTTGCTGCCACAGCAAAGGTGCCAGCAGGGAAAAGTAATGCTGGTTCTCACTGCCTCCTGGAACCCCTTCAAATGCCCCAGACAATTTGGCCCTCTCTGCTTTCCTGCGGACTCCATCCTCAAAAGCACCTTTTTTCGCTTTCGGCAACCTCAAGAGCAAAAAAGACAAACGTCCAGCTTTTGCTGCCACAGCAAAGGTGCCAGCGGGGAAAAGTGATGCTGGTCCTCACTGCCTCCTGGAACCCCTTCAAATGCCCCAGAAAATTTGGCCCTCTCTGCTTTCCTGCGGACTCCATCCTCAAAAGCACCTTTTTTCACTTTCGGCACCCTCCGGTGGTAAAAAGACAAACGTCCAGCTTTTGCTGCCACAGCAAAGGTGCCAGCGGGGAAAAGTAATGCTGGTTCTCACTGAATCCTGGAACTCTTTCAAATGCCCCAGACAATTTGGCTCTCTCTGCTTTCCTGCGGACTCCATCCTCAAAAGCACCTGTTTTTGCTTTCGGCAACCTCCGGAGCAAAAAAGACAAACGTCCAGCTTTTGCTGCCACAGCAAAGGTGCCAGCGGTGAAAAGTGATGCTGGGTCTCACTGCCTCCTGGAACCCTTTCAAATGCCCCAGACAATTTGGCACTCTCTGCTTTCCTGCGGACTCCATCCTCAAAAGCACCTGTTTTCGCTTTCGGCAACCTCAGGAGCAAAAAAGACAAACGTCCAGCTTTTGCTGCCACAGCAAAGGTGCCAGCGGGGAAAAGTGATGCTGGTCCTCACTGCCTCCTGGAACCTCTTCAAATGCCACAGACAATTTGGCCCTCTCTGCTTTCCTGCGGACTCCATCCTCAAAAGCACCTGTTTTCGCTTTCGGCAGCCTCCGGAGCAAAAAAGACAAACGTCCAGCTTTTGCTGCCACAGCAAAGGTGCCAGCGGGGAAAAGTGATGCTGGTCCCCATTGCCTCCTGGAACCTCTTCAAATGCCACAGACAATTTGGCCCTCTCTGCTTTCCTGCGGAATCTATCCTAAAAAGCGCCTTTTTTCACTTTCGGCGCCCTCCGGTGGTAAAAAGACAAACGTCCAGCTTTTGCTGTTGCAGCAAAGGTGCCAGCGGGGAAAAGTAATGCTGGTTCTCACTGCCTCCTGGAACTCTTTCAAATGCCCCAGACAATTTGGCCCTCTCTGCTTTTCTGCGGACTCCATCCTCAAAAGCACCTGTTTTCGCTATCGGCAACCTCAGGAGCAAAAAAGACAAACGTCCAGCTTTTGCTGCCACAGCAAAGGTGCCAGCGGGGAAAAGTAATGCTGGTCCTCATTGCCTCCTGGAACCTCTTCAAATGCCACAGACAATTTGGCACTCTCTGCTTTCCTGCGGACTCCATCCTCAAAAGCACCTGTTTTCGCTTTCGGCATCCTCAGGAGCAAAAAAGACAAACGTCCAGCTTTTGCTGCCACAGCAAAGGTGCCAGCGGGGAAAAGTAATGCTGGTTCTCACTGAATCCTGGAACTCTTTCAAATGCCCCAGACAATTTGGCTCTCTCTGCTTTCCTGCGGACTCCATCCTCAAAAGCACCTGTTTTTGCTTTCGGCAACCTCCGGAGCAAAAAAGACAAACGTCCAGCTTTTGCTGCCACAGCAAAGGTGCCAGCGGTGAAAAGTGATGCTGGGTCTCACTGCCTCCTGGAACCCTTTCAAATGCCCCAGACAATTTGGCACTCTCTGCTTTCCTGCGGACTCCATCCTCAAAAGCACCTGTTTTCGCTTTCGGCAACCTCCGGAGCAAAAAAGACAAACGTCCAGCTTTTGCTGCCACAGCAAAGGTGCCAGCGGGGAAAAGTGATGCTGGTCCTCACTGCCTCCTGGAACCTCTTCAAATGCCACAGACAATTTGGCCCTCTCTGCTTTCCTGCGGACTCCATCCTCAAAAGCACCTGTTTTCGCTTTCGGCAGCCTCCGGAGCAAAAAAGATAAACGTCCAGCTTTTGCTGCCACAGCAAAGGTGCCAGCGGGGAAAAGTGATGCTGGTCCCCATTGCCTCCTGGAACCTCTTCAAATGCCCCAGACAATTTGGCCCTCTCTGCTTTCCTGCGGACTCTATCCTAAAAAGCACCTTTTTTCACTTTCGGCGCCCTCCGGTGGTAAAAAGACAAACGTCCAGCTTTTGCTGCCACAGCAAAGGTGCCAGCGGGGAAAAGTGATGCTGGTTCTCACTGCCTCCTGGAACCCTTTCAAATGCACCACACAATTTGGCCCTCTCTGCTTTCCTGCGGACTCCATCCTCAAAAGCACCTGTTTTCGCTTTCGGCAACCTCCGGAGCAAAAAAGACAAACGTCCAGCTTTTGCTGCCACAGCAAAGGTGCCAGCGGGGAAAAGTGATGCTGGTCCTCACTGCCTCCTGGAACCTCTTCAAATGCCACAGACAATTTGGCCCTCTCTGCTTTCCTGCGGACTCCATCCTCAAAAGCACCTTTTTTCGCTTTCGGCAACCTCCGGAGAAAAAAAGACAAACGTCCAGCTTTTGCTGCCACAGCAAAGGTGCCAGCGGGGAAAACTGATGCTGGTCCTCACTGCCTCCTGGAACCTCTTCAAATGCCACAGACAATTTGGCCCTCTCTGCTTTCCTGCGGACTCCATCCTCAAAAGCACCTGTTTTCGCTTTCGGCAACCTTCGGAGCAAAAAAGACAAACGTCCAGTTTTGCTGACACAGCAAAGGTGCCAGCGGGGAAAAGTAATGCTGGTCTTCATTGCCTCCTGGAACTTCTTTAAATGCCCCAGACAATTTGGCCCTCTCTGCTTTCCTGCGGACTCCATCCTCAAAAGCACCTTTTTTCGCTTTCGGCAACCTCCGGAGCAAAAAAGACAAACGTCCAGCTTTTGCTGCCACAGCAAAGGTGCCAGCGGGGAAAGGTAATGCTGGTTCTCACTGCCTCCTGGAACCCCTTCAAATGCCCCAGACAATTTGGCCCTCTCTGCTTTCCTGCGGAATCTATCCTAAAAAGCGCCTTTTTTCACTTTCGGCGCCCTCCGGTGGTAAAAAGACAAACGTCCAGCTTTTGCTGTTGCAGCAAAGGTGCCAGCGGGGAAAAGTAATGCTGGTTCTCACTGCCTCCTGGAACTCTTTCAAATGCCCCAGACAATTTGGCCCTCTCTGCTTTTCTGCGGACTCCATCCTCAAAAGCACCTGTTTTCGCTTTCGGCAACCTCCGGAGCAAAAAAGACAAACGTCCAGCTTTTGCTGCCCCAGCAAAGGTGCCAGCGGGGAAAAGTAATGCTGGTCCTCATTGCCTCCTGGAACCTCTTCAAATGCCACAGACAATTTGGCACTCTCTGCTTTCCTGCGGACTCCATCCTCAAAAGCACCTGTTTTCGCTTTCGGCAACCTCCGGAGCAAAAAAGACAAACGTCCAGCTTTTGCTGCCACAGCAAAGGTGCCAGCGGGGAAAAGTAATGCTGGTTCTCACTGCCTCCTGGAACCCTTTCAAATGCCCCAGACAATTTGGCCCTCTCTGCTTTCCTGCGGACTCCATCCTCAAAAGCACCTGTTTTCGCTTTCGGCAGCCTCCGGAGCAAAAAAGACAAACGTCCAGCTTTTGCTGCCACAGCAAAGGTGCCAGCGGGGAAAAGTGATGCTGGTTCTCACTGCCTCCTGGAACCCTTTCAAATGCCCCAGACAATTTGGCCCTCTCTGCTTTCCTGCGGACTCCATCCTCAAAAGCACCTGTTTTCGCTTTCGGCAACCTCCGGAGAAAAAAAGACAAACGTCCAGCTTTTGCTGCCACAGCAAAGGTGCCAGCAGGGAAAAGTAATGCTGGTTCTCACTGCCTCCTGGAACCCCTTCAACTGCCCCAGACAATTTGGCCCTCTCTGCTTTCCTGCGGACTCCATCCTCAAAAGCACCTTTTTTCGCTTTCGGCAACCTCAAGAGCAAAAAAGACAAACGTCCAGCTTTTGCTGCCACAGCAAAGGTGCCAGCGGGGAAAAGTGATGCTGGTCCTCACTGCCTCCTGGAACCCCTTCAAATGCCCCAGAAAATTTGGCCCTCTCTGCTTTCCTGCGGACTCCATCCTCAAAAGCACCTTTTTTCACTTTCGGCACCCTCCGGTGGTAAAAAGACAAACGTCCAGCTTTTGCTGCCACAGCAAAGGTGCCAGCGGGGAAAAGTAATGCTGGTTCTCACTGCCTCCTGGAACTCTTTCAAATGCCCCAGACAATTTGGCCCTCTCTGCTTTCCTGCGGACTCCATCCTCAAAAGCACCTGTTTTTGCTTTCGGCAACCTCCGGAGCAAAAAAGACAAACGTCCAGCTTTTGCTGCCACAGCAAAGGTGCCAGCGGGGAAAAGTGATGCTGGTTCTCACTGCCTCCTGGAACCCTTTCAAATGCCCCAGACAATTTGGCCCTCTCTGCTTTCCTGCGGACTCCATCCTCAAAAGCACCTGTTTTCGCTTTCGGCAACCTCCGGAGAAAAAAAGACAAACGTCCAGCTTTTGCTGCCACAGCAAAGGTGCCAGCAGGGAAAAGTAATGCTGGTTCTCACTGCCTCCTGGAACCCCTTCAAATGCCCCAGACAATTTGGCCCTCTCTGCTTTCCTGCGGACTCCATCCTCAAAAGCACCTTTTTTCGCTTTCGGCAACCTCAAGAGCAAAAAAGACAAACGTCCAGCTTTTGCTGCCACAGCAAAGGTGCCAGCGGGGAAAAGTGATGCTGGTCCTCACTGCCTCCTGGAACCCCTTCAAATGCCCCAGAAAATTTGGCCCTCTCTGCTTTCCTGCGGACTCCATCCTCAAAAGCACCTTTTTTCACTTTCGGCACCCTCCGGTGGTAAAAAGACAAACGTCCAGCTTTTGCTGCCACAGCAAAGGTGCCAGCGGGGAAAAGTAATGCTGGTTCTCACTGAATCCTGGAACTCTTTCAAATGCCCCAGACAATTTGGCTCTCTCTGCTTTCCTGCGGACTCCATCCTCAAAAGCACCTGTTTTTGCTTTCGGCAACCTCCGGAGCAAAAAAGACAAACGTCCAGCTTTTGCTGCCACAGCAAAGGTGCCAGCGGTGAAAAGTGATGCTGGGTCTCACTGCCTCCTGGAACCCTTTCAAATGCCCCAGACAATTTGGCACTCTCTGCTTTCCTGCGGACTCCATCCTCAAAAGCACCTGTTTTCGCTTTCGGCAACCTCAGGAGCAAAAAAGACAAACGTCCAGCTTTTGCTGCCACAGCAAAGGTGCCAGCGGGGAAAAGTGATGCTGGTCCTCACTGCCTCCTGGAACCTCTTCAAATGCCACAGACAATTTGGCCCTCTCTGCTTTCCTGCGGACTCCATCCTCAAAAGCACCTGTTTTCGCTTTCGGCAGCCTCCGGAGCAAAAAAGACAAACGTCCAGCTTTTGCTGCCACAGCAAAGGTGCCAGCGGGGAAAAGTGATGCTGGTCCCCATTGCCTCCTGGAACCTCTTCAAATGCCACAGACAATTTGGCCCTCTCTGCTTTCCTGCGGAATCTATCCTAAAAAGCGCCTTTTTTCACTTTCGGCGCCCTCCGGTGGTAAAAAGACAAACGTCCAGCTTTTGCTGTTGCAGCAAAGGTGCCAGCGGGGAAAAGTAATGCTGGTTCTCACTGCCTCCTGGAACTCTTTCAAATGCCCCAGACAATTTGGCCCTCTCTGCTTTTCTGCGGACTCCATCCTCAAAAGCACCTGTTTTCGCTATCGGCAACCTCAGGAGCAAAAAAGACAAACGTCCAGCTTTTGCTGCCACAGCAAAGGTGCCAGCGGGGAAAAGTAATGCTGGTCCTCATTGCCTCCTGGAACCTCTTCAAATGCCACAGACAATTTGGCACTCTCTGCTTTCCTGCGGACTCCATCCTCAAAAGCACCTGTTTTCGCTTTCGGCATCCTCAGGAGCAAAAAAGACAAACGTCCAGCTTTTGCTGCCACAGCAAAGGTGCCAGCGGGGAAAAGTAATGCTGGTTCTCACTGAATCCTGGAACTCTTTCAAATGCCCCAGACAATTTGGCTCTCTCTGCTTTCCTGCGGACTCCATCCTCAAAAGCACCTGTTTTTGCTTTCGGCAACCTCCGGAGCAAAAAAGACAAACGTCCAGCTTTTGCTGCCACAGCAAAGGTGCCAGCGGTGAAAAGTGATGCTGGGTCTCACTGCCTCCTGGAACCCTTTCAAATGCCCCAGACAATTTGGCACTCTCTGCTTTCCTGCGGACTCCATCCTCAAAAGCACCTGTTTTCGCTTTCGGCAGCCTCAGGAGCAAAAAAGACAAACGTCCAGCTTTTGCTGCCACAGCAAAGGTGCCAGCGGGGAAAAGTGATGCTGGTCCTCACTGCCTCCTGGAACCTCTTCAAATGCCACAGACAATTTGGCCCTCTCTGCTTTCCTGCGGACTCCATCCTCAAAAGCACCTGTTTTCGCTTTCGGCAGCCTCCGGAGCAAAAAAGACAAACGTCCAGCTTTTGCTGCCACAGCAAAGGTGCCAGCGGGGAAAAGTGATGCTGGTCCCCATTGCCTCCTGGAACCTCTTCAAATGCCACAGACAATTTGGCCCTCTCTGCTTTCCTGCGGAATCTATCCTAAAAAGCGCCTTTTTTCACTTTCGGCGCCCTCCGGTGGTAAAAAGACAAACGTCCAGCTTTTGCTGTTGCAGCAAAGGTGCCAGCGGGGAAAAGTAATGCTGGTTCTCACTGCCTCCTGGAACTCTTTCAAATGCCCCAGACAATTTGGCCCTCTCTGCTTTTCTGCGGACTCCATCCTCAAAAGCACCTGTTTTCGCTATCGGCAACCTCAGGAGCAAAAAAGACAAACGTCCAGCTTTTGCTGCCACAGCAAAGGTGCCAGCGGGGAAAAGTAATGCTGGTCCTCATTGCCTCCTGGAACCTCTTCAAATGCCACAGACAATTTGGCACTCTCTGCTTTCCTGCGGACTCCATCCTCAAAAGCACCTGTTTTCGCTTTCGGCATCCTCAGGAGCAAAAAAGACAAACGTCCAGCTTTTGCTGCCACAGCAAAGGTGCCAGCGGGGAAAAGTAATGCTGGTTCTCACTGAATCCTGGAACTCTTTCAAATGCCCCAGACAATTTGGCTCTCTCTGCTTTCCTGCGGACTCCATCCTCAAAAGCACCTGTTTTTGCTTTCGGCAACCTCCGGAGCAAAAAAGACAAACGTCCAGCTTTTGCTGCCACAGCAAAGGTGCCAGCGGTGAAAAGTGATGCTGGGTCTCACTGCCTCCTGGAACCCTTTCAAATGCCCCAGACAATTTGGCACTCTCTGCTTTCCTGCGGACTCCATCCTCAAAAGCACCTGTTTTCGCTTTCGGCAACCTCCGGAGCAAAAAAGACAAACGTCCAGCTTTTGCTGCCACAGCAAAGGTGCCAGCGGGGAAAAGTGATGCTGGTCCTCACTGCCTCCTGGAACCTCTTCAAATGCCACAGACAATTTGGCCCTCTCTGCTTTCCTGCGGACTCCATCCTCAAAAGCACCTGTTTTCGCTTTCGGCAGCCTCCGGAGCAAAAAAGACAAACGTCCAGCTTTTGCTGCCACAGCAAAGGTGCCAGCGGGGAAAAGTGATGCTGGTCCCCATTGCCTCCTGGAACCTCTTCAAATGCCCCAGACAATTTGGCCCTCTCTGCTTTCCTGCGGACTCTATCCTAAAAAGCACCTTTTTTCACTTTCGGCGCCCTCCGGTGGTAAAAAGACAAACGTCCAGCTTTTGCTGCCACAGCAAAGGTGCCAGCGGGGAAAAGTGATGCTGGTTCTCACTGCCTCCTGGAACCCTTTCAAATGCACCACACAATTTGGCCCTCTCTGCTTTCCTGCGGACTCCATCCTCAAAAGCACCTGTTTTCGCTTTCGGCAACCTCCGGAGCAAAAAAGACAAACGTCCAGCTTTTGCTGCCACAGCAAAGGTGCCAGCGGGGAAAAGTGATGCTGGTCCTCACTGCCTCCTGGAACCTCTTCAAATGCCACAGACAATTTGGCCCTCTCTGCTTTCCTGCGGACTCCATCCTCAAAAGCACCTTTTTTCGCTTTCGGCAACCTCCGGAGAAAAAAAGACAAACGTCCAGCTTTTGCTGCCACAGCAAAGGTGCCAGCGGGGAAAACTGATGCTGGTCCTCACTGCCTCCTGGAACCTCTTCAAATGCCACAGACAATTTGGCCCTCTCTGCTTTCCTGCGGACTCCATCCTCAAAAGCACCTGTTTTCGCTTTCGGCAACCTTCGGAGCAAAAAAGACAAACGTCCAGTTTTGCTGACACAGCAAAGGTGCCAGCGGGGAAAAGTAATGCTGGTCTTCATTGCCTCCTGGAACTTCTTTAAATGCCCCAGACAATTTGGCCCTCTCTGCTTTCCTGCGGACTCCATCCTCAAAAGCACCTTTTTTCGCTTTCGGCAACCTCCGGAGCAAAAAAGACAAACGTCCAGCTTTTGCTGCCACAGCAAAGGTGCCAGCGGGGAAAGGTAATGCTGGTTCTCACTGCCTCCTGGAACCCCTTCAAATGCCCCAGACAATTTGGCCCTCTCTGCTTTCCTGCGGAATCTATCCTAAAAAGCGCCTTTTTTCACTTTCGGCGCCCTCCGGTGGTAAAAAGACAAACGTCCAGCTTTTGCTGTTGCAGCAAAGGTGCCAGCGGGGAAAAGTAATGCTGGTTCTCACTGCCTCCTGGAACTCTTTCAAATGCCCCAGACAATTTGGCCCTCTCTGCTTTTCTGCGGACTCCATCCTCAAAAGCACCTGTTTTCGCTTTCGGCAACCTCCGGAGCAAAAAAGACAAACGTCCAGCTTTTGCTGCCCCAGCAAAGGTGCCAGCGGGGAAAAGTAATGCTGGTCCTCATTGCCTCCTGGAACCTCTTCAAATGCCACAGACAATTTGGCACTCTCTGCTTTCCTGCGGACTCCATCCTCAAAAGCACCTGTTTTCGCTTTCGGCAACCTCCGGAGCAAAAAAGACAAACGTCCAGCTTTTGCTGCCACAGCAAAGGTGCCAGCGGGGAAAAGTAATGCTGGTTCTCACTGCCTCCTGGAACCCTTTCAAATGCCCCAGACAATTTGGCCCTCTCTGCTTTCCTGCGGACTCCATCCTCAAAAGCACCTGTTTTCGCTTTCGGCAGCCTCCGGAGCAAAAAAGACAAACGTCCAGCTTTTGCTGCCACAGCAAAGGTGCCAGCGGGGAAAAGTAATGCTGGTTCTCACTGCCTCCTGGAACCCTTTCAAATGCCCCAGACAATTTGGCCCTCTCTGCTTTCCTGCGGACTCCATCCTCAAAAGCACCTGTTTTCGCTTTCGGCAACCTCCGGAGAAAAAAAGACAAACGTCCAGCTTTTGCTGCCACAGCAAAGGTGCCAGCAGGGAAAAGTAATGCTGGTTCTCACTGCCTCCTGGAACCCCTTCAACTGCCCCAGACAATTTGGCCCTCTCTGCTTTCCTGCGGACTCCATCCTCAAAAGCACCTTTTTTCGCTTTCGGCAACCTCAAGAGCAAAAAAGACAAACGTCCAGCTTTTGCTGCCACAGCAAAGGTGCCAGCGGGGAAAAGTGATGCTGGTCCTCACTGCCTCCTGGAACCCCTTCAAATGCCCCAGAAAATTTGGCCCTCTCTGCTTTCCTGCGGACTCCATCCTCAAAAGCACCTTTTTTCACTTTCGGCACCCTCCGGTGGTAAAAAGACAAACGTCCAGCTTTTGCTGCCACAGCAAAGGTGCCAGCGGGGAAAAGTAATGCTGGTTCTCACTGCCTCCTGGAACTCTTTCAAATGCCCCAGACAATTTGGCCCTCTCTGCTTTCCTGCGGACTCCATCCTCAAAAGCACCTGTTTTTGCTTTCGGCAACCTCCGGAGCAAAAAAGACAAACGTCCAGCTTTTGCTGCCACAGCAAAGGTGCCAGCGGGGAAAAGTGATGCTGGTTCTCACTGCCTCCTGGAACCCTTTCAAATGCCCCAGACAATTTGGCCCTCTCTGCTTTCCTGCGGACTCCATCCTCAAAAGCACCTGTTTTCGCTTTCGGCAACCTCCGGAGAAAAAAAGACAAACGTCCAGCTTTTGCTGCCACAGCAAAGGTGCCAGCAGGGAAAAGTAATGCTGGTTCTCACTGCCTCCTGGAACCCCTTCAAATGCCCCAGACAATTTGGCCCTCTCTGCTTTCCTGCGGACTCCATCCTCAAAAGCACCTTTTTTCGCTTTCGGCAACCTCAAGAGCAAAAAAGACAAACGTCCAGCTTTTGCTGCCACAGCAAAGGTGCCAGCGGGGAAAAGTGATGCTGGTCCTCACTGCCTCCTGGAACCCCTTCAAATGCCCCAGAAAATTTGGCCCTCTCTGCTTTCCTGCGGACTCCATCCTCAAAAGCACCTTTTTTCACTTTCGGCACCCTCCGGTGGTAAAAAGACAAACGTCCAGCTTTTGCTGCCACAGCAAAGGTGCCAGCGGGGAAAAGTAATGCTGGTTCTCACTGAATCCTGGAACTCTTTCAAATGCCCCAGACAATTTGGCTCTCTCTGCTTTCCTGCGGACTCCATCCTCAAAAGCACCTGTTTTTGCTTTCGGCAACCTCCGGAGCAAAAAAGACAAACGTCCAGCTTTTGCTGCCACAGCAAAGGTGCCAGCGGTGAAAAGTGATGCTGGGTCTCACTGCCTCCTGGAACCCTTTCAAATGCCCCAGACAATTTGGCACTCTCTGCTTTCCTGCGGACTCCATCCTCAAAAGCACCTGTTTTCGCTTTCGGCAACCTCAGGAGCAAAAAAGACAAACGTCCAGCTTTTGCTGCCACAGCAAAGGTGCCAGCGGGGAAAAGTGATGCTGGTCCTCACTGCCTCCTGGAACCTCTTCAAATGCCACAGACAATTTGGCCCTCTCTGCTTTCCTGCGGACTCCATCCTCAAAAGCACCTGTTTTCGCTTTCGGCAGCCTCCGGAGCAAAAAAGACAAACGTCCAGCTTTTGCTGCCACAGCAAAGGTGCCAGCGGGGAAAAGTGATGCTGGTCCCCATTGCCTCCTGGAACCTCTTCAAATGCCACAGACAATTTGGCCCTCTCTGCTTTCCTGCGGAATCTATCCTAAAAAGCGCCTTTTTTCACTTTCGGCGCCCTCCGGTGGTAAAAAGACAAACGTCCAGCTTTTGCTGTTGCAGCAAAGGTGCCAGCGGGGAAAAGTAATGCTGGTTCTCACTGCCTCCTGGAACTCTTTCAAATGCCCCAGACAATTTGGCCCTCTCTGCTTTTCTGCGGACTCCATCCTCAAAAGCACCTGTTTTCGCTATCGGCAACCTCAGGAGCAAAAAAGACAAACGTCCAGCTTTTGCTGCCACAGCAAAGGTGCCAGCGGGGAAAAGTAATGCTGGTCCTCATTGCCTCCTGGAACCTCTTCAAATGCCACAGACAATTTGGCACTCTCTGCTTTCCTGCGGACTCCATCCTCAAAAGCACCTGTTTTCGCTTTCGGCATCCTCAGGAGCAAAAAAGACAAACGTCCAGCTTTTGCTGCCACAGCAAAGGTGCCAGCGGGGAAAAGTAATGCTGGTTCTCACTGAATCCTGGAACTCTTTCAAATGCCCCAGACAATTTGGCTCTCTCTGCTTTCCTGCGGACTCCATCCTCAAAAGCACCTGTTTTTGCTTTCGGCAACCTCCGGAGCAAAAAAGACAAACGTCCAGCTTTTGCTGCCACAGCAAAGGTGCCAGCGGTGAAAAGTGATGCTGGGTCTCACTGCCTCCTGGAACCCTTTCAAATGCCCCAGACAATTTGGCACTCTCTGCTTTCCTGCGGACTCCATCCTCAAAAGCACCTGTTTTCGCTTTCGGCAACCTCAGGAGCAAAAAAGACAAACGTCCAGCTTTTGCTGCCACAGCAAAGGTGCCAGCGGGGAAAAGTGATGCTGGTCCTCACTGCCTCCTGGAACCTCTTCAAATGCCACAGACAATTTGGCCCTCTCTGCTTTCCTGCGGACTCCATCCTCAAAAGCACCTGTTTTCGCTTTCGGCAGCCTCCGGAGCAAAAAAGACAAACGTCCAGCTTTTGCTGCCACAGCAAAGGTGCCAGCGGGGAAAAGTGATGCTGGTCCCCATTGCCTCCTGGAACCTCTTCAAATGCCCCAGACAATTTGGCCCTCTCTGCTTTCCTGCGGACTCCATCCTCAAAAGCACCTGTTTTCGCTTTCGGCAACCTCCGGAGCAAAAAAGACAAACGTCCAGCTTTTGCTGCCACAGCAAAGGTGCCAGCGGGGAAAAGTAATGCTGGTTCTCACTGCCTCCTGGAACCCTTTCAAATGCCCCAGACAATTTGGCCCTCTCTGCTTTCCTGCGGACTCCATCCTCAAAAGCACCTGTTTTCGCTTTCGGCAGCCTCCGGAGCAAAAAAGACAAACGTCCAGCTTTTGCTGCCACAGCAAAGGTGCCAGCGGGGAAAAGTAATGCTGGTTCTCACTGCCTCCTGGAACCCTTTCAAATGCCCCAGACAATTTGGCCCTCTCTGCTTTCCTGCGGACTCCATCCTCAAAAGCACCTGTTTTCGCTTTCGGCAACCTCCGGAGAAAAAAAGACAAACGTCCAGCTTTTGCTGCCACAGCAAAGGTGCCAGCAGGGAAAAGTAATGCTGGTTCTCACTGCCTCCTGGAACCCCTTCAACTGCCCCAGACAATTTGGCCCTCTCTGCTTTCCTGCGGACTCCATCCTCAAAAGCACCTTTTTTCGCTTTCGGCAACCTCAAGAGCAAAAAAGACAAACGTCCAGCTTTTGCTGCCACAGCAAAGGTGCCAGCGGGGAAAAGTGATGCTGGTCCTCACTGCCTCCTGGAACCCCTTCAAATGCCCCAGAAAATTTGGCCCTCTCTGCTTTCCTGCGGACTCCATCCTCAAAAGCACCTTTTTTCACTTTCGGCACCCTCCGGTGGTAAAAAGACAAACGTCCAGCTTTTGCTGCCACAGCAAAGGTGCCAGCGGGGAAAAGTAATGCTGGTTCTCACTGCCTCCTGGAACTCTTTCAAATGCCCCAGACAATTTGGCCCTCTCTGCTTTCCTGCGGACTCCATCCTCAAAAGCACCTGTTTTTGCTTTCGGCAACCTCCGGAGCAAAAAAGACAAACGTCCAGCTTTTGCTGCCACAGCAAAGGTGCCAGCGGGGAAAAGTGATGCTGGTTCTCACTGCCTCCTGGAACCCTTTCAAATGCCCCAGACAATTTGGCCCTCTCTGCTTTCCTGCGGACTCCATCCTCAAAAGCACCTGTTTTCGCTTTCGGCAACCTCCGGAGAAAAAAAGACAAACGTCCAGCTTTTGCTGCCACAGCAAAGGTGCCAGCAGGGAAAAGTAATGCTGGTTCTCACTGCCTCCTGGAACCCCTTCAAATGCCCCAGACAATTTGGCCCTCTCTGCTTTCCTGCGGACTCCATCCTCAAAAGCACCTTTTTTCGCTTTCGGCAACCTCAAGAGCAAAAAAGACAAACGTCCAGCTTTTGCTGCCACAGCAAAGGTGCCAGCGGGGAAAAGTGATGCTGGTCCTCACTGCCTCCTGGAACCCCTTCAAATGCCCCAGAAAATTTGGCCCTCTCTGCTTTCCTGCGGACTCCATCCTCAAAAGCACCTTTTTTCACTTTCGGCACCCTCCGGTGGTAAAAAGACAAACGTCCAGCTTTTGCTGCCACAGCAAAGGTGCCAGCGGGGAAAAGTAATGCTGGTTCTCACTGAATCCTGGAACTCTTTCAAATGCCCCAGACAATTTGGCTCTCTCTGCTTTCCTGCGGACTCCATCCTCAAAAGCACCTGTTTTTGCTTTCGGCAACCTCCGGAGCAAAAAAGACAAACGTCCAGCTTTTGCTGCCACAGCAAAGGTGCCAGCGGTGAAAAGTGATGCTGGGTCTCACTGCCTCCTGGAACCCTTTCAAATGCCCCAGACAATTTGGCACTCTCTGCTTTCCTGCGGACTCCATCCTCAAAAGCACCTGTTTTCGCTTTCGGCAACCTCAGGAGCAAAAAAGACAAACGTCCAGCTTTTGCTGCCACAGCAAAGGTGCCAGCGGGGAAAAGTGATGCTGGTCCTCACTGCCTCCTGGAACCTCTTCAAATGCCACAGACAATTTGGCCCTCTCTGCTTTCCTGCGGACTCCATCCTCAAAAGCACCTGTTTTCGCTTTCGGCAGCCTCCGGAGCAAAAAAGACAAACGTCCAGCTTTTGCTGCCACAGCAAAGGTGCCAGCGGGGAAAAGTGATGCTGGTCCCCATTGCCTCCTGGAACCTCTTCAAATGCCACAGACAATTTGGCCCTCTCTGCTTTCCTGCGGAATCTATCCTAAAAAGCGCCTTTTTTCACTTTCGGCGCCCTCCGGTGGTAAAAAGACAAACGTCCAGCTTTTGCTGTTGCAGCAAAGGTGCCAGCGGGGAAAAGTAATGCTGGTTCTCACTGCCTCCTGGAACTCTTTCAAATGCCCCAGACAATTTGGCCCTCTCTGCTTTTCTGCGGACTCCATCCTCAAAAGCACCTGTTTTCGCTATCGGCAACCTCAGGAGCAAAAAAGACAAACGTCCAGCTTTTGCTGCCACAGCAAAGGTGCCAGCGGGGAAAAGTAATGCTGGTCCTCATTGCCTCCTGGAACCTCTTCAAATGCCACAGACAATTTGGCACTCTCTGCTTTCCTGCGGACTCCATCCTCAAAAGCACCTGTTTTCGCTTTCGGCATCCTCAGGAGCAAAAAAGACAAACGTCCAGCTTTTGCTGCCACAGCAAAGGTGCCAGCGGGGAAAAGTAATGCTGGTTCTCACTGAATCCTGGAACTCTTTCAAATGCCCCAGACAATTTGGCTCTCTCTGCTTTCCTGCGGACTCCATCCTCAAAAGCACCTGTTTTTGCTTTCGGCAACCTCCGGAGCAAAAAAGACAAACGTCCAGCTTTTGCTGCCACAGCAAAGGTGCCAGCGGTGAAAAGTGATGCTGGGTCTCACTGCCTCCTGGAACCCTTTCAAATGCCCCAGACAATTTGGCACTCTCTGCTTTCCTGCGGACTCCATCCTCAAAAGCACCTGTTTTCGCTTTCGGCAACCTCAGGAGCAAAAAAGACAAACGTCCAGCTTTTGCTGCCACAGCAAAGGTGCCAGCGGGGAAAAGTGATGCTGGTCCTCACTGCCTCCTGGAACCTCTTCAAATGCCACAGACAATTTGGCCCTCTCTGCTTTCCTGCGGACTCCATCCTCAAAAGCACCTGTTTTCGCTTTCGGCAGCCTCCGGAGCAAAAAAGACAAACGTCCAGCTTTTGCTGCCACAGCAAAGGTGCCAGCGGGGAAAAGTGATGCTGGTCCCCATTGCCTCCTGGAACCTCTTCAAATGCCCCAGACAATTTGGCCCTCTCTGCTTTCCTGCGGACTCTATCCTAAAAAGCACCTTTTTTCACTTTCGGCGCCCTCCGGTGGTAAAAAGACAAACGTCCAGCTTTTGCTGCCACAGCAAAGGTGCCAGCGGGGAAAAGTGATGCTGGTTCTCACTGCCTCCTGGAACCCTTTCAAATGCACCACACAATTTGGCCCTCTCTGCTTTCCTGCGGACTCCATCCTCAAAAGCACCTGTTTTCGCTTTCGGCAACCTCCGGAGCAAAAAAGACAAACGTCCAGCTTTTGCTGCCACAGCAAAGGTGCCAGCGGGGAAAAGTGATGCTGGTCCTCACTGCCTCCTGGAACCTCTTCAAATGCCACAGACAATTTGGCCCTCTCTGCTTTCCTGCGGACTCCATCCTCAAAAGCACCTTTTTTCGCTTTCGGCAACCTCCGGAGAAAAAAAGACAAACGTCCAGCTTTTGCTGCCACAGCAAAGGTGCCAGCGGGGAAAACTGATGCTGGTCCTCACTGCCTCCTGGAACCTCTTCAAATGCCACAGACAATTTGGCCCTCTCTGCTTTCCTGCGGACTCCATCCTCAAAAGCACCTGTTTTCGCTTTCGGCAACCTTCGGAGCAAAAAAGACAAACGTCCAGTTTTGCTGACACAGCAAAGGTGCCAGCGGGGAAAAGTAATGCTGGTCTTCATTGCCTCCTGGAACTTCTTTAAATGCCCCAGACAATTTGGCCCTCTCTGCTTTCCTGCGGACTCCATCCTCAAAAGCACCTTTTTTCGCTTTCGGCAACCTCCGGAGCAAAAAAGACAAACGTCCAGCTTTTGCTGCCACAGCAAAGGTGCCAGCGGGGAAAGGTAATGCTGGTTCTCACTGCCTCCTGGAACCCCTTCAAATGCCCCAGACAATTTGGCCCTCTCTGCTTTCCTGCGGAATCTATCCTAAAAAGCGCCTTTTTTCACTTTCGGCGCCCTCCGGTGGTAAAAAGACAAACGTCCAGCTTTTGCTGTTGCAGCAAAGGTGCCAGCGGGGAAAAGTAATGCTGGTTCTCACTGCCTCCTGGAACTCTTTCAAATGCCCCAGACAATTTGGCCCTCTCTGCTTTTCTGCGGACTCCATCCTCAAAAGCACCTGTTTTCGCTTTCGGCAACCTCCGGAGCAAAAAAGACAAACGTCCAGCTTTTGCTGCCCCAGCAAAGGTGCCAGCGGGGAAAAGTAATGCTGGTCCTCATTGCCTCCTGGAACCTCTTCAAATGCCACAGACAATTTGGCACTCTCTGCTTTCCTGCGGACTCCATCCTCAAAAGCACCTGTTTTCGCTTTCGGCAACCTCCGGAGCAAAAAAGACAAACGTCCAGCTTTTGCTGCCACAGCAAAGGTGCCAGCGGGGAAAAGTAATGCTGGTTCTCACTGCCTCCTGGAACCCTTTCAAATGCCCCACACAATTTGGCCCTTTCTGCTTTCCTGCGGACTCCATCCTCAAAAGCACCTGTTTTCGCTTTCGGCAGCCTCCGGAGCAAAAAAGACAAACGTCCAGCTTTTGCTGCCACAGCAAAGGTGCCAGCGGGGAAAAGTGATGCTGGTCCTCACTGCCTCCTGGAACCCCTTCAAATGCCCCAGACAATTTTGCACTCTCTGCTTTTCTGCGGACTCCATCCTCAAAAGCACCTGTTTTCGCTTTCAGCAACCTCCGGAGCAAAAAAGACAAACGTCCAGTTTTGCTGACACAGCAAAGGTGCCAGCGGGGAAAAGTAATGCTGGTCTTCATTGCCTCCTGGAACTTCTTTAAATGCCCCAGACAATTTGGCCCTCTCTGCTTTCCTGCGGACTCCATCCTCAAAAGCACCTTTTTTCGCTTTCGGCAACCTCCGGAGCAAAAAAGACAAACGTCCAGCTTTTGCTGCCACAGCAAAGGTGCCAGCGGGGAAAAGTAATGCTGGTTCTCACTGCCTCCTGGAACTCTTTCAAATGCCACAGTCAATTTGGCTCTCTCTGCTTTCCTGTGGACTCCATCCTCAAAAGCATCTGTTTTCGCTTTCGGCAGCCTCCGGAGCAAAAAAGACAAACGTCCAGCTTTTGCTGCCACAGCAAAGGTGCCAGCGGGGAAAAGTGATGCTGGTTCTAACTGCCTCCTGGAACCTCTTCAAATGCCACAGACAATTTGGCCCTCTCTGCTTTCCTGCGGACTCCATCCTCAAAAGCACCTGTTTTCGCTTTCGGCAACCTTCGGAGCAAAAAAGACAAACGTCCAGTATTGCTGACACAGCAAAGGTGCCAGCGGGGAAAAGTAATGCTGGTCTTCATTGCCTCCTGGAACTTCTTTAAATGCCCCAGACAATTTGGCCCTCTCTGCTTTCCTGCGGACTCCATCCTCAAAAGCACCTTTTTTCGCTTTCGGCAACCTCCGGAGCAAAAAAGACAAACGTCCAGCTTTTGCTGCCACAGCAAAGGTGCCAGCGGGGAAAGGTAATGCTGGTTCTCACTGCCTCCTGGAACCCCTTCAAATGACCCAGACAATTTGGCCCTCTCTGCTTTCCTGCGGAATCTATCCTAAAAAGCGCCTTTTTTCACTTTCGGCGCCCTCCGGTGGTAAAAAGACAAACGTCCAGCTTTTGCTGTTGCAGCAAAGGTGCCAGCGGGGAAAAGTAATGCTGGTTCTCACTGCCTCCTGGAACTCTTTCAAATGCCCCAGACAATTTGGCCCTCTCTGCTTTTCTGCGGACTCCATCCTCAAAAGCACCTGTTTTCGCTTTCGGCAACCTCAGGAGCAAAAAAGACAAACGTCCAGCTTTTGCTGCCACAGCAAAGGTGCCAGCGGGGAAAAGTAATGCTGGTCCTCATTGCCTCCTGGAACCTCTTCAAATGCCACAGACAATTTGGCACTCTCTGCTTTCCTGCGGACTCCATCCTCAAAAGCACCTGTTTTCGCTTTCGGCAGCCTCAGGAGCAAAAAAGACAAACGTCCAGCTTTTGCTGCCACAGCAAAGGTGCCAGCGGGGAAAAGTAATGCTGGTTCTCACTGCCTCCTGGAACCCTTTCAAATGCCCCACACAATTTGGCCCTTTCTGCTTTCCTGCGGACTCCATCCTCAAAAGCACCTGTTTTCGCTTTCGGCAGCCTCCGGAGCAAAAAAGACAAACGTCCAGCTTTTGCTGCCACAGCAAAGGTGCCAGCGGGGAAAAGTGATGCTGGTCCTCACTGCCTCCTGGAACCCCTTCAAATGCCCCAGACAATTTTGCACTCTCTGCTTTTCTGCGGACTCCATCCTCAAAAGCACCTGTTTTCGCTTTCAGCAACCTCCGGAGCAAAAAAGACAAACGTCCAGTTTTGCTGACACAGCAAAGGTGCCAGCGGGGAAAAGTAATGCTGGTCTTCATTGCCTCCTGGAACTTCTTTAAATGCCCCAGACAATTTGGCCCTCTCTGCTTTCCTGCGGACTCCATCCTCAAAAGCACCTTTTTTCGCTTTCGGCAACCTCCGGAGCAAAAAAGACAAACGTCCAGCTTTTGCTGCCACAGCAAAGGTGCCAGCGGGGAAAAGTAATGCTGGTTCTCACTGCCTCCTGGAACTCTTTCAAATGCCACAGTCAATTTGGCTCTCTCTGCTTTCCTGTGGACTCCATCCTCAAAAGCATCTGTTTTCGCTTTCGGCAGCCTCCGGAGCAAAAAAGACAAACGTCCAGCTTTTGCTGCCACAGCAAAGGTGCCAGCGGGGAAAAGTAATGCTGGTTCTAACTGCCTCCTGGAACTCTTTCAAATGCCCCAGACAATTTGGCCCTCTCTGCTTTTCTGCGGACTCCATCCTCAAAAGCACCTGTTTTCGCTATCGGCAACCTCAGGAGCAAAAAAGACAAACGTCCAGCTTTTGCTGCCACAGCAAAGGTGCCAGCGGGGAAAAGTAATGCTGGTTCTCACTGTCTCCTGGAACCTCTTCAAATGCCACAGACAATTAGGCACTCTCTGCTTTCTTGCGGACTCCATCCTCAAAAGCACCTGTTTTCGCTTTCGGCATCCTCAGGAGCAAAAAAGACAAACGTCCAGCTTTTGCTGCCACAGCAAAGGTGCCAGCGGGGAAAAGTAATGCTGGTTCTCACTGCCTCCTGGAACCCTTTTAAATGCCCCACACAATTTGGCCCTTTCTGCTTTCCTGCGGACTCCATCCTCAAAAGCACCTGTTTTCGCTTTCGGCAACCTCCGGAGCAAAAAAGACAAACGTCCAGCTTTTGCTGCCACAGCAAAGGTGCCAGCGGGGAAAAGTAATGCTGGTCCTCATTGCCTCCTGGAACCTCTTCAAATGCCCCAGACAATTTGGCCCTCTCTGCTTTCCTGCGGACTCCATCCTCAAAAGCACCTTTTTTCGCTTTCGGCAGCCTCCGGAGCAAAAAAGACAAACGTCCAGCTTTTGCTGCCACAGCAAAGGTGCCAGCGGGGAAAAGTAATGCTGGTTCTCACTGCCTCCTGGAACTCTTTCAAATGCCACAGACAATTTTGCACTCTCTGCTTTCCTGCGGACTCCATCCTCAAAAGCACCTGTTTTTGCTTTCGGCAGCCTCCGGAGCAAAAAAGACAAACGTCCAGCTTTTGCTGCCACAGCAAAGGTGCCAGCGGGGAAAAGTAATGCTGGTTCTCACTGCCTCTTGGAACCCCTTCAAATGCCCCAGACAATTTGGCCCTCTCTGCTTTCCTGCGGACTCCATCCTCAAAAGCACCTTTTTTCGCTTTCGGCAACCTCCGGAGCAAAAAAGAGAAACGTCCAGCTTTTGCTGCCACAGCAAAGGTGCCAGCGGGGAAAAGTAATGCTGGTTCTCACTGTCTCCTGGAACCCTTTCAAATGCCACAGACAATTTGGCCCTCTCTGCTTTCCTGCGGACTCCATCCTCAAAAGCACCTTTTTTCATTTTCGGCGCCCTCCGGTGGTAAAAAGACAAACGTCCAGCTTTTGCTGCCACAGCAAAGGTGCCAGCGGGGAAAAGTGATGCTGGTCCTCACTGCCTCCTGGAACCCTTTCAAATGCCCCAGACAATTTGGCCCTCTCTGCTTTCCTGCGGACTCCATCCTCAAAAGCACCTGTTTTCGCTTTCAGCAACCTCCGGAGCAAAAAAGACAAACGTCCAGTTTTGCTGACACAGCAAAGGTGCCAGCGGGGAAAAGTAATGCTGGTCTTCATTGCCTCCTGGAACTTCTTTAAATGCCCCAGACAATTTGGCCCTCTCTGCTTTCCTGCGGACTCCATCCTCAAAAGCACCTTTTTTCGCTTTCGGCAACCTCCGGAGCAAAAAAGACAAACGTCCAGCTTTTGCTGCCACAGCAAAGGTGCCAGCGGGGAAAAGTAATGCTGGTTCTCACTGCCTCCTGGAACTCTTTCAAATGCCACAGTCAATTTGGCTCTCTCTGCTTTCCTGTGGACTCCATCCTCAAAAGCATCTGTTTTCGCTTTCGGCAGCCTCCGGAGCAAAAAAGACAAACGTCCAGCTTTTGCTGCCACAGCAAAGGTGCCAGCGGGGAAAAGTGATGCTGGTTCTAACTGCCTCCTGGAACCTCTTCAAATGCCACAGACAATTTGGCCCTCTCTGCTTTCCTGCGGACTCCATCCTCAAAAGCACCTGTTTTCGCTTTCGGCAACCTTCGGAGCAAAAAAGACAAACGTCCAGTATTGCTGACACAGCAAAGGTGCCAGCGGGGAAAAGTAATGCTGGTCTTCATTGCCTCCTGGAACTTCTTTAAATGCCCCAGACAATTTGGCCCTCTCTGCTTTCCTGCGGACTCCATCCTCAAAAGCACCTTTTTTCGCTTTCGGCAACCTCCGGAGCAAAAAAGACAAACGTCCAGCTTTTGCTGCCACAGCAAAGGTGCCAGCGGGGAAAGGTAATGCTGGTTCTCACTGCCTCCTGGAACCCCTTCAAATGCCCCAGACAATTTGGCCCTCTCTGCTTTCCTGCGGAATCTATCCTAAAAAGCGCCTTTTTTCACTTTCGGCGCCCTCCGGTGGTAAAAAGACAAACGTCCAGCTTTTGCTGTTGCAGCAAAGGTGCCAGCGGGGAAAAGTAATGCTGGTTCTCACTGCCTCCTGGAACTCTTTCAAATGCCCCAGACAATTTGGCCCTCTCTGCTTTTCTGCGGACTCCATCCTCAAAAGCACCTGTTTTCGCTTTCGGCAACCTCAGGAGCAAAAAAGACAAACGTCCAGCTTTTGCTGCCACAGCAAAGGTGCCAGCGGGGAAAAGTAATGCTGGTCCTCATTGCCTCCTGGAACCTCTTCAAATGCCACAGACAATTTGGCACTCTCTGCTTTCCTGCGGACTCCATCCTCAAAAGCACCTGTTTTCGCTTTCGGCAGCCTCAGGAGCAAAAAAGACAAACGTCCAGCTTTTGCTGCCACAGCAAAGGTGCCAGCGGGGAAAAGTAATGCTGGTTCTCACTGCCTCCTGGAACCCTTTCAAATGCCCCACACAATTTGGCCCTTTCTGCTTTCCTGCGGACTCCATCCTCAAAAGCACCTGTTTTCGCTTTCGGCAGCCTCCGGAGCAAAAAAGACAAACGTCCAGCTTTTGCTGCCACAGCAAAGGTGCCAGCGGGGAAAAGTGATGCTGGTCCTCACTGCCTCCTGGAACCCCTTCAAATGCCCCAGACAATTTTGCACTCTCTGCTTTTCTGCGGACTCCATCCTCAAAAGCACCTGTTTTCGCTTTCAGCAACCTCCGGAGCAAAAAAGACAAACGTCCAGTTTTGCTGACACAGCAAAGGTGCCAGCGGGGAAAAGTAATGCTGGTCTTCATTGCCTCCTGGAACTTCTTTAAATGCCCCAGACAATTTGGCCCTCTCTGCTTTCCTGCGGACTCCATCCTCAAAAGCACCTTTTTTCGCTTTCGGCAACCTCCGGAGCAAAAAAGACAAACGTCCAGCTTTTGCTGCCACAGCAAAGGTGCCAGCGGGGAAAAGTAATGCTGGTTCTCACTGCCTCCTGGAACTCTTTCAAATGCCACAGTCAATTTGGCTCTCTCTGCTTTCCTGTGGACTCCATCCTCAAAAGCATCTGTTTTCGCTTTCGGCAGCCTCCGGAGCAAAAAAGACAAACGTCCAGCTTTTGCTGCCACAGCAAAGGTGCCAGCGGGGAAAAGTAATGCTGGTTCTAACTGCCTCCTGGAACTCTTTCAAATGCCCCAGACAATTTGGCCCTCTCTGCTTTTCTGCGGACTCCATCCTCAAAAGCACCTGTTTTCGCTATCGGCAACCTCAGGAGCAAAAAAGACAAACGTCCAGCTTTTGCTGCCACAGCAAAGGTGCCAGCGGGGAAAAGTAATGCTGGTTCTCACTGTCTCCTGGAACCTCTTCAAATGCCACAGACAATTAGGCACTCTCTGCTTTCTTGCGGACTCCATCCTCAAAAGCACCTGTTTTCGCTTTCGGCATCCTCAGGAGCAAAAAAGACAAACGTCCAGCTTTTGCTGCCACAGCAAAGGTGCCAGCGGGGAAAAGTAATGCTGGTTCTCACTGCCTCCTGGAACCCTTTTAAATGCCCCACACAATTTGGCCCTTTCTGCTTTCCTGCGGACTCCATCCTCAAAAGCACCTGTTTTCGCTTTCGGCAACCTCCGGAGCAAAAAAGACAAACGTCCAGCTTTTGCTGCCACAGCAAAGGTGCCAGCGGGGAAAAGTAATGCTGGTCCTCATTGCCTCCTGGAACCTCTTCAAATGCCCCAGACAATTTGGCCCCTCTGCTTTCCTGTGGACTCCATCCTCAAAAGCGCCGTTTTTCAATTTCGGCGGTGTTTGGAGCAAAAAAGAAAAATGTCCAGCTTTTGCTGCCACAGCAAAGGTGCCAGCGGGGAAAAGTGATGCTGGTCCTCATTGCCTCCTGGAACCCCTTCAAATGCCCCAGACAATTTGGCCCTCTCTGCTTTCCTGCGGACTCCATCCTCAAAAGCACCTTTTTTCGCTTTCGGCAACCTCAAGAGCAAAAAAGACAAACGTCCAGCTTTTGCTGCCACAGCAAAGGTGCCAGCGGGGAAAAGTGATGCTGGTCCTCACTGCCTCCTGGAACCCCTTCAAATGCCCCAGAAAATTTGGCCCTCTCTGCTTTCCTGCGGACTCCATCGTCAAAAGCACCTTTTTTCACTTTTGGCACCCTCCGGTGGTAAAAAGACAAACGTCCAGCTTTTGCTGCCACAGCAAAGGTGCCAGCGGTGAAAAGTGATGCTGGTTCTCACTGCCTCCTGGAACCCTTTCAAATGCCCCAGACAATTTAGCCCTCTCTGCTTTCCTGCGGACTCCATCCTCAAAAGCACCTGTTTTCGCTTTCGGCAGCCTCCGGAGCAAAAAAGACAAACGTCCAGCTTTTGCTGCCACAGCAAAGGTGCCAGCGGGGAAAAGTGATGCTGGTTCTCACTGCCTCCTGGAACCCTTTCAAATGCCCCAGACAATTTGGCCCTCTCTGCTTTCCTGCGGACTCCATCCTCAAAAGCACCTGTTTTCGCTTTCGGCAACCTCCGGAGAAAAAAAGACAAACGTCCAGCTTTTGCTGCCACAGCAAAGGTGCCAGCAGGGAAAAGTAATGCTGGTTCTCACTGCCTCCTGGAACCCCTTCAAATGCCCCAGACAATTTGGCCCTCTCTGCTTTCCTGCGGACTCCATCCTCAAAAGCACCTTTTTTCGCTTTCGGCAACCTCAAGAGCAAAAAAGACAAACGTCCAGCTTTTGCTGCCACAGCAAAGGTGCCAGCGGGGAAAAGTGATGCTGGTCCTCACTGCCTCCTGGAACCCCTTCAAATGCCCCAGAAAATTTGGCCCTCTCTGCTTTCCTGCGGACTCCATCCTCAAAAGCACCTTTTTTCACTTTCGGCACCCTCCGGTGCTAAAAAGACAAACGTCCAGCTTTTGCTGCCACAGCAAAGGTGCCAGCGGGGAAAAGTGATGCTGGTCCTCACTGCCTCCTGGAACCTCTTCAAATGCCACAGACAATTTGGCCCTCTCTGCTTTCCTGCGGACTCCATCCTCAAAAGCACCTGTTTTCGCTTTCGGCAACCTCCGGAGAAAAAAAGACAAACGTCCAGCTTTTGCTGCCACAGCAAAGGTGCCAGCGGGGAAAACTGATGCTGGTCCTCACTGCCTCCTGGAACCTCTTCAAATGCCACAGACAATTTGGCCCTCTCTGCTTTCCTGCGGACTCCATCCTCAAAAGCACCTGTTTTCGCTTTCGGCAACCTTCGGAGCAAAGAAGACAAACGTCCAGTTTTGCTGACACAGCAAAGGTGCCAGCGGGGAAAAGTAATGCTGGTCTTCATTGCCTCCTGGAACTTCTTTAAATGCCCCAGACAATTTGGCCCTCTCTGCTTTCCTGCGGACTCCATCCTCAAAAGCACCTTTTTTCGCTTTCGGCAACCTCCGGAGCAAAAAAGACAAACGTCCAGCTTTTGCTGCCACAGCAAAGGTGCCAGCGGGGAAAGGTAATGCTGGTTCTCACTGCCTCCTGGAACCCCTTCAAATGCCCCAGACAATTTGGCCCTCTCTGCTTTCCTGCGGAATCTATCCTAAAAAGCGCCTTTTTTCACTTTCGGCGCCCTCCGGTGGTAAAAAGACAAACGTCCAGCTTTTGCTGTTGCAGCAAAGGTGCCAGCGGGGAAAAGTAATGCTGGTTCTCACTGCCTCCTGGAACTCTTTCAAATGCCCCAGACAATTTGGCCCTCTCTGCTTTCCTGCGGACTCCATCCTCAAAAGCACCTGTTTTCGCTTTCGGCATCCTCAGGAGCAAAAAAGACAAACGTCCAGCTTTTGCTGCCACAGCAAAGGTGCCAGCGGGGAAAAGTAATGCTGGTTCTCACTGCCTCCTGGAACCCTTTCAAATGCCCCACACAATTTGGCCCTTTCTGCTTTCCTGCGGACTCCATCCTCAAAAGCACCTGTTTTCGCTTTCGGCAGCCTCCGGAGCAAAAAAGACAAACGTCCAGCTTTTGCTGCCACAGCAAAGGTGCCAGCGGGGAAAAGTGATGCTGGTCCTCACTGCCTCCTGGAACCCCTTCAAATGCCCCAGACAATTTTGCACTCTCTGCTTTTCTGCGGACTCCATCCTCAAAAGCACCTGTTTTCGCTTTCAGCAACCTCCGGAGCAAAAAAGACAAACGTCCAGTTTTGCTGACACAGCAAAGGTGCCAGCGGGGAAAAGTAATGCTGGTCTTCATTGCCTCCTGGAACTTCTTTAAATGCCCCAGACAATTTGGCCCTCTCTGCTTTCCTGCGGACTCCATCCTCAAAAGCACCTTTTTTCGCTTTCGGCAACCTCCGGAGCAAAAAAGACAAACGTCCAGCTTTTGCTGCCACAGCAAAGGTGCCAGCGGGGAAAAGTAATGCTGGTTCTCACTGCCTCCTGGAACTCTTTCAAATGCCACAGTCAATTTGGCTCTCTCTGCTTTCCTGTGGACTCCATCCTCAAAAGCATCTGTTTTCGCTTTCGGCAGCCTCCGGAGCAAAAAAGACAAACGTCCAGCTTTTGCTGCCACAGCAAAGGTGCCAGCGGGGAAAAGTGATGCTGGTTCTAACTGCCTCCTGGAACCTCTTCAAATGCCACAGACAATTTGGCCCTCTCTGCTTTCCTGCGGACTCCATCCTCAAAAGCACCTGTTTTCGCTTTCGGCAACCTTCGGAGCAAAAAAGACAAACGTCCAGTTTTGCTGACACAGCAAAGGTGCCAGCGGGGAAAAGTAATGCTGGTCTTCATTGCCTCCTGGAACTTCTTTAAATGCCCCAGACAATTTGGCCCTCTCTGCTTTCCTGCGGACTCCATCCTCAAAAGCACCTTTTTTCATTTTCGGCGCCCTCCGGTGGTAAAAAGACAAACGTCCAGCTTTTGCTGCCACAGCAAAGGTGCCAGCGGGGAAAAGTGATGCTGGTCCTCACTGCCTCCTGGAACCCTTTCAAATGCCCCAGACAATTTGGCCCTCTCTGCTTTCCTACGGACTCTATCCTCAAAAGCACCTGTTTTCACTTTCGATGCCCTCCGGAGAAAAAAGACAAACGTCCAGCTTTTGCTGCCACAGCAAAGGGGCCAGCGGGGAAAAGTGATGCTGGTCCTCACTGCCTCCTGGAACCCCTTCAAATGCCCCAGACAATTTGGCCCTCTCTGCTTTCCTGCGGACTCCATCCTCAAAAGCACCTTTTTTCGCTTTCGGCAACCTCCGGAGCAAAAAAGAGAAACGTCCAGCTTTTGCTGCCACAGCAAAGGTGCCAGCGGGGAAAAGTAATGCTGGTTCTCACTGTCTCCTGGAACCCTTTCAAATGCCCGAGACAATTTGGCCCTCTCTGCTTTCCTGCGGACTCCATCCTCAAAAGCACCTTTTTTCATTTTCGGCGCCCTCCGGTGGTAAAAAGACAAACGTCCAGCTTTTGCTGCCACAGCAAAGGTGCCAGCGGGGAAAAGTGATGCTGGTCCTCACTGCCTCCTGGAACCCTTTCAAATGCCCCAGACAATTTGGCCCTCTCTGCTTTCCTACGGACTCTATCCTCAAAAGCACCTGTTTTCACTTTCGATGCCCTCCGGAGAAAAAAGACAAACGTCCAGCTTTTGCTGCCACAGCAAAGGGGCCAGCGGGGAAAAGTGATGCTGGTCCTCACTGCCTCCTGGAACCCCTTCAAATGCCCCAGACAATTTGGCCCCTCTGCTTTCCTGTGGACTCCATCCTCAAAAGCGCCGTTTTTCAATTTCGGCGGTGTTTGGAGCAAAAAAGACAAACGTCCAGTTTTGCTGACACAGCAAAGGTGCCAGCGGGGAAAAGTAATGCTGGTCTTCATTGCCTCCTGGAACTTCTTTAAATGCCCCAGACAATTTGGCCCTCTCTGCTTTCCTGCGGACTCCATCCTCAAAAGCACCTTTTTTCGCTTTCGGCAACCTCCGGAGCAAAAAAGACAAACGTCCAGCTTTTGCTGCCACAGCAAAGGTGCCAGCGGGGAAAAGTAATGCTGGTTCTCACTGCCTCCTGGAACTCTTTCAAATGCCACAGTCAATTTGGCTCTCTCTGCTTTCCTGTGGACTCCATCCTCAAAAGCATCTGTTTTCGCTTTCGGCAGCCTCCGGAGCAAAAAAGACAAACGTCCAGCTTTTGCTGCCACAGCAAAGGTGCCAGCGGGGAAAAGTAATGCTGGTTCTAACTGCCTCCTGGAACTCTTTCAAATGCCCCAGACAATTTGGCCCTCTCTGCTTTTCTGCGGACTCCATCCTCAAAAGCACCTGTTTTCGCTATCGGCAACCTCAGGAGCAAAAAAGACAAACGTCCAGCTTTTGCTGCCACAGCAAAGGTGCCAGCGGGGAAAAGTAATGCTGGTTCTCACTGTCTCCTGGAACCTCTTCAAATGCCACAGACAATTAGGCACTCTCTGCTTTCTTGCGGACTCCATCCTCAAAAGCACCTGTTTTCGCTTTCGGCATCCTCAGGAGCAAAAAAGACAAACGTCCAGCTTTTGCTGCCACAGCAAAGGTGCCAGCGGGGAAAAGTAATGCTGGTTCTCACTGCCTCCTGGAACCCTTTTAAATGCCCCACACAATTTGGCCCTTTCTGCTTTCCTGCGGACTCCATCCTCAAAAGCACCTGTTTTCGCTTTCGGCAACCTCCGGAGCAAAAAAGACAAACGTCCAGCTTTTGCTGCCACAGCAAAGGTGCCAGCGGGGAAAAGTAATGCTGGTCCTCATTGCCTCCTGGAACCTCTTCAAATGCCCCAGACAATTTGGCCCTCTCTGCTTTCCTGCGGACTCCATCCTCAAAAGCACCTGTTTTCGCTTTCGGCAGCCTCCGGAGCAAAAAAGACAAACGTCCAGCTTTTGCTGCCACAGCAAAGGTGCCAGCGGGGAAAAGTGATGCTGGTCCTCACTGCCTCCTGGAACCCCTTCAAATGCCCCAGAAAATTTGGCCCTCTCTGCTTTCCTGCGGACTCCATCCTCAAAAGCACCTTTTTTCACTTTTGGCACCCTCCGGTGGTAAAAAGACAAACGTCCAGCTTTTGCTGCCACAGCAAAGGTGCCAGCGGTGAAAAGTGATGCTGGTTCTCACTGCCTCCTGGAACCCTTTCAAATGCCCCAGACAATTTAGCCCTCTCTGCTTTCCTGCGGACTCCATCCTCAAAAGCACCTGTTTTCGCTTTCGGCAGCCTCCGGAGCAAAAAAGACAAACGTCCAGCTTTTGCTGCCACAGCAAAGGTGCCAGCGGGGAAAAGTGATGCTGGTTCTCACTGCCTCCTGGAACCCTTTCAAATGCCCCAGACAATTTGGCCCTCTCTGCTTTCCTGCGGACTCCATCCTCAAAAGCACCTGTTTTCGCTTTCGGCAACCTCCGGAGAAAAAAAGACAAACGTCCAGCTTTTGCTGCCACAGCAAAGGTGCCAGCAGGGAAAAGTAATGCTGGTTCTCACTGCCTCCTGGAACCCCTTCAAATGCCCCAGACAATTTGGCCCTCTCTGCTTTCCTGCGGACTCCATCCTCAAAAGCACCTTTTTTCGCTTTCGGCAACCTCAAGAGCAAAAAAGACAAACGTCCAGCTTTTGCTGCCACAGCAAAGGTGCCAGCGGGGAAAAGTGATGCTGGTCCTCACTGCCTCCTGGAACCCCTTCAAATGCCCCAGAAAATTTGGCCCTCTCTGCTTTCCTGCGGACTCCATCCTCAAAAGCACCTTTTTTCACTTTCGGCACCCTCCGGTGGTAAAAAGACAAACGTCCAGCTTTTGCTGCCACAGCAAAGGTGCCAGCGGGGAAAAGTGATGCTGGTCCTCACTGCCTCCTGGAACCTCTTCAAATGCCACAGACAATTTGGCCCTCTCTGCTTTCCTGCGGACTCCATCCTCAAAAGCACCTGTTTTCGCTTTCGGCAACCTCCGGAGAAAAAAAGACAAACGTCCAGCTTTTGCTGCCACAGCAAAGGTGCCAGCGGGGAAAACTGATGCTGGTCCTCACTGCCTCCTGGAACCTCTTCAAATGCCACAGACAATTTGGCCCTCTCTGCTTTCCTGCGGACTCCATCCTCAAAAGCACCTGTTTTCGCTTTCGGCAACCTTCGGAGCAAAGAAGACAAACGTCCAGTTTTGCTGACACAGCAAAGGTGCCAGCGGGGAAAAGTAATGCTGGTCTTCATTGCCTCCTGGAACTTCTTTAAATGCCCCAGACAATTTGGCCCTCTCTGCTTTCCTGCGGACTCCATCCTCAAAAGCACCTTTTTTCGCTTTCGGCAACCTCCGGAGCAAAAAAGACAAACGTCCAGCTTTTGCTGCCACAGCAAAGGTGCCAGCGGGGAAAGGTAATGCTGGTTCTCACTGCCTCCTGGAACCCCTTCAAATGCCCCAGACAATTTGGCCCTCTCTGCTTTCCTGCGGAATCTATCCTAAAAAGCGCCTTTTTTCACTTTCGGCGCCCTCCGGTGGTAAAAAGACAAACGTCCAGCTTTTGCTGTTGCAGCAAAGGTGCCAGCGGGGAAAAGTAATGCTGGTTCTCACTGCCTCCTGGAACTCTTTCAAATGCCCCAGACAATTTGGCCCTCTCTGCTTTTCTGCGGACTCCATCCTCAAAAGCACCTGTTTTCGCTTTCGGCAACCTCCGGAGCAAAAAAGACAAACGTCCAGCTTTTGCTGCCCCAGCAAAGGTGCCAGCGGGGAAAAGTAATGCTGGTCCTCATTGCCTCCTGGAACCTCTTCAAATGCCACAGACAATTTGGCACTCTCTGCTTTCCTGCGGACTCCATCCTCAAAAGCACCTGTTTTCGCTTTCGGCATCCTCAGGAGCAAAAAAGACAAACGTCCAGCTTTTGCTGCCACAGCAAAGGTGCCAGCGGGGAAAAGTAATGCTGGTTCTCACTGCCTCCTGGAACCCTTTCAAATGCCCCACACAATTTGGCCCTTTCTGCTTTCCTGCGGACTCCATCCTCAAAAGCACCTGTTTTCGCTTTCGGCAGCCTCCGGAGCAAAAAAGACAAACGTCCAGCTTTTGCTGCCACAGCAAAGGTGCCAGCGGGGAAAAGTGATGCTGGTCCTCACTGCCTCCTGGAACCCCTTCAAATGCCCCAGACAATTTTGCACTCTCTGCTTTTCTGCGGACTCCATCCTCAAAAGCACCTGTTTTCGCTTTCAGCAACCTCCGGAGCAAAAAAGACAAACGTCCAGTTTTGCTGACACAGCAAAGGTGCCAGCGGGGAAAAGTAATGCTGGTCTTCATTGCCTCCTGGAACTTCTTTAAATGCCCCAGACAATTTGGCCCTCTCTGCTTTCCTGCGGACTCCATCCTCAAAAGCACCTTTTTTCGCTTTCGGCAACCTCCGGAGCAAAAAAGACAAACGTCCAGCTTTTGCTGCCACAGCAAAGGTGCCAGCGGGGAAAAGTAATGCTGGTTCTCACTGCCTCCTGGAACTCTTTCAAATGCCACAGTCAATTTGGCTCTCTCTGCTTTCCTGTGGACTCCATCCTCAAAAGCATCTGTTTTCGCTTTCGGCAGCCTCCGGAGCAAAAAAGACAAACGTCCAGCTTTTGCTGCCACAGCAAAGGTGCCAGCGGGGAAAAGTGATGCTGGTTCTAACTGCCTCCTGGAACCTCTTCAAATGCCACAGACAATTTGGCCCTCTCTGCTTTCCTGCGGACTCCATCCTCAAAAGCACCTGTTTTCGCTTTCGGCAACCTTCGGAGCAAAAAAGACAAACGTCCAGTTTTGCTGACACAGCAAAGGTGCCAGCGGGGAAAAGTAATGCTGGTCTTCATTGCCTCCTGGAACTTCTTTAAATGCCCCAGACAATTTGGCCCTCTCTGCTTTCCTGCGGACTCCATCCTCAAAAGCACCTTTTTTCATTTTCGGCGCCCTCCGGTGGTAAAAAGACAAACGTCCAGCTTTTGCTGCCACAGCAAAGGTGCCAGCGGGGAAAAGTGATGCTGGTCCTCACTGCCTCCTGGAACCCTTTCAAATGCCCCAGACAATTTGGCCCTCTCTGCTTTCCTACGGACTCTATCCTCAAAAGCACCTGTTTTCACTTTCGATGCCCTCCGGAGAAAAAAGACAAACGTCCAGCTTTTGCTGCCACAGCAAAGGGGCCAGCGGGGAAAAGTGATGCTGGTCCTCACTGCCTCCTGGAACCCCTTCAAATGCCCCAGACAATTTGGCCCTCTCTGCTTTCCTGCGGACTCCATCCTCAAAAGCACCTTTTTTCGCTTTCGGCAACCTCCGGAGCAAAAAAGAGAAACGTCCAGCTTTTGCTGCCACAGCAAAGGTGCCAGCGTGGAAAAGTAATGCTGGTTCTCACTGTCTCCTGGAACCCTTTCAAATGCCCGAGACAATTTGGCCCTCTCTGCTTTCCTGCGGACTCCATCCTCAAAAGCACCTTTTTTCATTTTCGGCGCCCTCCGGTGGTAAAAAGACAAACGTCCAGCTTTTGCTGCCACAGCAAAGGTGCCAGCGGGGAAAAGTGATGCTGGTCCTCACTGCCTCCTGGAACCCTTTCAAATGCCCCAGACAATTTGGCCCCTCTGCTTTCCTGTGGACTCCATCCTCAAAAGCGCCGTTTTTCAATTTCGGCGGTGTTTGGAGCAAAAAAGACAAACGTCCAGTTTTGCTGACACAGCAAAGGTGCCAGCGGGGAAAAGTAATGCTGGTCTTCATTGCCTCCTGGAACTTCTTTAAATGCCCCAGACAATTTGGCCCTCTCTGCTTTCCTGCGGACTCCATCCTCAAAAGCACCTTTTTTCGCTTTCGGCAACCTCCGGAGCAAAAAAGACAAACGTCCAGCTTTTGCTGCCACAGCAAAGGTGCCAGCGGGGAAAAGTAATGCTGGTTCTCACTGCCTCCTGGAACCCTTTCAAATGCCCCACACAATTTGGCCCTTTCTGCTTTCCTGTGGACTCCATCCTCAAAAGCATCTGTTTTCGCTTTCGGCAGCCTCCGGAGCAAAAAAGACAAACGTCCAGCTTTTGCTGCCACAGCAAAGGTGCCAGCGGGGAAAAGTAATGCTGGTTCTAACTGCCTCCTGGAACTCTTTCAAATGCCCCAGACAATTTGGCCCTCTCTGCTTTTCTGCGGACTCCATCCTCAAAAGCACCTGTTTTCGCTATCGGCAACCTCAGGAGCAAAAAAGACAAACGTCCAGCTTTTGCTGCCACAGCAAAGGTGCCAGCGGGGAAAAGTAATGCTGGTTCTCACTGTCTCCTGGAACCTCTTCAAATGCCACAGACAATTAGGCACTCTCTGCTTTCTTGCGGACTCCATCCTCAAAAGCACCTGTTTTCGCTTTCGGCATCCTCAGGAGCAAAAAAGACAAACGTCCAGCTTTTGCTGCCACAGCAAAGGTGCCAGCGGGGAAAAGTAATGCTGGTTCTCACTGCCTCCTGGAACCCTTTTAAATGCCCCACACAATTTGGCCCTTTCTGCTTTCCTGCGGACTCCATCCTCAAAAGCACCTGTTTTCGCTTTCGGCAACCTCCGGAGCAAAAAAGACAAACGTCCAGCTTTTGCTGCCACAGCAAAGGTGCCAGCGGGGAAAAGTAATGCTGGTCCTCATTGCCTCCTGGAACCTCTTCAAATGCCCCAGACAATTTGGCCCTCTCTGCTTTCCTGCGGACTCCATCCTCAAAAGCACCTTTTTTCGCTTTCGGCAGCCTCCGGAGCAAAAAAGACAAACGTCCAGCTTTTGCTGCCACAGCAAAGGTGCCAGCGGGGAAAAGTAATGCTGGTTCTCACTGCCTCCTGGAACTCTTTCAAATGCCACAGACAATTTTGCACTCTCTGCTTTCCTGCGGACTCCATCCTCAAAAGCACCTGTTTTTGCTTTCGGCAGCCTCCGGAGCAAAAAAGACAAACGTCCAGCTTTTGCTGCGACAGCAAAGGTGCCAGCGGGGAAAAGTAATGCTGGTTCTCACTGCCTCTTGGAACCCCTTCAAATGCCCCAGACAATTTGGCCCTCTCTGCTTTCCTGCGGACTCCATCCTCAAAAGCACCTTTTTTCGCTTTCGGCAACCTCCGGAGCAAAAAAGAGAAACGTCCAGCTTTTGCTGCCACAGCAAAGGTGCCAGCGGGGAAAAGTAATGCTGGTTCTCACTGTCTCCTGGAACCCTTTCAAATGCCCGAGACAATTTGGCCCTCTCTGCTTTCCTGCGGACTCCATCCTCAAAAGCACCTTTTTTCATTTTCGGCGCCCTCCGGTGGTAAAAAGACAAACGTCCAGCTTTTGCTGCCACAGCAAAGGTGCCAGCGGGGAAAAGTGATGCTGGTCCTCACTGCCTCCTGGAACCCTTTCAAATGCCCCAGACAATTTGGCCCTCTCTGCTTTCCTACGGACTCTATCCTCAAAAGCACCTGTTTTCACTTTCGATGCCCTCCGGGGAAAAAAGACAAACGTCCAGCTTTTGCTGCCACAGCAAAGGGGCCAGCGGGGAAAAGTGATGCTGGTCCTCACTGCCTCCTGGAACCCCTTCAAATGCCCCAGACAATTTGGCCCCTCTGCTTTCCTGTGGACTCCATCCTCAAAAGCGCCGTTTTTCAATTTCGGCGGTGTTTGGAGCAAAAAAGAAAAATGTCCAGCTTTTGCTGCCACAGCAAAGGTGCCAGCGGGGAAAAGTGATGCTGGTCCTCATTGCCTCCTGGAACCCCTTCAAATGCCCCAGACAATTTGGCCCTCTCTGCTTTCCTGCGGACTCCATCCTCAAAAGCACCTTTTTTCGCTTTCGGCAACCTCAAGAGCAAAAAAGACAAACGTCCAGCTTTTGCTGCCACAGCAAAGGTGCCAGCGGGGAAAAGTGATGCTGGTCCTCACTGCCTCCTGGAACCCCTTCAAATGCCCCAGAAAATTTGGCCCTCTCTGCTTTCCTGCGGACTCCATCCTCAAAAGCACCTTTTTTCACTTTTGGCACCCTCCGGTGGTAAAAAGACAAACGTCCAGCTTTTGCTGCCACAGCAAAGGTGCCAGCGGTGAAAAGTGATGCTGGTTCTCACTGCCTCCTGGAACCCTTTCAAATGCCCCAGACAATTTGGCCCTCTCTGCTTTCCTGCGGACTCCATCCTCAAAAGCACCTGTTTTCGCTTTCGGCAGCCTCCGGAGCAAAAAAGACAAACGTCCAGCTTTTGCTGCCACAGCAAAGGTGCCAGCGGGGAAAAGTGATGCTGGTTCTCACTGCCTCCTGGAACCCTTTCAAATGCCCCAGACAATTTGGCCCTCTCTGCTTTCCTGCGGACTCCATCCTCAAAAGCACCTGTTTTCGCTTTCGGCAACCTCCGGAGAAAAAAAGACAAACGTCCAGCTTTTGCTGCCACAGCAAAGGTGCCAGCAGGGAAAAGTAATGCTGGTTCTCACTGCCTCCTGGAACCCCTTCAAATGCCCCAGACAATTTGGCCCTCTCTGCTTTCCTGCGGACTCCATCCTCAAAAGCACCTTTTTTCGCTTTCGGCAACCTCAAGAGCAAAAAAGACAAACGTCCAGCTTTTGCTGCCACAGCAAAGGTGCCAGCGGGGAAAAGTGATGCTGGTCCTCACTGCCTCCTGGAACCCCTTCAAATGCCCCAGAAAATTTGGCCCTCTCTGCTTTCCTGCGGACTCCATCCTCAAAAGCACCTTTTTTCACTTTCGGCACCCTCCGGTGGTAAAAAGACAAACGTCCAGCTTTTGCTGCCACAGCAAAGGTGCCAGCGGGGAAAAGTAATGCTGGTTCTCACTGCCTCCTGGAACTCTTTCAAATGCCCCAGACAATTTGGCCCTCTCTGCTTTCCTGCGGACTCCATCCTCAAAAGCACCTGTTTTTGCTTTCGGCAACCTCCGGAGCAAAAAAGACAAACGTCCAGCTTTTGCTGCCACAGCAAAGGTGCCAGCGGGGAAAAGTGATGCTGGTTCTCACTGCCTCCTGGAACCCTTTCAAATGCCACAGACAATTTGGCCCTCTCTGCTTTCCTGCGGACTCCATCCTCAAAAGCACCTGTTTTCGCTTTCGGCAACCTCCGGAGAAAAAAAGACAAACGTCCAGCTTTTGCTGCCACAGCAAAGGTGCCAGCGGGGAAAAGTAATGCTGGTTCTCACTGCCTCCTGGAACCCCTTCAAATGCCCCAGACAATTTGGCCCTCTCTGCTTTCCTGCGGACTCCATCCTCAAAAGCACCTTTTTTCGCTTTCGGCAACCTCAAGAGCAAAAAAGACAAACGTCCAGCTTTTGCTGCCACAGCAAAGGTGCCAGCGGGGAAAAGTGATGCTGGTCCTCACTGCCTCCTGGAACCCCTTCAAATGCCCCAGAAAATTTGGCCCTCTCTGCTTTCCTGCGGACTCCATCCTCAAAAGCACCTTTTTTCACTTTCGGCACCCTCCGGTGGTAAAAAGACAAACGTCCAGCTTTTGCTGCCACAGCAAAGGTGCCAGCGGGGAAAAGTAATGCTGGTTCTCACTGAATCCTGGAACTCTTTCAAATGCCCCAGACAATTTGGCCCTCTCTGCTTTTCTGCGGACTCCATCCTCAAAAGCACCTGTTTTCGCTATCGGCAACCTCAGGAGCAAAAAAGACAAACGTCCAGCTTTTGCTGCCACAGCAAAGGTGCCAGCGGGGAAAAGTGATGCTGGTCCCCATTGCCTCCTGGAACCTCTTCAAATGCCCCAGACAATTTGGCCCTCTCTGCTTTCCTGCGGACTCTATCCTAAAAAGCACCTTTTTTCACTTTCGGCACCCTCCGGTGGTAAAAAGACAAACGTCCAGCTTTTGCTGCCACAGCAAACGTGCCAGCGGGGAAAAGTGATGCTGGTTCTCACTGCCTCCTGGAACCCTTTCAAATGCACCACACAATTTGGCCCTCTCTGCTTTCCTGCGGACTCCATCCTCAAAAGCACCTGTTTTCGCTTTCGGCAACCTCCGGAGCAAAAAAGACAAACGTCCAGCTTTTGCTGCCACAGCAAAGGTGCCAGCGGGGAAAAGTGATGCTGGTCCTCACTGCCTCCTGGAACCTCTTCAAATGCCACAGACAATTTGGCCCTCTCTGCTTTCCTGCGGAATCTATCCTAAAAAGCGCCTTTTTTCACTTTCGGCGCCCTCCGGTGGTAAAAAGACAAACGTCCAGCTTTTGCTGTTGCAGCAAAGGTGCCAGCGGGGAAAAGTAATGCTGGTTCTCACTGCCTCCTGGAACTCTTTCAAATGCCCCAGACAATTTGGCCCTCTCTGCTTTTCTGCGGACTCCATCCTCAAAAGCACCTGTTTTCGCTATCGGCAACCTCAGGAGCAAAAAAGACAAACGTCCAGCTTTTGCTGCCACAGCAAAGGTGCCAGCGGGGAAAAGTAATGCTGGTCCTCATTGCCTCCTGGAACCTCTTCAAATGCCACAGACAATTTGGCACTCTCTGCTTTCCTGCGGACTCCATCCTCAAAAGCACCTGTTTTCGCTTTCGGCATCCTCAGGAGCAAAAAAGACAAACGTCCAGCTTTTGCTGCCACAGCAAAGGTGCCAGCGGGGAAAAGTAATGCTGGTTCTCACTGAATCCTGGAACTCTTTCAAATGCCCCAGACAATTTGGCTCTCTCTGCTTTCCTGCGGACTCCATCCTCAAAAGCACCTGTTTTTGCTTTCGGCAACCTCCGGAGCAAAAAAGACAAACGTCCAGCTTTTGCTGCCACAGCAAAGGTGCCAGCGGTGAAAAGTGATGCTGGGTCTCACTGCCTCCTGGAACCCTTTCAAATGCCCCAGACAATTTGGCACTCTCTGCTTTCCTGCGGACTCCATCCTCAAAAGCACCTGTTTTCGCTTTCGGCAACCTCAGGAGCAAAAAAGACAAACGTCCAGCTTTTGCTGCCACAGCAAAGGTGCCAGCGGGGAAAAGTGATGCTGGTCCTCACTGCCTCCTGGAACCTCTTCAAATGCCACAGACAATTTGGCCCTCTCTGCTTTCCTGCGGACTCCATCCTCAAAAGCACCTGTTTTCGCTTTCGGCAGCCTCCGGAGCAAAAAAGACAAACGTCCAGCTTTTGCTGCCACAGCAAAGGTGCCAGCGGGGAAAAGTGATGCTGGTCCCCATTGCCTCCTGGAACCTCTTCAAATGCCCCAGACAATTTGGCCCTCTCTGCTTTCCTGCGGACTCTATCCTAAAAAGCACCTTTTTTCACTTTCGGCGCCCTCCGGTGGTAAAAAGACAAATGTCCAGCTTTTGCTGCCACAGCAAAGGTGCCAGCGGGGAAAAGTGATGCTGGTTCTCACTGCCTCCTGGAACCCTTTCAAATGCACCACACAATTTGGCCCTCTCTGCTTTCCTGCGGACTCCATCCTCAAAAGCACCTGTTTTCGCTTTCGGCAACCTCCGGAGCAAAAAAGACAAACGTCCAGCTTTTGCTGCCACAGCAAAGGTGCCAGCGGGGAAAAGTGATGCTGGTCCTCACTGCCTCCTGGAACCTCTTCAAATGCCACAGACAATTTGGCCCTCTCTGCTTTCCTGCGGACTCCATCCTCAAAAGCACCTGTTTTCGCTTTCGGCAACCTCCGGAGAAAAAAAGACAAACGTCCAGCTTTTGCTGCCACAGCAAAGGTGCCAGCGGGGAAAACTGATGCTGGTCCTCACTGCCTCCTGGAACCTCTTCAAATGCCACAGACAATTTGGCCCTCTCTGCTTTCCTGCGGACTCCATCCTCAAAAGCACCTGTTTTCGCTTTCGGCAACCTTCGGAGCAAAAAAGACAAACGTCCAGTTTTGCTGACACAGCAAAGGTGCCAGCGGGGAAAAGTAATGCTGGTCTTCATTGCCTCCTGGAACTTCTTTAAATGCCCCAGACAATTTGGCCCTCTCTGCTTTCCTGCGGACTCCATCCTCAAAAGCACCTTTTTTCGCTTTCGGCAACCTCCGGAGCAAAAAAGACAAACGTCCAGCTTTTGCTGCCACAGCAAAGGTGCCAGCGGGGAAAGGTAATGCTGGTTCTCACTGCCTCCTGGAACCCCTTCAAATGCCCCAGACAATTTGGCCCTCTCTGCTTTCCTGCGGAATCTATCCTAAAAAGCGCCTTTTTTCACTTTCGGCGCCCTCCGGTGGTAAAAAGACAAACGTCCAGCTTTTGCTGTTGCAGCAAAGGTGCCAGCGGGGAAAAGTAATGCTGGTTCTCACTGCCTCCTGGAACTCTTTCAAATGCCCCAGACAATTTGGCCCTCTCTGCTTTTCTGCGGACTCCATCCTCAAAAGCACCTGTTTTCGCTTTCGGCAACCTCCGGAGCAAAAAAGACAAACGTCCAGCTTTTGCTGCCCCAGCAAAGGTGCCAGCGGGGAAAAGTAATGCTGGTCCTCATTGCCTCCTGGAACCTCTTCAAATGCCACAGACAATTTGGCACTCTCTGCTTTCCTGCGGACTCCATCCTCAAAAGCACCTGTTTTCGCTTTCGGCATCCTCAGGAGCAAAAAAGACAAACGTCCAGCTTTTGCTGCCACAGCAAAGGTGCCAGCGGGGAAAAGTAATGCTGGTTCTCACTGCCTCCTGGAACCCTTTCAAATGCCCCACACAATTTGGCCCTTTCTGCTTTCCTGCGGACTCCATCCTCAAAAGCACCTGTTTTCGCTTTCGGCAGCCTCCGGAGCAAAAAAGACAAACGTCCAGCTTTTGCTGCCACAGCAAAGGTGCCAGCGGGGAAAAGTGATGCTGGTCCTCACTGCCTCCTGGAACCCCTTCAAATGCCCCAGACAATTTTGCACTCTCTGCTTTTCTGCGGACTCCATCCTCAAAAGCACCTGTTTTCGCTTTCAGCAACCTCCGGAGCAAAAAAGACAAACGTCCAGTTTTGCTGACACAGCAAAGGTGCCAGCGGGGAAAAGTAATGCTGGTCTTCATTGCCTCCTGGAACTTCTTTAAATGCCCCAGACAATTTGGCCCTCTCTGCTTTCCTGCGGACTCCATCCTCAAAAGCACCTTTTTTCGCTTTCGGCAACCTCCGGAGCAAAAAAGACAAACGTCCAGCTTTTGCTGCCACAGCAAAGGTGCCAGCGGGGAAAAGTAATGCTGGTTCTCACTGCCTCCTGGAACTCTTTCAAATGCCACAGTCAATTTGGCTCTCTCTGCTTTCCTGTGGACTCCATCCTCAAAAGCATCTGTTTTCGCTTTCGGCAGCCTCCGGAGCAAAAAAGACAAACGTCCAGCTTTTGCTGCCACAGCAAAGGTGCCAGCGGGGAAAAGTGATGCTGGTTCTAACTGCCTCCTGGAACCTCTTCAAATGCCACAGACAATTTGGCCCTCTCTGCTTTCCTGCGGACTCCATCCTCAAAAGCACCTGTTTTCGCTTTCGGCAACCTTCGGAGCAAAAAAGACAAACGTCCAGTTTTGCTGACACAGCAAAGGTGCCAGCGGGGAAAAGTAATGCTGGTCTTCATTGCCTCCTGGAACTTCTTTAAATGCCCCAGACAATTTGGCCCTCTCTGCTTTCCTGCGGACTCCATCCTCAAAAGCACCTTTTTTCGCTTTCGGCAACCTCCGGAGCAAAAAAGACAAACGTCCAGCTTTTGCTGCCACAGCAAAGGTGCCAGCGGGGAAAGGTAATGCTGGTTCTCACTGCCTCCTGGAACCCCTTCAAATGCCCCAGACAATTTGGCCCTCTCTGCTTTCCTGCGGAATCTATCCTAAAAAGCGCCTTTTTTCACTTTCGGCGCCCTCCGGTGGTAAAAAGACAAACGTCCAGCTTTTGCTGTTGCAGCAAAGGTGCCAGCGGGGAAAAGTAATGCTGGTTCTCACTGCCTCCTGGAACTCTTTCAAATGCCCCAGACAATTTGGCCCTCTCTGCTTTTCTGCGGACTCCATCCTCAAAAGCACCTGTTTTCGCTATCGGCAACCTCAGGAGCAAAAAAGACAAACGTCCAGCTTTTGCTGCCACAGCAAAGGTGCCAGCGGGGAAAAGTAATGCTGGTCCTCATTGCCTCCTGGAACCTCTTCAAATGCCACAGACAATTTGGCACTCTCTGCTTTCCTGCGGACTCCATCCTCAAAAGCACCTGTTTTCGCTTTCGGCAGCCTCAGGAGCAAAAAAGACAAACGTCCAGCTTTTGCTGCCACAGCAAAGGTGCCAGCGGGGAAAAGTAATGCTGGTTCTCACTGCCTCCTGGAACCCTTTCAAATGCCCCACACAATTTGGCCCTTTCTGCTTTCCTGCGGACTCCATCCTCAAAAGCACCTGTTTTCGCTTTCGGCAGCCTCCGGAGCAAAAAAGACAAACGTCCAGCTTTTGCTGCCACAGCAAAGGTGCCAGCGGGGAAAAGTGATGCTGGTCCTCACTGCCTCCTGGAACCCCTTCAAATGCCCCAGACAATTTTGCACTCTCTGCTTTTCTGCGGACTCCATCCTCAAAAGCACCTGTTTTCGCTTTCAGCAACCTCCGGAGCAAAAAAGACAAACGTCCAGTTTTGCTGACACAGCAAAGGTGCCAGCGGGGAAAAGTAATGCTGGTCTTCATTGCCTCCTGGAACTTCTTTAAATGCCCCAGACAATTTGGCCCTCTCTGCTTTCCTGCGGACTCCATCCTCAAAAGCACCTTTTTTCGCTTTCGGCAACCTCCGGAGCAAAAAAGACAAACGTCCAGCTTTTGCTGCCACAGCAAAGGTGCCAGCGGGGAAAAGTAATGCTGGTTCTCACTGCCTCCTGGAACTCTTTCAAATGCCACAGTCAATTTGGCTCTCTCTGCTTTCCTGTGGACTCCATCCTCAAAAGCATCTGTTTTCGCTTTCGGCAGCCTCCGGAGCAAAAAAGACAAACGTCCAGCTTTTGCTGCCACAGCAAAGGTGCCAGCGGGGAAAAGTAATGCTGGTTCTAACTGCCTCCTGGAACTCTTTCAAATGCCCCAGACAATTTGGCCCTCTCTGCTTTTCTGCGGACTCCATCCTCAAAAGCACCTGTTTTCGCTATCGGCAACCTCAGGAGCAAAAAAGACAAACGTCCAGCTTTTGCTGCCACAGCAAAGGTGCCAGCGGGGAAAAGTAATGCTGGTTCTCACTGTCTCCTGGAACCTCTTCAAATGCCACAGCCAATTAGGCACTCTCTGCTTTCTTGCGGACTCCATCCTCAAAAGCACCTGTTTTCGCTTTCGGCATCCTCAGGAGCAAAAAAGACAAACGTCCAGCTTTTGCTGCCACAGCAAAGGTGCCAGCGGGGAAAAGTAATGCTGGTTCTCACTGCCTCCTGGAACCCTTTTAAATGCCCCACACAATTTGGCCCTTTCTGCTTTCCTGCGGACTCCATCCTCAAAAGCACCTGTTTTCGCTTTCGGCAACCTCCGGAGCAAAAAAGACAAACGTCCAGCTTTTGCTGCCACAGCAAAGGTGCCAGCGGGGAAAAGTAATGCTGGTCCTCATTGCCTCCTGGAACCTCTTCAAATGCCCCAGACAATTTGGCCCTCTCTGCTTTCCTGCGGACTCCATCCTCAAAAGCACCTTTTTTCGCTTTCGGCAGCCTCCGGAGCAAAAAAGACAAACGTCCAGCTTTTGCTGCCACAGCAAAGGTGCCAGCGGGGAAAAGTAATGCTGGTTCTCACTGCCTCCTGGAACTCTTTCAAATGCCACAGACAATTTTGCACTCTCTGCTTTCCTGCGGACTCCATCCTCAAAAGCACCTGTTTTTGCTTTCGGCAGTCTCCGGAGCAAAAAAGACAAACGTCCAGCTTTTGCTGCCACAGCAAAGGTGCCAGCGGGGAAAAGTAATGCTGGTTCTCACTGCCTCTTGGAACCCCTTCAAATGCCCCAGACAATTTGGCCCTCTCTGCTTTCCTGCGGACTCCATCCTCAAAAGCACCTTTTTTCGCTTTCGGCAACCTCCGGAGCAAAAAAGAGAAACGTCCAGCTTTTGCTGCCACAGCAAAGGTGCCAGCGGGGAAAAGTAATGCTGGTTCTCACTGTCTCCTGGAACCCTTTCAAATGCCCGAGACAATTTGGCCCTCTCTGCTTTCCTGCGGACTCCATCCTCAAAAGCACCTTTTTTCATTTTCGGCGCCCTCCGGTGGTAAAAAGACAAACGTCCAGCTTTTGCTGCCACAGCAAAGGTGCCAGCGGGGAAAAGTGATGCTGGTCCTCACTGCCTCCTGGAACCCTTTCAAATGCCCCAGACAATTTGGCCCTCTCTGCTTTCCTACGGACTCTATCCTCAAAAGCACCTGTTTTCACTTTCGATGCCCTCCGGAGAAAAAAGACAAACGTCCAGCTTTTGCTGCCACAGCAAAGGGGCCAGCGGGGAAAAGTGATGCTGGTCCTCACTGCCTCCTGGAACCCCTTCAAATGCCCCAGACAATTTGGCCCCTCTGCTTTCCTGTGGACTCCATCCTCAAAAGCGCCGTTTTTCAATTTCGGCGGTGTTTGGAGCAAAAAAGAAAAATGTCCAGCTTTTGCTGCCACAGCAAAGGTGCCAGCGGGGAAAAGTGATGCTGGTCCTCATTGCCTCCTGGAACCCCTTCAAATGCCCCAGACAATTTGGCCCTCTCTGCTTTCCTGCGGACTCCATCCTCAAAAGCACCTTTTTTCGCTTTCGGCAACCTCAAGAGCAAAAAAGACAAACGTCCAGCTTTTGCTGCCACAGCAAAGGTGCCAGCGGGGAAAAGTGATGCTGGTCCTCACTGCCTCCTGGAACCCCTTCAAATGCCCCAGAAAATTTGGCCCTCTCTGCTTTCCTGCGGACTCCATCCTCAAAAGCACCTTTTTTCACTTTTGGCACCCTCCGGTGGTAAAAAGACAAACGTCCAGCTTTTGCTGCCACAGCAAAGGTGCCAGCGGTGAAAAGTGATGCTGGTTCTCACTGCCTCCTGGAACCCTTTCAAATGCCCCAGACAATTTGGCACTCTCTGCTTTCCTGCGGACTCCATCCTCAAAAGCACCTGTTTTCGCTTTCGGCAGCCTCCGGAGCAAAAAAGACAAACGTCCAGCTTTTGCTGCCACAGCAAAGGTGCCAGCGGGGAAAAGTGATGCTGGTTCTCACTGCCTCCTGGAACCCTTTCAAATGCCCCAGACAATTTGGCCCTCTCTGCTTTCCTGCGGACTCCATCCTCAAAAGCACCTGTTTTCGCTTTCGGCAACCTCCGGAGAAAAAAAGACAAACGTCCAGCTTTTGCTGCCACAGCAAAGGTGCCAGCAGGGAAAAGTAATGCTGGTTCTCACTGCCTCCTGGAACCCCTTCAAATGCCCCAGACAATTTGGCCCTCTCTGCTTTCCTGCGGACTCCATCCTCAAAAGCACCTTTTTTCGCTTTCGGCAACCTCAAGAGCAAAAAAGACAAACGTCCAGCTTTTGCTGCCACAGCAAAGGTGCCAGCGGGGAAAAGTGATGCTGGTCCTCACTGCCTCCTGGAACCCCTTCAAATGCCCCAGAAAATTTGGCCCTCTCTGCTTTCCTGCGGACTCCATCCTCAAAAGCACCTTTTTTCACTTTCGGCACCCTCCGGTGGTAAAAAGACAAACGTCCAGCTTTTGCTGCCACAGCAAAGGTGCCAGCGGGGAAAAGTGATGCTGGTCCTCACTGCCTCCTGGAACCTCTTCAAATGCCACAGACAATTTGGCCCTCTCTGCTTTCCTGCGGACTCCATCCTCAAAAGCACCTGTTTTCGCTTTCGGCAACCTCCGGAGAAAAAAAGACAAACGTCCAGCTTTTGCTGCCACAGCAAAGGTGCCAGCGGGGAAAACTGATGCTGGTCCTCACTGCCTCCTGGAACCTCTTCAAATGCCACAGACAATTTGGCCCTCTCTGCTTTCCTGCGGACTCCATCCTCAAAAGCACCTGTTTTCGCTTTCGGCAACCTTCGGAGCAAAGAAGACAAACGTCCAGTTTTGCTGACACAGCAAAGGTGCCAGCGGGGAAAAGTAATGCTGGTCTTCATTGCCTCCTGGAACTTCTTTAAATGCCCCAGACAATTTGGCCCTCTCTGCTTTCCTGCGGACTCCATCCTCAAAAGCACCTTTTTTCGCTTTCGGCAACCTCCGGAGCAAAAAAGACAAACGTCCAGCTTTTGCTGCCACAGCAAAGGTGCCAGCGGGGAAAGGTAATGCTGGTTCTCACTGCCTCCTGGAACCCCTTCAAATGCCCCAGACAATTTGGCCCTCTCTGCTTTCCTGCGGAATCTATCCTAAAAAGCGCCTTTTTTCACTTTCGGCGCCCTCCGGTGGTAAAAAGACAAACGTCCAGCTTTTGCTGTTGCAGCAAAGGTGCCAGCGGGGAAAAGTAATGCTGGTTCTCACTGCCTCCTGGAACTCTTTCAAATGCCCCAGACAATTTGGCCCTCTCTGCTTTTCTGCGGACTCCATCCTCAAAAGCACCTGTTTTCGCTATCGGCAACCTCAGGAGCAAAAAAGACAAACGTCCAGCTTTTGCTGCCACAGCAAAGGTGCCAGCGGGGAAAAGTAATGCTGGTCCTCATTGCCTCCTGGAACCTCTTCAAATGCCACAGACAATTTGGCACTCTCTGCTTTCCTGCGGACTCCATCCTCAAAAGCACCTGTTTTCGCTTTCGGCAGCCTCAGGAGCAAAAAAGACAAACGTCCAGCTTTTGCTGCCACAGCAAAGGTGCCAGCGGGGAAAAGTAATGCTGGTTCTCACTGCCTCCTGGAACCCTTTCAAATGCCCCACACAATTTGGCCCTTTCTGCTTTCCTGCGGACTCCATCCTCAAAAGCACCTGTTTTCGCTTTCGGCAGCCTCCGGAGCAAAAAAGACAAACGTCCAGCTTTTGCTGCCACAGCAAAGGTGCCAGCGGGGAAAAGTGATGCTGGTCCTCACTGCCTCCTGGAACCCCTTCAAATGCCCCAGACAATTTTGCACTCTCTGCTTTTCTGCGGACTCCATCCTCAAAAGCACCTGTTTTCGCTTTCAGCAACCTCCGGAGCAAAAAAGACAAACGTCCAGTTTTGCTGACACAGCAAAGGTGCCAGCGGGGAAAAGTAATGCTGGTCTTCATTGCCTCCTGGAACTTCTTTAAATGCCCCAGACAATTTGGCCCTCTCTGCTTTCCTGCGGACTCCATCCTCAAAAGCACCTTTTTTCGCTTTCGGCAACCTCCGGAGCAAAAAAGACAAACGTCCAGCTTTTGCTGCCACAGCAAAGGTGCCAGCGGGGAAAAGTAATGCTGGTTCTCACTGCCTCCTGGAACTCTTTCAAATGCCACAGTCAATTTGGCTCTCTCTGCTTTCCTGTGGACTCCATCCTCAAAAGCATCTGTTTTCGCTTTCGGCAGCCTCCGGAGCAAAAAAGACAAACGTCCAGCTTTTGCTGCCACAGCAAAGGTGCCAGCGGGGAAAAGTAATGCTGGTTCTAACTGCCTCCTGGAACTCTTTCAAATGCCCCAGACAATTTGGCCCTCTCTGCTTTTCTGCGGACTCCATCCTCAAAAGCACCTGTTTTCGCTATCGGCAACCTCAGGAGCAAAAAAGACAAACGTCCAGCTTTTGCTGCCACAGCAAAGGTGCCAGCGGGGAAAAGTAATGCTGGTTCTCACTGTCTCCTGGAACCTCTTCAAATGCCACAGCCAATTAGGCACTCTCTGCTTTCTTGCGGACTCCATCCTCAAAAGCACCTGTTTTCGCTTTCGGCATCCTCAGGAGCAAAAAAGACAAACGTCCAGCTTTTGCTGCCACAGCAAAGGTGCCAGCGGGGAAAAGTAATGCTGGTTCTCACTGCCTCCTGGAACCCTTTTAAATGCCCCACACAATTTGGCCCTTTCTGCTTTCCTGCGGACTCCATCCTCAAAAGCACCTGTTTTCGCTTTCGGCAACCTCCGGAGCAAAAAAGACAAACGTCCAGCTTTTGCTGCCACAGCAAAGGTGCCAGCGGGGAAAAGTAATGCTGGTCCTCATTGCCTCCTGGAACCTCTTCAAATGCCCCAGACAATTTGGCCCTCTCTGCTTTCCTGCGGACTCCATCCTCAAAAGCACCTTTTTTCGCTTTCGGCAGCCTCCGGAGCAAAAAAGACAAACGTCCAGCTTTTGCTGCCACAGCAAAGGTGCCAGCGGGGAAAAGTAATGCTGGTTCTCACTGCCTCCTGGAACTCTTTCAAATGCCACAGACAATTTTGCACTCTCTGCTTTCCTGCGGACTCCATCCTCAAAAGCACCTGTTTTTGCTTTCGGCAGCCTCCGGAGCAAAAAAGACAAACGTCCAGCTTTTGCTGCCACAGCAAAGGTGCCAGCGGGGAAAAGTAATGCTGGTTCTCACTGCCTCTTGGAACCCCTTCAAATGCCCCAGACAATTTGGCCCTCTCTGCTTTCCTGCGGACTCCATCCTCAAAAGCACCTTTTTTCGCTTTCGGCAACCTCCGGAGCAAAAAAGAGAAACGTCCAGCTTTTGCTGCCACAGCAAAGGTGCCAGCGGGGAAAAGTAATGCTGGTTCTCACTGTCTCCTGGAACCCTTTCAAATGCCCGAGACAATTTGGCCCTCTCTGCTTTCCTGCGGACTCCATCCTCAAAAGCACCTTTTTTCATTTTCGGCGCCCTCCGGTGGTAAAAAGACAAACGTCCAGCTTTTGCTGCCACAGCAAAGGTGCCAGCGGGGAAAAGTGATGCTGGTCCTCACTGCCTCCTGGAACCCTTTCAAATGCCCCAGACAATTTGGCCCTCTCTGCTTTCCTACGGACTCTATCCTCAAAAGCACCTGTTTTCACTTTCGATGCCCTCCGGAGAAAAAAGACAAACGTCCAGCTTTTGCTGCCACAGCAAAGGGGCCAGCGGGGAAAAGTGATGCTGGTCCTCACTGCCTCCTGGAACCCCTTCAAATGCCCCAGACAATTTGGCCCCTCTGCTTTCCTGTGGACTCCATCCTCAAAAGCGCCGTTTTTCAATTTCGGCGGTGTTTGGAGCAAAAAAGAAAAATGTCCAGCTTTTGCTGCCACAGCAAAGGTGCCAGCGGGGAAAAGTGATGCTGGTCCTCATTGCCTCCTGGAACCCCTTCAAATGCCCCAGACAATTTGGCCCTCTCTGCTTTCCTGCGGACTCCATCCTCAAAAGCACCTTTTTTCGCTTTCGGCAACCTCAAGAGCAAAAAAGACAAACGTCCAGCTTTTGCTGCCACAGCAAAGGTGCCAGCGGGGAAAAGTGATGCTGGTCCTCACTGCCTCCTGGAACCCCTTCAAATGCCCCAGAAAATTTGGCCCTCTCTGCTTTCCTGCGGACTCCATCCTCAAAAGCACCTTTTTTCACTTTTGGCACCCTCCGGTGGTAAAAAGACAAACGTCCAGCTTTTGCTGCCACAGCAAAGGTGCCAGCGGTGAAAAGTGATGCTGGTTCTCACTGCCTCCTGGAACCCTTTCAAATGCCCCAGACAATTTGGCACTCTCTGCTTTCCTGCGGACTCCATCCTCAAAAGCACCTGTTTTCGCTTTCGGCAGCCTCCGGAGCAAAAAAGACAAACGTCCAGCTTTTGCTGCCACAGCAAAGGTGCCAGCGGGGAAAAGTGATGCTGGTTCTCACTGCCTCCTGGAACCCTTTCAAATGCCCCAGACAATTTGGCCCTCTCTGCTTTCCTGCGGACTCCATCCTCAAAAGCACCTGTTTTCGCTTTCGGCAACCTCCGGAGAAAAAAAGACAAACGTCCAGCTTTTGCTGCCACAGCAAAGGTGCCAGCAGGGAAAAGTAATGCTGGTTCTCACTGCCTCCTGGAACCCCTTCAAATGCCCCAGACAATTTGGCCCTCTCTGCTTTCCTGCGGACTCCATCCTCAAAAGCACCTTTTTTCGCTTTCGGCAACCTCCAGAGCAAAAAAGACAAACGTCCAGCTTTTGCTGCCACAGCAAAGGTGCCAGCGGGGAAAAGTGATGCTGGTCCTCACTGCCTCCTGGAACCCCTTCAAATGCCCCAGAAAATTTGGCCCTCTCTGCTTTCCTGCGGACTCCATCCTCAAAAGCACCTTTTTTCACTTTCGGCACCCTCCGGTGGTAAAAAGACAAACGTCCAGCTTTTGCTGCCACAGCAAAGGTGCCAGCGGGGAAAAGTGATGCTGGTCCTCACTGCCTCCTGGAACCTCTTCAAATGCCACAGACAATTTGGCCCTCTCTGCTTTCCTGCGGACTCCATCCTCAAAAGCACCTGTTTTCGCTTTCGGCAACCTCCGGAGAAAAAAAGACAAACGTCCAGCTTTTGCTGCCACAGCAAAGGTGCCAGCGGGGAAAACTGATGCTGGTCCTCACTGCCTCCTGGAACCTCTTCAAATGCCACAGACAATTTGGCCCTCTCTGCTTTCCTGCGGACTCCATCCTCAAAAGCACCTGTTTTCGCTTTCGGCAACCTTCGGAGCAAAGAAGACAAACGTCCAGTTTTGCTGACACAGCAAAGGTGCCAGCGGGGAAAAGTAATGCTGGTCTTCATTGCCTCCTGGAACTTCTTTAAATGCCCCAGACAATTTGGCCCTCTCTGCTTTCCTGCGGACTCCATCCTCAAAAGCACCTTTTTTCGCTTTCGGCAACCTCCGGAGCAAAAAAGACAAACGTCCAGCTTTTGCTGCCACAGCAAAGGTGCCAGCGGGGAAAGGTAATGCTGGTTCTCACTGCCTCCTGGAACCCCTTCAAATGCCCCAGACAATTTGGCCCTCTCTGCTTTCCTGCGGAATCTATCCTAAAAAGCGCCTTTTTTCACTTTCGGCGCCCTCCGGTGGTAAAAAGACAAACGTCCAGCTTTTGCTGTTGCAGCAAAGGTGCCAGCGGGGAAAAGTAATGCTGGTTCTCACTGCCTCCTGGAACTCTTTCAAATGCCCCAGACAATTTGGCCCTCTCTGCTTTTCTGCGGACTCCATCCTCAAAAGCACCTGTTTTCGCTTTCGGCAACCTCCGGAGCAAAAAAGACAAACGTCCAGCTTTTGCTGCCCCAGCAAAGGTGCCAGCGGGGAAAAGTAATGCTGGTCCTCATTGCCTCCTGGAACCTCTTCAAATGCCACAGACAATTTGGCACTCTCTGCTTTCCTGCGGACTCCATCCTCAAAAGCACCTGTTTTCGCTTTCGGCATCCTCAGGAGCAAAAAAGACAAACGTCCAGCTTTTGCTGCCACAGCAAAGGTGCCAGCGGGGAAAAGTAATGCTGGTTCTCACTGCCTCCTGGAACCCTTTCAAATGCCCCACACAATTTGGCCCTTTCTGCTTTCCTGCGGACTCCATCCTCAAAAGCACCTGTTTTCGCTTTCGGCAGCCTCCGGAGCAAAAAAGACAAACGTCCAGCTTTTGCTGCCACAGCAAAGGTGCCAGCGGGGAAAAGTGATGCTGGTCCTCACTGCCTCCTGGAACCCCTTCAAATGCCCCAGACAATTTTGCACTCTCTGCTTTTCTGCGGACTCCATCCTCAAAAGCACCTGTTTTCGCTTTCAGCAACCTCCGGAGCAAAAAAGACAAACGTCCAGTTTTGCTGACACAGCAAAGGTGCCAGCGGGGAAAAGTAATGCTGGTCTTCATTGCCTCCTGGAACTTCTTTAAATGCCCCAGACAATTTGGCCCTCTCTGCTTTCCTGCGGACTCCATCCTCAAAAGCACCTTTTTTCGCTTTCGGCAACCTCCGGAGCAAAAAAGACAAACGTCCAGCTTTTGCTGCCACAGCAAAGGTGCCAGCGGGGAAAAGTAATGCTGGTTCTCACTGCCTCCTGGAACTCTTTCAAATGCCACAGTCAATTTGGCTCTCTCTGCTTTCCTGTGGACTCCATCCTCAAAAGCATCTGTTTTCGCTTTCGGCAGCCTCCGGAGCAAAAAAGACAAACGTCCAGCTTTTGCTGCCACAGCAAAGGTGCCAGCGGGGAAAAGTGATGCTGGTTCTAACTGCCTCCTGGAACCTCTTCAAATGCCACAGACAATTTGGCCCTCTCTGCTTTCCTGCGGACTCCATCCTCAAAAGCACCTGTTTTCGCTTTCGGCAACCTTCGGAGCAAAAAAGACAAACGTCCAGTTTTGCTGACACAGCAAAGGTGCCAGCGGGGAAAAGTAATGCTGGTCTTCATTGCCTCCTGGAACTTCTTTAAATGCCCCAGACAATTAGGCCCTCTCTGCTTTCCTGCGGACTCCATCCTCAAAAGCACCTTTTTTCATTTTCGGCGCCCTCCGGTGGTAAAAAGACAAACGTCCAGCTTTTGCTGCCACAGCAAAGGTGCCAGCGGGGAAAAGTGATGCTGGTCCTCACTGCCTCCTGGAACCCTTTCAAATGCCCCAGACAATTTGGCCCTCTCTGCTTTCCTACGGACTCTATCCTCAAAAGCACCTGTTTTCACTTTCGATGCCCTCCGGAGAAAAAAGACAAACGTCCAGCTTTTGCTGCCACAGCAAAGGGGCCAGCGGGGAAAAGTGATGCTGGTCCTCACTGCCTCCTGGAACCCCTTCAAATGCCCCAGACAATTTGGCCCTCTCTGCTTTCCTGCGGACTCCATCCTCAAAAGCACCTTTTTTCGCTTTCGGCAACCTCCGGAGCAAAAAAGAGAAACGTCCAGCTTTTGCTGCCACAGCAAAGGTGCCAGCGGGGAAAAGTAATGCTGGTTCTCACTGTCTCCTGGAACCCTTTCAAATGCCCGAGACAATTTGGCCCTCTCTGCTTTCCTGCGGACTCCATCCTCAAAAGCACCTTTTTTCATTTTCGGCGCCCTCCGGTGGTAAAAAGACAAACGTCCAGCTTTTGCTGCCACAGCAAAGGTGCCAGCGGGGAAAAGTGATGCTGGTCCTCACTGCCTCCTGGAACCCTTTCAAATGCCCCAGACAATTTGGCCCTCTCTGCTTTCCTACGGACTCTATCCTCAAAAGCACCTGTTTTCACTTTCGATGCCCTCCGGAGAAAAAAGACAAACGTCCAGCTTTTGCTGCCACAGCAAAGGGGCCAGCGGGGAAAAGTGATGCTGGTCCTCACTGCCTCCTGGAACCCCTTCAAATGCCCCAGACAATTTGGCCCCTCTGCTTTCCTGTGGACTCCATCCTCAAAAGCGCCGTTTTTCAATTTCGGCGGTGTTTGGAGCAAAAAAGACAAACGTCCAGTTTTGCTGACACAGCAAAGGTGCCAGCGGGGAAAAGTAATGCTGGTCTTCATTGCCTCCTGGAACTTCTTTAAATGCCCCAGACAATTTGGCCCTCTCTGCTTTCCTGCGGACTCCATCCTCAAAAGCACCTTTTTTCGCTTTCGGCAACCTCCGGAGCAAAAAAGACAAACGTCCAGCTTTTGCTGCCACAGCAAAGGTGCCAGCGGGGAAAAGTAATGCTGGTTCTCACTGCCTCCTGGAACTCTTTCAAATGCCACAGTCAATTTGGCTCTCTCTGCTTTCCTGTGGACTCCATCCTCAAAAGCATCTGTTTTCGCTTTCGGCAGCCTCCGGAGCAAAAAAGACAAACGTCCAGCTTTTGCTGCCACAGCAAAGGTGCCAGCGGGGAAAAGTAATGCTGGTTCTAACTGCCTCCTGGAACTCTTTCAAATGCCCCAGACAATTTGGCCCTCTCTGCTTTTCTGCGGACTCCATCCTCAAAAGCACCTGTTTTCGCTATCGGCAACCTCAGGAGCAAAAAAGACAAACGTCCAGCTTTTGCTGCCACAGCAAAGGTGCCAGCGGGGAAAAGTAATGCTGGTTCTCACTGTCTCCTGGAACCTCTTCAAATGCCACAGACAATTAGGCACTCTCTGCTTTCTTGCGGACTCCATCCTCAAAAGCACCTGTTTTCGCTTTCGGCATCCTCAGGAGCAAAAAAGACAAACGTCCAGCTTTTGCTGCCACAGCAAAGGTGCCAGCGGGGAAAAGTAATGCTGGTTCTCACTGCCTCCTGGAACCCTTTTAAATGCCCCACACAATTTGGCCCTTTCTGCTTTCCTGCGGACTCCATCCTCAAAAGCACCTGTTTTCGCTTTCGGCAACCTCCGGAGCAAAAAAGACAAACGTCCAGCTTTTGCTGCCACAGCAAAGGTGCCAGCGGGGAAAAGTAATGCTGGTCCTCATTGCCTCCTGGAACCTCTTCAAATGCCCCAGACAATTTGGCCCTCTCTGCTTTCCTGCGGACTCCATCCTCAAAAGCACCTTTTTTCGCTTTCGGCAGCCTCCGGAGCAAAAAAGACAAACGTCCAGCTTTTGCTGCCACAGCAAAGGTGCCAGCGGGGAAAAGTAATGCTGGTTCTCACTGCCTCCTGGAACTCTTTCAAATGCCACAGACAATTTTGCACTCTCTGCTTTCCTGCGGACTCCATCCTCAAAAGCACCTGTTTTTGCTTTCGGCAGCCTCCGGAGCAAAAAAGACAAACGTCCAGCTTTTGCTGCCACAGCAAAGGTGCCAGCGGGGAAAAGTAATGCTGGTTCTCACTGCCTCTTGGAACCCCTTCAAATGCCCCAGACAATTTGGCCCTCTCTGCTTTCCTGCGGACTCCATCCTCAAAAGCACCTTTTTTCGCTTTCGGCAACCTCCGGAGCAAAAAAGAGAAACGTCCAGCTTTTGCTGCCACAGCAAAGGTGCCAGCGGGGAAAAGTAATGCTGGTTCTCACTGTCTCCTGGAACCCTTTCAAATGCCCGAGACAATTTGGCCCTCTCTGCTTTCCTGCGGACTCCATCCTCAAAAGCACCTTTTTTCATTTTCGGCGCCCTCCGGTGGTAAAAAGACAAACGTCCAGCTTTTGCTGCCACAGCAAAGGTGCCAGCGGGGAAAAGTGATGCTGGTCCTCACTGCCTCCTGGAACCCTTTCAAATGCCCCAGACAATTTGGCCCTCTCTGCTTTCCTACGGACTCTATCCTCAAAAGCACCTTTTTTCGCTTTCGATGCCCTCCGGAGAAAAAAGACAAACGTCCAGCTTTTGCTGCCACAGCAAAGGGGCCAGCGGGGAAAAGTGATGCTGGTCCTCACTGCCTCCTGGAACCCCTTCAAATGCCCCAGACAATTTGGCCCCTCTGCTTTCCTGTGGACTCCATCCTCAAAAGCGCCGTTTTTCAATTTCGGCGGTGTTTGGAGCAAAAAAGAAAAATGTCCAGCTTTTGCTGCCACAGCAAAGGTGCCAGCGGGGAAAAGTGATGCTGGTCCTCATTGCCTCCTGGAACCCCTTCAAATGCCCCAGACAATTTGGCCCTCTCTGCTTTCCTGCGGACTCCATCCTCAAAAGCACCTTTTTTCGCTTTCGGCAACCTCAAGAGCAAAAAAGACAAACGTCCAGCTTTTGCTGCCACAGCAAAGGTGCCAGCGGGGAAAAGTGATGCTGGTCCTCACTGCCTCCTGGAACCCCTTCAAATGCCCCAGAAAATTTGGCCCTCTCTGCTTTCCTGCGGACTCCATCCTCAAAAGCACCTTTTTTCACTTTTGGCACCCTCCGGTGGTAAAAAGACAAACGTCCAGCTTTTGCTGCCACAGCAAAGGTGCCAGCGGTGAAAAGTGATGCTGGTTCTCACTGCCTCCTGGAACCCTTTCAAATGCCCCAGACAATTTGGCCCTCTCTGCTTTCCTGCGGACTCCATCCTCAAAAGCACCTGTTTTCGCTTTCGGCAGCCTCCGGAGCAAAAAAGACAAACGTCCAGCTTTTGCTGCCACAGCAAAGGTGCCAGCGGGGAAAAGTGATGCTGGTTCTCACTGCCTCCTGGAACCCTTTCAAATGCCCCAGACAATTTGGCCCTCTCTGCTTTCCTGCGGACTCCATCCTCAAAAGCACCTGTTTTCGCTTTCGGCAACCTCCGGAGAAAAAAAGACAAACGTCCAGCTTTTGCTGCCACAGCAAAGGTGCCAGCAGGGAAAAGTAATGCTGGTTCTCACTGCCTCCTGGAACCCCTTCAAATGCCCCAGACAATTTGGCCCTCTCTGCTTTCCTGCGGACTCCATCCTCAAAAGCACCTTTTTTCGCTTTCGGCAACCTCAAGAGCAAAAAAGACAAACGTCCAGCTTTTGCTGCCACAGCAAAGGTGCCAGCGGGGAAAAGTGATGCTGGTCCTCACTGCCTCCTGGAACCCCTTCAAATGCCCCAGAAAATTTGGCCCTCTCTGCTTTCCTGCGGACTCCATCCTCAAAAGCACCTTTTTTCACTTTCGGCACCCTCCGGTGGTAAAAAGACAAACGTCCAGCTTTTGCTGCCACAGCAAAGGTGCCAGCGGGGAAAAGTAATGCTGGTTCTCACTGCCTCCTGGAACTCTTTCAAATGCCCCAGACAATTTGGCCCTCTCTGCTTTCCTGCGGACTCCATCCTCAAAAGCACCTGTTTTTGCTTTCGGCAACCTCCGGAGCAAAAAAGACAAACGTCCAGCTTTTGCTGCCACAGCAAAGGTGCCAGCGGGGAAAAGTGATGCTGGTTCTCACTGCCTCCTGGAACCCTTTCAAATGCCACAGACAATTTGGCCCTCTCTGCTTTCCTGCGGACTCCATCCTCAAAAGCACCTGTTTTCGCTTTCGGCAACCTCCGGAGAAAAAAAGACAAACGTCCAGCTTTTGCTGCCACAGCAAAGGTGCCAGCGGGGAAAAGTAATGCTGGTTCTCACTGACTCCTGGAACCCCTTCAAATGCCCCAGACAATTTGGCCCTCTCTGCTTTCCTGCGGACTCCATCCTCAAAAGCACCTTTTTTCGCTTTCGGCAACCTCAAGAGCAAAAAAGACAAACGTCCAGCTTTTGCTGCCACAGCAAAGGTGCCAGCGGGGAAAAGTGATGCTGGTCCTCACTGCCTCCTGGAACCCCTTCAAATGCCCCAGAAAATTTGGCCCTCTCTGCTTTCCTGCGGACTCCATCCTCAAAAGCACCTTTTTTCACTTTCGGCACCCTCCGGTGGTAAAAAGACAAACGTCCAGCTTTTGCTGCCACAGCAAAGGTGCCAGCGGGGAAAAGTAATGCTGGTTCTCACTGAATCCTGGAACTCTTTCAAATGCCCCAGACAATTTGGCTCTCTCTGCTTTCCTGCGGACTCCATCCTCAAAAGCACCTGTTTTTGCTTTCGGCAACCTCCGGAGCAAAAAAGACAAACGTCCAGCTTTTGCTGCCACAGCAAAGGTGCCAGCGGTGAAAAGTGATGCTGGGTCTCACTTCCTCCTGGAACCCTTTCAAATGCCCCAGACAATTTGGCACTCTCTGCTTTCCTGCGGACTCCATCCTCAAAAGCACCTGTTTTCGCTTTCGGCAACCTCAGGAGCAAAAAAGACAAACGTCCAGCTTTTGCTGCCACAGCAAAGGTGCCAGCGGGGAAAAGTGATGCTGGTCCTCACTGCCTCCTGGAACCTCTTCAAATGCCACAGACAATTTGGCCCTCTCTGCTTTCCTGCGGACTCCATCCTCAAAAGCACCTGTTTTCGCTTTCGGCAGCCTCCGGAGCAAAAAAGACAAACGTCCAGCTTTTGCTGCCACAGCAAAGGTGCCAGCGGGGAAAAGTGATGCTGGTCCCCATTGCCTCCTGGAACCTCTTCAAATGCCCCAGACAATTTGGCCCTCTCTGCTTTCCTGCGGACTCTATCCTAAAAAGCACCTTTTTTCACTTTCGGCGCCCTCCGGTGGTAAAAAGACAAACGTCCAGCTTTTGCTGCCACAGCAAAGGTGCCAGCGGGGAAAAGTGATGCTGGTTCTCACTGCCTCCTGGAACCCTTTCAAATGCCACAGACAATTTGGCCCTCTCTGCTTTCCTGCGGACTCCATCCTCAAAAGCACCTGTTTTCGCTTTCGGCAAACTCCGAAGCAAAAAAGACAAACGTCCAGCTTTTGCTGCCACAGCAAAGGTGCCAGCGGGGAAAAGTAATGCTGGTTCTCACTGACTCCTGGAACCCCTTCAAATGCCCCAGACAATTTGGCCCTCTCTGCTTTCCTGCGGACTCCATCCTCAAAAGCACCTTTTTTCGCTTTCGGCAACCTCAAGAGCAAAAAAGACAAACGTCCAGCTTTTGCTGCCACAGCAAAGGTGCCAGCGGGGAAAAGTGATGCTGGTCCTCACTGCCTCCTGGAACCCCTTCAAATGCCCCAGAAAATTTGGCCCTCTCTGCTTTCCTGCGGACTCCATCCTCAAAAGCACCTTTTTTCACTTTCGGCACCCTCCGGTGGTAAAAAGACAAACGTCCAGCTTTTGCTGCCACAGCAAAGGTGCCAGCGGGGAAAAGTAATGCTGGTTCTCACTGAATCCTGGAACTCTTTCAAATGCCCCAGACAATTTGGCTCTCTCTGCTTTCCTGCGGACTCCATCCTCAAAAGCACCTGTTTTTGCTTTCGGCAACCTCCGGAGCAAAAAAGACAAACGTCCAGCTTTTGCTGCCACAGCAAAGGTGCCAGCGGTGAAAAGTGATGCTGGGTCTCACTGCCTCCTGGAACCCTTTCAAATGCCCCAGACAATTTGGCACTCTCTGCTTTCCTGCGGACTCCATCCTCAAAAGCACCTGTTTTCGCTTTCGGCAACCTCAGGAGCAAAAAAGACAAACGTCCAGCTTTTGCTGCCACAGCAAAGGTGCCAGCGGGGAAAAGTGATGCTGGTCCTCACTGCCTCCTGGAACCTCTTCAAATGCCACAGACAATTTGGCCCTCTCTGCTTTCCTGCGGACTCCATCCTCAAAAGCACCTGTTTTCGCTTTCGGCAGCCTCCGGAGCAAAAAAGACAAACGTCCAGCTTTTGCTGCCACAGCAAAGGTGCCAGCGGGGAAAAGTGATGCTGGTCCCCATTGCCTCCTGGAACCTCTTCAAATGCCCCAGACAATTTGGCCCTCTCTGCTTTCCTGCGGACTCTATCCTAAAAAGCACCTTTTTTAACTTTCGGCGCCCTCCGGTGGTAAAAAGACAAACGTCCAGCTTTTGCTGCCACAGCAAAGGTGCCAGCGGGGAAAAGTGATGCTGGTTCTCACTGCCTCCTGGAACCCTTTCAAATGCACCACACAATTTGGCCCTCTCTGCTTTCCTGCGGACTCCATCCTCAAAAGCACCTGTTTTCGCTTTCGGCAACCTCCGGAGCAAAAAAGACAAACGTCCAGCTTTTGCTGCCACAGCAAAGGTGCCAGCGGGGAAAAGTGATGCTGGTCCTCACTGCCTCCTGGAACCTCTTCAAATGCCACAGACAATTTGGCCCTCTCTGCTTTCCTGCGGACTCCATCCTCAAAAGCACCTGTTTTCGCTTTCGGCAACCTCCGGAGAAAAAAAGACAAACGTCCAGCTTTTGCTGCCACAGCAAAGGTGCCAGCGGGGAAAAGTGATGCTGGTCCTCACTGCCTCCTGGAACCTCTTCAAATGCCACAGACAATTTGGCCCTCTCTGCTTTCCTGCGGACTCCATCCTCAAAAGCACCTGTTTTCGCTTTCGGCAAACTCCGGAGCAAAAAAGACAAACGTCCAGTTTTGCTGACACAGCAAAGGTGCCAGCGGGGAAAAGTAATGCTGGTCTTCATTGCCTCCTGGAACTTCTTTAAATGCCCCAGACAATTTGGCCCTCTCTGCTTTCCTGCGGACTCCATCCTCAAAAGCACCTTTTTTCGCTTTCGGCAACCTCCGGAGCAAAAAAGACAAACGTCCAGCTTTTGCTGCCACAGCAAAGGTGCCAGCGGGGAAAGGTAATGCTGGTTCTCACTGCCTCCTGGAACCCCTTCAAATGCCCCAGACAATTTGGCCCTCTCTGCTTTCCTGCGGAATCTATCCTAAAAAGCGCCTTTTTTCACTTTCGGCGCCCTCCGGTGGTAAAAAGACAAACGTCCAGCTTTTGCTGTTGCAGCAAAGGTGCCAGCGGGGAAAAGTAATGCTGGTTCTCACTGCCTCCTGGAACTCTTTCAAATGCCCCAGACAATTTGGCCCTCTCTGCTTTTCTGCGGACTCCATCCTCAAAAGCACCTGTTTTCGCTATCGGCAACCTCAGGAGCAAAAAAGACAAACGTCCAGCTTTTGCTGCCACAGCAAAGGTGCCAGCGGGGAAAAGTAATGCTGGTCCTCATTGCCTCCTGGAACCTCTTCAAATGCCACAGACAATTTGGCACTCTCTGCTTTCCTGCGGACTCCATCCTCAAAAGCACCTGTTTTCGCTTTCGGCATCCTCAGGAGCAAAAAAGACAAACGTCCAGCTTTTGCTGCCACAGCAAAGGTGCCAGCGGGGAAAAGTAATGCTGGTTCTCACTGCCTCCTGGAACCCTTTCAAATGCCCCACACAATTTGGCCCTTTCTGCTTTCCTGCGGACTCCATCCTCAAAAGCACCTGTTTTCGCTTTCGGCAGCCTCCGGAGCAAAAAAGACAAACGTCCAGCTTTTGCTGCCACAGCAAAGGTGCCAGCGGGGAAAAGTGATGCTGGTCCTCACTGCCTCCTGGAACCCCTTCAAATGCCCCAGACAATTTTGCACTCTCTGCTTTTCTGCGGACTCCATCCTCAAAAGCACCTGTTTTCGCTTTCAGCAACCTCCGGAGCAAAAAAGACAAACGTCCAGTTTTGCTGACACAGCAAAGGTGCCAGCGGGGAAAAGTAATGCTGGTCTTCATTGCCTCCTGGAACTTCTTTAAATGCCCCAGACAATTTGGCCCTCTCTGCTTTCCTGCGGACTCCATCCTCAAAAGCACCTTTTTTCGCTTTCGGCAACCTCCGGAGCAAAAAAGACAAACGTCCAGCTTTTGCTGCCACAGCAAAGGTGCCAGCGGGGAAAAGTAATGCTGGTTCTCACTGCCTCCTGGAACTCTTTCAAATGCCACAGTCAATTTGGCTCTCTCTGCTTTCCTGTGGACTCCATCCTCAAAAGCATCTGTTTTCGCTTTCGGCAGCCTCCGGAGCAAAAAAGACAAACGTCCAGCTTTTGCTGCCACAGCAAAGGTGCCAGCGGGGAAAAGTAATGCTGGTTCTAACTGCCTCCTGGAACTCTTTCAAATGCCACAGACAATTTTGCACTCTCTGCTTTTCTGCGGACTCCATCCTCAAAAGCACCTGTTTTCGCTATCGGCAACCTCAGGAGCAAAAAAGACAAACGTCCAGCTTTTGCTGCCACAGCAAAGGTGCCAGCGGGGAAAAGTAATGCTGGTCCTCATTGCCTCCTGGAACCTCTTCAAATGCCCCAGACAATTTGGCCCTCTCTGCTTTCCTGCGGACTCCATCCTCAAAAGCACCTTTTTTCGCTTTCAGCAGCCTCCGGAGCAAAAAAGACAAACGTCCAGCTTTTGCTGCCACAGCAAAGGTGCCAGCGGGGAAAAGTAATGCTGGTTCTCACTGCCTCCTGGAACTCTTTCAAATGCCACAGACAATTTTGCACTCTCTGCTTTCCTGCAGACTCCATCCTCAAAAGCACCTGTTTTTGCTTTCGGCAGCCTCCGGAGCAAAAAAGACAAACGTCCAGCTTTTGCTGCCACAGCAAAGGTGCCAGCGGGGAAAAGTAATGCTGGTTCTCACTGCCTCTTGGAACCCCTTCAAATGCCCCAGACAATTTGGCCCTCTCTGCTTTCCTGCGGACTCCATCCTCAAAAGCACCTTTTTTCGCTTTCGGCAACCTCCGGAGCAAAAAAGAGAAACGTCCAGCTTTTGCTGCCACAGCAAAGGTGCCAGCGGGGAAAAGTAATGCTGGTTCTCACTGTCTCCTGGAACCCTTTCAAATGCCCGAGACAATTTGGCCCTCTCTGCTTTCCTGCGGACTCCATCCTCAAAAGCACCTTTTTTCATTTTCGGCGCCCTCCGGTGGTAAAAAGACAAACGTCCAGCTTTTGCTGCCACAGCAAAGGTGCCAGCGGGGAAAAGTGATGCTGGTCCTCACTGCCTCCTGGAACCCTTTCAAATGCCCCAGACAATTTGGCCCTCTCTGCTTTCCTACGGACTCTATCCTCAAAAGCACCTGTTTTCACTTTCGATGCCCTCCGGAGAAAAAAGACAAACGTCCAGCTTTTGCTGCCACAGCAAAGGGGCCAGCGGGGAAAAGTGATGCTGGTCCTCACTGCCTCCTGGAACCCCTTCAAATGCCCCAGACAATTTGGCCCCTCTGCTTTCCTGCGGACTCCATCCTCAAAAGCGCCGTTTTTCAATTTCGGCGGTGTTTGGAGCAAAAAGAAAAATGTCCAGCTTTTGCTGCCACAGCAAAGGTGCCAGCGGGGAAAAGTGATGCTGGTCCTCACTGCCTCCTGGAACCCCTTCAAATGCCACAGACAATTTGGCCCTCTCTGCTTTCCTGCGGACTCCATCCTCAAAAACACCTGTTTTCGCTTTCTGCAACCTCCGGAGAAAAAAAGACAAACGTCCAGCTTTTGCTGCCACAGCAAAGGTGCCAGCAGGGAAAAGTAATGCTGGTTCTCACTGCCTCCTGGAACCCCTTCAAATGCCCCAGACAATTTGGCCCTCTCTGCTTTCCTGCGGACTCCATCCTCAAAAGCACCTTTTTTCGCTTTCGGCAACCTCAAGAGCAAAAAAGACAAACGTCCAGCTTTTGCTGCCACAGCAAAGGTGCCAGCGGGGAAAAGTGATGCTGGTCCTCACTGCCTCCTGGAACCCCTTCAAATGCCCCAGAAAATTTGGCCCTCTCTGCTTTCCTGCGGACTCCATCCTCAAAAGCACCTTTTTTCACTTTTGGCACCCTCCGGTGGTAAAAAGACAAACGTCCAGCTTTTGCTGCCACAGCAAAGGTGCCAGCGGTGAAAAGTGATGCTGGGTCTCACTGCCTCCTGGAACCCTTTCAAATGCCCCAGACAATTTGGCCCTCTCTGCTTTCCTGCGGACTCCATCCTCAAAAGCACCTGTTTTCGCTTTCGGCAACCTCCGGAGCAAAAAAGACAAACGTCCAGCTTTTGCTGCCACAGCAAAGGTGCCAGCGGGGAAAAGTGATGCTGGTCCTCACTGCCTCCTGGAACCTCTTCAAATGCCCCAGACAATTTGGCCCTCTCTGCTTTCCTGCGGACTCCATCCTCAAAAGCACCTGTTTTCGCTTTCGGCAGCCTCCGGAGCAAAAAAGACAAACGTCCAGCTTTTGCTGCCACAGCAAAGGTGCCAGCGGGGAAAAGTGATGCTGGTCCCCATTGCCTCCTGGAACCTCTTCAAATGCCCCAGACAATTTGGCCCTCTCTGCTTTCCTGCGGACTATATCCTCAAAAGCACCTTTTTTCACTTTCGGCGCCCTCCGGTGGTAAAAAGACAAACGTCCAGCTTTTGCTGCCACAGCAAAGGTGCCAGCGGGGAAAAGTGATGCTGGTTGTCACTGCCTCCTGGAACCCTTTCAAATGCCACAGACAATTTGGCCCTCTCTGCTTTCCTGCGGACTCCATCCTCAAAAGCACCTGTTTTCGCTTTCGGCAACCTCCGGAGCAAAAAAGACAAACGTCCAGCTTTTGCTGCCACAGCAAAGGTGCCAGCGGGGAAAAGTGATGCTGGTCCTCACTGCCTCCTGGAACCTCTTCAAATGCCACAGACAATTTGGCCCTCTCTGCTTTCCTGCGGACTCCATCCTCAAAAGCACCTGTTTTCGCTTTCGGCAGCCTCCGGAGCAAAAAAGACAAACGTCCAGCTTTTGCTGCCACAGCAAAGGTGCCAGCGGGGAAAAGTGATGCTGGTCCTCACTGCCTCCTGGAACCTCTTCAAATGCCACAGATAATTTGGCCCTCTCTGCTTTCCTGCGGACTCCATCCTCAAAAGCACCTGTTTTCGCTTTCGGCAACCTTCGGAGCAAAAAAGACAAACGTCCAGCTTTTGCTGCCACAGCAAAGGTGCCAGCGGGGAAAAGTAATTCTGGTCTTCATTGCCTCCTGGAACTTCTTTAAATGCCCCAGACAATTTGGCCCTCTCTGCTTTCCTGCGGACTCCATCCTCAAAAGCACCTTTTTTCGCTTTCGGCAACCTCCGGAGCAAAAAAGACAAACGTCCAGCTTTTGCTGCCACAGCAAAGGTGCCAGCGGGGAAAGGTAATGCTGGTTCTCACTGCCTCCTGGAACCCCTTCAAATGCCCCAGACAATTTGGCCCTCTCTGCTTTCCTGCGGAATCTATCCTAAAAAGCGCCTTTTTTCACTTTCGGCGCCTTCCGGTGGTAAAAAGACAAACGTCCAGCTTTTGCTGTTGCAGCAAAGGTGCCAGCGGGGAAAAGTAATGCTGGTTCTCACTGCCTCCTGGAACTCTTTCAAATGCCCCAGACAATTTGGCCCTCTCTGCTTTTCTGCGGACTCCATCCTCAAAAGCACCTGTTTTCGCTTTCGGCAACCTCAGGAGCAAAAAAGACAAACGTCCAGCTTTTGCTGCCACAGCAAAGGTGCCAGCGGGGAAAAGTAATGCTGGTTCTCACTGTCTCCTGGAACCCTTTCAAATGCCCCAGACAATTTGGCACTCTCTGCTTTCCTGCGGACTCCATCCTCAAAAGCACCTGTTTTCGCTTTCGGCAACCTCCGGAGCAAAAAAGACAAACGTCCAGCTTTTGCTGCCACAGCAAAGGTGCCAGCGGGGAAAAGTAATGCTGGTCCTCATTGCCTCCTGGAACCTCTTCAAATGCCCCAGACAATTTGGCCCTCTCTGCTTTCCTGCGGACTCCATCCTCAAAAGCACCTTTTTTCGCTTTTGGCAGCCTCCGGAGCAAAAAAGACAAACGTCCAGCATTTGCTGCCACAGCAAAGGTGCCAGCGGGGAAAAGTAATGCTGGTTCTCACTGCCTCCTGGAACTCTTTCAAATGCCACAGACAATTTTGCACTCTCTGCTTTCCTGCGGACTCCATCCTCAAAAGCACCTGTTTTTGCTTTCGGCAGCCTCCGGAGCAAAAAAGACAAACGTCCAGCTTTTGCTGCCACAGCAAAGGTGCCAGTGGGGAAAAGTAATGCTGGTTCTCACTGCCTCCTGGAACCCTTTCAAATGCCACAGTCAATTTGGCTCTCTCTGCTTTCCTGCGGACTCCATCCTCAAAAGCACCTTTTTTCGCTTTCGGCAGCCTCCGGAGCAAAAAAGACAAACGTCCAGCTTTTGCTGCCACAGCAAAGGTGCCAGCGGGGAAAAGTAATGCTGGTTCACACTGCCTCCTGGAACTCTGTCAAATGCCACAGACAATTTTGCACTCTCTGCTTTCCTGCGGACTCCATCCTCAAAAGCACCTGTTTTTGCTTTCGGCAGCCTCCGGAGCAAAAAAGACAAACGTCCAGCTTTTGCTGCCACAGCAAAGGTGCCAGCGGGGAAAAGTAATGCTGGTTCTCACTGCCTCCTGGAACCCTTTCAAATGCCCCAGATAATTTGGCCCTCTCTGCTTTCCTGCGGACTCCATCCTCAAAAGCATCTGTTTTCGCTTTCGGCAACCTCCGGAGCAAAAAAGACAAACGTCCAGCTTTTGCTGCCACAGCAAAGGTGCCAGCGGGGAAAAGTAATGCTGGTTCTCACTGCCTCCTGGAACCCTTTCAAATGCCCCAGACAATTTGGCCCTCTCTGCTTTCCTGCGGACTCCATCCTCAAAAGCACCCTTTTTCGCTTTCGGCAGCCTCCGGAGCAAAAAAGACAAACGTCCAGCTTTTGCTGCCACAGCAAAGGTGCCAGCGGGGAAAAGTAATGCTGGTTCTCACTGCCTCCTGGAACCCTTTCAAATGCCACAGACAATTTGGCCCTCTCTGCTTTCCTGCGGACTCCATCCTCAAAAGCATCTGTTTTCGCTTTCGGCAACCTCCGGAGCAAAAAAGACAAACGTCCAGCTTTTGCTGCCACAGCAAAGGTGCCAGCGGGGAAAAGTAATGCTGGTTCTCACTGCCTCCTGGAACCCTTTCAAATGCCCCAGACAATTTGGCCCTCTCTGCTTTCCTGCGGACTCCATCCTCAAAAGCACCTGTTTTCGCTTTCGGCAGCCTCCGGAGCAAAAAAGACAAACGTCCAGCTTTTGCTGCCACAGCAAAGGTGCCAGCGGGGAAAAGTGATGCTGGTCCTCATTGCCTCTTGGAACCTCTTCAAATGCCCCAGACAATTTGGCCCTCTCTGCTTTCCTGCGGACTCCATCCTCAAAAGCACCTGTTTTCGCTTTCGGCAACCTCCGGAGCAAAAAAGACAAACGTCCAGCTTTTGCTGCCACAGCAAAGGTGCCAGCGGGGAAAAGTAATGCTGGTTCTCACTTCCTCCTGGAACCATTTCAAATGCCACAGACAATTTGGCCTTCTCTGCTTTCCTGCGGACTCCATCCTCAAAAGCACCTGTTTTCGCTTTCGGCAACCTCCGGAGCAAAAAAGACAAACGTCCAGCTTTTGCTGCCACAGCAAAGGTGCCAGCGGGGAAAAGTAATGCTGGTTCTCACTGCCTCCTGGAACCCCTTCAAATGCCCCAGACAATTTGGCTCTCTCTGCTTTCCTGCGGACTCTATCCTCAAAAGCGCCTTTTTTCACTTTCGGCGCCCTCCGGTGGTTAAAAGACAAACGTCCAGGTTTTGCTGCCGCAGCAAAGGTGCCAGCGGGGAAAAGTAATGCTGGTTCTCACTGCCTCCTGGAACCCTTTCAAATGCACCACACAATTTGGCCCTCTCTGCTTTCCTGCGGACTCCATCCTCAAAAGAACCTGTTTTCGCTTTCGGCAGCCTCAGGAGCAAAAAAGACAAACGTCCAGCTTTTGCTGCCACAGCAAAGGTGCCAGCGGGGAAAAGTAATGCTGGTTCTCACTGCCTCCTGGAACTCTGTCAAATGCCACAGACAATTTTGCACTCTCTGCTTTCCTGCGGACTCCATCCTCAAAAGCACCTGTTTTTGCTTTCGGCAGCCTCCGGAGCAAAAAAGACAAACGTCCAGCTTTTGCTGCCACAGCAAAGGTGCCAGCGGGGAAAAGTAATGCTGGTTCTCACTGCCTCCTGGAACTCTTTCAAATGCCACAGACAATTTGGCCCTCTCTGCTTTCCTGCGGACTCCATCCTCAAAAGCATCTGTTTTCGCTTTCGGCAACCTCCGGAGCAAAAAAGACAAACGTCCAGCTTTTGCTGCCACAGCAAAGGTGCCAGCGGGGAAAAGTAATGCTGGTTCTCACTGCCTCCTGGAACCCTTTCAAATGCCACAGACAATTTGGCCCTCTCTGCTTTCCTGCGGACTCCATCCTCAAAAGCAGCTGTTTTCGCTTTCGGCAGCCTCCGGAGCAAAAAAGACAAACGTCCAGGTTTTGCTGCCACAGCAAAGGTGCCAGCGGGGAAAAGTAATGCTGGTTCTCACTGCCTCCTGGAACCCTTTCAAATGCCCCAGACAATTTGGCCCTCTCTGCTTTCCTGCGGACTCCATCCTCAAAAGCACCTGTTTTCGCTTTCGGCAACCTCCGGAGCAAAAAAGACAAACGTCCAGCTTTTGCTGCCACAGCAAAGGTGCCAGCGGGGAAAAGTGATGCTGGTCCTCATTGCCTCTTGGAACCTCTTCAAATGCCACAGACAATTTGGCCCTCTCTGCTTTCCTGCGGACTCCATCCTCCAAAGCACGTGTTTTCGCTTTCGGCATCCTCAGGAGCAAAAAAGACAAACGTCCAGCTTTTGCTGCCACAGCAAAGGTGCCAGCGGGGAAAAGTAATGCTGGTTCTCACTGCCTCCTGGAACCCTTTCAAATGCACCACACAATTTGGCCCTCTCTGCTTTCCTGCGGACTCCATCCTCAAAAGAACCTGTTTTCGCTTTCGGCAGCCTCAGGAGCAAAAAAGACAAACGTCCAGCTTTTGCTGCCACAGCAAAGGTGCCAGCGGGGAAAAGTAATGCTGGTTCTCACTGCCTCCTGGAACTCTGTCAAATGCCACAGACAATTTTGCACTCTCTGCTTTCCTGCGGACTCCATCCTCAAAAGCACCTGTTTTTGCTTTCGGCAGCCTCCGGAGCAAAAAAGACAAACGTCCAGCTTTTGCTGCCACAGCAAAGGTGCCAGCGGGGAAAAGTAATGCTGGTTCTCACTGCCTCCTGGAACTCTTTCAAATGCCACAGACAATTTGGCCCTCTCTGCTTTCCTGCGGACTCCATCCTCAAAAGCATCTGTTTTCGCTTTCGGCAACCTCCGGAGCAAAAAAGACAAACGTCCAGCTTTTGCTGCCACAGCAAAGGTGCCAGCGGGGAAAAGTAATGCTGGTTCTCACTGCCTCCTGGAACCCTTTCAAATGCCACAGACAATTTGGCCCTCTCTGCTTTCCTGCGGACTCCATCCTCAAAAGCAGCTGTTTTCGCTTTCGGCAGCCTCCGGAGCAAAAAAGACAAACGTCCAGCTTTTGCTGCCACAGCAAAGGTGCCAGCGGGGAAAAGTAATGCTGGTTCTCACTTCCTCCTGGAACCCCTTCAAATACCCCAGTCAATTTGGCTCTCTCTGCTTTACTGCGGACTCCATCCTCAAAAGCACCTGTTTTCGCTTTCGGCAGCCTCCGGAGCAAAAAAGACAAACGTCCAGGTTTTGCTGCCACAGCAAAGGTGCCAGCGGGGAAAAGTAATGCTGGTTCTCACTGCCTCCTGGAACCCTTTCAAATGCCCCAGACAATTTGGCCCTCTCTGCTTTCCTGCGGACTCCATCCTCAAAAGCACCTGTTTTCGCTTTCGGCAACCTCCGGAGCAAAAAAGACAAACGTCCAGCTTTTGCTGCCACAGCAAAGGTGCCAGCGGGGAAAAGTGATGCTGGTCCTCATTGCCTCTTGGAACCTCTTCAAATGCCACAGACAATTTGGCCCTCTCTGCTTTCCTGCGGACTCCATCCTCCAAAGCACGTGTTTTCGCTTTCGGCATCCTCAGGAGCAAAAAAGACAAACGTCCAGCTTTTGCTGCCACAGCAAAGGTGCCAGCGGGGAAAAGTAATGCTGGTTCTCACTGCCTCCTGGAACCATTTCAAATGCCACAGACAATTTGCCCTTCTCTGCTTTCCTGCGGACTCCATCCTCAAAAGCATCTGTTTTCGCTTTCGGCAACCTCCGGAGCAAAAAAGACAAACGTCCAGCTTTTGCTGCCACAGCAAAGGTGCCAGCGGGGAAAAGTGATGCTGGTCCTCATTGCCTCTTAGAACCTCTTCAAATGCCACAGACAATTTGGCCCTCTCTGCTTTCCTGCGGACTCCATCCTCCAAAGGACGTGTTTTCGTTTTTGGCATCCTCAGGAGCAAAAAAGACAAACGTCCAGCTTTTGCTGCCACAGCAAAGGTGCCAGCGGGGAAAAGTAATGCTGGTTCTCACTGCCTCCTGGAACCATTTCAAATGCCCCAGACAATTTGCCCTTCTCTGTTCTCCTACGGACTCCATCGTCAAAAGCACCTGTTTTCGCTTTCGGCAACCTCCGGAGCAAAAAAGACAAACGTCCAGCTTTTGCTGCCACAGCAAAGGTGCCAGCGGGGAAAAGTAATGCTGGTTCTCACTGCCTTCTGGAACTCTGTCAAATGCCACAGACAATTTTGCACTCTCTGCTTTCCTGCGGACTCCATCCTCAAAAGCACCTGTTTTTGCTTTCGGCAGCCTCCGGAGCAAAAAAGACAAACGTCCAGCTTTTGCTGCCAAAGCAAAGGTGCCAGCGGGGAAAAGTAATGCTGGTTCTCACTGCCTCCTGGAACCCTTTCAAATGCACCACACAATTTGGCCCTCTCTGCTTTCCTGCGGACTCCATCCTCAAAAGCATCTGTTTTCGCTTTCGGCAACCTCGGAGCAAAAAATACAAACGTCCAGCTTTTGCTGCCACAGCAAAGGTGCCAGCGGGGAAAAGTAATGCTGGTTCTCACTGCCTCCTGGAACCCCTTCAAATGCCCCAGACAATTTAGCTCTCTCTGCTTTCCTGCGGACTCTATCCTCAAAAGCGCCTTTTTTCACTTTCGGCGCCCTCCGGTGGTTAAAAGACAAACGTCCAGGTTTTGCTGCCGCAGCAAAGGTGCCAGCGGGGAAAAGTAATGCTGGTTCTCACTGCCTCCTGGAACCCTTTCAAATGCACCACACAATTTGGCCCTCTCTGCTTTCCTGCGGACTCCATCCTCAAAAGCATCTGTTTTCGCTTTCGGCAGCCTCAGGAGCAAAAAAGACAAACGTCTTTGCTGCCACAGCAAAGGTGCCAGCGGGGAAAAGTAATGCTGGTTCTCACTGCCTCCTGGAACTCTGTCAAATGCCACAGACAATTTTGCACTCTCTGCTTTTCTGCGGACTCCATCCTCAAAAGCACCTGTTTTTGCTTTCGGCAACCTCCGGAGCAAAAAAGACAAACGTCCAGCTTTTGCTGCCACAGCAAAGGTGCCAGCGGGGAAAAGTAATGCTGGTTCTAACTGCCTCCTGGAACCCTTTCAAATGCCACAGACAATTTGGCCCTCTCTGCTTTCCTGCGGACTCCATCCTCCAAAGCACGTGTTTTCGCTTTCGGCATCCTCAGGAGCAAAAAAGACAAACGTCCAGCTTTTGCTGCCACAGCAAAGGTGCCAGCGGGGAAAAGTAATGCTGGTTCTCACTGCCTCCTGGAACCATTTCAAATGCCCCAGACAATTTGCCCTTCTCTGCTCTCCTACGGACTCCATCGTCAAAAGCACCTGTTTTCGCTTTCGGCAACCTCCGGAGCAAAAAAGACAAACGTCCAGCTTTTGCTGCCACAGCAAAGGTGCCAGCAGGGAAAAGTAATGCTGGTTCTCACTGCCTCCTGGAACTCTGTCAAATGCCACAGACAATTTTGCACTCTCTGCTTTCCTGTGGACTCCATCCTCAAAAGCACCTTTTTTCGCTTTCGGCAGCCTCCGGAGCAAAAAAGACAAACGTCCAGCTTTTGCTGCCACAGCAAAGGTGCCAGCGGGGAAAAGTAATGCTGGTTCTCACTGCCTCCTGGAACTCTGTCAAATGCCACAGACAATTTTGCACTCTCTGCTTTCCTGCGGACTCCATCCTCAAAAGCACCTGTTTTTGCTTTCGGCATCCTCAGGAGCAAAAAAGACAAACGTCCAGCTTTTGCTGCCACAGCAAAGGTGCCAGCGGGGAAAAGTAATGCTGGTTCTCACTGCCTCCTGGAACCCCTTCAAATGCCCAGACAATTTGGCTCTCTCTGCTTTCCTGCGGACTCTATCCTCAAAAGCGCCTTTTTTCACTTTCGGCGCCCTCCTGTGGTTAAAAGACAAACGTCCAGCTTTTGCTGCCACAGCAAAGGTGCCAGCGGGGAAAAGTAATGTTGGTTCTCACTGCCTCCTGGAACCCTTTCAAATGCACCACACAATTTGGCCCTCTCTGCTTTCCTGCGGACTCCACCCTCAAAAGAACCTGTTTTCGCTTTCGGCAGCCTCAGGAGCAAAAAAGACAAACGTCCAGGTTTTGCTGCCACAGCAAAGGTGCCAGCGGGGAAAAGTAATGCTGGTTCTCACTGCCTCCTGGAACTCTGTCAAATGCCACAGACAATTTTGCACTCTCTGCTTTCCTGCGGACTCCATCCTCAAAAGCACCTGTTTTTGCTTTCGGCAGCCTCCGGAGCAAAAAAGACAAACGTCCAGCTTTTGCTGCCACAGCAAAGGTGCCAGCGGGGAAAAGTAATGCTGGTTCTCACTGCCTCCTGGAACCCTTTCAAATGCCCCAGACAATTTGGCCCTCTCTGCTTTACTGCGGACTCCATCCTCAAAAGCATCTGTTTTCGCTTTCGGCAGCCTCCGGAGCAAAAAAGACAAACGTCCAGCTTTTGCTGCCACAGCAAAGGTGCCAGCGGGGAAAAGTAATGCTGGTTCTCACTGCCTCCTGGAACCCATTCAAATGCCACAGACAATTTGGCCCTCTCTGCTTTCCTGCGGACTCCATCCTCAAAAGCATCTGTTTTCGCTTTCGGCAACCTCCGGAGCAAAAAAGACAAACGTCCAGCTTTTGCTGCCACAGCAAAGGTGCCAGCGGGGAAAAGTAATGCTGGTTCTCACTGCCTCCTGGAACTCTTTCAAATGCCACAGACAATTTTGCACTCTCTGCTTTCCTGCAGACTCCATCCTCAAAAGCACCTGTTTTTGCTTTCGGCATCCTCAGGAGCAAAAAAGACAAACGTCCAGCTTTTGCTGCCACAGCAAAGGTGCCAGCAGGGAAAAGTAATGCTGGTTCTCACTGCCTCCTGGAACCCTTTCAAATGCCACAGACAATTTGGCCCTCTCTGCTTTCCTGCGGACTCCATCCTCAAAAGCACCTGTTTTCGCTTTCGGCAGCCTCCGGAGCAAAAAAGACAAACGTCCAGCTTTTGCTGCCACAGCAAAGGTGCCAGCGGGGAAAAGTAATGCTGGTTCTCACTTCCTCCTGGAACCCTTTCAAATACCACAGACAATTTGGCTCTCTCTGCTTTCCTGCGGACTCCATCCTCAAAAGCACCTTTTTTCGCTTTCGGCAACCTCCGGAGCAAAAAAGACAAACGTCCAGCTTTTGCTGCCACAGCAAAGGTGCCAGCGGGGAAAAGTAATGCTGGTTCTCACTGCCTCCTGGAACCCTTTCAAATGCACCACACAATTTGGCCCTCTCTGCTTTCCTGCGGACTCCATCCTCAAAAGCACCTGTTTTCGCTTTCGGCAACCTCCGGAGCAAAAAAGACAAACGTCCAGCTTTTGCTGCCACAGCAAAGGTGCCAGCGGGGAAAAGTGATGCTGGTCCTCATTGCCTCTTGGAACCATTTCAAATGCCACACAAAATTTGGCCTTCTCTGCTTTCCTGCGGACTCCATCCTCAAAAGCACCTGTTTTCGCTTTCGGCAACCTCCGGAGCAAAAAAGACAAACGTCCAGCTTTTGCTGCCACAGCAAAGGTGCCAGCGGGGAAAAGTAATGCTGGTTCTCACTTCCTCCTGGAACCCTTTCAAATGCCACAGACAATTTGGCTCTCTCTGCTTTACTGCGGACTCCATCCTCAAAAGCACCTGTTTTCGCTTTCGGCAGCCTCAGGAGCAAAAAAGACAAACGTCCAGCTTTTGCTGCCACAGCAAAGGTGCCAGCGGGGAAAAGTAATGCTGGTTCTCACTGCCTCCTGGAACTCTGTCAAATGCCACAGATAATTTTGCACTCTCTGCTTTCCTGCGGACTCCATCCTCAAAAGCACCTGTTTTCGCTTTCGGCATCCTCAGGAGCAAAAAAGACAAACGTCCAGCTTTTGCTGCCACAGCAAAGGTGCCAGCGGGGAAAAGTAATGCTGGTTCTCACTGCCTCCTGGAACCCATTCAAATGCCACAGACAATTTGGCCCTCTCTGCTTTCCTGCGGACTCCATCCTCAAAAGCACCTGTTTTTGCTTTCGGCAGCCTCCGGAGCAAAAAAGACAAACGTCCAGCTTTTGCTGCCACAGCAAAGGTGCCAGCGGGGAAAAGTAATGCTGGTTCTCACTGCCTCCTGGAACCCCTTCAAATGCCCAGACAATTTGGCTCTCTCTGCTTTCCTGCGGACTCTATCCTCAAAAGCGCCTTTTTTCACTTTCGGCGCCCTCCGGTGGTTAAAAGACAAACGTCCAGGTTTTGTTGCCGCAGCAAAGGTGCCAGCGGGGAAAAGTAATGCTGGTTCTCACTGCCTCCTGGAACCCTTTCAAATGCACCACACAATTTGGCCCTCTCTGCTTTCCTGCGGACTCCATCCTCAAAAGAACCTGTTTTCGCTTTCGGCAGCCTCAGGAGCAAAAAAGACAAACGTCCAGCTTTTGCTGCCACAGCAAAGGTGCCAGGCGGGAAAAGTAATGCTGGTTCTCACTGCCTCCTGGAACTCTGTCAAATGCCACAGACAATTTTGCACTCTCTGCTTTCCTGTGGACTCCATCCTCAAAAGCACCTTTTTTCGCTTTCGGCAGCCTCCGGAGCAAAAAAGACAAACGTCCAGCTTTTGCTGCCACAGCAAAGGTGCCAGCGGGGAAAAGTAATGCTGGTTCTCACTGCCTCCTGGAACTCTGTAAAATGCCACAGACAATTTTGCACTCTCTGCTTTCCTGCGGACTCCATCCTCAAAAGCACCTGTTTTTGCTTTCGGCATCCTCAGGAGCAAAAAAGACAAACGTCCAGCTTTTGCTGCCACAGCAAAGGTGCCAGCGGGGAAAAGTAATGCTGGTTCTCACTGCCTCCTGGAACCCCTTCAAATGCCCAGACAATTTGGCTCTCTCTGCTTTCCTGCGGACTCTATCCTCAAAAGCGCCTTTTTTCACTTTCGGCGCCCTCCTGTGGTTAAAAGACAAACGTCCAGCTTTTGCTGCCACAGCAAAGGTGCCAGCGGGGAAAAGTAATGTTGGTTCTCACTGCCTCCTGGAACCCTTTCAAATGCACCACACAATTTGGCCCTCTCTGCTTTCCTGCGGACTCCATCCTCAAAAGAACCTGTTTTCGCTTTCGGCAGCCTCAGGAGCAAAAAAGACAAACGTCCAGGTTTTGCTGCCACAGCAAAGGTGCCAGCGGGGAAAAGTAATGCTGGTTCTCACTGCCTCCTGGAACTCTGTCAAATGCCACAGACAATTTTGCACTCTCTGCTTTCCTGCGGACTCCATCCTCAAAAGCACCTGTTTTTGCTTTCGGCAGCCTCCGGAGCAAAAAAGACAAACGTCCAGCTTTTGCTGCCACAGCAAAGGTGCCAGCGGGGAAAAGTAATGCTGGTTCTCACTGCCTCCTGGAACCCTTTCAAATGCCACAGACAATTTGGCCCTCTCTGCTTTACTGCGGACTCCATCCTCAAAAGCATCTGTTTTCGCTTTCGGCAGCCTCCGGAGCAAAAAAGACAAACGTCCAGCTTTTGCTGCCACAGCAAAGGTGCCAGCGGGGAAAAGTAATGCTGGTTCTCACTGCCTCCTGGAACCCATTCAAATGCCACAGACAATTTGGCCCTCTCTGCTTTCCTGCGGACTCCATCCTCAAAAGCATCTGTTTTCGCTTTCGGCAACCTCCGGAGCAAAAAAGACAAACGTCCAGCTTTTGCTGCCACAGCAAAGGTGCCAGCGGGGAAAAGTAATGCTGGTTCTCACTGCCTCCTGGAACTCTTTCAAATGCCACAGACAATTTTGCACTCTCTGCTTTCCTGCAGACTCCATCCTCAAAAGCACCTGTTTTTGCTTTCGGCATCCTCAGGAGCAAAAAAGACAAACGTCCAGCTTTTGCTGCCACAGCAAAGGTGCCAGCAGGGAAAAGTAATGCTGGTTCTCACTGCCTCCTGGAACCCTTTCAAATGCCACAGACAATTTGGCCCTCTCTGCTTTCCTGCGGACTCCATCCTCAAAAGCACCTGTTTTCGCTTTCGGCAGCCTCCGGAGCAAAAAAGACAAACGTCCAGCTTTTGCTGCCACAGCAAAGGTGCCAGCGGGGAAAAGTAATGCTGGTTCTCACTTCCTCCTGGAACCCTTTCAAATACCACAGACAATTTGGCTCTCTCTGCTTTACTGCGGACTCCATCCTCCAAAGCACCTTTTTTCGCTTTCGGCAACCTCCGGAGCAAAAAAGACAAACGTCCAGCTTTTGCTGCCACAGCAAAGGTGCCAGCGGGGAAAAGTAATGCTGGTTCTCACTGCCTCCTGGAACCCTTTCAAATGCCCCAGACAATTTGGCCCTCTCTGCTTTCCTGCGGACTCCATCCTCAAAACACCTGTTTTCGCTTTCGGCAACCTCCGGAGCAAAAAAGACAAACGTCCAGCTTTTGCTGCCACAGCAAAGGTGCCAGCGGGGAAAAGTGATGCTGGTCCTCATTGCCTCTTGGAACCATTTCAAATGCCACACAAAATTTGGCCTTCTCTGCTTTCCTGCGGACTCCATCCTCAAAAGCACCTGTTTTTGCTTTCGGCAACCTCCGGAGCAAAAAAGACAAACGTCCAGCTTTTGCTGCCACAGCAAAGGTGCCAGCGGGGAAAAGTAATGCTGGTTCTCACTTCCTCCTGGAACCCTTTCAAATGCCACAGACAATTTGGCTCTCTCTGCTTTACTGCGGACTCCATCCTCAAAAGCACCTGTTTTCGCTTTCGGCAGCCTCAGGAGCAAAAAAGACAAACGTCCAGCTTTTGCTGCCACAGCAAAGGTGCCAGCGGGGAAAAGTAATGCTGGTTCTCACTGCCTCCTGGAACTCTGTCAAATGCCACAGATAATTTTGCACTCTCTGCTTTCCTGCGGACTCCATCCTCAAAAGCACCTGTTTTTGCTTTCGGCATCCTCAGGAGCAAAAAAGGCAAACGTCCAGCTTTTGCTGCCACAGCAAAGGTGCCAGCGGGGAAAAGTAATGCTGGTTCTCACTGCCTCCTGGAACCCATTCAAATGCCACAGACAATTTGGCCCTCTCTGCTTTCCTGCGGACTCCATCCTCAAAAGCACCTGTTTTTGCTTTCGGCAGCCTCCGGAGCAAAAAAGACAAACGTCCAGCTTTTGCTGCCACAGCAAAGGTGCCAGCGGGGAAAAGTAATGCTGGTTCTCACTGCCTCCTGGAACCCCTTCAAATGCCCAGACAATTTGGCTCTCTCTGCTTTCCTGCGGACTCTATCCTCAAAAGCGCCTTTTTTCACTTTCGGCGCCCTCCGGTGGTTAAAAGACAAACGTCCAGGTTTTGTTGCCGCAGCAAAGGTGCCAGCGGGGAAAAGTAATGCTGGTTCTCACTGCCTCCTGGAACCCTTTCAAATGCACCACACAATTTGGCCCTCTCTGCTTTCCTGCGGACTCCATCCTCAAAAGAACCTGTTTTCGCTTTCGGCAGCCTCAGGAGCAAAAAAGACAAACGTCCAGCTTTTGCTGCCACAGCAAAGGTGCCAGCCGGGAAAAGTAATGCTGGTTCTCACTGCCTCCTGGAACTCTGTCAAATGCCACAGACAATTTTGCACTCTCTGCTTTCCTGCGGAATCCATCCTCAAAAGCACCTGTTTTTGCTTTCGGCAGCCTCCGGAGCAAAAAAGACAAACGTCCAGCTTTTGCTGCCACAGCAAAGGTGCCAGCGGGGAAAAGTAATGCTGGTTCTCACTGCCTCCTGGAACCCTTTCAAATGCCACAGACAATTTGGCCCTCTCTGCTTTCCTGCGGACTCCATCCTCAAAAGCATCTGTTTTCGCTTTCGGCAACCTCCGGAGCAAAAAAGACAAACGTCCAGCTTTTGCTGCCACAGCAAAGGTGCCAGCGGGGAAAAGTAATGCTGGTTCTCACTGCCTCCTGGAACCCCTTCTAATGCCCCAGAAAATTTGGCTCTCTCTGCTTTCCTGCGGACTCTATCCTCAAAAGCGCCTTTTTTCACTTTCGGCGCCCTCCGGTGGTTAAAAGACAAACGTCCAGGTTTTGCTGCCGCAGCAAAGGTGCCAGCGGGGAAAAGTAAAGCTGGTTCTCACTGCCTCCTGGAACCCTTTCAAATGTCCCAGACAATTTTGCACTCTCTGCTTTCCTGCGGACTCCATCCTCAAAAGCACCTGTTTTCGCTTTCGGCAGCCTCCGGAGCAAAAAAGACAAACGTCCAGCTTTTGCTGCCACAGCAAAGGTGCCAGCGGGGAAAAGTAATGCTGGTTCTCACTGCCTCCTGGAACCCATTCAAATGCCACAGACAATTTGGCCCTCTCTGCTTTCCTGCGGACTCCATCCTCAAAAGCATCTGTTTTCGCTTTCGGCAACCTCCGGAGCAAAAAAGACAAACGTCCAGCTTTTGCTGCCACAGCAAAGGTGCCAGCGGGGAAAAGTAATGCTGGTTCTCACTGCCTCCTGGAACTCTTTCAAATGCCACAGACAATTTTGCACTCTCTGCTTTCCTGCGGACTCCATCCTCAAAAGCACCTGTTTTTGCTTTCGGCATCCTCAGGAGCAAAAAAGACAAACGTCCAGCTTTTGCTGCCACAGCAAAGGTGCCAGCAGGGAAAAGTAATGCTGGTTCTCACTTCTTCCTGGAACCCTTTCAAATACCACAGACAATTTGGCTCTCTCTGCTTTACTGCGGACTCCATCCTCAAAAGCACCTTTTTTCGCTTTCGGCAACCTCCGGAGCAAAAAAGACAAACGTCCAGCTTTTGCTGCCACAGCAAAGGTGCCAGCGGGGAAAAGTAATGCTGGTTCTCACTGCCTCCTGGAACCCTTTCAAATGCCACAGACAATTTGGCCCTCTCTGCTTTCCTGCGGACTCCATCCTCAAAAGCACCTGTTTTCGCTTTCGGCAACCTCCGGAGCAAAAAAGACAAACGTCCAGCTTTTGCTGCCACAGCAAAGGTGCCAGCGGGGAAAAGTGATGCTGGTCCTCATTGCCTCTTGGAACCATTTCAAATGCCACACAAAATTTGGCCTTCTCTGCTTTCCTGCGGACTCCATCCTCAAAAGCACCTGTTTTCGCTTTCGGCAACCTCCGGAGCAAAAAAGACAAACGTCCAGCTTTTGCTGCCACAGCAAAGGTGCCAGCGGGGAAAAGTAATGCTGGTTCTCACTTCCTCCTGGAACCCTTTCAAATGCCACAGACAATTTGGCTCTCTCTGCTTTACTGCGGACTCCATCCTCAAAAGCACCTGTTTTCGCTTTCGGCAGCCTCAGGAGCAAAAAAGACAAACGTCCAGCTTTTGCTGCCACAGCAAAGGTGCCAGCGGGGAAAAGTAATGCTGGTTCTCACTGCCTCCTGGAACTCTTCAAATGCCACAGACAATTTTGCACTCTCTGCTTTCCTGCGGACTCCATCCTCAAAAGCACCTGTTTTTGCTTTCGGCAGCCTCCGGAGCAAAAAAGACAAACGTCCAGCTTTTGCTGCCACAGCAAAGGTGCCAGCGGGGAAAAGTAATGCTGGTTCTCACTGCCTCCTGGAACCCTTTCAAATGCCACAGACAATTTGGCCCTCTCTGCTTTCCTGCGGACTCCATCCTCAAAAGCATCTGTTTTCGCTTTCGGCAGCCTCCGGAGCAAAAAAGACAAATGTCCAGCTTTTGCTGCCACAGCAAAGGTGCCAGCGGGGAAAAGTAATGCTGGTTCTCACTTCCTCCTGGAACCCTTTCAAATGCCACAGACAATTTGGCTCTCTCTGCTTTACTGCGGACTCCATCCTCCAAAGCACGTGTTTTCGCTATCGGCAGCCTCCGGAGCAAAAAAGACAAACGTCCAGCTTTTGCTGCCACAGCAAAGGTGCCAGCAGGGAAAAGTAATGCTGGTTCTCACTGCCTCCTGGAACCCTTTCAAATGCCCCAGACAATTTGGCCCTCTCTGCTTTCCTGCGGACTCCATCCTCAAAAGCACCTGTTTTCGCTTTCGGCAACCTCCGGAGCAAAAAAGACAAACGTCCAGCTTTTGCTGCCACAGCAAAGGTGCCAGCGGGGAAAAGTGATGCTGGTCCTCATTGCCTCTTGGAACCATTTCAAATGCCACACAAAATTTGGCCTTCTCTGCTTTCCTGCGGACTCCATCCTCAAAAGCACCTGTTTTCGCTTTCGGCAACCTCCGGAGCAAAAAAGACAAACGTCCAGCTTTTGCTGCCACAGCAAAGGTGCCAGCGGGGAAAAGTAATGCTGGTTCTCACTTCCTCCTGGAACCCTTTCAAATGCCACAGACAATTTGGCTCTCTCTGCTTTACTGCGGACTCCATCCTCAAAAGCACCTGTTTTCGCTTTCGGCAGCCTCAGGAGCAAAAAAGACAAACGTCCAGCTTTTGCTGCCACAGCAAAGGTGCCAGCGGGGAAAAGTAATGCTGGTTCTCACTGCCTCCTGGAACTCTGTCAAATGCCACAGATAATTTTGCACTCTCTGCTTTCCTGCGGACTCCATCCTCAAAAGCACCTGTTTTTGCTTTCGGCATCCTCAGGAGCAAAAAAGACAAACGTCCAGCTTTTGCTGCCACAGCAAAGGTGCCAGCGGGGAAAAGTAATGCTGGTTCTCACTGCCTCCTGGAACCCATTCAAATGCCACAGACAATTTGGCCCTCTCTGCTTTCCTGCGGACTCCATCCTCAAAAGCATCTGTTTTCGCTTTCGGCAGCCTCCGGAGCAAAAAAGACAAACGTCCAGGTTTTGCTGCCACAGCAAAGGTGCCAGCGGGGAAAAGTAATGCTGGTTCTCACTGCCTCCTGGAACTCTTCAAATGCCACAGACAATTTTGCACTCTCTGCTTTCCTGCGGACTCCATCCTCAAAAGCACCTGTTTTTGCTTTCGGCATCCTCAGGAGCAAAAAAGACAAACGTCCAGCTTTTGCTGCCACAGCAAAGGTGCCAGCGGGGAAAAGTAATGCTGGTTCTCACTTCCTCCTGGAACCCTTTCAAATGCCACAGACAATTTGGCTCTCTCTGCTTTACTGCGGACTCCATCCTCCAAAGCACGTGTTTTCGCTATCGGCAGCCTCCGGAGCAAAAAAGACAAACGTCCAGCTTTTGCTGCCACAGCAAAGGTGCCAGCAGGGAAAAGTAATGCTGGTTCTCACTGCCTCCTGGAACCCTTTCAAATGCCCCAGACAATTTGGCCCTCTCTGCTTTCCTGCGGACTCCATCCTCAAAAGCACCTGTTTTCGCTTTCGGCAACCTCCGGAGCAAAAAAGACAAACGTCCAGCTTTTGCTGCCACAGCAAAGGTGCCAGCGGGGAAAAGTAATGCTGGTTCTCACTGCCTCCTGGAACCCTTTCAAATGCCACAGACAATTTGGCCCTCTCTGCTTTCCTGCGGACTCCATCCTCAAAAGCACCTGTTTTCGCTTTCGGCAACCTCCGGAGCAAAAAAGACAAACGTCCAGCTTTTGCTGCCACAGCAAAGGTGCCAGCGGGGAAAAGTGATGCTGGTCCTCATTGCCTCTTGGAACCATTTCAAATGCCACACAAAATTTGGCCTTCTCTGCTTTCCTGCGGACTCCATCCTCAAAAGCACCTGTTTTCGCTTTCGGCAACCTCCGGAGCAAAAAAGACAAACGTCCAGCTTTTGCTGCCACAGCAAAGGTGCCAGCGGGGAAAAGTAATGCTGGTTCTCACTTCCTCCTGGAACCCTTTCAAATGCCACAGACAATTTGGCTCTCTCTGCTTTACTGCGGACTCCATCCTCAAAAGCACCTGTTTTCGCTTTCGGCAGCCTCAGGAGCAAAAAAGACAAACGTCCAGCTTTTGCTGCCACAGCAAAGGTGCCAGCGGGGAAAAGTAATGCTGGTTCTCACTGCCTCCTGGAACTCTTCAAATGCCACAGACAATTTTGCACTCTCTGCTTTCCTGCGGACTCCATCCTCAAAAGCACCTGTTTTTGCTTTCGGCAGCCTCCGGAGCAAAAAAGACAAACGTCCAGCTTTTGCTGCCACAGCAAAGGTGCCAGCGGGGAAAAGTAATGCTGGTTCTCACTGCCTCCTGGAACCCTTTCAAATGCCACAGACAATTTGGCCCTCTCTGCTTTCCTGCGGACTCCATCCTCAAAAGCATCTGTTTTCGCTTTCGGCAGCCTCCGGAGCAAAAAAGACAAATGTCCAGCTTTTGCTGCCACAGCAAAGGTGCCAGCGGGGAAAAGTAATGCTGGTTCTCACTTCCTCCTGGAACCCTTTCAAATGCCACAGACAATTTGGCTCTCTCTGCTTTACTGCGGACTCCATCCTCCAAAGCACGTGTTTTCGCTATCGGCAGCCTCCGGAGCAAAAAAGACAAACGTCCAGCTTTTGCTGCCACAGCAAAGGTGCCAGCAGGGAAAAGTAATGCTGGTTCTCACTGCCTCCTGGAACCCTTTCAAATGCCCCAGACAATTTGGCCCTCTCTGCTTTCCTGCGGACTCCATCCTCAAAAGCACCTGTTTTCGCTTTCGGCAACCTCCGGAGCAAAAAAGACAAACGTCCAGCTTTTGCTGCCACAGCAAAGGTGCCAGCGGGGAAAAGTGATGCTGGTCCTCATTGCCTCTTGGAACCATTTCAAATGCCACACAAAATTTGGCCTTCTCTGCTTTCCTGCGGACTCCATCCTCAAAAGCACCTGTTTTCGCTTTCGGCAACCTCCGGAGCAAAAAAGACAAACGTCCAGCTTTTGCTGCCACAGCAAAGGTGCCAGCGGGGAAAAGTAATGCTGGTTCTCACTTCCTCCTGGAACCCTTTCAAATGCCACAGACAATTTGGCTCTCTCTGCTTTACTGCGGACTCCATCCTCAAAAGCACCTGTTTTCGCTTTCGGCAGCCTCAGGAGCAAAAAAGACAAACGTCCAGCTTTTGCTGCCACAGCAAAGGTGCCAGCGGGGAAAAGTAATGCTGGTTCTCACTGCCTCCTGGAACTCTGTCAAATGCCACAGATAATTTTGCACTCTCTGCTTTCCTGCGGACTCCATCCTCAAAAGCACCTGTTTTTGCTTTCGGCATCCTCAGGAGCAAAAAAGACAAACGTCCAGCTTTTGCTGCCACAGCAAAGGTGCCAGCGGGGAAAAGTAATGCTGGTTCTCACTGCCTCCTGGAACCCATTCAAATGCCACAGACAATTTGGCCCTCTCTGCTTTCCTGCGGACTCCATCCTCAAAAGCATCTGTTTTCGCTTTCGGCAGCCTCCGGAGCAAAAAAGACAAACGTCCAGGTTTTGCTGCCACAGCAAAGGTGCCAGCGGGGAAAAGTAATGCTGGTTCTCACTGCCTCCTGGAACTCTTCAAATGCCACAGACAATTTTGCACTCTCTGCTTTCCTGCGGACTCCATCCTCAAAAGCACCTGTTTTTGCTTTCGGCATCCTCAGGAGCAAAAAAGACAAACGTCCAGCTTTTGCTGCCACAGCAAAGGTGCCAGCGGGGAAAAGTAATGCTGGTTCTCACTTCCTCCTGGAACCCTTTCAAATGCCACAGACAATTTGGCTCTCTCTGCTTTACTGCGGACTCCATCCTCCAAAGCACGTGTTTTCGCTATCGGCAGCCTCCGGAGCAAAAAAGACAAACGTCCAGCTTTTGCTGCCACAGCAAAGGTGCCAGCAGGGAAAAGTAATGCTGGTTCTCACTGCCTCCTGGAACCCTTTCAAATGCCCCAGACAATTTGGCCCTCTCTGCTTTCCTGCGGACTCCATCCTCAAAAGCACCTGTTTTCGCTTTCGGCAACCTCCGGAGCAAAAAAGACAAACGTCCAGCTTTTGCTGCCACAGCAAAGGTGCCAGCGGGGAAAAGTGATGCTGGTCCTCATTGCCTCTTGGAACCATTTCAAATGCCACACAAAATTTGGCCTTCTCTGCTTTCCTGCGGACTCCATCCTCAAAAGCACCTGTTTTCGCTTTCGGCAACCTCCGGAGCAAAAAAGACAAACGTCCAGCTTTTGCTGCCACAGCAAAGGTGCCAGCGGGGAAAAGTAATGCTGGTTCTCACTTCCTCCTGGAACCCTTTCAAATGCCACAGACAATTTGGCTCTCTCTGCTTTACTGCGGACTCCATCCTCAAAAGCACCTGTTTTCGCTTTCGGCAGCCTCAGGAGCAAAAAAGACAAACGTCCAGCTTTTGCTGCCACAGCAAAGGTGCCAGCGGGGAAAAGTAATGCTGGTTCTCACTGCCTCCTGGAACCCATTCAAATGCCACAGACAATTTGGCCCTCTCTGCTTTCCTGCGGACTCCATCCTCAAAAGCATCTGTTTTCGCTTTCGGCAGCCTCCGGAGCAAAAAAGACAAACGTCCAGCTTTTGCTGCCACAGCAAAGGTGCCAGCGGGGAAAAGTAATGCTGGTTCTCACTGCCTCCTGGAACTCTTCAAATGCCACAGACAATTTTGCACTCTCTGCTTTCCTGCGGACTCCATCCTCAAAAGCACCTGTTTTTGCTTTCGGCATCCTCAGGAGCAAAAAAGACAAACGTCCAGCTTTTGCTGCCACAGCAAAGGTGCCAGCGGGGAAAAGTAATGCTGGTTCTCACTTCCTCCTGGAACCCTTTCAAATGCCACAGACAATTTGGCTCTCTCTGCTTTACTGCGGACTCCATCCTCCAAAGCACGTGTTTTCGCTTTCGTCAACCTCCGGAGCAAAAAAGACAAACGTCCAGCTTTTGCTGCCACAGCAAAGGTGCCAGCAGGGAAAAGTAATGCTGGTTCTCACTGCCTCCTGGAACCCTTTCAAATGCCCCAGACAATTTGGCCCTCTCTGCTTTCCTGCGGACTCCATCCTCAAAAGCACCTGTTTTCGCTTTCGGCAACCTCCGGAGCAAAAAAGACAAACGTCTTGCTTTTGCTGCCACAGCAAAGGTGCCAGCGGGGAAAAGTGATGCTGGTCCTCATTGCCTCTTGGAACCATTTCAAATGCCACACAAAATTTGGCCTTCTCTGCTTTCCTGCGGACTCCATCCTCAAAAGCACCTGTTTTCGCTTTCGGCAACCTCCGGAGCAAAAAAGACAAACGTCCAGCTTTTGCTGCCACAGCAAAGGTGCCAGCGGGGAAAAGTAATGCTGGTTCTCACTGCCTCCTGGAACTCTTCAAATGCCACAGACAATTTTGCACTCTCTGCTTTCCTGCGGACTCCATCCTCAAAAGCACCTGTTTTCGCTTTCGGCAACCTCCGGAGCAAAAAAGACAAACGTCCAGCTTTTGCTGCCACAGCAAAGGTGCCAGCGGGGAAAAGTAATGCTGGTTCTCACTGCCTCCTGGAACCCCTTCAAATGCCCAGATAATTTGGCTCTCTCTGCTTTCCTGCGGACTCTATCCTCAAAAGCGCCTTTTTTCACTTTCGGCGCCCTCCGGTGGTTAAAAGACAAACGTCCAGGTTTTGTTGCCGCAGCAAAGGTGCCAGCGGGGAAAAGTAATGCTGGTTCTCACTGCCTCCTGGAACCCTTTCAAATGCACCACACAATTTGGCCCCCTCTGCTTTCCTGCGGACTCCATCCTCAAAAGAACCTGTTTTCGCTTTCGGCAGCCTCAGGAGCAAAAAAGACAAACGTCCAGCTTTTGCTGCCACAGCAAAGGTGCCAGCCGGGAAAAGTAATGCTGGTTCTCACTGCCTCCTGGAACTCTGTCAAATGCCACAGACAATTTTGCACTCTCTGCTTTCCTGCGGACTCCATCCTCAAAAGCACCTGTTTTTGCTTTCGGCAGCCTCCGGAGCAAAAAAGACAAACGTCCAGCTTTTGCTGCCACAGCAAAGGTGCCAGCGGGGAAAAGTAATGCTGGTTCTCACTGCCTCCTGGAACCCTTTCAAATGCCACAGACAATTTGGCCCTCTCTGCTTTCCTGCGGACTCCATCCTCAAAAGCATCTGTTTTCGCTTTCGGCAACCTCCGGAGCAAAAAAGACAAACGTCCAGCTTTTGCTGCCACAGCAAAGGTGCCAGCAGGGAAAAGTAATGCTGGTTCTCACTGCCTCCTGGAACCCCTTCAAATGCCCCAGAAAATTTGGCTCTCTCTGCTTTCCTGCGGACTCTATCCTCAAAAGCGCCTTTTTTCACTTTCGGCGCCCTCCGGTGGTTAAAAGACCAACGTCCAGGTTTTGCTGCCGCAGCAAAGGTGCCAGCGGGGAAAAGTAATGCTGGTTCTCACTGCCTCCTGGAACCCTTTCAAATGCACCACACAATTTGGCCCTCTCTGCTTTCCTGCGGACTCCATCCTCAAAAGCACCTGTTTTCGCTTTCGGCAGCCTCCGGAGCAAAAAAGACAAACGTCCAGCTTTTGCTGCCACAGCAAAGGTGCCAGCGGGGAAAAGTAATGCTGGTTCTCACTGCCTCCTGGAACCCATTCAAATGCCACAGACAATTTGGCCCTCTCTGCTTTCCTGCGGACTCCATCCTCAAAAGCACCTGTTTTCGCTTTCGGCAACCTCCGGAGCAAAAAAGACAAACGTCCAGCTTTTGCTGCCACAGCAAAGGTGCCAGCGGGGAAAAGTAATGCTGGTTCTCACTGCCTCCTGGAACTGTTTCAAATGCCACAGACAATTTTGCACTCTCTGCTTTCCTGTGGACTCCATCCTCAAAAGCACCTGTTTTTGCTTTCGGCATCCTCAGGAGCAAAAAAGACAAACGTCCAGCTTTTGCTGCCACAGCAAAGGTGCCAGCAGGGAAAAGTAATGCTGGTTCTCACTTCCTCCTGGAACCCTTTCAAATGCCACAGACAATTTGGCCCTCTCTGCTTTCCTGCGGACTCCATCCTCAAAAGCACCTGTTTTCGCTTTCGGCAGCCTCCGGAGCAAAAAAGACAAACGTCCAGCTTTTGCTGCCACAGCAAAGGTGCCAGCGGGGAAAAGTAATGCTGGTTCTCACTTCCTCCTGGAACCCTTTCAAATACCACAGACAATTTGGCTCTCTCTGCTTTACTGCGGACTCATCCTCAAAAGCACCTTTTTTCGCTTTCGGCAACCTCCGGAGCAAAAAAGACAAACGTCCAGCTTTTGCTGCCACAGCAAAGGTGCCAGCGGGGAAAAGTAATGCTGGTTCTCACTGCCTCCTGGAACTCTTTCAAATGCCCCAGACAATTTGGCCCTCTCTGCTTTCCTGCGGACTCCATCCTCAAAAGCACCTGTTTTCGCTTTCGGCAACCTCCGGAGCAAAAAAGACAAACGTCCAGCTTTTGCTGCCACAGCAAAGGTGCCAGCGGGGAAAAGTGATGCTGGTCCTCATTGCCTCTTGGAACCATTTCAAATGCCACACAAAATTTAGCCTTCTCTGCTTTCCTGCGGACTCCATCCTCAAAAGCACCTGTTTTCGCTTTCGGCAACCTCCGGAGCAAAGAAGACAAACGTCCAGCTTTTGCTGCCACAGCAAAGGTGCCAGCGGGGAAAAGTAATGCTGGTTCTCACTGCCTCCTGGAACCCTTTCAAATACCACAGAAAATTTGGCTCTCTCTGCTTTCCTGCGGACTCTATCCTCAAAAGCGCCTTTTTTCACTTTCGGCGCCCTCCGGTGGTTAAAAGACAAACGTCCAGGTTTTGCTGCCGCAGCAAAGGTGCCAGCGGGGAAAAGTAATGCTGGTTCTCACTGCCTCCTGGAACCCTTTCAAATGCACCACACAATTTGGCCCTCTCTGCTTTCCTGCGGACTCCATCCTCAAAAGCACCTGTTTTCGCTTTCGGCAGCCTCCGGAGCAAAAAAGACAAACGTCCAGCTTTTGCTGCCACAGCAAAGGTGCCAGCGGGGAAAAGTAATGCTGGTTCTCACTGCCTCCTGGAACCCTTTCAAATGCCCCAGACAATTTGGCCCTCTCTGCTTTCCTGCGGACTCCATCCTCAAAAGCACCTGTTTTCGCTTTCGGCAACCTCCGGAGCAAAAAAGACAAACGTCCAGCTTTTGCTGCCACAGCAAAGGTGCCAGCGGGGAAAAGTGATGCTGGTCCTCATTGCCTCTTGGAACCATTTCAAATTTCACACAAAATTTAGCCTTCTCTGCTTTCCTGCGGACTCCATCCTCAAAAGCACCTGTTTTCGCTTTCGGCAACCTCCGGAGCAAAAAAGACAAACGTCCAGCTTTTGCTGCCACAGCAAAGGTGCCAGCGGGGAAAAGTAATGCTGGTTCTCACTTCCTCCTGGAACCCTTTCAAATGCTACAGACAATTTGGCTCTCTCTGCTTTACTGCGGACTCCATCCTCAAAAGCACCTGTTTTCGCTTTCGGCAGCCTCAGGAGCAAAAAAGACAAACGTCCAGCTTTTGCTGCCACAGCAAAGGTGCCAGCGGGGAAAAGTAATGCTGGTTCTCACTGCCTCCTGGAACCCTTTCAAATGCCCCAGACAATTTTGCACTCTCTGCTTTCCTGCGGACTCCATCCTCAAAAGCACCTGTTTTTGCTTTCGGCAGCCTCCGGAGCAAAAAAGACAAACGTCCAGCTTTTGCTGCCACAGCAAAGGTGCCAGCGGGGAAAAGTAATGCTGGTTCTCACTGCCTCCTGGAACCCTTTCAAATGCTACAGACAATTTGGCCCTCTCTGCTTTCCTGCGGACTCCATCCTCAAAAGCATCTGTTTTCGCTTTCGGCAGCCTCCGGAGCAAAAAAGACAAACGTCCAGCTTTTGCTGCCACAGCAAAGGTGCCAGCGGGGAAAAGTAATGCTGGTTCTCACTTCCTCCTGGAACCCTTTCAAATGCCACAGACAATTTGGCTCTCTCTGCTTTACTGCGGACTCCATCCTCCAAAGCACGTGTTTTCGCTATCGGCAACCTCCGGAGCAAAAAAGACAAACGTCCAGCTTTTGCTGCCACAGCAAAGGTGCCAGCAGGGAAAAGTAATGCTGGTTCTCACTGCCTCCTGGAACCCTTTCAAATGCCCCAGACAATTTGGCCCTCTCTGCTTTCCTGCGGACTCCATCCTCAAAAGCACCTGTTTTCGCTTTCGGCAACCTCCGGAGCAAAAAAGACAAACGTCCAGCTTTTGCTGCCACAGCAAAGGTGCCAGCGGGGAAAAGTGATGCTGGTCCTCATTGCCTCTTGGAACCATTTCAAATGCCACACAAAATTTGGCCTTCTCTGCTTTCCTGCGGACTCCATCCTCAAAAGCACCTGTTTTTGCTTTCGGCAACCTCCGGAGCAAAAAAGACAAACGTCCAGCTTTTGCTGCCACAGCAAAGGTGCCAGCGGGGAAAAGTAATGCTGGTTCTCACTTCCTCCTGGAACCCTTTCAAATGCCACAGACAATTTGGCTCTCTCTGCTTTACTGCGGACTCCATCCTCAAAAGCACCTGTTTTCGCTTTCGGCAGCCTCAGGAGCAAAAAAGACAAACGTCCAGCTTTTGCTGCCACAGCAAAGGTGCCAGCGGGGAAAAGTAATGCTGGTTCTCACTGCCTCCTGGAACTCTGTCAAATGCCACAGATAATTTTGCACTCTCTGCTTTCCTGCGGACTCCATCCTCAAAAGCACCTGTTTTTGCTTTCGGCATCCTCAGGAGCAAAAAAGACAAACGTCCAGCTTTTGCTGCCACAGCAAAGGTGCCAGCGGGGAAAAGTAATGCTTGTTCTCACTGCCTCCTGGAACCCATTCAAATGCCACAGACAATTTGGCCCTCTCTGCTTTCCTGCGGACTCCATCCTCAAAAGCATCTGTTTTTGCTTTCGGCAGCCTCCGGAGCAAAAAAGACAAACGTCCAGCTTTTGCTGCCACAGCAAAGGTGCCAGCGGGGAAAAGTAATGCTGGTTCTCACTGCCTCCTGGAACTCTTCAAATGCCACAGACAATTTTGCACTCTCTGCTTTCCTGCGGACTCCATCCTCAAAAGCACCTGTTTTTGCTTTCGGCATCCTCAGGAGCAAAAAAGACAAACGTCCAGCTTTTGCTGCCACAGCAAAGGTGCCAGCGGGGAAAAGTAATGCTGGTTCTCACTTCCTCCTGGAACCCTTTCAAATGCCACAGACAATTTGGCTCTCTCTGCTTTACTGCGGACTCCATTCTCCAAAGCACGTGTTTTCGCTATCGGCAGCCTCCGGAGCAAAAAAGACAAACGTCCAGCTTTTGCTGCCACAGCAAAGGTGCCAGCGGGGAAAAGTAATGCTGGTTCTCACTGCCTCCTGGAACCCTTTCAAATGCCCCAGACAATTTGGCCCTCTCTGCTTTCCTGCGGACTCCATCCTCAAAAGCACCTGTTTTCGCTTTCGGCAACCTCCGGAGCAAAAAAAGACAAACGTCCAGCTTTTGCTGCCACAGCAAAGGTGCCAGCGGGGAAAAGTGATGCTGGTCCTCATTGCCTCTTGGAACCATTTCAAATGCCACACAAAATTTGGCCTTCTCTGCTTTCCTGCGGACTCCATCCTCAAAAGCACCTGTTTTCGCTTTCGGCAACCTCCGGAGCAAAAAAGACAAACGTCCAGCTTTTGCTGCCACAGCAAAGGTGCCAGCGGGGAAAAGTAATGCTGGTTCTCACTTCCTCCTGGAACCCTTTCAAATGCCACAGACAATTTGTCTCTCTCTGCTTTACTGCGGACTCCATCCTCAAAAGCACCTGTTTTCGCTTTCGGCAGCCTCAGGAGCAAAAAAGACAAACGTCCAGCTTTTGCTGCCACAGCAAAGGTGCCAGCGGGGAAAAGTAATGCTGGTTCTCACTGCCTCCTGGAACTCTGTCAAATGCCACAGATAATTTTGCACTCTCTGCTTTCCTGCGGACTCCATCCTCAAAAGCACCTGTTTTTGCTTTCGGCATCCTCAGGAGCAAAAAAGACAAACGTCCAGCTTTTGCTGCCACAGCAAAGGTGCCAGCGGGGAAAAGTAATGCTGGTTCTCACTGCCTCCTGGAACCCATTCAAATGCCACAGACAATTTGGCCCTCTCTGCTTTCCTGCGGACTCCATCCTCAAAAGCATCTGTTTTCGCTTTCGGCAGCCTCCGGAGCAAAAAAGACAAACGTCCAGCTTTTGCTGCCACAGCAAAGGTGCCAGCGGGGAAAAGTAATGCTGGTTCTCACTGCCTCCTGGAACTCTTTCAAATACAACAGACAATTTGGCTCTCTCTGCTTTACTGCGGACTCCATCCTCAAAAGCACCTTTTTTCGCTTTCGGCAACCTCCGGAGCAAAAAAGACAAACGTCCAGCTTTTGCTGCCACAGCAAAGGTGCCAGCGGGGAAAAGTAATGCTGGTTCTCACTGCCTCCTGGAACCCTTTCAAATGCCCCACACAATTTGGCCCTCTCTGCTTTCCTGCGGACTCCATCCTCAAAAGCACCTGTTTTCGCTTTCGGCAACCTCCGGAGCAAAAAAGACAAACGTCCAGCTTTTGCTGCCACAGCAAAGGTGCCAGCGGGGAAAAGTGATGCTGGTCCTCATTGCCTCTTGGAAGCATTTCAAATTTCACACAAAATTTAGCCTTCTCTGCTTTCCTGCGGACTCCATCCTCAAAAGCACCTGTTTTCGCTTTCGGCAACCTCCGGAGCAAAAAAGACAAACGTCCAGCTTTTGCTGCCACAGCAAAGGTGCCAGCGGGGAAAAGTAATGCTGGTTTTCACTTCCTCCTGGAACCCTTTCAAATGCTACAGACAATTTGGCTCTCTCTGCTTTACTGCGGACTCCATCCTCAAAAGCACCTGTTTTCGCTTTCGGCAGCCTCAGGAGCAAAAAAGACAAACGTCCAGCTTTTGCTGCCACAGCAAAGGTGCCAGCGGGGAAAAGTAATGCTGGTTCTCACTGCCTCCTGGAACCCTTTCAAATGCCCCAGACAATTTTGCACCTCTCTGCTTTCCTGCGGACTCCATCCTCAAAAGCACCTGTTTTTGCTTTCGGCAGCCTCCGGAGCAAAAAAGACAAACGTCCAGCTTTTGCTGCCACAGCAAAGGTGCCAGCGGGGAAAAGTAATGCTGGTTCTCACTGCCTCCTGGAACCCTTTCAAATGCTACAGACAATTTGGCCCTCTCTGCTTTCCTGCGGACTCCATCCTCAAAAGCATCTGTTTTCGCCTTTCGGCAGCCTCCGGAGCAAAAAAGACAAACGTCCAGCTTTTGCTGCCACAGCAAAGGTGCCAGCGGGGAAAAGTAATGCTGGTTCTCACTTCCTCCTGGAACCCTTTCAAATGCCACAGACAATTTGGCTCTCTCTGCTTTACTGCGGACTCCATCCTCCAAAGCACGTGTTTTCGCTATCGGCAACCTCCGGAGCAAAAAGACAAACGTCCAGCTTTTGCTGCCACAGCAAAGGTGCCAGCAGGGAAAAGTAATGCTGGTTCTCACTGCCTCCTGGAACCCTTTCAAATGCCCCAGACAATTTGGCCCTCTCTGCTTTCCTGCGGACTCCATCCTCAAAAGCACCTGTTTTCGCTTTCGGCAACCTCCGGAGCAAAAAAGACAAACGTCCAGCTTTTGCTGCCACAGCAAAGGTGCCAGCGGGGAAAAGTGATGCTGGTCCTCATTGCCTCTTGGAACCATTTCAAATGCCACACAAAATTTGGCCTTCTCTGCTTTCCTGCGGACTCCATCCTCAAAAGCACCTGTTTTTGCTTTCGGCAACCTCCGGAGCAAAAAAGACAAACGTCCAGCTTTTGCTGCCACAGCAAAGGTGCCAGCGGGGAAAAGTAATGCTGGTTCTCACTGCCTCCTGGAACCCTTTCAAATGCCCCAGACAATTTGGCCCTCTCTGCTTTCCTGCGGACTCCATCCTCAAAAGCACCTGTTTTCGCTTTCGGCAACCTCCGGAGCAAAAAAGACAAACGTCCAGCTTTTGCTGCCACAGCAAAGGTGCCAGCGGGGAAAAGTAATGCTGGTTCTCACTTCCTCCTGGAACCCTTTCAAATGCCACAGACAATTTGTCTCTCTCTGCTTTACTGCGGACTCCATCCTCAAAAGCACCTGTTTTCGCTTTCGGCAGCCTCAGGAGCAAAAAAGACAACGTCCAGCTTTTGCTGCCACAGCAAAGGTGCCAGCGGGGAAAAGTAATGCTGGTTCTCACTGCCTCCTGGAACTCTGTCAAATGCCACAGATAATTTTGCACTCTCTGCTTTCCTGCGGACTCCATCCTCAAAAGCACCTGTTTTGCTTTCGGCATCCTCAGGAGCAAAAAAGACAAACGTCCAGCTTTTGCTGCCACAGCAAAGGTGCCAGCGGGGAAAAGTAATGCTGGTTCTCACTGCCTCCTGGAACCCATTCAAATGCCACAGACAATTTGGCCCTCTCTGCTTTCCTGCGGACTCCATCCTCAAAAGCATCTGTTTTCGCTTTCGGCAGCCTCCGGAGCAAAAAAGACAAACGTCCAGCTTTTGCTGCCACAGCAAAGGTGCCAGCGGGGAAAAGTAATGCTGGTTCTCACTGCCTCCTGGAACTCTTCAAATGCCACAGACAATTTTGCACTCTCTGCTTTCCTGCGGACTCCATCCTCAAAAGCACCTGTTTTTGCTTTCGGCAGCCTCCGGAGCAAAAAAGACAAACGTCCAGCTTTTGCTGCCACAGCAAAGGTGCCAGCGGGGAAAAGTAATGCTGGTTCTCACTGCCTCCTGGAACCCTTTCAAATGCCCCAGACAATTTTGCACGCTCTGCTTTCCTGCGGACTCCATCCTCAAAAGCACCTTTTTTCGCTTTCGGCAGCCTCCGGAGCAAAAAAGACAAACGTCCAGCTTTTGCTGCCACAGCAAAGGTGCCAGCGGGGAAAAGTAATGCTGGTTCTCACTTCCTCCTGGAACCCTTTCAAATGTCACAGACAATTTGGCTCTCTCTGCTTTACTGCGGACTCCATCCTCCAAAGCACGTGTTTTCGCTATCGGCAGCCCTCCGGAGCAAAAAAGACAAACGTCCAGCTTTTGCTGCCACAGCAAAGGTGCCAGCAGGGAAAAGTAATGCTGGTTCTCACTGCCTCCTGGAACCCTTTCAAATGCCCCAGACAATTTGGCCCTCTCTGCTTTCCTGCGGACTCCATCCTCAAAAGCACCTTTTTTCGCTTTCGGCAGCCTCCGGAGCAAAAAAGACAAACGTCCAGCTTTTGCTGCCACAGCAAAGGTGCCAGCGGGGAAAAGTAATGCTGGTTCTCACTTCCTCCTGGAACCCTTTCAAATACCACAGACAATTTGGCTCTCTCTGCTTTACTGCGGACTCCATCCTCAAAAGCACCTTTTTTCGCTTTCGGCAACCTCAGGAGCAAAAAAGACAAACGTCCAGCTTTTGCTGCCACAGCAAAGGTGCCAGCGGGGAAAAGTGATGCTGGTCCTCATTGCCTCTTGGAACCTCTTCAAATGCCACAGACAATTTGGCCCTCTCTGCTTTCCTGCGGACTCCATCGTCCAAAGCACGTGTTTTCGCTTTCGGCATCCTCAGGAGCAAAAAAGACAAACGTCCAGCTTTTGCTGCCACAGCAAAGGTGCCAGCGGGGAAAAGTAATGCTGGTTCTCACTGCCTCCTGGAACAATTTCAAATGCCCCACACAATTTGGCCTTCTCTGCTTTCCTGCGGACTCCATCCTCAAAAGCACCTGTTTTCGCTTTCGGCAACCTCCGGAGCAAAAAAGACAAACGTCCAGCTTTTGCTGCCACAGCAAATGTGCCAGCGGGGAAAAGTAATGCTGGTTCTCACTTCCTCCTGGAACCTCTTCAAATGCCACAGACAATTTGGCCCTCTCTGCTTTCCTGCGGACTCCATCCTCAAAAGCACCTGTTTTCGCTTTCGGCATCCTCAAGGAGCAAAAGAGACAAACGTCCAGCTTTTGCTGCCACAGCAAAGGTGCCAGCGGGGAAAAGTAATGCTGGTTCTCACTGCCTCCTGGAACCATTTCAAATGCCCCACACAATTTGGCTTTCTCTGCTTTCCTGCGGACTCCATCCTCAAAAGCACCTGTTTTCGCTTTCGGCAACCTCCGGAGCAAAAAAGACAAACGTCCAGCTTTTGCTGCCACAGCAAAGGTGCCAGCGGGGAAATATAATGCTGGTTCTCACTTCCTCCTGGAACCCTTTTAAATGCCACAGACAATTTGGCCCTCTCTGCTTTACTGCGGACTCCATCCTCAAAAGCACCTGTTTTTGCTTTCGGCAGCCTCCGGAGCAAAAAAGACAAACGTCCAGCTTTTGCTGCCACAGCAAAGGTGCCAGCGGGGAAAAGTAATGCTGGTTCTCACTGCCTCCTGGAACCCATTCAAATGCCACAGACAATTTGGCCCTCTCTGCTTTCCTGCGGACTCCATCCTCAAAAGCATCTGTTTTCGCTTTCGGCAACCTCCGGAGCAAAAAAGACAAACGTCAGCTTTTGCTGCCACAGCAAAGGTGCCAGCAGGGAAAAGTAATGCTGGTTCTCACTGCCTCCCTGGAACTCTTTCAAATGCCACAGACAATTTTGCACTCTCTGCTTTCCTGCGGACTCCATCCTCAAAAGCACCTGTTTTTGCTTTCGGCATCCTCAGGAGCAAAAAAGACAAACGTCCAGCTTTTGCTGCCACAGCAAAGGTGCCAGCAGGCAAAAGTAATGCTGGTTCTCACTGCCTCCTGGAACCCTTTCAAATACCACAGACAATTTGGCTCTCTCTGCTTTACTGCGGACTCCATCCTCAAAAGCACCTTTTTTCGCTTTCGGCAACCTCCGGAGCAAAAAAGACAAACGTCCAGCTTCTGCTGCCACAGCAAAGGTGCCAGCAGGGAAAAGTAATGCTGGTTCTCACTGCCTCCTGGAACCCTTTCAAATGCCCCAGACAATTTGGCCCTCTCTGCTTTCCTGCGGACTCCATCCTCAAAAGCACCTGTTTTCGCTTTCGGCAGCCTCCGGAGCAAAAAAGACAAACGTCCAGCTTTTGCTGCCACAGCAAAGGTGCCAGCGGGGAAAAGTGATGCTGGTCCTCATTGCCTCTTGGAACCTCTTCAAATGCCCCAGACAATTTGGCCCTCTCTGCTTTCCTGCGGACTCCATCCTCCAAAGCACGTGTTTTCGCTTTCGGCAGCCTCCGGAGCAAAAAAGACAAACGTCCAGCTTTTGCTGCCACAGCAAAGGTGCCAGCGGGGAAAAGTAATGCTGGTTCTCACTGCCTCCTGGAACCCTTTCAAATGCCCCAGACAATTTGGCCCTCTCTGCTTTCCTGCGGACTCCATCCTCAAAAGCACCTGTTTTCGCTTTCGGCAACCTCCGGAGCAAAAAAGACAAACGTCCAGCTTTTGCTGCCACAGCAAAGGTGCCAGCGGGGAAAAGTGATGCTGGTCCTCATTGCCTCTTGGAACCTCTTCAAATGCCCCAGACAATTTGGCCCTCTCTGCTTTCTTGCGGACTCCATCCTCAAAAGCACCTGTTTTCGCTTTCGGCATCCTCCGGAGCAAAAAAGACAAACGTCCAGCTTTTGCTGCCACAGCAAAGGTGCCAGCGGGGAAAAGTAATGCTGGTTCTCACTTCCTCCTGGAAACCCTTTCAAATGCCCCAGACAATTTGGCCCTCTCTGCTTTCCTGCGGACTCCATCCTCAAAAGCACCTTTTTTCGCTTTCGGCATCCTCAGGAGCAAAAAAGACAAACGTCCAGCTTTTGCTGCCACAGCAAAGGTGCCAGCGGGGAAAAGTAATGCTGGTTCTCACTGCCTCCTGGAACCCTTTCAAATGCCACAGACAATTTGGCCCTCTCTGCTTTCCTGCGGACTCCATCCTCAAAAGCACCTTTTTTCGCTTTCGGCAGCCTCCGGAGCAAAAAAGACAAACGTCCAGCTTTTGCTGCCACAGCAAAGGTGCCAGCGGGGAAAAGTAATGCTGGTTCTCACTTCCTCCTGGAACCCTTTCAAATGCCACAGACAATTTGGCCCTCTCTGCTTTCCTGCGGACTCCATCCTCAAAAGCACCTGTTTTCGCTTTCGGCAACCTCCGGAGCAAAAAAGACAAACGTCCAGCTTTTGCTGCCACAGCAAAGGTGCCAGCGGGGAAAAGTAATGCTGGTTCTCACTGCCTCCTGGAACCCTTTCAAATGCCACAGTCAATTTGGCTCTCTCTGCTTTACTGCGGACTCCATCCTCAAAAGCACCTTTTTTCGCTTTCGGCAGCCTCCGGAGCAAAAAAGACAAACATCCAGCTTTTGCTGCCACAGCAAGGTGCCAGCGGGGAAAAGTAATGCTGGTTCTCACTGCCTTCTGGAACTCTGTCAAATGCCACAGACAATTTTGCACTCTCTGCTTCTTGCGGACTCCATCCCTCTAAAGCACCTGTTTTTGCTTTCGGCAGCCTCCGGAGCAAAAAAGACAAACGTCCAGCTTTTGCTGCCACAGCAAAGGTGCCAGCGGGGAAAAGTAATGCTGGTTCTCACTGCCTCCTGGAACCCATTCAAATGCCACAGACATTTGGCCCTCTCTGCTTTCCTGCGGACTCCATCCTCAAAAGCATCTGTTTTCGCTTTCGGCAGCCTCCGGAGCAAAAACGACAAACGTCCAGCTTTTGCTGCCACAGCAAAGGTGCCAGCGGGGAAAAGTAATGCTGGTTCTCACTGCCTCCTGGAACTCTTTCAAATGCCACAGACAATTTTGCACTCTCTGCTTTCCTGCGGACTCCATCCTCAAAAGCACCTGTTTTTGCTTTCGGCAGCCTCCGGAGCAAAAAAGACAAACGTCCAGCTTTTGCTGCCACAGCAAAGGTGCCAGCAGGGAAAAGTAATGCTGGTTCTCACTGCCTCCTGGAACCCTTTCAAATGCCACAGACAATTTGGCCCTCTCTGCTTTCCTGCGGACTCCATCCTCAAAAGCACCTGTTTTCGCTTTCGGCAGCCTCCGGAGCAAAAAAGACAAACGTCCCAGCTTTTGCTGCCACAGCAAAGGTGCCAGCGGGGAAAAGTAATGCTGGTTCTCACTTCCTCCTGGAACCCTTTCAAATACCACAGACAATTTGGCTCTCTCTGCTTTACTGCGGACTCCATCCTCAAAAGCACCTGTTTTCGCTTTCGGCAACCTCCGGAGCAAAAAAGACAAACGTCCAGCTTTTGCTGCCGCAGCAAAGGTGCCAGCGGGGAAAAGTGATGCTGGTCCTCATTGCCTCTTGGAACCTCTTCAAATGCCACAGACAATTTTGGCCCTCTCTGCTTTCCTGCGGACTCCATCCTCAAAAGCACGTGTTTTCGCTTTCGGCATCCTCAGGAGCAAAAAAGACAAACGTCCAGCTTTTGCTGCCACAGCAAAGGTGCCAGCGGGGAAAAGTAATGCTGGTTCTCACTGCCTCCTGGAACATTTTCAAATGCCCCACACAATTTGGCCTTCTCTGCTTTCCTGCGGACTCCATCTCAAAAGCACCTGTTTTCGCTTTCGGCAACCTCCGGAGCAAAAAAGACAAACGTCCAGCTTTTGCTGCCACAGCAAAGGTGCCAGCGGGGAAAAGTAATGCTGGTTCTCACTTCCTCCTGGAACCCTTTCAAATGCCACAGACAATTTGGCTCTCTCTGCTTTACTGCGGACTCCATACTCCAAAGCACCTTTTTTTCGCTTTCGGCAGCCTCCGGAGCAAAAAAGACAAACGTCCAGCTTTTGCTGCCACAGCAAAGGTGCCAGCGGGGAAAAGTAATGCTTGTTCTCACTGCCTCCTGGAACCCTTTCAAATGCCCCAGACAATTTGGCCCTCTCTGCTTTCCTGCGGACTCCATCCTCAAAAGCACCTGTTTTTGCTTTCGGCAGCCTCCGGAGCAAAAAAGACAAACGTCCAGCTTTTGCTGCCACAGCAAAGGTGAGCGGGGAAAAGTAATGCTGGTTCTCACTGCCTCCTGGAACCCTTTCAAATGCCACAGTCCAATTTGGCTCTCTCTGCTTTCCTGCGGACTCCATCCTCAAAAGCACCTTTTTTCGCTTTCGGCAGCCTCCGGAGCAAAAAAGACAAACGTCCAGCTTTTGCTGCCACAGCAAAGGTGCCAGCGGGGAAAAGTAATGCTGGTTCTCACTGCCTCCTGGAACTCTGTCAAATGCCACAGACAATTTTGCACTCTCTGCTTTCCTGCGGACTCCATCCTCAAAAGCACCTGTTTTTGCTTTCGGCAGCCTCCGGAGCAAAAAAGACAAACGTCCAGCTTTTGCTGCCACAGCAAAGGTGCCAGCGGGGAAAAGTAATGCTGGTTCTCACTGCCTCCTGGAACCCTTTCAAATGCCACAGACAATTTGGCCCTCTCTGCTTTCCTGCGGACTCCATCCTCAAAAGCATCTGTTTTCGCTTTCGGCAGCCTCCGGAGCAAAAAAGACAAACGTCCAGCTTTTGCTGCCACAGCAAAGGTGCCAGCGGGGAAAAGTAATGCTGGTTCTCACTGCCTCCTGGAACCCTTTCAAATGCCACAGACAATTTGGCTCTCTCTGCTTTACTGCGGACTCCATCCTCCAAAGCACGTGTTTTCGCTTTCGGCAGCCTCCGGAGCAAAAAAGACAAACGTCCAGCTTTTGCTGCCACAGCAAAGGTGCCAGCGGGGAAAAGTAATGCTGGTTCTCACTGCCTCCTGGAACCCTTTCAAATGCACCACACAATTTGGCCCTCTCTGCTTTCCTGCGGACTCCATCCTCAAAAGCACCTGTTTTCGCTTTCGGCAACCTCGGAGCAAAAAATACAAACGTCCAGCTTTTGCTGCCACAGCAAAGGTGCCAGCGGGGAAAAGTAATGCTGGTTCTCACTGCCTCCTGGAACCCCTTCAAATGCCCCAGACAATTTGGCTCTCTCTGCTTTCCTGCGGACTCTATCCTCAAAAGCGCCTTTTTTCACTTTCGGCGCCCTCCGGTGGTTAAAAGACAAACGTCCAGGTTTTGCTGCTACAGCAAAGGTGCCAGCGGGGAAAAGTAATGCTGGTTCTCACTGCCTCCTGGAACCCTTTCAAATGCACCACACAATTTGGCCCTCTCTGCTTTCCTGCGGACTCCATCCTCAAAAGAACCTGTTTTCGCTTTCGGCAGCCTCAGGAGCAAAAAAGACAAACGTCTTTGCTGCCACAGCAAAGGTGCCAGCGGGGAAAAGTAATGCTGGTTCTCACTGCCTCCTGGAACTCTGTCAAATGCCACAGACAATTTTGCACTCTCTGCTTTTCTGCGGACTCCATCCTCAAAAGCACCTGTTTTTGCTTTCGGCAACCTCCGGAGCAAAAAAGACAAACGTCCAGCTTTTGCTGCCACAGCAAAGGTGCCAGCGGGGAAAAGTAATGCTGGTTCTAACTGCCTCCTGGAACCCTTTCAAATGCCACAGACAATTTGGCCCTCTCTGCTTTCCTGCGGACTCCATCCTCCAAAGCACGTGTTTTCGCTTTCGGCATCCTCAGGAGCAAAAAAGACAAACGTCCAGCTTTTGCTGCCACAGCAAAGGTGCCAGCGGGGAAAAGTAATGCTGGTTCTCACTGCCTCCTGGAACCATTTCAAATGCCCCAGACAATTTGCCCTTCTCTGCTCTCCTACCGACTCCATCGTCAAAAGCACCTGTTTTCGCTTTCGGCAACCTCCGGAGCAAAAAAGACAAACGTCCAGCTTTTGCTGCCACAGCAAAGGTGCCAGCAGGGAAAAGTAATGCTGGTTCTCACTGCCTCCTGGAACTCTGTCAAATGCCACAGACAATTTTGCACTCTCTGCTTTCCTGCGGACTCCATCCTCAAAAGCACCTTTTTTCGCTTTCGGCAGCCTCCGGAGCAAAAAAGACAAACGTCCAGCTTTTGCTGCCACAGCAAAGGTGCCAGCGGGGAAAAGTAATGCTGGTTCTCACTGCCTCCTGGAACCCTTTCAAATGCCACAGACAATTTTGCACTCTCTGCTTTCCTGCGGACTCCATCCTCAAAAGCACCTGTTTTTGCTTTCGGCATCCTCAGGAGCAAAAAAGACAAACGTCCAGCTTTTGCTGCCACAGCAAAGGTGCCAGCGGGGAAAAGTAATGCTGGTTCTCACTGCCTCCTGGAACCATTTCAAATGCCCCAGACAATTTGCCCTTCTCTGCTCTCCTACGGACTCCATCGTCAAAAGCACCTGTTTTCGCTTTCGGCAACCTCCGGAGCAAAAAAGACAAACGTCCAGCTTTTGCTGCCACACCAAAGGTGCCAGCGGGGAAAAGTAATGCTGGTTCTCACTGCCTCCTGGAACCCTTTCAAATGCACCACACAATTTGGCCCTCTCTGCTTTCCTGCGGACTCCATCCTCAAAAGCACCTGTTTTCGCTTTCGGCAACCTCCGGAGCAAAAAAGACAAACGTCCAGCTTTTGCTGCCACAGCAAAGGTGCCAGCGGGGAAAAGTAATGCTGGTTCTCACTGCCTCCTGGAACCCCTTCAAATGCCCAGACAATTTGGCTCTCTCTGCTTTCCTGCGGACTCTATCCTCAAAAGCGCCTTTTTTCACTTTCGGCGCCCTCCGGTGGTTAAAAGACAAACGTCCAGCTTTTGCTGCCACAGCAAAGGTGCCAGCGGGGAAAAGTAATGTTGGTTCTCACTGCCTCCTGGAACCCTTTCAAATGCACCACACAATTTGGCCCTCTCTGCTTTCCTGCGGACTCCATCCTCAAAAGAACCTGTTTTCGCTTTCGGCAGCCTCAGGAGCAAAAAAGACAAACGTCCAGCTTTTGCTGCCACAGCAAAGGTGCCAGCGGGGAAAAGTAATGCTGGTTCTCACTGCCTCCTGGAACCCTTTCAAATGCCCCAGACAATTTTGCACTCTCTGCTTTCCTGCGGACTCCATCCTCAAAAGCACCTGTTTTCGCTTTCGGCAGCCTCCGGAGCAAAAAAGACAAACGTCCAGCTTTTGCTGCCACAGCAAAGGTGCCAGCGGGGAAAAGTAATGCTGGTTCTCACTGCCTCCTGGAACCCATTCAAATGCCACAGACAATTTGGCCCTCTCTGCTTTCCTGCGGACTCCATCCTCAAAAGCATCTGTTTTCGCTTTCGGCAACCTCCGGAGCAAAAAAGACAAACGTCCAGCTTTTGCTGCCACAGCAAAGGTGCCAGCGGGGAAAAGTAATGCTGGTTCTCACTGCCTCCTGGAACTCTTTCAAATGCCACAGACAATTTTGCACTCTCTGCTTTCCTGCGGACTCCATCCTCAAAAGCACCTGTTTTTGCTTTCGGCATCCTCAGGAGCAAAAAAGACAAACGTCCAGCTTTTGCTGCCACAGCAAAGGTGCCAGCAGGGAAAAGTAATGCTGGTTCTCACTGCCTCCTGGAACCCTTTCAAATGCCACAGACAATTTGGCCCTCTCTGCTTTCCTGCGGACTCCATCCTCAAAAGCACCTGTTTTCGCTTTCGGCAGCCTCCGGAGCAAAAAAGACAAACGTCCAGCTTTTGCTGCCACAGCAAAGGTGCCAGCGGGGAAAAGTAATGCTGGTTCTCACTTCCTCCTGGAACCCTTTCAAATACCACAGACAATTTAGCTCTCTCTGCTTTACTGCGGACTCCATCTTCAAAAGCACCTTTTTTCGCTTTCGGCAACCTCCGGAGCAAAAAAGACAAACGTCCAGCTTTTGCTGCCACAGCAAAGGTGCCAGCGGGGAAAAGTAATGCTGGTTCTCACTGCCTCCTGGAACCCCTTCAAATGCCCCAGACAATTTGGCCCTCTCTGCTTTCCTGCGGACTCCATCCTCAAAAGCACCTGTTTTCGCTTTCGGCAACCTCCGGAGCAAAAAAGACAAACGTCCAGCTTTTGCTGCCACAGCAAAGGTGCCAGCGGGGAAAAGTGATGCTGGTCCTCATTGCCTCTTGGAACCATTTCAAATGCCACACAAAATTTGGCCTTCTCTGCTTTCCTGCGGACTCCATCCTCAAAAGCATCTGTTTTCGCTTTCGGCAACCTCCGGAGCAAAAAAGACAAACGTCCAGCTTTTGCTGCCACAGCAAAGGTGCCAGCGGGGAAAAGTAATGCTGGTTCTCACTTCCTCCTGGAACCCTTTCAAATGCCACAGACAATTTGGCTCTCTCTGCTTTACTGCGGACTCCATCCTCAAAAGCACCTGTTTTCGCTTTCGGCAGCCTCAGGAGCAAAAAAGACAAACGTCCAGCTTTTGCTGCCACAGCAAAGGTGCCAGCGGGGAAAAGTAATGCTGGTTCTCACTGCCTCCTGGAACTCTGTCAAATGCCACAGTCAATTTGGCTCTCTCTGCTTTCCTGCGGACTCCATCCTCAAAAGCACCTGTTTTTGCTTTCGGCATCCTCAGGAGCAAAAAAGACAAACGTCCAGCTTTTGCTGCCACAGCAAAGGTGCCAGCGGGGAAAAGTAATGCTGGTTCTCACTGCCTCCTGGAACCCATTCAAATGCCACAGACAATTTGGCCCTCTCTGCTTTCCTGCGGACTCCATCCTCAAAAGCACCTGTTTTCGCTTTCGGCAGCCTCCGGAGCAAAAAAGACAAACGTCCAGCTTTTGCTGCCACAGCAAAGGTGCCAGCGGGGAAAAGTAATGCTGGTTCTCACTGCCTCCTGGAACTCTGTCAAATGCCACAGACAATTTTGCACTCTCTGCTTTCCTGCGGACTCCATCCTCAAAAGCACCTGTTTTTGCTTTCGGCAGCCTCCGGAGCAAAAAAAACAAACGTCCAGCTTTTGCTGCCAAAGCAAAGGTGCCAGCGGGGAAAAGTAATGCTGGTTCTCACTGCCTCCTGGAACCCTTTCAAATGCACCACACAATTTGGCCCTCTCTGCTTTCCTGCGGACTCCATCCTCAAAAGCATCTGTTTTCGCTTTCGGCAACCTCGGAGCAAAAAATACAAACGTCCAGCTTTCGCTGCCACAGCAAAGGTGCCAGCGGGGAAAAGTAATGCTGGTTCTCACTGCCTCCTGGAACCCCTTCAAATGCCCCAGACAATTTGGCTCTCTCTGCTTTCCTGCGGACTCTATCCTCAAAAGCGCCTTTTTTCACTTTCGGCGCCCTCCGGTGGTTAAAAGACAAACGTCCAGGTTTTGCTGCCACAGCAAAGGTGCCAGCGGGGAAAAGTAATGCTGGTTCTCACTGCCTCCTGGAACCCTTTCAAATGCACCACACAATTTGGCCCTCTCTGCTTTCCTGCGGACTCCATCCTCAAAAGAACCTGTTTTCGCTTTCGGCAGCCTCAGGAGCAAAAAAGACAAACGTCTTTGCTGCCACAGCAAAGGTGCCAGCGGGGAAAAGTAATGCTGGTTCTCACTGCCTCCTGGAACTCTGTCAAATGCCACAGACAATTTTGCACTCTCTGCTTTTCTGCGGACTCCATCCTCAAAAGCACCTGTTTTTGCTTTCGGCAACCTCCGGAGCAAAAAAGACAAACGTCCAGCTTTTGCTGCCACAGCAAAGGTGCCAGCGGGGAAAAGTAATGCTGGTTCTAACTGCCTCCTGGAACCCTTTCAAATGCCACAGACAATTTGGCCCTCTCTGCTTTCCTGCGGACTCCATCCTCCAAAGCACGTGTTTTCGCTTTCGGCATCCTCAGGAGCAAAAAAGACAAACGTCCAGCTTTTGCTGCCACAGCAAAGGTGCCAGCGGGGAAAAGTAATGCTGGTTCTCACTGCCTCCTGGAACCATTTCAAATGCCCCAGACAATTTGCCCTTCTCTGCTCTCCTACGGACTCCATCGTCAAAAGCACCTGTTTTCGCTTTCGGCAACCTCCGGAGCAAAAAAGACAAACGTCCAGCTTTTGCTGCCACAGCAAAGGTGCCAGCAGGGAAAAGTAATGCTGGTTCTCACTGCCTCCTGGAACTCTGTCAAATGCCACAGACAATTTTGCACTCTCTGCTTTCCTGCGGACTCCATCCTCAAAAGCACCTTTTTTCGCTTTCGGCAGCCTCCGGAGCAAAAAAGACAAACGTCCAGCTTTTGCTGCCACAGCAAAGGTGCCAGCGGGGAAAAGTAATGCTGGTTCTCACTTCCTCCTGGAACCCTTTCAAATGCCACAGACAATTTTGCACTCTCTGCTTTCCTGCGGACTCCATCCTCAAAAGCACCTGTTTTTGCTTTCGGCATCCTCAGGAGCAAAAAAGACAAACGTCCAGCTTTTGCTGCCACAGCAAAGGTGCCAGCGGGGAAAAGTAATGCTGGTTCTCACTGCCTCCTGGAACCCTTTCAAATGCACCACACAATTTGGCCCTCTCTGCTTTCCTGCGGACTCCATCCTCAAAAGCATCTGTTTTCGTTTTCGGCAACCTCCGGAGCAAAAAAGACAAACGTCCAGCTTTTGCTGCCACAGCAAAGGTGCCAGCGGGGAAAAGTAATGCTGGTTCTCAGTGCCTCCTGGAACCCTTTCAAATGCACCACACAATTTGGCCCTCTCTGCTTTCCTGCGGACTCCATCCTCAAAAGCACCTGTTTTCGCTTTCGGCAACCTCCGGAGCAAAAAAGACAAACGTCCAGCTTTTGCTGCCACAGCAAAGGTGCCAGCGGGGAAAAGTAATGCTGGTTCTCACTGCCTCCTGGAACCCCTTCAAATGCCCAGACAATTTGGCTCTCTCTGCTTTCCTGCGGACTCTATCCTCAAAAGCGCCTTTTTTCACTTTCGGCGCCCTCCGGTGGTTAAAAGACAAACGTCCAGCTTTTGCTGCCACAGCAAAGGTGCCAGCGGGGAAAAGTAATGCTGGTTCTCACTGCCTCCTGGAACTCTGTCAAATGCCACAGACAATTTTGCACTCTCTGCTTTCCTGCGGACTCCATCCTCAAAAGCACCTGTTTTTGCTTTCGGCAGCCTCCGGAGCAAAAAAGACAAACGTCCAGCTTTTGCTGCCACAGCAAAGGTGCCAGCGGGGAAAAGTAATGCTGGTTCTCACTGCCTCCTGGAACCCATTCAAATGCCACAGACAATTTGGCCCTCTCTGCTTTCCTGCGGACTCCATCGTCAAAAGCACCTGTTTTCGCTTTCGGCAACCTCCGGAGCAAAAAAGACAAACGTCCAGCTTTTGCTGCCACAGCAAAGGTGCCAGCAGGGAAAAGTAATGCTGGTTCTCACTGCCTCCTGGAACTCTGTCAAATGCCACAGACAATTTTGCACTCTCTGCTTTCCTGCGGACTCCATCCTCAAAAGCACCTTTTTTCGCTTTCGGCAGCCTCCGGAGCAAAAAAGACAAACGTCCAGCTTTTGCTGCCACAGCAAAGGTGCCAGCGGGGAAAAGTAATGCTGGTTCTCACTGCCTCCTGGAACCCTTTCAAATGCCACAGACAATTTGGCCCTCTCTGCTTTCCTGCGGACTCCATCCTCAAAAGCACCTGTTTTCGCTTTCGGCATCCTCAGGAGCAAAAAAGACAAACGTCCAGCTTTTGCTGCCACAGCAAAGGTGCCAGCGGGGAAAAGTAATGCTGGTTCTCACTGCCTCCTGGAACCCTTTCAAATGCACCACACAATTTGGCCCTCTCTGCTTTCCTGCGGACTCCATCCTCAAAAGCATCTGTTTTCGTTTTCGGCAACCTCCGGAGCAAAAAAGACAAACGTCCAGCTTTTGCTGCCACAGCAAAGGTGCCAGCGGGGAAAAGTAATGCTGGTTCTCAGTGCCTCCTGGAACCCTTTCAAATGCACCACACAATTTGGCCCTCTCTGCTTTCCTGCGGACTCCATCCTCAAAAGCACCTGTTTTCGCTTTCGGCAACCTCCGGAGCAAAAAAGACAAACGTCCAGCTTTTGCTGCCACAGCAAAGGTGCCAGCGGGGAAAAGTAATGCTGGTTCTCACTGCCTCCTGGAACCCCTTCAAATGCCCAGACAATTTGGCTCTCTCTGCTTTCCTGCGGACTCTATCCTCAAAAGCGCCTTTTTTCACTTTCGGCGCCCTCCGGTGGTTAAAAGACAAACGTCCAGCTTTTGCTGCCACAGCAAAGGTGCCAGCGGGGAAAAGTAATGCTGGTTCTCACTGCCTCCTGGAACTCTGTCAAATGCCACAGACAATTTTGCACTCTCTGCTTTCCTGCGGACTCCATCCTCAAAAGCACCTGTTTTTGCTTTCGGCAGCCTCCGGAGCAAAAAAGACAAACGTCCAGCTTTTGCTGCCACAGCAAAGGTGCCAGCGGGGAAAAGTAATGCTGGTTCTCACTGCCTCCTGGAACCCTTTCAAATGCCACAGACAATTTGGCCCTCTCTGCTTTCCTGCGGACTCCATCCTCAAAAGCATCTGTTTTCGCTTTCGGCAGCCTCCGGAGCAAAAAAGACAAACGTCCAGCTTTTGCTGCCACAGCAAAGGTGCCAGCGGGGAAAAGTAATGCTGGTTCTCACTGCCTCCTGGAACCCATTCAAATGCCACAGACAATTTGGCCCTCTCTGCTTTCCTGCGGACTCCATCCTCAAAAGCATCTGTTTTCGCTTTCGGCAACCTCCGGAGCAAAAAAGACAAACGTCCAGCTTTTGCTGCCACAGCAAAGGTGCCAGCGGGGAAAAGTAATGCTGGTTCTCACTGCCTCCTGGAACTCTTTCAAATGCCACAGACAATTTTGCACTCTCTGCTTTCCTGCAGACTCCATCCTCAAAAGCACCTGTTTTTGCTTTCGGCATCCTCAGGAGCAAAAAAGACAAACGTCCAGCTTTTGCTGCCACAGCAAAGGTGCCAGCAGGGAAAAGTGATGCTGGTCCTCATTGCCTCTTGGAACCATTTCAAATGCCACACAAAATTTGGCCTTCTCTGCTTTCCTGCGGACTCCATCCTCAAAAGCACCTGTTTTCGCTTTCGGCAAACTCCGGAGCAAAAAAGACAAACGTCCAGCTTTTGCTGCCACAGCAAAGGTGCCAGCGGGGAAAAGTAATGCTGGTTCTCATTTCCTCCTGGAACCCTTTCAAATGCCACAGACAATTTGGCTCTCTCTGCTTTACTGCGGACTCCATCCTCAAAAGCACCTGTTTTCGCTTTCGGCAGCCTCAGGAGCAAAAAAGACAAACGTCCAGCTTTTGCTGCCACAGCAAAGGTGCCAGCGGGGAAAAGTAATGCTGGTTCTCACTGCCTCCTGGAACTCTGTCAAATGCCACAGTCAATTTGGCTCTCTCTGCTTTCCTGCGGACTCCATCCTCAAAAGCACCTGTTTTTGCTTTCGGCATCCTCAGGAGCAAAAAAGACAAACGTCCAGCTTTTGCTGCCACAGCAAAGGTGCCAGCGGGGAAAAGTAATGCTGGTTCTCACTGCCTCCTGGAACCCATTCAAATGCCACAGACAATTTGGCCCTCTCTGCTTTCCTGCGGACTCCATCCTCAAAAGCATCTGTTTTCGCTTTCGGCAGCCTCAGGAGCAAAAAAGACAAACGTCCAGCTTTTGCTGCCACAGCAAAGGTGCCAGCGGGGAAAAGTAATGCTGGTTCTCACTGCCTCCTGGAACTCTTTCAAATGCCACAGACAATTTTGCACTCTCTGCTTTCCTGCGGACTCCATCCTCAAAAGCACCTGTTTTTGCTTTCGGCATCCTCAGGAGCAAAAAAGACAAACGTCCAGCTTTTGCTGCCACAGCAAAGGTGCCAGCAGGGAAAAGTAATGCTGGTTCTCACTGCCTCCTGGAACCCTTTCAAATGCCACAGACAATTTGGCCCTCTCTGCTTTCCTGCGGACTCCATCCTCAAAAGCACCTTCTTTCGCTTTCGGCAGCCTCCGGAGCAAAAAAGACAAACGTCCAGCTTTTGCTGCCACAGCAAAGGTGCCAGCAGGGAAAAGTAATGCTGGTTCTCACTGCCTCCTGGAACCCTTTCAAATGCCACAGACAATTTGGCCCTCTCTGCTTTCCTGCGGACTCCATCCTCAAAAGCACCTTCTTTCGCTTTCGGCAGCCTCCGGAGCAAAAAAGACAAACGTCCAGCTTTTGCTGCCACAGCAAAGGTGCCAGCGGGGAAAAGTAATGCTGGTTCTCACTGCCTCCTGGAACCCTTTCAAATACCACAGACAATTTGGCTCTCTCTGCTTTACTGCGGACTCCATCCTCCAAAGCACGTGTTTTTGCTATCGGCAGCCTCCGGAGCAAAAAAGACAAACGTCCAGCTTTTGCTGCCACAGCAAAGGTGCCAGCAGGGAAAAGTAATGCTGGTTCTCACTGCCTCCTGGAACCCTTTCAAATGCCCCAGACAATTTGGCCCTCTCTGCTTTCCTGCGGACTCCATCCTCAAAAGCACCTGTTTTCGCTTTCGGCAACCTCCGGAGCAAAAAAGACAAACATCCAGCTTTTGCTGCCACAGCAAAGGTGCCAGCGGGGAAAAGTGATGCTGGTCCTCATTGCCTCTTGGAACCATTTCAAATGCCACACAAAATTTAGCCTTCTCTGCTTTCCTGCGGACTCCATCCTCAAAAGCACCTGTTTTCGCTTTCGGCAACCTCCGGAGCAAAAAAGACAAACGTCCAGCTTTTGCTGCCACAGCAAAGGTTCCAGCGGGGAAAAGTAATGCTGGTTCTCACTTCCTCCTGGAACCCTTTCAAATGCTACAGACAATTTGGCTCTCTCTGCTTTACTGCGGACTCCATCCTCAAAAGCACCTGTTTTCGCTTTCGGCAGCCTCAGGAGCAAAAAAGACAAACGTCCAGCTTTTGCTGCCACAGCAAAGGTGCCAGCGGGGAAAAGTAATGCTGGTTCTCACTGCCTCCTGGAACCCTTTCAAATGCCACAGACAATTTTGCACTCTCTGCTTTCCTGCGGACTCCATCCTCAAAAGCACCTGTTTTTGCTTTCGGCAGCCTCCGGAGCAAAAAAGACAAACGTCCAGCTTTTGCTGCCACAGCAAAGGTGCCAGCGGGGAAAAGTAATGCTGGTTCTCACTGCCTCCTGGAACCCTTTCAAATGCCACAGTCAATTTGGCTCTCTCTGCTTTCCTGCGGACTCCATCCTCAAAAGCACCTTTTTTCGCTTTCGGCAGCCTCCGGAGCAAAAAAGACAAACGTCCAGCTTTTGCTGCCACAGCAAAGGTGCCAGCGGGGAAAAGTAATGCTGGTTCTCACTGCCTCCTGGAACTCTGTCAAATGCCACAGACAATTTTGCACTCTCTGCTTTCCTGCGGACTCCATCCTCCAAAGCACGTGTTTTCGCTTTCGGCATCCTCAGGAGCAAAAAAGACAAACGTCCAGCTTTTGCTGCCACAGCAAAGGTGCCAGCGGGGAAAAGTAATGCTGGTTCTCACTGCCTCCTGGAACTCTGTCAAATGCCACAGACAATTTTGCACTCTCTGCTTTCCTGCGGACTCCATCCTCAAAAGCACCTGTTTTTGCTTTCGGCAGCCTCCGGAGCAAAAAAGACAAACGTCCAGCTTTTGCTGCCACAGCAAAGGTGCCAGCGGGGAAAAGTAATGCTGGTTCTCACTGCCTCCTGGAACCCATTCAAATGCCACAGACAATTTGGCCCTCTCTGCTTTCCTGCGGACTCCATCCTCAAAAGCATCTGTTTTCGCTTTCGGCAACCTCCGGAGCAAAAAAGACAAACGTCCAGCTTTTGCTGCCACAGCAAAGGTGCCAGCGGGGAAAAGTAATGCTGGTTCTCACTGCCTCCTGGAACTCTTTCAAATGCCACAGACAATTTTGCACTCTCTGCTTTCCTGCAGACTCCATCCTCAAAAGCACCTGTTTTTGCTTTCGGCATCCTCAGGAGCAAAAAAGACAAACGTCCAGCTTTTGCTGCCACAGCAAAGGTGCCAGCAGGGAAAAGTGATGCTGGTCCTCATTGCCTCTTGGAACCATTTCAAATGCCACACAAAATTTGGCCTTCTCTGCTTTCCTGCGGACTCCATCCTCAAAAGCACCTGTTTTCGCTTTCGGCAAACTCCGGAGCAAAAAAGACAAACGTCCAGCTTTTGCTGCCACAGCAAAGGTGCCAGCGGGGAAAAGTAATGCTGGTTCTCATTTCCTCCTGGAACCCTTTCAAATGCCACAGACAATTTGGCTCTCTCTGCTTTACTGCGGACTCCATCCTCAAAAGCACCTGTTTTCGCTTTCGGCAGCCTCAGGAGCAAAAAAGACAAACGTCCAGCTTTTGCTGCCACAGCAAAGGTGCCAGCGGGGAAAAGTAATGCTGGTTCTCACTGCCTCCTGGAACTCTGTCAAATGCCACAGTCAATTTGGCTCTCTCTGCTTTCCTGCGGACTCCATCCTCAAAAGCACCTGTTTTTGCTTTCGGCATCCTCAGGAGCAAAAAAGACAAACATCCAGCTTTTGCTGCCACAGCAAAGGTGCCAGCGGGGAAAAGTAATGCTGGTTCTCACTGCCTCCTGGAACCCATTCAAATGCCACAGACAATTTGGCCCTCTCTGCTTTCCTGCGGACTCCATCCTCAAAAGCATCTGTTTTCGCTTTCGGCAGCCTCAGGAGCAAAAAAGACAAACGTCCAGCTTTTGCTGCCACAGCAAAGGTGCCAGCGGGGAAAAGTAATGCTGGTTCTCACTGCCTCCTGGAACTCTTTCAAATGCCACAGACAATTTTGCACTCTCTGCTTTCCTGCGGACTCCATCCTCAAAAGCACCTGTTTTTGCTTTCGGCATCCTCAGGAGCAAAAAAGACAAACGTCCAGCTTTTGCTGCCACAGCAAAGGTGCCAGCAGGGAAAAGTAATGCTGGTTCTCACTGCCTCCTGGAACCCTTTCAAATGCCACAGACAATTTGGCCCTCTCTGCTTTCCTGCGGACTCCATCCTCAAAAGCACCTTCTTTCGCTTTCGGCAGCCTCCGGAGCAAAAAAGACAAACGTCCAGCTTTTGCTGCCACAGCAAAGGTGCCAGCGGGGAAAAGTAATGCTGGTTCTCACTGCCTCCTGGAACTCTTTCAAATGCCATAGACAATTTTGCACTCTCTGCTTTCCTGCGGACTCCATCCTCAAAAGCACCTGTTTTTGCTTTCGGCATCCTCAGGAGCAAAAAAGACAAACGTCCAGCTTTTGCTGCCACAGCAAAGGTGCCAGCAGGGAAAAGTAATGCTGGTTCTCACTGCCTCCTGGAACCCTTTCAAATGCCACAGACAATTTGGCCCTCTCTGCTTTCCTGCGGACTCCATCCTCAAAAGCACCTTCTTTCGCTTTCGGCAGCCTCCGGAGCAAAAAAGACAAACGTCCAGCTTTTGCTGCCACAGCAAAGGTGCCAGCGGGGAAAAGTAATGCTGGTTCTCACTGCCTCCTGGAACCCTTTCAAATACCACAGACAATTTGGCTCTCTCTGCTTTACTGCGGACTCCATCCTCAAAAGCACCTTTTTTCGCTTTCGGCAACCTCCGGAGCAAAAAAGACAAACGTCCAGCTTTTAATGCCACAGCAAAGGTGCCAGCGGGGAAAAGTAATGCTGGTTCTCACTGCCTCCTGGAACCCTTTCAAATGCCCCAGACAATTTGGCCCTCTCTGCTTTCCTGCGGACTCCATCCTCAAAAGCACCTGTTTTCGCTTTCGGCAACCTCCGGAGCAAAAAAGACAAACATCCAGCTTTTGCTGCCACAGCAAAGGTGCCAGCGGGGAAAAGTGATGCTGGTCCTCATTGCCTCTTGGAACCATTTCAAATGCCACACAAAATTTAGCCTTCTCTGCTTTCCTGCGGACTCCATCCTCAAAAGCACCTGTTTTCGCTTTCGGCAACCTCCGGAGCAAAAAGACAAACGTCCAGCTTTTGCTGCCACAGCAAAGGTGCCAGCGGGGAAAGTAATGCTGGTTCTCACTTCCTCCTGGAACCCTTTCAAATGCTACAGACAATTTGGCTCTCTCTGCTTTCCTGCGGACTCCATCCTCAAAAGCACCTGTTTTCGCTTTCGGCAGCCTCAGGAGCAAAAAAGACAAACGTCCAGCTTTTGCTGCCACAGCAAAGGTGCCAGCGGGGAAAAGTAATGCTGGTTCTCACTGCCTCCTGGAACCCTTTCAAATGCCACAGACAATTTTGCACTCTCTGCTTTCCTGCGGACTCCATCCTCAAAAGCACCTGTTTTTGCTTTCGGCAGCCTCCGGAGCAAAAAAGACAAACGTCCAGCTTTTGCTGCCACAGCAAAGGTGCCAGCGGGGAAAAGTAATGCTGGTTCTCACTGCCTCCTGGAACCCTTTCAAATGCCACAGTCAATTTGGCTCTCTCTGCTTTCCTGCGGACTCCATCCTCAAAAGCACCTTTTTTCGCTTTCGGCAGCCTCCGGAGCAAAAAAGACAAACGTCCAGCTTTTGCTGCCACAGCAAAGGTGCCAGCGGGGAAAAGTAATGCTGGTTCTCACTGCCTCCTGGAACTCTGTCAAATGCCACAGACAATTTTGCACTCTCTGCTTTCCTGCGGACTCCATCCTCAAAAGCACCTGTTTTTGATTTCGGCAGCCTCCGGAGCAAAAAAGACAAACGTCCAGCTTTTGCTGCCACAGCAAAGGTGCCAGCGGGGAAAAGTAATGCTGGTTCTCACTGCCTCCTGGAACTCTGTCAAATGCCACAGACAATTTTGCACTCTCTGCTTTCCTGCGGACTCCATCCTCAAAAGCACCTGTTTTTGCTTTCGGCAGCCTCCGGAGCAAAAAAGACAAACGTCCAGCTTTTGCTGCCACAGCAAAGGTGCCAGCGGGGAAAAGTAATGCTGGTCCTCATTGCCTCCTGGAACCCTTTCAAATGCCACAGACAATTTGGCCCTCTCTGCTTTCCTGCGGACTCCATCCTCAAAAGCATCTGTTTTCGCTTTCGGCAGCCTCCGGAGCAAAAAAGACAAACGTCCAGCTTTTGCTGCCACAGCAAAGGTGCCAGCGGGGAAAAGTAATGCTGGTTCTCACTTCCTCCTGGAACCCTTTCAAATGCCACAGACAATTTGGCTCTCTCTGCTTTACTGCGGACTCCATCCTCCAAAGCACGTGTTTTTGCTATCGGCAGCCTCCGGAGCAAAAAAGACAAACGTCCAGCTTTTGCTGCCACAGCAAAGGTGCCAGCAGGGAAAAGTGATGCTGGTCCTCATTGCCTCTTGGAACCATTTCAAATGCCACACAAAATTTGGCCTTCTCTGCTTTCCTGCGGACTCCATCCTCAAAAGCACCTGTTTTCGCTTTCGGCAACCTCCGGAGCAAAAAAGACAAACGTCCAGCTTTTGCTGCCACAGCAAAGGTGCCAGCGGGGAAAAGTAATGCTGGTTCTCACTTCCTCCTGGAACCCTTTCAAATGCCACAGACAATTTGGCTCTCTCTGCTTTACTGCGGACTCCATCCTCAAAAGCACCTGTTTTCGCTTTCGGCAGCCTCCGGAGCAAAAAAGACAAACGTCCAGCTTTTGCTGCCACAGCAAAGGTGCCAGCGGGGAAAAGTAATGCTGGTTCTCACTGCCTCCTGGAACTCTGTCAAATGCCACAGATAATTTTGCACTCTCTGCTTTCCTGCGGACTCCATCCTCAAAAGCACCTGTTTTTGCTTTCGGCATCCTCAGGAGCAAAAAAGACAAACGTCCAGCTTTTGCTGCCACAGCAAAGGTGCCAGCGGGGAAAAGTAATGCTGGTTCTCACTGCCTCCTGGAACCCATTCAAATGGAACAGACAATTTGGCCCTCTCTGCTTTCCTGCGGACTCCATCCTCAAAAGCATCTGTTTTCGATTTCGGCAGCCTCCGGAGCAAAAAAGACAAACGTCCAGGTTTTGCTGCCACAGCAAAGGTGCCAGCGGGGAAAAGTAATGCTGGTTCTCACTGCCTCCTGGAACTCTTCAAATGCCACAGACAATTTTGCACTCTCTGCTTTCCTGCGGACTCCATCCTCAAAAGCACCTGTTTTTGCTTTCGGCATCCTCAGGAGCAAAAAAGACAAACGTCCAGCTTTTGCTGCCACAGCAAAGGTGCCAGCGGGGAAAAGTAATGCTGGTTCTCACTGCCTCCTGGAACCCTTTCAAATACCACAGACAATTTGGCTCTCTCTGCTTTCCTGCGGACTCCATCCTCAAAAGCACCTTTTTTCGCTTTCGGCAGCCTCCGGAGCAAAAAAGACAAACGTCCAGCTTTTGCTGCCACAGCAAAGGTGCCAGCGGGGAAAAGTAATGCTGGTTCTCACTGCCTCCTGGAACTCTGTCAAATGCCACAGACAATTTTGCACTCTCTGCTTTCCTGCGGACTCCATCCTCAAAAGCACCTGTTTTTGATTTCGGCAGCCTCCGGAGCAAAAAAGACAAACGTCCAGCTTTTGCTGCCACAGCAAAGGTGCCAGCGGGGAAAAGTAATGCTGGTTCTCACTGCCTCCTGGAACTCTGTCAAATGCCACAGACAATTTTGCACTCTCTGCTTTCCTGCGGACTCCATCCTCAAAAGCACCTGTTTTTGCTTTCGGCAGCCTCCGGAGCAAAAAAGACAAACGTCCAGCTTTTGCTGCCACAGCAAAGGTGCCAGCGGGGAAAAGTAATGCTGGTCCTCATTGCCTCCTGGAACCCTTTCAAATGCCACAGACAATTTGGCCCTCTCTGCTTTCCTGCGGACTCCATCCTCAAAAGCATCTGTTTTCGCTTTCGGCAGCCTCCGGAGCAAAAAAGACAAACGTCCAGCTTTTGCTGCCACAGCAAAGGTGCCAGCGGGGAAAAGTAATGCTGGTTCTCACTTCCTCCTGGAACCCTTTCAAATGCCACAGACAATTTGGCTCTCTCTGCTTTACTGCGGACTCCATCCTCCAAAGCACGTGTTTTTGCTATCGGCAGCCTCCGGAGCAAAAAAGACAAACGTCCAGCTTTTGCTGCCACAGCAAAGGTGCCAGCAGGGAAAAGTGATGCTGGTCCTCATTGCCTCTTGGAACCATTTCAAATGCCACACAAAATTTGGCCTTCTCTGCTTTCCTGCGGACTCCATCCTCAAAAGCACCTGTTTTCGCTTTCGGCAACCTCCGGAGCAAAAAAGACAAACGTCCAGCTTTTGCTGCCACAGCAAAGGTGCCAGCGGGGAAAAGTAATGCTGGTTCTCACTTCCTCCTGGAACCCTTTCAAATGCCACAGACAATTTGGCTCTCTCTGCTTTACTGCGGACTCCATCCTCAAAAGCACCTGTTTTCGCTTTCGGCAGCCTCCGGAGCAAAAAAGACAAACGTCCAGCTTTTGCTGCCACAGCAAAGGTGCCAGCGGGGAAAAGTAATGCTGGTTCTCACTGCCTCCTGGAACTCTGTCAAATGCCACAGATAATTTTGCACTCTCTGCTTTCCTGCGGACTCCATCCTCAAAAGCACCTGTTTTTGCTTTCGGCATCCTCAGGAGCAAAAAAGACAAACGTCCAGCTTTTGCTGCCACAGCAAAGGTGCCAGCGGGGAAAAGTAATGCTGGTTCTCACTGCCTCCTGGAACCCATTCAAATGGAACAGACAATTTGGCCCTCTCTGCTTTCCTGCGGACTCCATCCTCAAAAGCATCTGTTTTCGATTTCGGCAGCCTCCGGAGCAAAAAAGACAAACGTCCAGGTTTTGCTGCCACAGCAAAGGTGCCAGCGGGGAAAAGTAATGCTGGTTCTCACTGCCTCCTGGAACTCTTCAAATGCCACAGACAATTTTGCACTCTCTGCTTTCCTGCGGACTCCATCCTCAAAAGCACCTGTTTTTGCTTTCGGCATCCTCAGGAGCAAAAAAGACAAACGTCCAGCTTTTGCTGCCACAGCAAAGGTGCCAGCGGGGAAAAGTAATGCTGGTTCTCACTGCCTCCTGGAACCCTTTCAAATACCACAGACAATTTGGCTCTCTCTGCTTTACTGCGGACTCCATCCTCAAAAGCACCTTTTTTCGCTTTCGGCAACCTCCGGAGCAAAAAAGACAAACGTCCAGCTTTTACTGCCACAGCAAAGGTGCCAGCGGGGAAAAGTAATGCTGGTTCTCACTGCCTCCTGGAACCCTTTCAAATGCCCCAGACAATTTGGCCCTCTCTGCTTTCCTGCGGACTCCATCCTCAAAAGCACCTGTTTTCGCTTTCGGCAACCTCAGGAGCAAAAAAGACAAACGTCCAGCTTTTGCTACCACAGCAAAGGTGCCAGCGGGGAAAAGTGATGCTGGTCCTCATTGCCTCTTGGAACCATTTCAAATGCCACACAAAATTTAGCCTTCTCTGCTTTCCTGCGGACTCCATCCTCAAAAGCACCTGTTTTCGCTTTCGGCAACCTCCGGAGCAAAAAAGACAAACGTCCAGCTTTTGCTGCCACAGCAAAGGTGCCAGCGGGGAAAAGTAATGCTGGTTCTCACTTCCTCCTGGAACCCTTTCAAATGCTACAGACAATTTGGCTCTCTCTGCTTTACTGCGGACTCCATCCTCAAAAGCACCTGTTTTCGCTTTCGGCAGCCTCAGGAGCAAAAAAGACAAACGTCCAGCTTTTGCTGCCACAGCAAAGGTGCCAGCGGGGAAAAGTAATGCTGGTTCTCACTGCCTCCTGGAACCCTTTCAAATGCCACAGACAATTTTGCACTCTCTGCTTTCCTGCGGACTCCATCCTCAAAAGCACCTGTTTTTGCTTTCGGCAGCCTCCGGAGCAAAAAAGACAAACGTCCAGCTTTTGCTGCCACAGCAAAGGTGCCAGCGGGGAAAAGTAATGCTGGTTCTCACTGCCTCCTGGAACCCTTTCAAATGCCACAGTCAATTTGGCTCTCTCTGCTTTCCTGCGGACTCCATCCTCAAAAGCACCTTTTTTCGCTTTCGGCAGCCTCCGGAGCAAAAAAGACAAACGTCCAGCTTTTGCTGCCACAGCAAAGGTGCCAGCGGGGAAAAGTAATGCTGGTTCTCACTGCCTCCTGGAACTCTGTCAAATGCCACAGACAATTTTGCACTCTCTGCTTTCCTGCGGACTCCATCCTCAAAAGCACCTGTTTTTGCTTTCGGCAGCCTCCGGAGCAAAAAAGACAAACGTCCAGCTTTTGCTGCCACAGCAAAGGTGCCAGCGGGGAAAAGTAATGCTGGTTCTCACTGCCTCCTGGAACTCTGTCAAATGCCACAGACAATTTTGCACTCTCTGCTTTCCTGCGGACTCCATCCTCAAAAGCACCTGTTTTTGCTTTCGGCAGCCTCCGGAGCAAAAAAGACAAACGTCCAGCTTTTGCTGCCACAGCAAAGGTGCCAGCGGGGAAAAGTAATGCTGGTTCTCACTTCCTCCTGGAACCCTTTCAAATACCACAGACAATTTGGCTCTCTCTGCTTTACTGCGGACTCCATCCTCCAAAGCACGTGTTTTTGCTATCGGCAGCCTCCGGAGCAAAAAAGACAAACGTCCAGCTTTTGCTGCCACAGCAAAGGTGCCAGCAGGGAAAAGTAATGCTGGTTCTCACTGCCTCCTGGAACCCTTTCAAATGCCCCAGACAATTTGGCCCTCTCTGCTTTCCTGCGGACTCCATCCTCAAAAGCACCTGTTTTCGCTTTCGGCAACCTCCGGAGCAAAAAAGACAAACGTCCAGCTTTTGCTGCCACAGCAAAGGTGCCAGCGGGGAAAAGTGATGCTGGTCCTCATTGCCTCTTGGAACCATTTCAAATGCCACACAAAATTTGGCCTTCTCTGCTTTCCTGCGGACTCCATCCTCAAAAGCACCTGTTTTCGCTTTCGGCAACCTCCGGAGCAAAAAAGACAAACGTCCAGCTTTTGCTGCCACAGCAAAGGTGCCAGCGGGGAAAAGTAATGCTGGTTCTCACTTCCTCCTGGAACCCTTTCAAATGCCAGAGACAATTTGGCTCTCTCTGCTTTACTGCGGACTCCATCCTCAAAAGCACCTGTTTTTGCTTTCGGCATCCTCAGGAGCAAAAAAGACAAACGTCCAGCTTTTGCTGCCACAGCAAAGGTGCCAGCGGGGAAAAGTAATGCTGGTTCTCACTGCCTCCTGGAACTCTGTCAAATGCCACAGATAATTTTGCACTCTCTGCTTTCCTGCGGACTCCATCCTCAAAAGCACCTGTTTTTGCTTTCGGCATCCTCAGGAGCAAAAAAGACAAACGTCCAGCTTTTGCTGCCACAGCAAAGGTGCCAGCGGGGAAAAGTAATGCTGGTTCTCACTGCCTCCTGGAACCCATTCAAATGCCACAGACAATTTGGCCCTCTCTGCTTTCCTGCGGACTCCATCCTCAAAAGCATCTGTTTTCGCTTTCGGCAGCCTCCGGAGCAAAAAAGACAAACGTCCAGGTTTTGCTGCCACAGCAAAGGTGCCAGCGGGGAAAAGTAATGCTGGTTCTCACTGCCTCCTGGAACTCTTCAAATGCCACAGACAATTTTGCACTCTCTGCTTTCCTGCGGACTCCATCCTCAAAAGCACCTGTTTTTGCTTTCGGCATCCTCAGGAGCAAAAAAGACAAACGTCCAGCTTTTGCTGCCACAGCAAAGGTGCCAGCGGGGAAAAGTAATGCTGGTTCTCACTTCCTCCTGGAACCCTTTCAAATGCCACAGACAATTTGGCTCTCTCTGCTTTACTGCGGACTCCATCCTCCAAAGCACGTGTTTTCGCTATCGGCAGCCTCCGGAGCAAAAAAGACAAACGTCCAGCTTTTGCTGCCACAGCAAAGGTGCCAGCAGGGAAAAGTAATGCTGGTTCTCACTGCCTCCTGGAACCCTTTCAAATGCCCCAGACAATTTGGCCCTCTCTGCTTTCCTGCGGACTCCATCCTCAAAAGCACCTGTTTTCGCTTTCGGCAGCCTCCGGAGCAAAAAAGACAAACGTCCAGCTTTTGCTGCCACAGCAAAGGTGCCAGCGGGGAAAAGTAATGCTGGTTCTCACTGCCTCCTGGAACTCTTCAAATGCCACAGACAATTTTGCACTCTCTGCTTTCCTGCGGACTCCATCCTCAAAAGCACCTGTTTTCGCTTTCGGCAACCTCCGGAGCAAAAAAGACAAACGTCCAGCTTTTGCTGCCACAGCAAAGGTGCCAGCGGGGAAAAGTAATGCTGGTTCTCACTGCCTCCTGGAACCCCTTCAAATGCCCAGACAATTTGGCTCTCTCTGCTTTCCTGCGGACTCTATCCTCAAAAGCGCCTTTTTTCACTTTCGGCGCCCTCCGGTGGTTAAAAGACAAACGTCCAGGTTTTGTTGCCGCAGCAAAGGTGCCAGCGGGGAAAAGTAATGCTGGTTCTCACTGCCTCCTGGAACCCTTTCAAATGCACCACACAATTTGGCCCTCTCTGCTTTCCTGCGGACTCCATCCTCAAAAGCACCTGTTTTCGCTTTCGGCAGCCTCAGGAGCAAAAAAGACAAACGTCCAGCTTTTGCTGCCACAGCAAAGGTGCCAGCGGGGAAAAGTAATGCTGGTTCTCACTGCCTCCTGGAACCCTTTCAAATGCCACAGACAATTTGGCCCTCTCTGCTTTCCTGCGGACTCCATCCTCAAAAGCATCTGTTTTCGCTTTCGGCAACCTCCGGAGCAAAAAAGACAAACGTCCAGCTTTTGCTGCCACAGCAAAGGTGCCAGCGGGGAAAAGTAATGCTGGTTCTCACTGCCTCCTGGAACCCCTTCAAATGCCCCAGAAAATTTGGCTCTCTCTGCTTTCCTGCGGACTCTATCCTCAAAAGCGCCTTTTTTCACTTTCGGCGCCCTCCGGTGGTTAAAAGACAAACGTCCAGGTTTTGCTGCCGCAGCAAAGGTGCCAGCGGGGAAAAGTAATGCTGGTTCTCACTGCCTCCTGGAACCCTTTCAAATGCACCACACAATTTGGCCCTCTCTGCTTTCCTGCGGACTCCATCCTCAAAAGCACCTGTTTTTGCTTTCGGCAGCCTCCGGAGCAAAAAAGACAAACGTCCAGCTTTTGCTGCCACAGCAAAGGTGCCAGCGGGGAAAAGTAATGCTGGTTCTCACTGCCTCCTGGAACCCATTCAAATGCCACAGACAATTTGGCCCTCTCTGCTTTCCTGCGGACTCCATCCTCAAAAGCACCTGTTTTCGCTTTCGGCAACCTCCGGAGCAAAAAAGACAAACGTCCAGCTTTTGCTGCCACAGCAAAGGTGCCAGCGGGGAAAAGTAATGCTGGTTCTCACTTCCTCCTGGAACCCTTTCAAATGCCACAGACAATTTGGCTCTCTCTGCTTTACTGCGGACTCCATCCTCAAAAGCACCTGTTTTCGCTTTCGGCAGCCTCCGGAGCAAAAAAGACAAACGTCCAGCTTTTGCTGCCACAGCAAAGGTGCCAGCGGGGAAAAGTAATGCTGGTTCTCACTGCCTCCTGGAACTCTGTCAAATGCCACAGATAATTTTGCACTCTCTGCTTTCCTGCGGACTCCATCCTCAAAAGCACCTGTTTTTGCTTTCGGCATCCTCAGGAGCAAAAAAGACAAACGTCCAGCTTTTGCTGCCACAGCAAAGGTGCCAGCGGGGAAAAGTAATGCTGGTTCTCACTGCCTCCTGGAACCCATTCAAATGGAACAGACAATTTGGCCCTCTCTGCTTTCCTGCGGACTCCATCCTCAAAAGCATCTGTTTTCGATTTCGGCAGCCTCCGGAGCAAAAAAGACAAACGTCCAGGTTTTGCTGCCACAGCAAAGGTGCCAGCGGGGAAAAGTAATGCTGGTTCTCACTGCCTCCTGGAACTCTTCAAATGCCACAGACAATTTTGCACTCTCTGCTTTCCTGCGGACTCCATCCTCAAAAGCACCTGTTTTTGCTTTCGGCATCCTCAGGAGCAAAAAAGACAAACGTCCAGCTTTTGCTGCCACAGCAAAGGTGCCAGCGGGGAAAAGTAATGCTGGTTCTCACTGCCTCCTGGAACCCTTTCAAATACCACAGACAATTTGGCTCTCTCTGCTTTACTGCGGACTCCATCCTCAAAAGCACCTTTTTTCGCTTTCGGCAACCTCCGGAGCAAAAAAGACAAACGTCCAGCTTTTACTGCCACAGCAAAGGTGCCAGCGGGGAAAAGTAATGCTGGTTCTCACTGCCTCCTGGAACCCTTTCAAATGCCCCAGACAATTTGGCCCTCTCTGCTTTCCTGCGGACTCCATCCTCAAAAGCACCTGTTTTCGCTTTCGGCAACCTCAGGAGCAAAAAAGACAAACGTCCAGCTTTTGCTACCACAGCAAAGGTGCCAGCGGGGAAAAGTGATGCTGGTCCTCATTGCCTCTTGGAACCATTTCAAATGCCACACAAAATTTAGCCTTCTCTGCTTTCCTGCGGACTCCATCCTCAAAAGCACCTGTTTTCGCTTTCGGCAACCTCCGGAGCAAAAAAGACAAACGTCCAGCTTTTGCTGCCACAGCAAAGGTGCCAGCGGGGAAAAGTAATGCTGGTTCTCACTTCCTCCTGGAACCCTTTCAAATGCTACAGACAATTTGGCTCTCTCTGCTTTACTGCGGACTCCATCCTCAAAAGCACCTGTTTTCGCTTTCGGCAGCCTCAGGAGCAAAAAAGACAAACGTCCAGCTTTTGCTGCCACAGCAAAGGTGCCAGCGGGGAAAAGTAATGCTGGTTCTCACTGCCTCCTGGAACCCTTTCAAATGCCACAGACAATTTTGCACTCTCTGCTTTCCTGCGGACTCCATCCTCAAAAGCACCTGTTTTTGCTTTCGGCAGCCTCCGGAGCAAAAAAGACAAACGTCCAGCTTTTGCTGCCACAGCAAAGGTGCCAGCGGGGAAAAGTAATGCTGGTTCTCACTGCCTCCTGGAACCCTTTCAAATGCCACAGTCAATTTGGCTCTCTCTGCTTTCCTGCGGACTCCATCCTCAAAAGCACCTTTTTTCGCTTTCGGCAGCCTCCGGAGCAAAAAAGACAAACGTCCAGCTTTTGCTGCCACAGCAAAGGTGCCAGCGGGGAAAAGTAATGCTGGTTCTCACTGCCTCCTGGAACTCTGTCAAATGCCACAGACAATTTTGCACTCTCTGCTTTCCTGCGGACTCCATCCTCAAAAGCACCTGTTTTTGCTTTCGGCAGCCTCCGGAGCAAAAAAGACAAACGTCCAGCTTTTGCTGCCACAGCAAAGGTGCCAGCGGGGAAAAGTAATGCTGGTTCTCACTGCCTCCTGGAACTCTGTCAAATGCCACAGACAATTTTGCACTCTCTGCTTTCCTGCGGACTCCATCCTCAAAAGCACCTGTTTTTGCTTTCGGCAGCCTCCGGAGCAAAAAAGACAAACGTCCAGCTTTTGCTGCCACAGCAAAGGTGCCAGCGGGGAAAAGTAATGCTGGTTCTCACTTCCTCCTGGAACCCTTTCAAATACCACAGACAATTTGGCTCTCTCTGCTTTACTGCGGACTCCATCCTCCAAAGCACGTGTTTTTGCTATCGGCAGCCTCCGGAGCAAAAAAGACAAACGTCCAGCTTTTGCTGCCACAGCAAAGGTGCCAGCAGGGAAAAGTAATGCTGGTTCTCACTGCCTCCTGGAACCCTTTCAAATGCCCCAGACAATTTGGCCCTCTCTGCTTTCCTGCGGACTCCATCCTCAAAAGCACCTGTTTTCGCTTTCGGCAACCTCCGGAGCAAAAAAGACAAACGTCCAGCTTTTGCTGCCACAGCAAAGGTGCCAGCGGGGAAAAGTGATGCTGGTCCTCATTGCCTCTTGGAACCATTTCAAATGCCACACAAAATTTGGCCTTCTCTGCTTTCCTGCGGACTCCATCCTCAAAAGCACCTGTTTTCGCTTTCGGCAACCTCCGGAGCAAAAAAGACAAACGTCCAGCTTTTGCTGCCACAGCAAAGGTGCCAGCGGGGAAAAGTAATGCTGGTTCTCACTTCCTCCTGGAACCCTTTCAAATGCCACAGACAATTTGGCTCTCTCTGCTTTACTGCGGACTCCATCCTCAAAAGCACCTGTTTTTGCTTTCGGCATCCTCAGGAGCAAAAAAGACAAACGTCCAGCTTTTGCTGCCACAGCAAAGGTGCCAGCGGGGAAAAGTAATGCTGGTTCTCACTGCCTCCTGGAACTCTGTCAAATGCCACAGATAATTTTGCACTCTCTGCTTTCCTGCGGACTCCATCCTCAAAAGCACCTGTTTTTGCTTTCGGCATCCTCAGGAGCAAAAAAGACAAACGTCCAGCTTTTGCTGCCACAGCAAAGGTGCCAGCGGGGAAAAGTAATGCTGGTTCTCACTGCCTCCTGGAACCCATTCAAATGCCACAGACAATTTGGCCCTCTCTGCTTTCCTGCGGACTCCATCCTCAAAAGCATCTGTTTTCGCTTTCGGCAGCCTCCGGAGCAAAAAAGACAAACGTCCAGGTTTTGCTGCCACAGCAAAGGTGCCAGCGGGGAAAAGTAATGCTGGTTCTCACTGCCTCCTGGAACTCTTCAAATGCCACAGACAATTTTGCACTCTCTGCTTTCCTGCGGACTCCATCCTCAAAAGCACCTGTTTTTGCTTTCGGCATCCTCAGGAGCAAAAAAGACAAACGTCCAGCTTTTGCTGCCACAGCAAAGGTGCCAGCGGGGAAAAGTAATGCTGGTTCTCACTTCCTCCTGGAACCCTTTCAAATGCCACAGACAATTTGGCTCTCTCTGCTTTACTGCGGACTCCATCCTCCAAAGCACGTGTTTTCGCTATCGGCAGCCTCCGGAGCAAAAAAGACAAACGTCCAGCTTTTGCTGCCACAGCAAAGGTGCCAGCAGGGAAAAGTAATGCTGGTTCTCACTGCCTCCTGGAACCCTTTCAAATGCCCCAGACAATTTGGCCCTCTCTGCTTTCCTGCGGACTCCATCCTCAAAAGCACCTGTTTTCGCTTTCGGCAGCCTCCGGAGCAAAAAAGACAAACGTCCAGCTTTTGCTGCCACAGCAAAGGTGCCAGCGGGGAAAAGTAATGCTGGTTCTCACTGCCTCCTGGAACTCTTCAAATGCCACAGACAATTTTGCACTCTCTGCTTTCCTGCGGACTCCATCCTCAAAAGCACCTGTTTTCGCTTTCGGCAACCTCCGGAGCAAAAAAGACAAACGTCCAGCTTTTGCTGCCACAGCAAAGGTGCCAGCGGGGAAAAGTAATGCTGGTTCTCACTGCCTCCTGGAACCCCTTCAAATGCCCAGACAATTTGGCTCTCTCTGCTTTCCTGCGGACTCTATCCTCAAAAGCGCCTTTTTTCACTTTCGGCGCCCTCCGGTGGTTAAAAGACAAACGTCCAGGTTTTGTTGCCGCAGCAAAGGTGCCAGCGGGGAAAAGTAATGCTGGTTCTCACTGCCTCCTGGAACCCTTTCAAATGCACCACACAATTTGGCCCTCTCTGCTTTCCTGCGGACTCCATCCTCAAAAGCACCTGTTTTCGCTTTCGGCAGCCTCAGGAGCAAAAAAGACAAACGTCCAGCTTTTGCTGCCACAGCAAAGGTGCCAGCCGGGAAAAGTAATGCTGGTTCTCACTGCCTCCTGGAACTCTGTCAAATGCCACAGACAATTTTGCACTCTCTGCTTTCCTGCGGACTCCATCCTCAAAAGCACCTGTTTTTGCTTTCGGCAGCCTCCGGAGCAAAAAAGACAAACGTCCAGCTTTTGCTGCCACAGCAAAGGTGCCAGCGGGGAAAAGTAATGCTGGTTCTCACTGCCTCCTGGAACCCTTTCAAATGCCACAGACAATTTGGCCCTCTCTGCTTTCCTGCGGACTCCATCCTCAAAAGCATCTGTTTTCGCTTTCGGCAACCTCCGGAGCAAAAAAGACAAACGTCCAGCTTTTGCTGCCACAGCAAAGGTGCCAGCGGGGAAAAGTAATGCTGGTTCTCACTGCCTCCTGGAACCCCTTCAAATGCCCCAGAAAATTTGGCTCTCTCTGCTTTCCTGCGGACTCTATCCTCAAAAGCGCCTTTTTTCACTTTCGGCGCCCTCCGGTGGTTAAAAGACAAACGTCCAGGTTTTGCTGCCGCAGCAAAGGTGCCAGCGGGGAAAAGTAATGCTGGTTCTCACTGCCTCCTGGAACCCTTTCAAATGCACCACACAATTTGGCCCTCTCTGCTTTCCTGCGGACTCCATCCTCAAAAGCACCTGTTTTTGCTTTCGGCAGCCTCCGGAGCAAAAAAGACAAACGTCCAGCTTTTGCTGCCACAGCAAAGGTGCCAGCGGGGAAAAGTAATGCTGGTTCTCACTGCCTCCTGGAACCCATTCAAATGCCACAGACAATTTGGCCCTCTCTGCTTTCCTGCGGACTCCATCCTCAAAAGCACCTGTTTTCACTTTCGGCAACCTCCGGAGCAAAAAAGACAAACGTCCAGCTTTTGCTGCCACAGCAAAGGTGACAGCGGGGAAAAGTAATGCTGGTTCTCACTGCCTCCTGGAACTCTTTCAAATGCCACAGACAATTTTGCACTCTCTGCTTTCCTGCGGACTCCATCCTCAAAAGCACGTGTTTTCGCTTTCGGCATCCTCAGGAGCAAAAAAGACAAACGTCCAGCTTTTGCTGCCACAGCAAAGGTGCCAGCGGGGAAAAGTAATGCTGGTTCTCACTGCCTCCTGGAACTCTGTCAAATGCCACAGATAATTTTGCACTCTCTGCTTTCCTGCGGACTCCATCCTCAAAAGCACCTGTTTTCGCTTTCGGCATCCTCAGGAGCAAAAAAGACAAACGTCCAGCTTTTGCTGCCACAGCAAAGGTGCCAGCGGGGAAAAGTAATGCTGGTTCTCACTGCCTCCTGGAACCCATTCAAATGCCACAGACAATTTGGCCCTCTCTGCTTTCCTGCGGACTCCATCCTCAAAAGCATCTGTTTTCGCTTTCGGCAGCCTCCGGAGCAAAAAAGACAAACGTCCAGGTTTTGCTGCCACAGCAAAGGTGCCAGCGGGGAAAAGTAATGCTGGTTCTCACTGCCTCCTGGAACTCTTCAAATGCCACAGACAATTTTGCACTCTCTGCTTTCCTGCGGACTCCATCCTCAAAAGCACCTGTTTTTGCTTTCGGCATCCTCAGGAGCAAAAAAGACAAACGTCCAGCTTTTGCTGCCACAGCAAAGGTGCCAGCGGGGAAAAGTAATGCTGGTTCTCACTTCCTCCTGGAACCCTTTCAAATGCCACAGACAATTTGGCTCTCTCTGCTTTACTGCGGACTCCATCCTCCAAAGCACGTGTTTTCGCTATCGGCAGCCTCCGGAGCAAAAAAGACAAACGTCCAGCTTTTGCTGCCACAGCAAAGGTGCCAGCAGGGAAAAGTAATGCTGGTTCTCACTGCCTCCTGGAACCCTTTCAAATGCCCCAGACAATTTGGCCCTCTCTGCTTTCCTGCGGACTCCATCCTCAAAAGCACCTGTTTTCGCTTTCGGCAGCCTCCGGAGCAAAAAAGACAAACGTCCAGCTTTTGCTGCCACAGCAAAGGTGCCAGCGGGGAAAAGTAATGCTGGTTCTCACTGCCTCCTGGAACTCTTCAAATGCCACAGACAATTTTGCACTCTCTGCTTTCCTGCGGACTCCATCCTCAAAAGCACCTGTTTTCGCTTTCGGCAACCTCCGGAGCAAAAAAGACAAACGTCCAGCTTTTGCTGCCACAGCAAAGGTGCCAGCGGGGAAAAGTAATGCTGGTTCTCACTGCCTCCTGGAACCCCTTCAAATGCCCAGACAATTTGGCTCTCTCTGCTTTCCTGCGGACTCTATCCTCAAAAGCGCCTTTTTTCACTTTCGGCGCCCTCCGGTGGTTAAAAGACAAACGTCCAGGTTTTGTTGCCGCAGCAAAGGTGCCAGCGGGGAAAAGTAATGCTGGTTCTCACTGCCTCCTGGAACCCTTTCAAATGCACCACACAATTTGGCCCTCTCTGCTTTCCTGCGGACTCCATCCTCAAAAGCACCTGTTTTCGCTTTCGGCAGCCTCAGGAGCAAAAAAGACAAACGTCCAGCTTTTGCTGCCACAGCAAAGGTGCCAGCCGGGAAAAGTAATGCTGGTTCTCACTGCCTCCTGGAACTCTGTCAAATGCCACAGACAATTTTGCACTCTCTGCTTTCCTGCGGACTCCATCCTCAAAAGCACCTGTTTTTGCTTTCGGCAGCCTCCGGAGCAAAAAAGACAAACGTCCAGCTTTTGCTGCCACAGCAAAGGTGCCAGCGGGGAAAAGTAATGCTGGTTCTCACTGCCTCCTGGAACCCTTTCAAATGCCACAGACAATTTGGCCCTCTCTGCTTTCCTGCGGACTCCATCCTCAAAAGCATCTGTTTTCGCTTTCGGCAACCTCCGGAGCAAAAAAGACAAACGTCCAGCTTTTGCTGCCACAGCAAAGGTGCCAGCGGGGAAAAGTAATGCTGGTTCTCACTGCCTCCTGGAACCCCTTCAAATGCCCCAGAAAATTTGGCTCTCTCTGCTTTCCTGCGGACTCTATCCTCAAAAGCGCCTTTTTTCACTTTCGGCGCCCTCCGGTGGTTAAAAGACAAACGTCCAGGTTTTGCTGCCGCAGCAAAGGTGCCAGCGGGGAAAAGTAATGCTGGTTCTCACTGCCTCCTGGAACCCTTTCAAATGCACCACACAATTTGGCCCTCTCTGCTTTCCTGCGGACTCCATCCTCAAAAGCACCTGTTTTTGCTTTCGGCAGCCTCCGGAGCAAAAAAGACAAACGTCCAGCTTTTGCTGCCACAGCAAAGGTGCCAGCGGGGAAAAGTAATGCTGGTTCTCACTGCCTCCTGGAACCCATTCAAATGCCACAGACAATTTGGCCCTCTCTGCTTTCCTGCGGACTCCATCCTCAAAAGCACCTGTTTTCACTTTCGGCAACCTCCGGAGCAAAAAAGACAAACGTCCAGCTTTTGCTGCCACAGCAAAGGTGACAGCGGGGAAAAGTAATGCTGGTTCTCACTGCCTCCTGGAACTCTTTCAAATGCCACAGACAATTTTGCACTCTCTGCTTTCCTGCGGACTCCATCCTCAAAAGCACGTGTTTTCGCTTTCGGCATCCTCAGGAGCAAAAAAGACAAACGTCCAGCTTTTGCTGCCACAGCAAAGGTGCCAGCAGGGAAAAGTAATGCTGGTTCTCACTGCCTCCTGGAACCCTTTCAAATGCCACAGACAATTTGGCCCTCTCTGCTTTCCTGCGGACTCCATCCTCAAAAGCACCTGTTTTCGCTTTCGGCAGCCTCTGGAGCAAAAAAGACAAACGTCCAGCTTTTGCTGCCACAGCAAAGGTGCCAGCGGGGAAAAGTAATGCTGGTTCTCACTTCCTCCTGGAACCCTTTCAAATACCACAGACAATTTGGCTCTCTCTGCTTTACTGCGGACTCCATCCTCAAAAGCACCTTTTTTCGCTTTCGGCAACCTCCGGAGCAAAAAAGACAAACGTCCAGCTTTTGCTGCCACAGCAAAGGTGCCAGCGGGGAAAAGTAATGCTGGTTCTCACTGCCTCCTGGAACCCTTTCAAATGCCACAGACAATTTGGCCCTCTCTGCTTTCCTGCGGACTCCATCCTCAAAAGCACCTGTTTTCGCTTTCGGCAACCTCCGGAGCAAAAAAGACAAACGTCCAGCTTTTGCTGCCACAGCAAAGGTGCCAGCGGGGAAAAGTAATGCTGGTTCTCACTGCCTCCTGGAACTCTTTCAAATGCCACAGACAATTTTGCACTCTCTGCTTTCCTGCAGACTCCATCCTCAAAAGCACCTGTTTTTGCTTTCGGCATCCTCCGGAGCAAAAAAGACAAACGTCCAGCTTTTGCTGCCACAGCAAAGGTGCCAGCAGGGAAAAGTAATGCTGGTTCTCACTGCCTCCTGGAACCCTTTCAAATGCCACAGACAATTTGGCCCTCTCTGCTTTCCTGCGGACTCCATCCTCAAAAGCACCTGTTTTCGCTTTCGGCAGACTCCGGAGCAAAAAAGACAAACGTCCAGCTTTTGCTGCCACAGCAAAGGTGCCAGCGGGGAAAAGTAATGCTGGTTCTCACTTCCTCCTGGAACCCTTTCAAATACCACAGACAATTTGGCTCTCTCTGCTTTCCTGCGGACTCCATCCTCAAAAGCACCTTTTTTCGCTTTCGGCAACCTCCGGAGCAAAAAAGACAAACGTCCAGCTTTTGCTGCCACAGCAAAGGTGCCAGCGGGGAAAAGTAATGCTGGTTCTCACTGCCTCCTGGAACCCTTTCAAATGCCCCAGACAATTTGGCCCTCTCTGCTTTCCTGCGGACTCCATCCTCAAAAGCACCTGTTTTCGCTTTCGGCAACCTCCGGAGCAAAAAAGACAAACGTCCAGCTTTTGCTGCCACAGCAAAGGTGCCAGCGGGGAAAAGTGATGCTGGTCCTCATTGCCTCTTGGAACCATTTCAAATGCCACACAAAATTTGGCCTTCTCTGCTTTCCTGCGGACTCCATCCTCAAAAGCACCTGTTTTCGCTTTCGGCAACCTCCGGAGCAAAAAAGACAAACGTCCAGCTTTTGCTGCCACAGCAAAGGTGCCAGCGGGGAAAAGTAATGCTGGTTCTCACTGCCTCCTGGAACCCTTTCAAATGACACAGACAATTTGGCCCTCTCTGCTTTCCTGCGGACTCCATCCTCAAAAGAACCTGTTTTCGCTTTCGGCAGCCTCAGGAGCAAAAAAGACAATCGTCCAGCTTTTGCTGCTACAGCAAAGGTGCCAGCCGGGAAAAGTAATGCTGGTTCTCACTGCCTCCTGGAACTCTGTCAAATGCCACAGACAATTTTGCACTCTCTGCTTTCCTGCGGACTCCATCCTCAAAAGCACCTGTTTTTGCTTTCGGCAGCCTCCGGAGCAAAAAAGACAAACGTCCAGCTTTTGCTGCCACAGCAAAGGTGCCAGCGGGGAAAAGTAATGCTGGTTCTCACTGCCTCCTGGAACCCTTTCAAATGCCACAGACAATTTGGCCCTCTCTGCTTTCCTGCGGACTCCATCCTCAAAAGCATCTGTTTTCGCTTTCGGCAGCCTCCGGAGCAAAAAAGACAAACGTCCAGCTTTTGCTGCCACAGCAAAGGTGCCAGCGGGGAAAAGTAATGCTGGTTCTCACTGCCTCCTGGAACCCCTTCAAATGCCCCAGAAAATTTGGCTCTCTCTGCTTTCCTGCGGACTCTATCCTCAAAAGCGCCTCTTTTCACTTTCAGCGCCCTCCGGTGGTTAAAAGACAAACGTCCAGGTTTTGCTGCCGCAGCAAAGGTGCCAGCGGGGAAAAGTAATGCTGGTTCTCACTGCCTCCTGGAACCCTTTCAAATGCCCCAGACAATTTTGCACTCTCTGCTTTCCTGCGGACTCCATCCTCAAAAGCACCTGTTTTCGCTTTCGGCAACCTCCGGAGCAAAAAAGACAAACGTCCAGCTTTTGCTGCCACAGCAAAGGTGCCAGCGGGGAAAAGTAATGCTGGTTCTCACTGCCTCCTGGAACCCATTCAAATGCCACAGACAATTTGGCCCTCTCTGCTTTCCTGCGGACTCCATCCTCAAAAGCATCTGTTTTCGCTTTCGGCAACCTCCGGAGCAAAAAAGACAAACGTCCAGCTTTTGCTGCCACAGCAAAGGTGCCAGCGGGGAAAAGTAATGCTGGTTCTCACTGCCTCCTGGAACTCTTTCAAATGCCACAGACAATTTTGCACTCTCTGCTTTCCTGCGGACTCCATCCTCAAAAGCACCTGTTTTTGCTTTCGGCATCCTCAGGAGCAAAAAAGACAAACGTCCAGCTTTTGCTGCCACAGCAAAGGTGCCAGCAGGGAAAAGTAATGCTGGTTCTCACTGCCTCCTGGAACCCTTTCAAATGCCACAGACAATTTGGCCCTCTCTGCTTTCCTGCGGACTCCATCCTCAAAAGCACCTGTTTTCGCTTTCGGCAGCCTCCGGAGCAAAAAAGACAAACGTCCAGCTTTTGCTGCCACAGCAAAGGTGCCAGCGGGGAAAAGTAATGCTGGTTCTCACTTCCTCCTGGAACCCTTTCAAATACCACAGACAATTTGGCTCTCTCTGCTTTACTGCGGACTCCATCTTCAAAAGCACCTTTTTTCGCTTTCGGCAACCTCCGGAGCAAAAAAGACAAACGTCCAGCTTTTGCTGCCACAGCAAAGGTGCCAGCGGGGAAAAGTAATGCTGGTTCTCACTGCCTCCTGGAACCCTTTCAAATGCCCCAGACAATTTGGCCCTCTCTGCTTTCCTGCGGACTCCATCCTCAAAAGCACCTGTTTTCGCTTTCGGCATCCTCAGGAGCAAAAAAGACAAACGTCCAGCTTTTGCTGCCACAGCAAAGGTGCCAGCGGGGAAAAGTAATGCTGGTTCTCACTGCCTCCTGGAACCCATTCAAATGCCACAGACAATTTGGCCCTCTCTGCTTTCCTGCGGACTCCATCCTCAAAAGCATCTGTTTTCGCTTTCGGCAGCCTCCGGAGCAAAAAAGACAAACGTCCAGCTTTTGCTGCCACAGCAAAGGTGCCAGCGGGGAAAAGTAATGCTGGTTCTCACTGCCTCCTGGAACTCTTTCAAATGCCACAGACAATTTTGCACTCTCTGCTTTCCTGCGGACTCCATCCTCAAAAGCACCTGTTTTTGCTTTCGGCATCCTCAGGAGCAAAAAAGACAAACGTCCAGCTTTTGCTGCCACAGCAAAGGTGCCAGCAGGGAAAAGTAATGCTGGTTCTCACTGCCTCCTGGAACCCTTTCAAATGCCACAGACAATTTGGCCCTCTCTGCTTTCCTGCGGACTCCATCCTCAAAAGCACCTTCTTTCGCTTTCGGCAGCCTCCGGAGCAAAAAAGACAAACGTCCAGCTTTTGCTGCCACAGCAAAGGTGCCAGCGGGGAAAAGTAATGCTGGTTCTCACTGCCTCCTGGAACCCTTTCAAATACCACAGACAATTTGGCTCTCTCTGCTTTACTGCGGACTCCATCCTCAAAAGCACCTTTTTTCACTTTCGGCAACCTCCGGAGCAAAAAAGACAAACGTCCAGCTTTTACTGCCACAGCAAAGGTGCCAGCGGGGAAAAGTAATGCTGGTTCTCACTGCCTCCTGGAACCCTTTCAAATGCCCCAGACAATTTGGCCCTCTCTGCTTTCCTGCGGACTCCATCCTCAAAAGCACCTGTTTTCGCTTTCGGCAACCTCCGGAGCAAAAAAGACAAACATCCAGCTTTTGCTGCCACAGCAAAGGTGCCAGCGGGGAAAAGTAATGCTGGTTCTCACTGCCTCCTGGAACTCTGTCAAATGCCACAGATAATTTTGCACTCTCTGCTTTCCTGCGGACTCCATCCTCAAAAGCACCTGTTTTTGCTTTCGGCATCCTCAGGAGCAAAAAAGACAAACGTCCAGCTTTTGCTGCCACAGCAAAGGTGCCAGCGGGGAAAAGTGATGCTGGTCCTCATTGCCTCTTGGAACCATTTCAAATGCCACACAAAATTTAGCCTTCTCTGCTTTCCTGCGGACTCCATCCTCAAAAGCACCTGTTTTCGCTTTCGGCAGCCTCCGGAGCAAAAAAGACAAACGTCCAGCTTTTGCTGCCACAGCAAAGGTGCCAGCGGGGAAAAGTAATGCTGGTTCTCACTGCCTCCTGGAACCCTTTCAAATGCCACAGACAATTTTGCACTCTCTGCTTTCCTGCGGACTCCATCCTCAAAAGCACCTGTTTTTGCTTTCGGCAGCCTCCGGAGCAAAAAAGACAAACGTCCAGCTTTTGCTGCCACAGCAAAGGTGCCAGCGGGGAAAAGTAATGCTGGTTCTCACTGCCTCCTGGAACCCTTTCAAATGCCACAGTCAATTTGGCTCTCTCTGCTTTCCTGCGGACTCCATCCTCAAAAGCATCTGTTTTCGCTTTCGGCAGCCTCCGGAGCAAAAAAGACAAACGTCCAGCTTTTGCTGCCACAGCAAAGGTGCCAGCGGGGAAAAGTAATGCTGGTTCTCACTGCCTCCTGGAACTCTGTCAAATGCCACAGACAATTTTGCACTCTCTGCTTTCCTGCGGACTCCATCCTCAAAAGCACCTGTTTTTGCTTTCGGCAGCCTCCGGAGCAAAAAAGACAAACGTCCAGATTTTGCTGCCACAGCAAAGGTGCCAGCGGGGAAAAGTAATGCTGGTTCTCACTGCCTCCTGGAACTCTGTCAAATGCCACAGACAATTTTGCACTCTCTGCTTTCCTGCGGACTCCATCCTCAAAAGCACCTGTTTTTGCTTTCGGCAGCCTCCGGAGCAAAAAAGACAAACGTCCAGCTTTTGCTGCCACAGCAAAGGTGCCAGCGGGGAAAAGTAATGCTGGTTCTCACTGCCTCCTGGAACCCTTTCAAATGCCACAGACAATTTGGCCCTCTCTGCTTTCCTGCGGACTCCATCCTCAAAAGCATCTGTTTTCGCTTTCGGCAGCCTCCGGAGCAAAAAAGACAAACGTCCAGCTTTTGCTGCCACAGCAAAGGTGCCAGCGGGGAAAAGTAATGCTGGTTCTCACTTCCTCCTGGAACCATTTCAAATGCCACAGACAATTTGGCTCTCTCTGCTTTACTGCGGACTCCATCCTCCAAAGCACGTGTTTTTGCTATCGGCAGCCTCCGGAGCAAAAAAGACAAACGTCCAGCTTTTGCTGCCACAGCAAAGGTGCCAGCAGGGAAAAGTAATGCTGGTTCTCACTGCCTCCTGGAACCCTTTCAAATGCCCCAGACAATTTGGCCCTCTCTGCTTTCCTGCGGACTCCATCCTCAAAAGCACCTGTTTTCGCTTTCGGCAACCTCCGGAGCAAAAAAGACAAACGTCCAGCTTTTGCTGCCACAGCAAAGGTGCCAGCGGGGAAAAGTGATGCTGGTCCTCATTGCCTCTTGGAACCATTTCAAATGCCACACAAAATTTGGCCTTCTCTGCTTTCCTGCGGACTCCATCCTCAAAAGCACCTGTTTTCGCTTTCGGCAACCTCCGGAGCAAAAAAGACAAACGTCCAGCTTTTGCTGCCACAGCAAAGGTGCCAGCGGGGAAAAGTAATGCTGGTTCTCACTGCCTCCTGGAACCTCTTCAAATGCCCCAGACAATTTGGCCCTCTCTGCTTTCCTGCGGACTCTATCCTCAAAAGCGCCTTTTTTCACTTTCGGCGCCCTCCGGTGGTAAAAAGACAAACGTCCAGCTTTTGCTGCCACAGCAAAGGTGCCAGCGGGGAAAAGTAATGCTGGTTCTCACTTCCTCCTGGAACCCTTTCAAATGCCACAGACAATTTGGCCCTCTCTGCTTTCCTGCGGACTCCATCCTCAAAAGCACCTGTTTTCGCTTTCGGCAGCCTCAGGAGCAAAAAAGACAAACGTCCAGCTTTTGCTGCCACAGCAAAGGTGCCAGCGGGGAAAAGTAATGCTGGTTCTCACTGCCTCCTGGAACTCTGTCAAATGCCACAGTCAATTTGGCTCTCTCTGCTTTCCTGCGGACTCCATCCTCAAAAGCACCTGTTTTTGCTTTCGGCATCCTCAGGAGCAAAAAAGACAAACGTCCAGCTTTTGCTGCCACAGCAAAGGTGCCAGCGGGGAAAAGTAATGCTGGTTCTCACTGCCTCCTGGAACCCATTCAAATGCCACAGACAATTTGGCCCTCTCTGCTTTCCTGCGGACTCCATCCTCAAAAGCACCTGTTTTCGCTTTCGGCAACCTCCGGAGCAAAAAAGACAAACGTCCAGCTTTTGCTGCCACAGCAAAGGTGCCAGCGGGGAAAAGTAATGCTGGTTCTCACTGCCTCCTGGAACCCTTTCAAATGCCACAGACAATTTTGCACTCTCTGCTTTCCTGCGGACTCCATCCTCAAAAGCACCTGTTTTTGCTTTCGGCAGCCTCCGGAGCAAAAAAGACAAACGTCCAGCTTTTGCTGCCACAGCAAAGGTGCCAGCGGGGAAAAGTAATGCTGGTTCTCACTGCCTCCTGGAACCCTTTCAAATGCCACAGTCAATTTGGCTCTCTCTGCTTTCCTGCGGACTCCATCCTCAAAAGCACCTTTTTTCGCTTTCGGCAGCCTCCGGAGCAAAAAAGACAAACGTCCAGCTTTTGCTGCCACAGCAAAGGTGCCAGCGGGGAAAAGTAATGCTGGTTCTCACTGCCTCCTGGAACTCTGTCAAATGCCACAGACAATTTTGCACTCTCTGCTTTCCTGCGGACTCCATCCTCAAAAGCACCTGTTTTTGCTTTCGGCAGCCTCCGGAGCAAAAAAGACAAACGTCCAGCTTTTGCTGCCACAGCAAAGGTGCCAGCGGGGAAAAGTAATGCTGGTTCTCACTGCCTCCTGGAACTCTGTCAAATGCCACAGACAATTTTGCACTCTCTGCTTTCCTGCGGACTCCATCCTCAAAAGCACCTGTTTTTGCTTTCGGCAGCCTCCGGAGCAAAAAAGACAAACGTCCAGCTTTTGCTGCCACAGCAAAGGTGCCAGCGGGGAAAAGTAATGCTGGTTCTCACTGCCTCCTGGAACCCTTTCAAATGCCACAGACAATTTGGCCCTCTCTGCTTTCCTGCGGACTCCATCCTCAAAAGCATCTGTTTTCGCTTTCGGCAGCCTCCGGAGCAAAAAAGACAAACGTCCAGCTTTTGCTGCCACAGCAAAGGTGCCAGCGGGGAAAAGTAATGCTGGTTCTCACTTCCTCCTGGAACCCTTTCAAATGCCACAGACAATTTGGCTCTCTCTGCTTTACTGCGGACTCCATCCTCCAAAGCACGTGTTTTTGCTATCGGCAACCTCCGGAGCAAAAAAGACAAACGTCCAGCTTTTGCTGCCACAGCAAAGGTGCCAGCAGGGAAAAGTAATGCTGGTTCTCACTGCCTCCTGGAACCCTTTCAAATGCCCCAGACAATTTGGCCCTCTCTGCTTTCCTGCGGACTCCATCCTCAAAAGCACCTGTTTTCGCTTTCGGCAACCTCCGGAGCAAAAAAGACAAACGTCCAGCTTTTGCTGCCACAGCAAAGGTGCCAGCGGGGAAAAGTGATGCTGGTCCTCATTGCCTCTTGGAACCATTTCAAATGCCACACAAAATTTGGCCTTCTCTGCTTTCCTGCGGACTCCATCCTCAAAAGCACCTGTTTTCGCTTTCGGCAACCTCCGGAGCAAAAAAGACAAACGTCCAGCTTTTGCTGCCACAGCAAAGGTGCCAGCGGGGAAAAGTAATGCTGGTTCTCACTTCCTCCTGGAAACCTTTCAAATGCCACAGACAATTTGGCTCTCTCTGCTTTACTGCGGACTCCATCCTCAAAAGCACCTGTTTTCGCTTTCGGCAGCCTCAGGAGCAAAAAAGACAAACGTCCAGCTTTTGCTGCCACAGCAAAGGTGCCAGCGGGGAAAAGTAATGCTGGTTCTCACTGCCTCCTGGAACTCTGTCAAATGCCACAGATAATTTTGCACTCTCTGCTTTCCTGCGGACTCCATCCTCAAAAGCACCTGTTTTTGCTTTCGGCATCCTCAGGAGCAAAAAAGACAAACGTCCAGCTTTTGCTGCCACAGCAAAGGTGCCAGCGGGGAAAAGTGATGCTGGTCCTCATTGCCTCTTGGAACCATTTCAAATGCCACACAAAATTTAGCCTTCTCTGCTTTCCTGCGGACTCCATCCTCAAAAGCACCTGTTTTCGCTTTCGGCAACCTCCGGAGCAAAAAAGACAAACGTCCAGCTTTTGCTGCCACAGCAAAGGTGCCAGCGGGGAAAAGTAATGCTGGTTCTCACTGCCTCCTGGAACCCTTTCAAATGCCACAGACAATTTTGCACTCTCTGCTTTCCTGCGGACTCCATCCTCAAAAGCACCTGTTTTTGCTTTCGGCAGCCTCCGGAGCAAAAAAGACAAACGTCCAGCTTTTGCTGCCACAGCAAAGGTGCCAGCGGGGAAAAGTAATGCTGGTTCTCACTGCCTCCTGGAACCCTTTCAAATGCCACAGTCAATTTGGCTCTCTCTGCTTTCCTGCGGACTCCATCCTCAAAAGCATCTGTTTTCGCTTTCGGCAGCCTCCGGAGCAAAAAAGACAAACGTCCAGCTTTTGCTGCCACAGCAAAGGTGCCAGCGGGGAAAAGTAATGCTGGTTCTCACTGCCTCCTGGAACTCTGTCAAATGCCACAGACAATTTTGCACTCTCTGCTTTCCTGCGGACTCCATCCTCAAAAGCACCTGTTTTTGCTTTCGGCAGCCTCCGGAGCAAAAAAGACAAACGTCCAGATTTTGCTGCCACAGCAAAGGTGCCAGCGGGGAAAAGTAATGCTGGTTCTCACTGCCTCCTGGAACTCTGTCAAATGCCACAGACAATTTTGCACTCTCTGCTTTCCTGCGGACTCCATCCTCAAAAGCACCTGTTTTTGCTTTCGGCAGCCTCCGGAGCAAAAAAGACAAACGTCCAGCTTTTGCTGCCACAGCAAAGGTGCCAGCGGGGAAAAGTAATGCTGGTTCTCACTGCCTCCTGGAACCCTTTCAAATGCCACAGACAATTTGGCCCTCTCTGCTTTCCTGCGGACTCCATCCTCAAAAGCATCTGTTTTCGCTTTCGGCAGCCTCCGGAGCAAAAAAGACAAACGTCCAGCTTTTGCTGCCACAGCAAAGGTGCCAGCGGGGAAAAGTAATGCTGGTTCTCACTTCCTCCTGGAACCCTTTCAAATGCCACAGACAATTTGGCTCTCTCTGCTTTACTGCGGACTCCATCCTCCAAAGCACGTGTTTTTGCTATCGGCAGCCTCCGGAGCAAAAAAGACAAACGTCCAGCTTTTGCTGCCACAGCAAAGGTGCCAGCAGGGAAGAGTAATGCTGGTTCTCACTGCCTCCTGGAACCCTTTCAAATGCCCCAGACAATTTGGCCCTCTCTGCTTTCCTGCGGACTCCATCCTCAAAAGCACCTGTTTTCGCTTTCGGCAACCTCCGGAGCAAAAAAGACAAACGTCCAGCTTTTGCTGCCACAGCAAAGGTGCCAGCGGGGAAAAGTGATGCTGCTCCTCATTGCCTCTTGGAACCATTTCAAATGCCACACAAAATTTGGCCTTCTCTGCTTTCCTGCGGACTCCATCCTCAAAAGCACCTGTTTTCGCTTTCGGCAACCTCCGGAGCAAAAAAGACAAACGTCCAGCTTTTGCTGCCACAGCAAAGGTGCCAGCGGGGAAAAGTAATGCTGGTTCTCACTGCCTCCTGGAACCCTTTCAAATGCCACAGACAATTTGGCTCTCTCTGCTTTACTGCGGACTCCATCCTCAAAAGCACCTGTTTTCGCTTTCGGCAGCCTCAGGAGCAAAAAAGACAAACGTCCAGCTTTTGCTGCCACAGCAAAGGTGCCAGCGGGGAAAAGTAATGCTGGTTCTCACTGCCTCCTGGAACTCTGTCAAATGCCACAGATAATTTTGCACTCTCTGCTTTCCTGCGGACTCCATCCTCAAAAGCACCTGTTTTTGCTTTCGGCATCCTCAGGAGCAAAAAAGACAAACGTCCAGCTTTTGCTGCCACAGCAAAGGTGCCAGCGGGGAAAAGTAATGCTGGTTCTCACTGCCTCCTGGAACCCATTCAAATGCCACAGACAATTTGGCCCTCTCTGCTTTCCTGCGGACTCCATCCTCAAAAGCATCTGTTTTCGCTTTCGGCAGCCTCCGGAGCAAAAAAGACAAACGTCCAGGTTTTGCTGCCACAGCAAAGGTGCCAGCGGGGAAAAGTAATGCTGGTTCTCACTGCCTCCTGGAACTCTTCAAATGCCACAGACAATTTTGCACTCTCTGCTTTCCTGCGGACTCCATCCTCAAAAGCACCTGTTTTTGCTTTCGGCATCCTCAGGAGCAAAAAAGACAAACGTCCAGCTTTTGCTGCCACAGCAAAGGTGCCAGCGGGGAAAAGTAATGCTGGTTCTCACTTCCTCCTGGAACCCTTTCAAATGCCACAGACAATTTGGCTCTCTCTGCTTTACTGCGGACTCCATCCTCCAAAGCACGTGTTTTCGCTATCGGCAGCCTCCGGAGCAAAAAAGACAAACGTCCAGCTTTTGCTGCCACAGCAAAGGTGCCAGCAGGGAAAAGTAATGCTGGTTCTCACTGCCTCCTGGAACCCTTTCAAATGCCCCAGACAATTTGGCCCTCTCTGCTTTCCTGCGGACTCCATCCTCAAAAGCACCTGTTTTCGCTTTCGGCAACCTCCGGAGCAAAAAAGACAAACGTCCAGCTTTTGCTGCCACAGCAAAGGTGCCAGCGGGGAAAAGTAATGCTGGTTCTCACTGCCTCCTGGAACCCATTCAAATGCCACAGACAATTTGGCCCTCTCTGCTTTCCTGCGGACTCCATCCTCAAAAGCATCTGTTTTCGCTTTCGGCAGCCTCCGGAGCAAAAAAGACAAACGTCCAGCTTTTGCTGCCACAGCAAAGGTGCCAGCGGGGAAAAGTAATGCTGGTTCTCACTGCCTCCTGGAACTCTTCAAATGCCACAGACAATTTTGCACTCTCTGCTTTCCTGCGGACTCCATCCTCAAAAGCACCTGTTTTTGCTTTCGGCAACCTCCGGAGCAAAAAAGACAAACGTCCAGCTTTTGCTGCCACAGCAAAGGTGCCAGCGGGGAAAAGTAATGCTGGTTCTCACTTCCTCCTGGAACCCTTTCAAATGCCACAGACAATTTGGCTCTCTCTGCTTTCCTGCGGACTCCATCCTCAAAAGCACCTGTTTTCGCTTTCGGCAGCCTCCGGAGCAAAAAAGACAAACGTCCAGCTTTTGCTGCCACAGCAAAGGTGCCAGCGGGGAAAAGTAATGCTGGTTCTCACTGCCTCCTGGAACTCTGTCAAATGCCACAGATAATTTTGCACTCTCTGCTTTCCTGCGGACTCCATCCTCAAAAGCACCTGTTTTTGCTTTCGGCATCCTCAGGAGCAAAAAAGACAAACGTCCAGCTTTTGCTGCCACAGCAAAGGTGCCAGCGGGGAAAAGTAATGCTGGTTCTCACTGCCTCCTGGAACCCATTCAAATGCCACAGACAATTTGGCCCTCTCTGCTTTCCTGCGGACTCCATCCTCAAAAGCATCTGTTTTCGCTTTCGGCAGCCTCCGGAGCAAAAAAGACAAACGTCCAGCTTTTGCTGCCACAGCAAAGGTGCCAGCGGGGAAAAGTAATGCTGGTTCTCACTGCCTCCTGGAACTCTTCAAATGCCACAGACAATTTGGCCCTCTCTGCTTTCCTGCGGACTCCATCCTCAAAAGCACCTGTTTTCGCTTTCGGCAACCTCCGGAGCAAAAAAGACAAACGTCCAGCTTTTGCTGCCACAGCAAAGGTGCCAGCGGGGAAAAGTAATGCTGGTTCTCACTGCCTCCTGGAACCCCTTCAAATGCCCAGACAATTTGGCTCTCTCTGCTTTCCTGCGGACTCTATCCTCAAAAGCGTCTTTTTTCACTTTCGGCGCCCTCCGGTGGTTAAAAGACAAACGTCCAGGTTTTGTTGCCGCAGCAAAGGTGCCAGCGGGGAAAAGTAATGCTGGTTCTCACTGCCTCCTGGAACCCTTTCAAATGCACCACACAATTTGGCCCTCTCTGCTTTCCTGCGGACTCCATCCTCAAAAGAACCTGTTTTCGCTTTCGGCAGCCTCAGGAGCAAAAAAGACAAACGTCCAGCTTTTGGTGCCACAGCAAAGGTGCCAGCGGGGAAAAGTAATGCTGGTTCTCACTGCCTCCTGGAACTCTGTCAAATGCCACAGACAATTTTGCACTCTCTGCTTTCCTGCGGACTCCATCCTCAAAAGCACCTGTTTTTGCTTTCGGCAGCCTCCGGAGCAAAAAAGACAAACGTCCAGCTTTTGCTGCCACAGCAAAGGTGCCAGCGGGGAAAAGTAATGCTGGTTCTCACTGCCTCCTGGAACCCCTTCAAATGCCCCAGAAAATTTGGCTCTCTCTGCTTTCCTGCGGACTCTATCCTCAAAAGCGCCTTTTTTCACTTTCGGCGCCCTCCGGTGGTTAAAAGACAAACGTCCAGGTTTTGCTGCCGCAGCAAAGGTGCCAGCGGGGAAAAGTAATGCTGGTTCTCACTGCCTCCTGGAACCCTTTCAAATGCACCACACAATTTGGCCCTCTCTGCTTTCCTGCGGACTCCATCCTCAAAAGCACCTGTTTTCGCTTTCGGCAGCCTCCGGAGCAAAAAAGACAAACGTCCAGCTTTTGCTGCCACAGCAAAGGTGCCAGCGGGGAAAAGTAATGCTGGTTCTCACTGCCTCCTGGAACCCATTCAAATGCCACAGACAATTTGGCCCTCTCTGCTTTCCTGCGGACTCCATCCTCAAAAGCACCTGTTTTTGCTTTCGGCAGCCTCCGGAGCAAAAAAGACAAACGTCCAGCTTTTGCTGCCACAGCAAAGGTGCCAGCGGGGAAAAGTAATGCTGGTTCTCACTGCCTCCTGGAACTCTTTCAAATGCCACAGACAATTTTGCACTCTCTGCTTTCCTGCGGACTCTATCCTCAAAAGCACCTGTTTTTGCTTTCGGCATCCTCAGGAGCAAAAAAGACAAACGTCCAGCTTTTGCTGCCACAGCAAAGGTGCCAGCAGGGAAAAGTAATGCTGGTTCTCACTGCCTCCTGGAACCCTTTCAAATGCCACAGACAATTTGGCCCTCTCTGCTTTACTGCGGACTCCATCCTCAAAAGCACCTTTTTTCGCTTTCGGCAACCTCCGGAGCAAAAAAGACAAACGTCCAGCTTTTGCTGCCACAGCAAAGGTGCCAGCGGGGAAAAGTAATGCTGGTTCTCACTGCCTCCTGGAACCCTTTCAAATGCCCCAGACAATTTGGCCCTCTCTGCTTTCCTGCGGACTCCATCCTCAAAAGCACCTGTTTTCGCTTTCGGCAACCTCCGGAGCAAAAAAGACAAACGTCCAGCTTTTGCTGCCACAGCAAAGGTGCCAGCGGGGAAAAGTGATGCTGGTCCTCATTGCCTCTTGGAACCATTTCAAATGCCACACAAAATTTGGCCTTCTCTGCTTTCCTGCGGACTCCATCCTCAAAAGCACCTGTTTTCGCTTTCGGCAACCTCCGGAGCAAAAAAGACAAACGTCCAGCTTTTGCTGCCACAGCAAAGGTGCCAGCGGGGAAAAGTAATGCTGGTTCTCACTTCCTCCTGGAACCCTTTCAAATGCCACAGACAATTTGGCTCTCTCTGCTTTACTGCGGACTCCATCCTCAAAAGCACCTGTTTTCGCTTTCGGCAGCCTCCGGAGCAAAAAAGACAAACGTCCAGCTTTTGCTGCCACAGCAAAGGTGCCAGCGGGGAAAAGTAATGCTGGTTCTCACTGCCTCCTGGAACTCTGTCAAATGCCACAGTCAATTTGGCTCTCTCTGCTTTCCTGCGGACTCCATCCTCAAAAGCACCTGTTTTTGCTTTCGGCATCCTCAGGAGCAAAAAAGACAAACGTCCAGCTTTTGCTGCCACAGCAAAGGTGCCAGCGGGGAAAAGTAATGCTGGTTCTCACTGCCTCCTGGAACCCATTCAAATGCCACAGACAATTTGGCCCTCTCTGCTTTCCTGCGGACTCCATCCTCAAAAGCATCTGTTTTCGCTTTCGGCAGCCTCCGGAGCAAAAAAGACAAACGTCCAGCTTTTGCTGCCACAGCAAAGGTGCCAGCGGGGAAAAGTAATGCTGGTTCTCACTGCCTCCTGGAACTCTTCAAATGCCACAGACAATTTTGCACTCTCTGCTTTCCTGCGGACTCCATCCTCAAAAGCACCTGTTTTTGCTTTCGGCATCCTCAGGAGCAAAAAAGACAAACGTCCAGCTTTTGCTGCCACAGCAAAGGTGCCAGCAGGGAAAAGTAATGCTGGTTCTCACTGCCTCCTGGAACCCTTTCAAATGCCACAGACAATTTGGCCCTCTCTGCTTTCCTGCGGACTCCATCCTCAAAAGCACTTTCTTTCGCTTTCGGCAGCCTCCGGAGCAAAAAAGACAAACGTCCAGCTTTTGCTGCCACAGCAAAGGTGCCAGCGGGGAAAAGTAATGCTGGTTCTCACTGCCTCCTGGAACCCTTTCAAATACCACAGACAATTTGGCTCTCTCTGCTTTACTGCGGACTCCATCCTCAAAAGCAACTTTTTTCGCTTTCGGCAACCTCCGGAGCAAAAAAGACAAACGTCCAGCTTTTGCTGCCACAGCAAAGGTGCCAGCGGGGAAAAGTAATGCTGGTTCTCACTGCCTCCTGGAACCCCTTCAAATGCCCCAGAAAATTTGGCACTCTCTGCTTTCCTGCGGACTCCATCCTCAAAAGCACCTGTTTTCGCTTTCGGCAACCTCCGGAGCAAAAAAGACAAACATCCAGCTTTTGCTGCCACAGCAAAGGTGCCAGCGGGGAAAAGTGATGCTGGTCCTCATTGCCTCTTGGAACCATTTCAAATGCCACACAAAATTTAGCCTTCTCTGCTTTCCTGCGGACTCCATCCTCAAAAGCACCTGTTTTCGCTTTCGGCAACCTCCGGAGCAAAAAAGACAAACGTCCAGCTTTTGCTGCCACAGCAAAGGTGCCAGCGGGGAAAAGTAATGCTGGTTCTCACTTCCTCCTGGAACCCTTTCAAATGCTACAGACAATTTGGCTCTCTCTGCTTTACTGCGGACTCCATCCTCAAAAGCACCTGTTTTCGCTTTCGGCAGCCTCAGGAGCAAAAAAGACAAACGTCCAGCTTTTGCTGCCACAGCAAAGGTGCCAGCGGGGAAAAGTAATGCTGGTTCTCACTGCCTCCTGGAACTCTTCAAATTGCACAGACAATTTTGCACTCTCTGCTTTCCTGCGGACTCCATCCTCAAAAGCACCTGTTTTCGCTTTCGGCAGCCTCCGGAGCAAAAAAGACAAACGTCCAGCTTTTGCTGCCACAGCAAAGGTGCCAGCGGGGAAAAGTAATGCTGGTTCTCACTGCCTCCTGGAACTCTGTCAAATGCCACAGTCAATTTGGCTCTCTCTGCTTTCCTGCGGACTCCATCCTCAAAAGCACCTGTTTTTGCTTTCGGCATCCTCAGGAGCAAAAAAGACAAACGTCCAGCTTTTGCTGCCACAGCAAAGGTGCCAGCGGGGAAAAGTAATGCTGGTTCTCACTGCCTCCTGGAACCCATTCAAATGCCACAGACAATTTGGCCCTCTCTGCTTTCCTGCGGACTCCATCCTCAAAAGCATCTGTTTTCGCTTTCGGCAGCCTCCGGAGCAAAAAAGACAAACGTCCAGCTTTTGCTGCCACAGCAAAGGTGCCAGCGGGGAAAAGTAATGCTGGTTCTCACTGCCTCCTGGAACTCTTCAAATGCCACAGACAATTTTGCACTCTCTGCTTTCCTGCGGACTCCATCCTCAAAAGCACCTGTTTTTGCTTTCGGCATCCTCAGGAGCAAAAAAGACAAACGTCCAGCTTTTGCTGCCACAGCAAAGGTGCCAGCAGGGAAAAGTAATGCTGGTTCTCACTGCCTCCTGGAACCCTTTCAAATGCCACAGACAATTTGGCCCTCTCTGCTTTCCTGCGGACTCCATCCTCAAAAGCACTTTCTTTCGCTTTCGGCAGCCTCCGGAGCAAAAAAGACAAACGTCCAGCTTTTGCTGCCACAGCAAAGGTGCCAGCGGGGAAAAGTAATGCTGGTTCTCACTGCCTCCTGGAACCCTTTCAAATACCACAGACAATTTGGCTCTCTCTGCTTTACTGCGGACTCCATCCTCAAAAGCAACTTTTTTCGCTTTCGGCAACCTCCGGAGCAAAAAAGACAAACGTCCAGCTTTTGCTGCCACAGCAAAGGTGCCAGCGGGGAAAAGTAATGCTGGTTCTCACTGCCTCCTGGAACCCTTTCAAATGCCCCAGACAATTTGGCCCTCTCTGCTTTCCTGCGGACTCCATCCTCAAAAGCACCTGTTTTCGCTTTCGGCAACCTCCGGAGCAAAAAAGACAAACGTCCAGCTTTTGCTGCCACAGCAAAGGTGCCAGCGGGGAAAAGTAATGCTGGTTCTCACTTCCTCCTGGAACCCTTTCAAATGCTACAGACAATTTGGCTCTCTCTGCTTTACTGCGGACTCCATCCTCAAAAGCACCTGTTTTCGCTTTCGGCAGCCTCAGGAGCAAAAAAGACAAACGTCCAGCTTTTGCTGCCACAGCAAAGGTGCCAGCAGGGAAAAGTAATGCTGGTTCTCACTGCCTCCTGGAACCCTTTCAAATGCCCCAGACAATTTGGCCCTCTCTGCTTTCCTGCGGACTCCATCCTCAAAAGCACTTTCTTTCGCTTTCGGCAGCCTCCGGAGCAAAAAAGACAAACGTCCAGCTTTTGCTGCCACAGCAAAGGTGCCAGCGGGGAAAAGTGATGCTGGTCCTCATTGCCTCTTGGAACCATTTCAAATGCCACACAAAATTTAGCCTTCTCTGCTTTCCTGCGGACTCCATCCTCAAAAGCACCTGTTTTCGCTTTCGGCAACCTCCGGAGCAAAAAAGACAAACGTCCAGCTTTTGCTGCCACAGCAAAGGTGCCAGCGGGGAAAAGTAATGCTGGTTCTCACTTCCTCCTGGAACCCTTTCAAATGCTACAGACAATTTGGCTCTCTCTGCTTTACTGCGGACTCCATCCTCAAAAGCACCTGTTTTCGCTTTCGGCAGCCTCCGGAGCAAAAAAGACAAACGTCCAGCTTTTGCTGCCACAGCAAAGGTGCCAGCGGGGAAAAGTAATGCTGGTTCTCACTGCCTCCTGGAACCCTTTCAAATGCCACAGACAATTTTGCACTCTCTGCTTTCCTGCGGACTCCATCCTCAAAAGCACCTGTTTTTGCTTTCGGCAGCCTCCGGAGCAAAAAAGACAAACGTCCAGCTTTTGCTGCCACAGCAAAGGTGCCAGCAGGGAAAAGTAATGCTGGTTCTCACTGCCTCCTGGAACCCTTTCAAATGCCCCAGACAATTTGGCCCTCTCTGCTTTCCTGCGGACTCCATCCTCAAAAGCACTTTCTTTCGCTTTCGGCAGCCTCCGGAGCAAAAAAGACAAACGTCCAGCTTTTGCTGCCACAGCAAAGGTGCCAGCGGGGAAAAGTGATGCTGGTCCTCATTGCCTCTTGGAACCATTTCAAATGCCACACAAAATTTAGCCTTCTCTGCTTTCCTGCGGACTCCATCCTCAAAAGCACCTGTTTTCGCTTTCGGCAACCTCCGGAGCAAAAAAGACAAACGTCCAGCTTTTGCTGCCACAGCAAAGGTGCCAGCGGGGAAAAGTAATGCTGGTTCTCACTTCCTCCTGGAACCCTTTCAAATGCTACAGACAATTTGGCTCTCTCTGCTTTACTGCGGACTCCATCCTCAAAAGCACCTGTTTTCGCTTTCGGCAGCCTCCGGAGCAAAAAAGACAAACGTCCAGCTTTTGCTGCCACAGCAAAGGTGCCAGCGGGGAAAAGTAATGCTGGTTCTCACTGCCTCCTGGAACCCTTTCAAATGCCACAGACAATTTTGCACTCTCTGCTTTCCTGCGGACTCCATCCTCAAAAGCACCTGTTTTTGCTTTCGGCAGCCTCCGGAGCAAAAAAGACAAACGTCCAGCTTTTGCTGCCACAGCAAAGGTGCCAGCGGGGAAAAGTAATGCTGGTTCTCACTGCCTCCTGGAACCCTTTCAAATGCCACAGTCAATTTGGCTCTCTCTGCTTTCCTGCGGACTCCATCCTCAAAAGCACCTTTTTTCGCTTTCGGCAGCCTCCGGAGCAAAAAAGACAAACGTCCAGCTTTTGCTGCCACAGCAAAGGTGCCAGCGGGGAAAAGTAATGCTGGTTCTCACTGCCTCCTGGAACTCTGTCAAATGCCACAGACAATTTTGCACTCTCTGCTTTTCTGCGGACTCCATCCTCAAAAGCACCTGTTTTTGCTTTCGGCAGCCTCCGGAGCAAAAAAGACAAACGTCCAGCTTTTGCTGCCACAGCAAAGGTGCCAGCGGGGAAAAGTAATGCTGGTTCTCACTGCCTCCTGGAACCCTTTCAAATGCCACAGACAATTTGGCCCTCTCTGCTTTCCTGCGGACTCCATCCTCAAAAGCATCTGTTTTCGCTTTCGGCAGCCTCCGGAGCAAAAAAGACAAACGTCCAGCTTTTGCTGCCACAGCAAAGGTGCCAGCGGGGAAAAGTAATGCTGGTTCTCACTTCCTCCTGGAACCCTTTCAAATGCCACAGACAATTTGGCTCTCTCTGCTTTACTGCGGACTCCATCCTCCAAAGCACGTGTTTTCGCTATCGGCAGCCTCCGGAGCAAAAAAGACAAACGTCCAGCTTTTGCTGCCACAGCAAAGGTGCCAGCAGGGAAAAGTAATGCTGGTTCTCACTGCCTCCTGGAACCCTTTCAAATGCCCCAGACAATTTGGCCCTCTCTGCTTTCCTGCGGACTCCATCCTCAAAAGCACCTGTTTTCGCTTTCGGCAACCTCCGGAGCAAAAAAGACAAACGTCCAGCTTTTGCTGCCACAGCAAAGGTGCCAGCGGGGAAAAGTGATGCTGGTCCTCATTGCCTCTTGGAACCATTTCAAATGCCACACAAAATTTGGCCTTCTCTGCTTTCCTGCGGACTCCATCCTCAAAAGCACCTGTTTTCGCTTTCGGCAACCTCCGGAGCAAAAAAGACAAACGTCCAGCTTTTGCTGCCACAGCAAAGATGCCAGCGGGGAAAAGTAATGCTGGTTCTCACTTCCTCCTGGAACCCTTTCAAATGCCACAGACAATTTGGCTCTCTCTGCTTTACTGCGGACTCCATCCTCAAAAGCACCTGTTTTCGCTTTCGGCAGCATCAGGAGCAAAAAAGACAAACGTCCAGCTTTTGCTGCCACAGCAAAGGTGCCAGCGGGGAAAAGTAATGCTGGTTCTCACTGCCTCCTGGAACTCTGTCAAATGCCACAGATAATTTTGCACTCTCTGCTTTCCTGCGGACTCCATCCTCAAAAGCACCTGTTTTTGCTTTCGGCATCCTCAGGAGCAAAAAAGACAAACGTCCAGCTTTTGCTGCCACAGCAAAGGTGCCAGCGGGGAAAAGTAATGCTGGTTCTCACTGCCTCCTGGAACCCATTCAAATGCCACAGACAATTTGGCCCTCTCTGCTTTCCTGCGGACTCCATCCTCAAAAGCATCTGTTTTCGCTTTCGGCAGCCTCCGGAGCAAAAAAGACAAACGTCCAGCTTTTGCTGCCACAGCAAAGGTGCCAGCGGGGAAAAGTAATGCTGGTTCTCACTTCCTCCTGGAACCCTTTCAAATGCCCCAGACAATTTGGCCCTCTCTGCTTTCCTGCGGACTCCATCCTCAAAAGCACCTGTTTTCGCTTTCGGCAACCTCCGGAGCGAAAAAGACAAACGTCCAGCTTTTGCTGCCACAGCAAAGGTGCCAGCGCGGAAAAGTGATGCTGGTCCTCATTGCCTCTTGGAACCATTTCAAATGCCACACAAAATTTGGCCTTCTCTGCTTTCCTGCGGACTCCATCCTCAAAAGCACCTGTTTTCGCTTTCGGCAACCTCCGGAGCAAAAAAGACAAACGTCCAGCTTTTGCTGCCACAGCAAAGGTGCCAGCGGGGAAAAGTAATGCTGGTTCTCACTTCCTCCTGGAACCCTTTCAAATGCCACAGACAATTTGGCTCTCTCTGCTTTACTGCGGACTCCATCCTCAAAAGCACCTGTTTTCGCTTTCGGCAGCCTCAGGAGCAAAAAAGACAAACGTCCAGCTTTTGCTGCCACAGCAAAGGTGCCAGCGGGGAAAAGTAATGCCGGTTCTCACTGCCTCCTGGAACTCTGTCAAATGCCACAGATAATTTTGCACTCTCTGCTTTCCTGCGGACTCCATCCTCAAAAGCACCTGTTTTTGCTTTCGGCATCCTCAGGAGCAAAAAAGACAAACGTCCAGCTTTTGCTGCCACAGCAAAGGTGCCAGCGGGGAAAAGTAATGCTGGTTCTCACTGCCTCCTGGAACCCATTCAAATGCCACAGACAATTTGGCCCTCTCTGCTTTCCTGCGGACTCCATCCTCAAAAGCATCTGTTTTCGCTTTCGGCAGCCTCCGGAGCAAAAAAGACAAACGTCCAGCTTTTGCTGCCACAGCAAAGGTGCCAGCGGGGAAAAGTAATGCTGGTTCTCACTGCCTCCTGGAACTCCTCAAATACCACAGACAATTTTGCACTCTCTGCTTTCCTGCGGACTCCATCCTCAAAAGCACCTGTTTTTGCTTTCGGCATCCTCAGGAGCAAAAAAGACAAACGTCCAGCTTTTGCTGCCACAGCAAAGGTGCCAGCGGGGAAAAGTAATGCTGGTTCTCACTGCCTCCTGGAACCCTTTCAAATACCACAGACAATTTGGCTCTCTCTGCTTTACTGCGGACTCCATCCTCAAAAGCACCTTTTTTCGCTTTCGGCAACCTCCGGAGCAAAAAAGACAAACGTCCAGCTTTTGCTGCCACAGCAAAGGTGCCAGCGGGGAAAAGTAATGCTGGTTCTCACTGCCTCCTGGAACCCTTTCAAATGCCCCAGACAATTTGGCCCTCTCTGCTTTCCTGCGGACTCCATCCTCAAAAGCACCTGTTTTCGCTTTCGGCAACCTCCGGAGCAAAAAAGACAAACATCCAGCTTTTGCTGCCACAGCAAAGGTGCCAGCGGGGAAAAGTGATGCTGGTCCTCATTGCCTCTTGGAACCCTTTCAAATGCCACAGACAATTTGGCCTTCTCTGCTTTCCTGCGGACTCCATCCTCAAAAGCACCTGTTTTCGCTTTCGGCAACCTCCGGAGCAAAAAAGACAAACGTCCAGCTTTTGCTGCCACAGCAAAGGTGCCAGCGGGGAAAAGTAATGCTGGTTCTCACTTCCTCCTGGAACCCTTTCAAATGCCACAGACAATTTGGCTCTCTCTGCTTTACTGCGGACTCCATCCTCAAAAGCACCTGTTTTTGCTTTCGGCAGCCTCCGGAGCAAAAAAGACAAACGTCCAGCTTTTGCTGCCACAGCAAAGGTGCCAGCGGGGAAAAGTAATGCTGGTTCTCACTGCCTCCTGGAACCCTTTCAAATGCCCCAGACAATTTGGCCCTCTCTGCTTTCCTGCGGACTCCATCCTCAAAAGCACCTTTTTTCGCTTTCGGCAGCCTCCGGAGCAAAAAAGACAAACGTCCAGCTTTTGCTGCCACAGCAAAGGTGCCAGCGGGGAAAAGTAATGCTGGTTCTCACTTCCTCCTGGAACCCTTTCAAATACCACAGACAATTTGGCTCTCTCTGCTTTCCTGCGGACTCCATCCTCAAAAGCACCTTTTTTCGCTTTCGGCAACCTCCGGAGCAAAAAAGACAAACGTCGAGCTTTTGCTGCCACACCAAAGGTGCCAGCGGGGAAAAGTAATGCTGGTTCTCACTGCCTCCTGGAACCCTTTCAAATGCCACAGACAATTTGGCCCTCTCTACTTTCCTGCGGACTCCATCCTCAAAAGCACCTGTTTTCGCTTTCGGCAACCTCCGGAGCAAAAAAGACAAACGTCCAGCTTTTGCTGCCACAGCAAAGGTGCCAGCGGGGAAAAGTGATGCTGGTCCTCATTGCCTCTTGGAACCTCTTCAAATGCCACAGACAATTTGGCCCTCTCTGCTTTCCTGCGGACTCCATCTTCCAAAGCACGTGTTTTCGCTTTCGGCATCCTCAGGAGCAAAAAAGACAAACGTCCAGCTTTTGCTGCCACAGCAAAGGTGCCAGCGGGGAAAAGTAATGCTGGTTCTCACTGCCTCCTGGAACCATTTCAAATGCCCCACACAATTTGGCCTTCTCTGCTTTCCTGCGGACTCCATCCTCAAAAGCACCTGTTTTCGCTTTCGGCAACCTCCGGAGCAAAAAAGACAAACGTCCAGCTTTTGCTGCCACAGCAAATGTGCCAGCGGGGAAAAGTAATGCTGGTTCTCACTTCCTCCTGGAACCTCTTCAAATGCCACAGACAATTTGGCCCTCTCTGCTTTCCTGCGGACTCCATCCTCAAAAGCACCTGTTTTCGCTTTCGGCATCCTCAGGAGCAAAAGAGACAAACGTCCAGCTTTTGCTGCCACAGCAAAGGTGCCAGCGGGGAAAAGTAATGCTGGTTCTCACTGCCTCCTGGAACCATTTCAAATGCCCCACACAATTGCGCCTTCTCTGCTTTCCTGCGGACTCCATCCTCAAAAGCACCTGTTTACGCTTTCGGCAACCTCCGGAGCAAAAAAGACAAACGTCCAGCTTTTGCTGCCACAGCAAAGGTGCCAGCGGGGAAATATAATGCTGGTTCTCACTTCCTCCTGGAACCCTTTTAAATGCCACAGACAATTTGGCCCTCTCTGCTTTACTGCGGACTCCATCCTCAAAAGCACCTGTTTTTGCTTTCGGCAGCCTCCGGAGCAAAAAAGACAAACGTCCAGCTTTTGCTGCCACAGCAAAGGTGCCAGCGGGGAAAAGTAATGCTGGTTCTCACTGCCTCCTGGAACCCATTCAAATGCCACAGACAATTTGGCCCTCTCTGCTTTCCTGCGGACTCCATCCTCAAAAGCATCTGTTTTCGCTTTCGGCAACCTCCGGAGCAAAAAAGACAAACGTCCAGCTTTTGCTGCCACAGCAAAGGTGCCAGCGGGGAAAAGTAATGCTGGTTCTCACTGCCTCCTGGAACCCTTTCAAATGCCACAGTCAATTTGGCTCTCTCTGCTTTACTGCGGACTCCATCCTCAAAAGCACCTTTTTTCGCTTTCGGCAGCCTCCGGAGCAAAAAAGACAAACGTCCAGCTTTTGCTGCCACAGCAAAGGTGCCAGCGGGGAAAAGTAATGCTGGTTCTCACTGCCTCCTGGAACTCTGTCAAATGCCACAGACAATTTTGCACTCTCTGCTTTCCTGCGGACTCCATCCTCAAAAGCACCTGTTTTTGCTTTCGGCAGCCTCCGGAGCAAAAAAGACAAACGTCCAGCTTTTGCTGCCACAGCAAAGGTGCCAGCGGGGAAAAGTAATGCTGGTTCTCACTGCCTCCTGGAACCCTTTCAAATGCCCCAGACAATTTGGCCCTCTCTGCTTTCCTGCGGACTCCATCCTCAAAAGCACCTTTTTTCGCTTTCGGCAGCCTCCGGAGCAAAAAAGACAAACGTCCAGCTTTTGCTGCCACACCAAAGGTGCCAGCGGGGAAAAGTAATGCTGGTTCTCACTTCCTCCTGGAACCCTTTCAAATACCACAGACAATTTGGCTCTCTCTGCTTTACTGCGGACTCCATCCTCAAAAGCACCTTTTTTCGCTTTCGGCAACCTCCGGAGCAAAAAAGACAAACGTCCAGCTTTTGCTGCCACACCAAAGGTGCCAGCGGGGAAAAGTAATGCTGGTTCTCACTGCCTCCTGGAACCCTTTCAAATGCCCCAGACAATTTGGCCCTCTCTGCTTTCCTGCGGACTCCATCCTCCAAAGCACGTGTTTTCGCTTTCGGCATCCTCAGGAGCAAAAGAGACAAACGTCCAGCTTTTGCTGCCACAGCAAAGGTGCCAGCGGGGAAAAGTAATGCTGGTTCTCACTGCCTCCTGGAACCATTTCAAATGCCCCACACAATTTCGCCTTCTCTGCTTTCCTGCGGACTCCATCCTCAAAAGCACCTGTTTTCGCTTTCGGCAACCTCCGGAGCAAAAAAGACAAACGTCCAGCTTTTGCTGCCACAGCAAAGGTGCCAGCGGGGAAATATAATGCTGGTTCTCACTTCCTCCTGGAACCCTTTTAAATGCCACAGACAATTTGGCCCTCTCTGCTTTACTGCGGACTCCATCCTCAAAAGCACCTGTTTTTGCTTTCGGCAGCCTCCGGAGCAAAAAAGACAAACGTCCAGCTTTTGCTGCCACAGCAAAGGTGCCAGCGGGGAAAAGTAATGCTGGTTCTCACTGCCTCCTGGAACCCATTCAAATGCCACAGACAATTTGGCCCTCTCTGCTTTCCTGCGGACTCCATCCTCAAAAGCATCTGTTTTCGCTTTCGGCAACCTCCGGAGCAAAAAAGACAAACGTCCAGCTTTTGCTGCCACAGCAAAGGTGCCAGCGGGGAAAAGTAATGCTGGTTCTCACTGCCTCCTGGAACCCTTTCAAATGCCACAGTCAATTTGGCCCTCTCTGCTTTCCTGCGGACTCCATCCTCAAAAGCACCTTTTTTCGCTTTCGGCAGCCTCCGGAGCAAAAAAGACAAACGTCCAGCTTTTGCTGCCACAGCAAAGGTGCCAGCGGGGAAAAGTAATGCTGGTTCTCACTTCCTCCTGGAACCCTTTCAAATACCACAGACAATTTGGCTCTCTCTGCTTTACTGCGGACTCCATCCTCAAAAGCACCTTTTTTCGCTTTCGGCAACCTCCGGAGCAAAAAAGACAAACGTCCAGCTTTTGCTGCCACACCAAAGGTGCCAGCGGGGAAAAGTAATGCTGGTTCTCACTGCCTCCTGGAACCCTTTCAAATGCCCCAGACAATTTGGCCCTCTCTGCTTTCCTGCGGACTCCATCCTCCAAAGCACGTGTTTTCGCTTTCGGCATCCTCAGGAGCAAAAGAGACAAACGTCCAGCTTTTGCTGCCACAGCAAAGGTGCCAGCGGGGAAAAGTAATGCTGGTTCTCACTGCCTCCTGGAACCATTTCAAATGCCCCACACAATTTCGCCTTCTCTGCTTTCCTGCGGACTCCATCCTCAAAAGCACCTGTTTTCGCTTTCGGCAACCTCCGGAGCAAAAAAGACAAACGTCCAGCTTTTGCTGCCACAGCAAAGGTGCCAGCGGGGAAATATAATGCTGGTTCTCACTTCCTCCTGGAACCCTTTTAAATGCCACAGACAATTTGGCCCTCTCTGCTTTACTGCGGACTCCATCCTCAAAAGCACCTGTTTTTGCTTTCGGCAGCCTCCGGAGCAAAAAAGACAAACGTCCAGCTTTTGCTGCCACAGCAAAGGTGCCAGCGGGGAAAAGTAATGCTGGTTCTCACTGCCTCCTGGAACCCATTCAAATGCCACAGACAATTTGGCCCTCTCTGCTTTCCTGCGGACTCCATCCTCAAAAGCATCTGTTTTCGCTTTCGGCAACCTCCGGAGCAAAAAAGACAAACGTCCAGCTTTTGCTGCCACAGCAAAGGTGCCAGCGGGGAAAAGTAATGCTGGTTCTCACTGCCTCCTGGAACCCTTTCAAATGCCACAGTCAATTTGGCTCTCTCTGCTTTCCTGCGGACTCCATCCTCAAAAGCACCTTTTTTCGCTTTCGGCAGCCTCCGGAGCAAAAAAGACAAACGTCCAGCTTTTGCTGCCACAGCAAAGGTGCCAGCGGGGAAAAGTAATGCTGGTTCTCACTGCCTCCTGGAACTCTGTCAAATGCCACAGACAATTTTGCACTCTCTGCTTTCCTGCGGACTCCATCCTCAAAAGCACCTGTTTTTGCTTTCGGCAGCCTCCGGAGCAAAAAAGACAAACGTCCAGCTTTTGCTGCCACAGCAAAGGTGCCAGCGGGGAAAAGTAATGCTGGTTCTCACTGCCTCCTGGAACCCTTTCAAATGCCACAGACAATTTGGCCCTTTCTGCTTTCCTGCGGACTCCATCCTCAAAAGCATCTGTTTTCGCTTTCGGCAGCCTCCGGAGCAAAAAAGACAAACGTCCAGCTTTTGCTGCCACAGCAAAGGTGCCAGCGGGGAAAAGTAATGCTGGTTCTCACTTCCTCCTGGAACCCTTTCAAATGCCACAGACAATTTGGCTCTCTCTGCTTTACTGCGGACTCCATCCTCCAAAGCACGTGTTTTCGCTATCGGCAGCCTCCGGAGCAAAAAAGACAAACGTCCAGCTTTTGCTGCCACAGCAAAGGTGCCAGCAGGGAAAAGTAATGCTGGTTCTCACTGCCTCCTGGAACCCTTTCAAATGCCCCAGACAATTTGGCCCTCTCTGCTTTCCTGCGGACTCCATCCTCAAAAGCACCTGTTTTCGCTTTCGGCAACCTCCGGAGCAAAAAAGACAAACGTCCAGCTTTTGCTGCCACAGCAAAGGTGCCAGCGGGGAAAAGTGATGCTGGTCCTCATTGCCTCTTGGAACCATTTCAAATGCCACACAAAATTTGGCCTTCTCTGCTTTCCTGCGGACTCCATCCTCAAAAGCACCTGTTTTCGCTTTCGGCAGCCTCCGGAGCAAAAAAGACAAACGTCCAGCTTTTGCTGCCACAGCAAAGGTGCCAGCGGGGAAAAGTAATGCTGGTTCTCACTTCCTCCTGGAACCCTTTCAAATGCCACAGACAATTTGGCCCTCTCTGCTTTCCTGCGGACTCCATCCTCAAAAGCACCTGTTTTCGCTTTCGGCAGCATCAGGAGCAAAAAAGACAAACGTCCAGCTTTTGCTGCCACAGCAAAGGTGCCAGCGGGGAAAAGTAATGCTGGTTCTCACTGCCTCCTGGAACTCTGTCAAATGCCACAGATAATTTTGCACTCTCTGCTTTCCTGCGGACTCCATCCTCAAAAGCACCTGTTTTTGCTTTCGGCATCCTCAGGAGCAAAAAAGACAAACGTCCAGCTTTTGCTGCCACAGCAAAGGTGCCAGCGGGGAAAAGTAATGCTGGTTCTCACTGCCTCCTGGAACCCATTCAAATGCCACAGACAATTTGGCCCTCTCTGCTTTCCTGCGGACTCCATCCTCAAAAGCATCTGTTTTCGCTTTCGGCAGCCTCCGGAGCAAAAAAGACAAACGTCCAGCTTTTGCTGCCACAGCAAAGGTGCCAGCGGGGAAAAGTAATGCTGGTTCTCACTGCCTCCTGGAACTCTTCAAATGCCACAGACAATTTTGCACTCTCTGCTTTCCTGCGGACTCCATCCTCAAAAGCACCTGTTTTTGCTTTCGGCATCCTCAGGAGCAAAAAAGACAAACGTCCAGCTTTTGCTGCCACAGCAAAGGTGCCAGCAGGGAAAAGTGATGCTGGTCCTCATTGCCTCTTGGAACCATTTCAAATGCCACACAAAATTTGGCCTTCTCTGCTTTCCTGCGGACTCCATCCTCAAAAGCACCTGTTTTCGCTTTCGGCAACCTCCGGAGCAAAAAAGACAAACGTCCAGCTTTTGCTGCCACAGCAAAGGTGCCAGCGGGGAAAAGTAATGCTGGTTCTCACTTCCTCCTGGAACCCTTTCAAATGCCACAGACAATTTGGCCCTCTCTGCTTTCCTGCGGACTCCATCCTCAAAAGCATCTGTTTTCGCTTTCGGCAGCCTCCGGAGCAAAAAAGACAAACGTCCAGCTTTTGCTGCCACAGCAAAGGTGCCAGCGGGGAAAAGTAATGCTGGTTCTCACTGCCTCCTGGAACCCTTTCAAATGCCACAGACAATTTGGCCCTCTCTGCTTTCCTGCGGACTCCATCCTCAAAAGCATCTGTTTTCGCTTTCGGCAGCCTCCGGAGCAAAAAAGACAAACGTCCAGCTTTTGCTGCCACAGCAAAGGTGCCAGCGGGGAAAAGTAATGCTGGTTCTCACTGCCTCCTGGAACTCCTCAAATGCCACAGACAATTTTGCACTCTCTGCTTTCCTGCGGACTCCATCCTCAAAAGCACCTGTTTTTGCTTTCGGCATCCTCAGGAGCAAAAAAGACAAACGTCCAGCTTTTGCTGCCACAGCAAAGGTGCCAGCGGGGAAAAGTAATGCTGGTTCTCACTGCCTCCTGGAACTCTTCAAATGCCACAGACAATTTTGCACTCTCTGCTTTCCTGCGGACTCCATCCTCAAAAGCACCTGTTTTTGCTTTCGGCATCCTCAGGAGCAAAAAAGACAAACGTCCAGCTTTTGCTGCCACAGCAAAGGTGCCAGCGGGGAAAAGTAATGCTGGTTCTCACTTCCTCCTGGAACCCTTTCAAATGCCACAGACAGTTTGGCTCTCTCTGCTTTACTGCGGACTCCATTCTCCAAAGCACGTGTTTTTGCTATCGGCAGCCTCCGGAGCAAAAAAGACAAACGTCCAGCTTTTGCTGCCACAGCAAAGGTGCCAGCAGGGAAAAGTAATGCTGGTTCTCACTGCCTCCTGGAACCCTTTCAAATGCCCCAGACAATTTGGCCCTCTCTGCTTTCCTGCGGACTCCATCCTCAAAAGCACCTGTTTTTGCTTTCGGCATCCTCAGGAGCAAAAAAGACAAACGTCCAGCTTTTGCTGCCACAGCAAAGGTGCCAGCGGGGAAAAGTAATGCTGGTTCTCACTGCCTCCTGGAACTCTTCAAATGCCACAGACAATTTTGCACTCTCTGCTTTCCTGCGGACTCCATCCTCAAAAGCACCTGTTTTTGCTTTCGGCATCCTCAGGAGCAAAAAAGACAAACGTCCAGCTTTTGCTGCCACAGCAAAGGTGCCAGCGGGGAAAAGTAATGCTGGTTCTCACTTCCTCCTGGAACCCTTTCAAATGCCACAGACAATTTGGCTCTCTCTGCTTTACTGCGGACTCCATTCTCCAAAGCACGTGTTTTTGCTATCGGCAGCCTCCGGAGCAAAAAAGACAAACGTCCAGCTTTTGCTGCCACAGCAAAGGTGCCAGCAGGGAAAAGTAATGCTGGTTCTCACTGCCTCCTGGAACCCTTTCAAATGCCCCAGACAATTTGGCCCTCTCTGCTTTCCTGCGGACTCCATCCTCAAAAGCACCTGTTTTTGCTTTCGGCATCCTCAGGAGCAAAAAAGACAAACGTCCAGCTTTTGCTGCCACAGCAAAGGTGCCAGCGGGGAAAAGTAATGCTGGTTCTCACTGCCTCCTGGAACTCTTCAAATGCCACAGACAATTTTGCACTCTCTGCTTTCCTGCGGACTCCATCCTCAAAAGCACCTGTTTTTGCTTTCGGCATCCTCAGGAGCAAAAAAGACAAACGTCCAGCTTTTGCTGCCACAGCAAAGGTGCCAGCGGGGAAAAGTAATGCTGGTTCTCACTTCCTCCTGGAACCCTTTCAAATGCCACAGACAATTTGGCTCTCTCTGCTTTACTGCGGACTCCATTCTCCAAAGCACGTGTTTTTGCTATCGGCAGCCTCCGGAGCAAAAAAGACAAACGTCCAGCTTTTGCTGCCACAGCAAAGGTGCCAGCAGGGAAAAGTAATGCTGGTTCTCACTGCCTCCTGGAACCCTTTCAAATGCCCCAGACAATTTGGCCCTCTCTGCTTTCCTGCGGACTCCATCCTCAAAAGCACCTGTTTTCGCTTTCGGCAACCTCCGGAGCAAAAAAGACAAACGTCCAGCTTTTGCTGCCACAGCAAAGGTGCCAGCAGGGAAAAGTGATGCTGGTCCTCATTGCCTCTTGGAACCATTTCAAATGCCACACAAAATTTGGCCTTCTCTGCTTTCCTGCGGACTCCATCCTCAAAAGCACCTGTTTTCGCTTTCGGCAACCTCCGGAGCAAAAAAGACAAACGTCCAGCTTTTGCTGCCACAGCAAAGGTGCCAGCGGGGAAAAGTAATGCTGGTTCTCACTTCCTCCTGGAACCCTTTCAAATGCCACAGACAATTTGGCCCTCTCTGCTTTCCTGCGGACTCCATCCTCAAAAGCACCTGTTTTCGCTTTCGGCATCCTCAGGAGCAAAAAAGACAAACGTCCAGCTTTTGCTGCCACAGCAAAGGTGCCAGCGGGGAAAAGTAATGCTGGTTCTCACTGCCTCCTGGAACCCATTCAAATGCCACAGACAATTTGGCCCTCTCTGCTTTCCTGCGGACTCCATCCTCAAAAGCATCTGTTTTCGCTTTCGGCAGCCTCCGGAGCAAAAAAGACAAACGTCCAGCTTTTGCTGCCACAGCAAAGGTGCCAGCGGGGAAAAGTAATGCTGGTTCTCACTGCCTCCTGGAACTCCTCAAATGCCACAGACAATTTTGCACTCTCTGCTTTCCTGCGGACTCCATCCTCAAAAGCACCTGTTTTTGCTTTCGGCATCCTCAGGAGCAAAAAAGACAAACGTCCAGCTTTTGCTGCCACAGCAAAGGTGCCAGCGGGGAAAAGTAATGCTGGTTCTCACTGCCTCCTGGAACCCTTTCAAATACCACAGACAATTTGGCTCTCTCTGCTTTACTGCGGACTCCATCCTCAAAAGCACCTTTTTTCGCTTTCGGCAACCTCCGGAGCAAAAAAGACAAACGTCCAGCTTTTGCTGCCACAGCAAAGGTGCCAGCGGGGAAAAGTAATGCTGGTTCTCACTGCCTCCTGGAACCCTTTCAAATGCCCCAGACAATTTGGCCCTCTCTGCTTTCCTGCGGACTCCATCCTCAAAAGCACCTGTTTTCGCTTTCGGCAACCTCCGGAGCAAAAAAGACAAACATCCAGCTTTTGCTGCCACAGCAAAGGTGCCAGCGGGGAAAAGTAATGCTGGTCCTCATTGCCTCTTGGAACCCTTTCAAATGCCACACAAAATTTGGCCTTCTCTGCTTTCCTGCGGACTCCATCCTCAAAAGCACCTGTTTTCGCTTTCGGCAACCTCCGGAGCAAAAAAGACAAACGTCCAGCTTTTGCTGCCACAGCAAAGGTGCCAGCGGGGAAAAGTAATGCTGGTTCTCACTTCCTCCTGGAACCCTTTCAAATGCCACAGACAATTTGGCTCTCTCTGCTTTACTGCAGACTCCATCCTCAAAAGCACCTGTTTTCGCTTTCGGCAGCCTCAGGAGCAAAAAAGACAAACGTCCAGCTTTTGCTGCCACAGCAAAGGTGCCAGCGGGGAAAAGTAATGCTGGTTCTCACTGCCTCCTGGAACTCTGTCAAATGCCACAGACAATTTTGCACTCTCTGCTTTCCTGCGGACTCCATCCTCAAAAGCACCTGTTTTTGCTTTCGGCAGCCTCCGGAGCAAAAAAGACAAACGTCCAGCTTTTGCTGCCACAGCAAAGGTGCCAGCGGGGAAAAGTAATGCTGGTTCTCACTGCCTCCTGGAACCCATTCAAATGCCACAGACAATTTGGCCCTCTCTGCTTTCCTGCGGACTCCATCCTCAAAAGCATCTGTTTTCGCTTTCGGCAACCTCCGGAGCAAAAAAGACAAACGTCCAGCTTTTGCTGCCACAGCAAAGGTGCCAGCGGGGAAAAGTAATGCTGGTTCTCACTGCCTCCTGGAACCCTTTCAAATGCCACAGTCAATTTGGCCCTCTCTGCTTTCCTGCGGACTCCATCCTCAAAAGCACGTGTTTTCGCTTTCGGCAGCCTCCGGAGCAAAAAAGACAAACGTCCAGCTTTTGCTGCCACAGCAAAGGTGCCAGCGGGGAAAAGTAATGCTGGTTCTCACTTCCTCCTGGAACCCTTTCAAATACCACAGACAATTTGGCTCTCTCTGCTTTACTGCGGACTCCATCCTCAAAAGCACCTTTTTTCGCTTTCGGCAACCTCCGGAGCAAAAAAGACAAACGTCCAGCTTTTGCTGCCACACCAAAGGTGCCAGCGGGGAAAAGTAATGCTGGTTCTCACTGCCTCCTGGAACCCTTTCAAATGCCCCAGACAATTTGGCCCTCTCTGCTTTCCTGCGGACTCCATCCTCCAAAGCACGTGTTTTCGCTTTCGGCATCCTCAGGAGCAAAAGAGACAAACGTCCAGCTTTTGCTGCCACAGCAAAGGTGCCAGCGGGGAAAAGTAATGCTGGTTCTCACTGCCTCCTGGAACCATTTCAAATGCCCCACACAATTTCGCCTTCTCTGCTTTCCTGCGGACTCCATCCTCAAAAGCACCTGTTTTCGCTTTCGGCAACCTCCGGAGCAAAAAAGACAAACGTCCAGCTTTTGCTGCCACAGCAAAGGTGCCAGCGGGGAAATATAATGCTGGTTCTCACTTCCTCCTGGAACCCTTTTAAATGCCACAGACAATTTGGCCCTCTCTGCTTTACTGCGGACTCCATCCTCAAAAGCACCTGTTTTTGCTTTCGGCAGCCTCCGGAGCAAAAAAGACAAACGTCCAGCTTTTGCTGCCACAGCAAAGGTGCCAGCGGGGAAAAGTAATGCTGGTTCTCACTGCCTCCTGGAACCCATTCAAATGCCACAGACAATTTGGCCCTCTCTGCTTTCCTGCGGACTCCATCCTCAAAAGCATCTGTTTTCGCTTTCGGCAACCTCCGGAGCAAAAAAGACAAACGTCCAGCTTTTGCTGCCACAGCAAAGGTGCCAGCGGGGAAAAGTAATGCTGGTTCTCACTGCCTCCTGGAACCCTTTCAAATGCCACAGTCAATTTGGCTCTCTCTGCTTTCCTGCGGACTCCATCCTCAAAAGCACCTTTTTTCGCTTTCGGCAGCCTCCGGAGCAAAAAAGACAAACGTCCAGCTTTTGCTGCCACAGCAAAGGTGCCAGCGGGGAAAAGTAATGCTGGTTCTCACTGCCTCCTGGAACTCTGTCAAATGCCACAGACAATTTTGCACTCTCTGCTTTCCTGCGGACTCCATCCTCAAAAGCACCTGTTTTTGCTTTCGGCAGCCTCCGGAGCAAAAAAGACAAACGTCCAGCTTTTGCTGCCACAGCAAAGGTGCCAGCGGGGAAAAGTAATGCTGGTTCTCACTGCCTCCTGGAACCCTTTCAAATGCCACAGACAATTTGGCCCTCTCTGCTTTCCTGCGGACTCCATCCTCAAAAGCATCTGTTTTCGCTTTCGGCAGCCTCCGGAGCAAAAAAGACAAACGTCCAGCTTTTGCTGCCACAGCAAAGGTGCCAGCGGGGAAAAGTAATGCTGGTTCTCACTTCCTCCTGGAACCCTTTCAAATGCCACAGACAATTTGGCTCTCTCTGCTTTACTGCGGACTCCATCCTCCAAAGCACGTGTTTTCGCTATCGGCAGCCTCCGGAGCAAAAAAGACAAACGTCCAGCTTTTGCTGCCACAGCAAAGGTGCCAGCAGGGAAAAGTAATGCTGGTTCTCACTGCCTCCTGGAACCCTTTCAAATGCCCCAGACAATTTGGCCCTCTCTGCTTTCCTGCGGACTCCATCCTCAAAAGCACCTGTTTTCGCTTTCGGCAACCTCCGGAGCAAAAAAGACAAACGTCCAGCTTTTGCTGCCACAGCAAAGGTGCCAGCGGGGAAAAGTGATGCTGGTCCTCATTGCCTCTTGGAACCATTTCAAATGCCACACAAAATTTGGCCTTCTCTGCTTTCCTGCGGACTCCATCCTCAAAAGCACCTGTTTTCGCTTTCGGCAGCCTCCGGAGCAAAAAAGACAAACGTCCAGCTTTTGCTGCCACAGCAAAGGTGCCAGCGGGGAAAAGTAATGCTGGTTCTCACTTCCTCCTGGAACCCTTTCAAATGCCACAGACAATTTGGCCCTCTCTGCTTTCCTGCGGACTCCATCCTCAAAAGCACCTGTTTTCGCTTTCGGCAGCATCAGGAGCAAAAAAGACAAACGTCCAGCTTTTGCTGCCACAGCAAAGGTGCCAGCGGGGAAAAGTAATGCTGGTTCTCACTGCCTCCTGGAACTCTGTCAAATGCCACAGATAATTTTGCACTCTCTGCTTTCCTGCGGACTCCATCCTCAAAAGCACCTGTTTTTGCTTTCGGCATCCTCAGGAGCAAAAAAGACAAACGTCCAGCTTTTGCTGCCACAGCAAAGGTGCCAGCGGGGAAAAGTAATGCTGGTTCTCACTGCCTCCTGGAACCCATTCAAATGCCACAGACAATTTGGCCCTCTCTGCTTTCCTGCAAACTCCATCCTCAAAAGCATCTGTTTTCGCTTTCGGCAGCCTCCGGAGCAAAAAAGACAAACGTCCAGCTTTTGCTGCCACAGCAAAGGTGCCAGCGGGGAAAAGTAATGCTGGTTCTCACTGCCTCCTGGAACTCTTCAAATGCCACAGACAATTTTGCACTCTCTGCTTTCCTGCGGACTCCATCCTCAAAAGCACCTGTTTTTGCTTTCGGCATCCTCAGGAGCAAAAAAGACAAACGTCCAGCTTTTGCTGCCACAGCAAAGGTGCCAGCAGGGAAAAGTGATGCTGGTCCTCATTGCCTCTTGGAACCATTTCAAATGCCACACAAAATTTGGCCTTCTCTGCTTTCCTGCGGACTCCATCCTCAAAAGCACCTGTTTTCGCTTTCGGCAACCTCCGGAGCAAAAAAGACAAACGTCCAGCTTTTGCTGCCACAGCAAAGGTGCCAGCGGGGAAAAGTAATGCTGGTTCTCACTTCCTCCTGGAACCCTTTCAAATGCCACAGACAATTTGGCCCTCTCTGCTTTCCTGCGGACTCCATCCTCAAAAGCATCTGTTTTCGCTTTCGGCAGCCTCCGGAGCAAAAAAGACAAACGTCCAGCTTTTGCTGCCACAGCAAAGGTGCCAGCGGGGAAAAGTAATGCTGGTTCTCACTGCCTCCTGGAACCCTTTCAAATGCCACAGACAATTTGGCCCTCTCTGCTTTCCTGCGGACTCCATCCTCAAAAGCATCTGTTTTCGCTTTCGGCAGCCTCCGGAGCAAAAAAGACAAACGTCCAGCTTTTGCTGCCACAGCAAAGGTGCCAGCGGGGAAAAGTAATGCTGGTTCTCACTGCCTCCTGGAACTCCTCAAATGCCACAGACAATTTTGCACTCTCTGCTTTCCTGCGGACTCCATCCTCAAAAGCACCTGTTTTTGCTTTCGGCATCCTCAGGAGCAAAAAAGACAAACGTCCAGCTTTTGCTGCCACAGCAAAGGTGCCAGCGGGGAAAAGTAATGCTGGTTCTCACTGCCTCCTGGAACTCTTCAAATGCCACAGACAATTTTGCACTCTCTGCTTTCCTGCGGACTCCATCCTCAAAAGCACCTGTTTTTGCTTTCGGCATCCTCAGGAGCAAAAAAGACAAACGTCCAGCTTTTGCTGCCACAGCAAAGGTGCCAGCGGGGAAAAGTAATGCTGGTTCTCACTTCCTCCTGGAACCCTTTCAAATGCCACAGACAATTTGGCTCTCTCTGCTTTACTGCGGACTCCATTCTCCAAAGCACGTGTTTTTGCTATCGGCAGCCTCCGGAGCAAAAAAGACAAACGTCCAGCTTTTGCTGCCACAGCAAAGGTGCCAGCAGGGAAAAGTAATGCTGGTTCTCACTGCCTCCTGGAACCCTTTCAAATGCCCCAGACAATTTGGCCCTCTCTGCTTTCCTGCGGACTCCATCCTCAAAAGCACCTGTTTTTGCTTTCGGCATCCTCAGGAGCAAAAAAGACAAACGTCCAGCTTTTGCTGCCACAGCAAAGGTGCCAGCGGGGAAAAGTAATGCTGGTTCTCACTGCCTCCTGGAACTCTTCAAATGCCACAGACAATTTTGCACTCTCTGCTTTCCTGCGGACTCCATCCTCAAAAGCACCTGTTTTTGCTTTCGGCATCCTCAGGAGCAAAAAAGACAAACGTCCAGCTTTTGCTGCCACAGCAAAGGTGCCAGCGGGGAAAAGTAATGCTGGTTCTCACTTCCTCCTGGAACCCTTTCAAATGCCACAGACAATTTGGCTCTCTCTGCTTTACTGCGGACTCCATTCTCCAAAGCACGTGTTTTTGCTATCGGCAGCCTCCGGAGCAAAAAAGACAAACGTCCAGCTTTTGCTGCCACAGCAAAGGTGCCAGCAGGGAAAAGTAATGCTGGTTCTCACTGCCTCCTGGAACCCTTTCAAATGCCCCAGACAATTTGGCCCTCTCTGCTTTCCTGCGGACTCCATCCTCAAAAGCACCTGTTTTTGCTTTCGGCATCCTCAGGAGCAAAAAAGACAAACGTCCAGCTTTTGCTGCCACAGCAAAGGTGCCAGCGGGGAAAAGTAATGCTGGTTCTCACTGCCTCCTGGAACTCTTCAAATGCCACAGACAATTTTGCACTCTCTGCTTTCCTGCGGACTCCATCCTCAAAAGCACCTGTTTTTGCTTTCGGCATCCTCAGGAGCAAAAAAGACAAACGTCCAGCTTTTGCTGCCACAGCAAAGGTGCCAGCGGGGAAAAGTAATGCTGGTTCTCACTTCCTCCTGGAACCCTTTCAAATGCCACAGACAATTTGGCTCTCTCTGCTTTACTGCGGACTCCATTCTCCAAAGCACGTGTTTTTGCTATCGGCAGCCTCCGGAGCAAAAAAGACAAACGTCCAGCTTTTGCTGCCACAGCAAAGGTGCCAGCAGGGAAAAGTAATGCTGGTTCTCACTGCCTCCTGGAACCCTTTCAAATGCCCCAGACAATTTGGCCCTCTCTGCTTTCCTGCGGACTCCATCCTCAAAAGCACCTGTTTTTGCTTTCGGCATCCTCAGGAGCAAAAAAGACAAACGTCCAGCTTTTGCTGCCACAGCAAAGGTGCCAGCAGGGAAAAGTGATGCTGGTCCTCATTGCCTCTTGGAACCATTTCAAATGCCACACAAAATTTGGCCTTCTCTGCTTTCCTGCGGACTCCATCCTCAAAAGCACCTGTTTTCGCTTTCGGCAACCTCCGGAGCAAAAAAGACAAACGTCCAGCTTTTGCTGCCACAGCAAAGGTGCCAGCGGGGAAAAGTAATGCTGGTTCTCACTTCCTCCTGGAACCCTTTCAAATGCCACAGACAATTTGGCCCTCTCTGCTTTCCTGCGGACTCCATCCTCAAAAGCACCTGTTTTCGCTTTCGGCATCCTCAGGAGCAAAAAAGACAAACGTCCAGCTTTTGCTGCCACAGCAAAGGTGCCAGCGGGGAAAAGTAATGCTGGTTCTCACTGCCTCCTGGAACCCATTCAAATGCCACAGACAATTTGGCCCTCTCTGCTTTCCTGCGGACTCCATCCTCAAAAGCATCTGTTTTCGCTTTCGGCAGCCTCCGGAGCAAAAAAGACAAACGTCCAGCTTTTGCTGCCACAGCAAAGGTGCCAGCGGGGAAAAGTAATGCTGGTTCTCACTGCCTCCTGGAACTCCTCAAATGCCACAGACAATTTTGCACTCTCTGCTTTCCTGCGGACTCCATCCTCAAAAGCACCTGTTTTTGCTTTCGGCATCCTCAGGAGCAAAAAAGACAAACGTCCAGCTTTTGCTGCCACAGCAAAGGTGCCAGCGGGGAAAAGTAATGCTGGTTCTCACTGCCTCCTGGAACCCTTTCAAATACCACAGACAATTTGGCTCTCTCTGCTTTACTGCGGACTCCATCCTCAAAAGCACCTTTTTTCGCTTTCGGCAACCTCCGGAGCAAAAAAGACAAACGTCCAGCTTTTGCTGCCACAGCAAAGGTGCCAGCGGGGAAAAGTAATGCTGGTTCTCACTGCCTCCTGGAACCCTTTCAAATGCCCCAGGCAATTTGGCCCTCTCTGCTTTCCTGCGGACTCCATCCTCAAAAGCACCTGTTTTCGCTTTCGGCAACCTCCGGAGCAAAAAAGACAAACATCCAGCTTTTGCTGCCACAGCAAAGGTGCCAGCGGGGAAAAGTAATGCTGGTCCTCATTGCCTCTTGGAACCCTTTCAAATGCCACACAAAATTTGGCCTTCTCTGCTTTCCTGCGGACTCCATCCTCAAAAGCACCTGTTTTCGCTTTCGGCAACCTCCGGAGCAAAAAAGACAAACGTCCAGCTTTTGCTGCCACAGCAAAGGTGCCAGCGGGGAAAAGTAATGCTGGTTCTCACTGCCTCCTGGAACCCTTTCAAATGCCACAGACAATTTGGCTCTCTCTGCTTTACTGCGGACTCCATCCTCAAAAGCACCTGTTTTCGCTTTCGGCAGCCTCAGGAGCAAAAAAGACAAACGTCCAGCTTTTGCTGCCACAGCAAAGGTGCCAGCGGGGAAAAGTAATGCTGGTTCTCACTGCCTCCTGGAACTCTGTCAAATGCCACAGACAATTTTGCACTCTCTGCTTTCCTGCGGACTCCATCCTCAAAAGCACCTGTTTTTGCTTTCGGCAGCCTCCGGAGCAAAAAAGACAAACGTCCAGCTTTTGCTGCCACAGCAAAGGTGCCAGCGGGGAAAAGTAATGCTGGTTCTCACTGCCTCCTGGAACCCTTTCAAATGCCACAGACAATTTGGCCCTCTCTGCTTTCCTGCGGACTCCATCCTCAAAAGCACCTTTTTTCGCTTTCGGCAGCCTCCGGAGCAAAAAAGACAAACGTCCAGCTTTTGCTGCCACAGCAAAGGTGCCAGCGGGGAAAAGTAATGCTGGTTCTCACTTCCTCCTGGAACCCTTTCAAATACCACAGACAATTTGGCTCTCTCTGCTTTACTGCGGACTCCATCCTCAAAAGCACCTTTTTTCGCTTTCGGCAACCTCCGGAGCAAAAAAGACAAACGTCCAGCTTTTGCTGCCACACCAAAGGTGCCAGCGGGGAAAAGTAATGCTGGTTCTCACTGCCTCCTGGAACCCTTTCAAATGCCCCAGACAATTTGGCCCTCTCTGCTTTCCTGCGGACTCCATCCTCAAAAGCACCTGTTTTCGCTTTCGGCAACCTCCGGAGCAAAAAAGACAAACGTCCAGCTTTTGCTGCCACAGCAAAGGTGCCAGCGGGGAAAAGTGATGCTGGTCCTCATTGCCTCTTGGAACCTCTTCAAATGCCACAGACAATTTGGCCCTCTCTGCTTTCCTGCGGACTCCATCCTCCAAAGCACGTGTTTTCGCTTTCGGCATCCTCAGGAGCAAAAAAGACAAACGTCCAGCTTTTGCTGCCACAGCAAAGGTGCCAGCGGGGAAAAGTAATGCTGGTTCTCACTGCCTCCTGGAACCATTTCAAATGCCCCACACAATTTGGCCTTCTCTGCTTTCCTGCGGACTCCATCCTCAAAAGCACCTGTTTTCGCTTTCGGCAACCTCCGGAGCAAAAAAGACAAACGTCCAGCTTTTGCTGCCACAGCAAAGGTGCCAGCGGGGAAAAGTAATGCTTGTTCTCACTGCCTCCTGGAACCCTTTCAAATGCCCCAGACAATTTTGCACTCTCTGCTTTCCTGCGGACTCCATCCTCAAAAGCACCTGTTTTTGCTTTCGGCAGCCTCCGGAGCAAAAAAGACAAACGTCCAGCTTTTGCTGCCACAGCAAAGGTGCCAGCGGGGAAAAGTAATGCTGGTTCTCACTGCCTCCTGGAACCCTTTCAAATGCCACAGTCAATTTGGCTCTCTCTGCTTTCCTGCGGACTCCATCCTCAAAAGCACCTGTTTTTGCTTTCGGCAGCCTCCGGAGCAAAAAAGACAAACGTCCAGCTTTTGCTGCCACAGCAAAGGTGCCAGCGGGGAAAAGTAATGCTGGTTCTCACTGCCTCCTGGAACCCTTTCAAATGCCACAGACAATTTGGCCCTCTCTGCTTTCCTGCGGACTCCATCCTCAAAAGCATCTGTTTTCGCTTTCGGCAGCCTCCGGAGCAAAAAAGACAAACGTCCAGCTTTTGCTGCCACAGCAAAGGTGCCAGCGGGGAAAAGTAATGCTGGTTCTCACTGCCTCCTGGAACCCTTTCAAATGCCACAGACAATTTGGCTCTCTCTGCTTTACTGCGGACTCCATCCTCCAAAGCACGTGTTTTCGCTTTCGGCAGCCTCCGGAGCAAAAAAGACAAACGTCCAGCTTTTGCTGCCACAGCAAAGGTGCCAGCGGGGAAAAGTAATGCTGGTTCTCACTGCCTCCTGGAACCCTTTCAAATGCCCCAGACAATTTGGCCCTCTCTGCTTTCCTGCGGACTCCATCCTCAAAAGCACCTGTTTTCGCTTTCGGCAACCTCCGGAGCAAAAAAGACAAACGTCCAGCTTTTGCTGCCTCAGCAAAGGTGCCAGCGGGGAAAAGTGATGCTGGTCCTCATTGCCTCTTGGAACCTCTTCAAATGCCGCAGACAATTTGGCCCTCTCTGCTTTCCTGCGGACTCCATCCTCCAAAGCACGTGTTTTCGCTTTCGGCATCCTCAGGAGCAAAAAAGACAAACGTCCAGCTTTTGCTGCCACAGCAAAGGTGCCAGCGGGGAAAAGTAATGCTGGTTCTCACTTCCTCCTGGAACCCTTTCAAATGCCACAGACAATTTGGCTCTCTCTGCTTTACTGCGGACTCCATCCTCCAAAGCACGTGTTTTCGCTTTCGGCAGCCTCCGGAGCAAAAAAGACAAACGTCCAGCTTTTGCTGCCACAGCAAAGGTGCCAGCGGGGAAAAGTAATGCTGGTTCTCACTTCCTCCTGGAACCCTTTCAAATGCACCACACAATTTGGCCCTCTCTGCTTTCCTGCGGACTCCATCCTCAAAAGCACCTGTTTTCGCTTTCGGCAACCTCCGGAGCAAAAAAGACAAACGTCCAGCTTTTGCTGCCACAGCAAAGGTGCCAGCGGGGAAAAGTGATGCTGGTCCTCATTGCCTCTTGGAACCTCTTCAAATGCCACAGACAATTTGGCCCTCTCTGCTTTCCTGCGGACTCCATCCTCCAACGCACGTGTTTTCGCTTTCGGCATCCTCAGGAGCAAAAAAGACAAACGTCCAGCTTTTGCTGCCACAGCAAAGGTGCCAGCGGGGAAAAGTAATGCTGGTTCTCACTGCCTCCTGGAACCATTTCAAATGCCCCAGACAATTTGCCCTTCTCTGCTTTCCTGCGGACTCCATCCTCAAAAGCACCTGTTTTCGCTTTCGGCAACCTCCGGAGCAAAAAAGACAAACGTCCAGCTTTTGCTGCCACAGCAAAGGTGCCAGCGGGGAAAAGTAATGCTGGTTCTCACTGCCTCCTGGAACCCTTTCAAATGCCACAGTCAATTTGGCTCTCTCTGCTTTCCTGCGGACTCCATCCTCAAAAGCACCTTTTTTCGCTTTCGGCAGCCTCCGGAGCAAAAAAGACAAACGTCCAGCTTTTGCTGCCACAGCAAAGGTGCCAGCGGGGAAAAGTAATGCTGGTTCTCACTGCCTCCTGGAACTCTGTCAAATGCCACAGACAATTTTGCACTCTCTGCTTTCCTGCGGACTCCATCCTCAAAAGCACCTGTTTTTGCTTTCGGCAGCCTCCGGAGCAAAAAAGACAAACGTCCAGCTTTTGCTGCCACAGCAAAGGTGCCAGCGGGGAAAAGTAATGCTGGTTCTCACTGCCTCCTGGAACCCTTTCAAATGCCACAGACAATTTGGCCCTCTCTGCTTTCCTGCGGACTCCATCCTCAAAAGCATCTGTTTTCGCTTTCGGCAGCCTCCGGAGCAAAAAAGACAAACGTCCAGCTTTTGCTGCCACAGCAAAGGTGCCAGCGGGGAAAAGTAATGCTGGTTCTCACTTCCTCCTGGAACCCTTTCAAATGCCACAGACAATTTGGCTCTCTCTGCTTTACTGCGGACTCCATCCTCAAAAGCACGTGTTTTTGCTTTCGGCAGCCTCCGGAGCAAAAAAGACAAACGTCCAGCTTTTGCTGCCACAGCAAAGGTGCCAGCGGGGAAAAGTAATGCTGGTTCTCACTGCCTCCTGGAACCCTTTCAAATGCCCCAGACAATTTGGCCCTCTCTGCTTTCCTGCGGACTCCATCCTCAAAAGCACCTGTTTTCGCTTTCGGCAACCTCCGGAGCAAAAAAGACAAACGTCCAGCTTTTGCTGCCACAGCAAAGGTGCCAGCGGGGAAAAGTGATGCTGGTCCTCATTGCCTCTTGGAACCTCTTCAAATGCCCCAGACAATTTGGCCCTCTCTGCTTTCCTGCGGACTCCATCCTCCAAAGCACGTGTTTTCGCTTTCGGCAGCCTCCGGAGCAAAAAAGACAAACGTCCAGCTTTTGCTGCCACAGCAAAGGTGCCAGCGGGGAAAAGTAATGCTGGTTCTCACTGCCTCCTGGAACCCTTTCAAATGCCCCAGACAATTTGGCCCTCTCTGCTTTCCTGCGGACTCCATCCTCAAAAGCACCTGTTTTCGCTTTCGGCAACCTCCGGAGCAAAAAAGACAAACGTCCAGCTTTTGCTGCCACAGCAAAGGTGCCAGCGGGGAAAAGTGATGCTGGTCCTCATTGCCTCTTGGAACCTCTTCAAATGCCACAGACAATTTGGCCCTCTCTGCTTTCTTGCGGACTCCATCCTCAAAAGCACGTGTTTTCGCTTTCGGCATCCTCCGGAGCAAAAAAGACAAACATCCAGCTTTTGCTGCCACAGCAAAGGTGCCAGCGGGGAAAAGTAATGCTGGTTCTCACTTCCTCCTGGAACCCTTTCAAATGCCCCAGACAATTTTGCCCTCTCTGCTTTCCTGCGGACTCCATCCTCAAAAGCACCTTTTTTCACTTTCGGCACCCTCCGGAGCAAAAAAGACAAACGTCCAGCTTTTGCTGCCACAGCAAAGGTGCCAGCGGGGAAAAGTGATGCTGGTCCTCATTGCCTCCTGGAACCTCTTCAAATGCCACAGACAATTTGGCCCTCTCTGCTTTCCTGCGGACTCCATCCTCAAAAGCACCTGTTTTCGCTTTCGGCATCCTCAGGAGCAAAAAAGACAAACGTCCAGCTTTTGCTGCCACAGCAAAGGTGCCAGCGGGGAAAAGTAATGCTGGTTCTCACTGCCTCCTGGAACCCTTTCAAATGCACCACACAATTTGGCCCTCTCTGCTTTCCTGCGGACTCCATCCTCAAAAGCACCTGTTTTCGCTTTCGGCAACCTCCGGAGCAAAAAAGACAAACGTCCAGCTTTTGCTGCCACAGCAAAGGTGCCAGCGGGGAAAAGTAATGCTGGTTCTCACTGCCTCCTGGAACCCTTTCAAATGCCACAGTCAATTTGGCTCTCTCTGCTTTCCTGCGGACTCCATCCTCAAAAGCACCTTTTTTCGCTTTCGGCAGCCTCCGGAGCAAAAAAGACAAACGTCCAGCTTTTGCTGCCACAGCAAAGGTGCCAGCGGGGAAAAGTAATGCTGGTTCTCACTGCCTCCTGGAACTCTGTCAAATGCCACAGACAATTTTGCACTCTCTGCTTTCCTGCGGACTCCATCCTCAAAAGCACCTGTTTTCGCTTTCGGCAGCCTCCGGAGCAAAAAAGACAAACGTCCAGCTTTTGCTGCCACAGCAAAGGTGCCAGCGGGGAAAAGTAATGCTGGTTCTCACTGCCTCCTGGAACCCTTTCAAATGCCACAGACAATTTGGCCCTCTCTGCTTTCCTGCGGACTCCATCCTCAAAAGCATCTGTTTTCGCTTTCGGCAGCCTCCGGAGCAAAAAAGACAAACGTCCAGCTTTTGCTGCCACAGCAAAGGTGCCAGCGGGGAAAAGTAATGCTGGTTCTCACTTCCTCCTGGAACCCTTTCAAATGCCACAGACAATTTGGCTCTCTCTGCTTTCCTGCGGACTCCATCCTCCAAAGCACGTGTTTTCGCTTTCGGCAGCCTCCGGAGCAAAAAAGACAAACGTCCAGCTTTTGCTGCCACAGCAAATGTGCCAGCGGGGAAAAGTAATGCTGGTTCTCACTGCCTCCTGGAACCCTTTCAAATGCCCCAGACAATTTGGCCCTCTCTGCTTTCCTGCGGACTCCATCCTCAAAAGCACCTGTTTTTGCTTTCGGCAGCCTCCGGAGCAAAAAAGACAAACGTCCAGCTTTTGCTGCCACAGCAAAGGTGCCAGCGGGGAAAAGTGATGCTGGTCCTCATTGCCTCCTGGAACCTCTTCAAATGCCACAGACAATTTGGCCCTCTCTGCTTTCCTGCGGACTCCATCCTCCAAAGCACGTGTTTTCGCTTTCGGCAGCCTCCGGAGCAAAAAAGACAAACGTCCAGCTTTTGCTGCCACAGCAAAGGTGCCAGCGGGGAAAAGTAATGCTGGTTCTCACTGCCTCCTGGAACCCTTTCAAATGCCCCAGACAATTTGGCCCTCTCTGCTTTCCTGCGGACTCCATCCTCAAAAGCACCTGTTTTCGCTTTCGGCAACCTCCGGAGCAAAAAAGACAAACGTCCAGCTTTTGCTGCCACAGCAAAGGTGCCAGCGGGGAAAAGTGATGCTGGTCCTCATTGCCTCTTGGAACCTCTTCAAATGCCACAGACAATTTGGCCCTCTCTGCTTTCTTGCGGACTCCATCCTCAAAAGCACGTGTTTTCGCTTTCGGCATCCTCCGGAGCAAAAAAGACAAACGTCCAGCTTTTGCTGCCACAGCAAAGGTGCCAGCGGGGAAAAGTAATGCTGGTTCTCACTTCCTCCTGGAACCCTTTCAAATGCCCCAGACAATTTGGCCCTCTCTGCTTTCCTGCGGACTCCATCCTCAAAAGCACCTTTTTTCACTTTCGGCACCCTCCGGTGGTAAAAAGACAAACGTCCAGCTTTTGCTGCCACAGCAAAGGTGCCAGCGGGGAAAAGTGATGCTGGTCCTCATTGCCTCCTGGAACCTCTTCAAATGCCACAGACAATTTGGCCCTCTCTGCTTTCCTGCGGACTCCATCCTCAAAAGCACCTGTTTTCGCTTTCGGCATCCTCAGGAGCAAAAAAGACAAACGTCCAGCTTTTGCTGCCACAGCAAAGGTGCCAGCGGGGAAAAGTAATGCTGGTTCTCACTGCCTCCTGGAACCCTTTCAAATGCACCACACAATTTGGCCCTCTGTGCTTTCCTGCGGACTCCATCCTCAAAAGCACCTGTTTTCGCTTTCGGCAACCTCCGGAGCAAAAAAGACAAACGTCCAGCTTTTGCTGCCACAGCAAAGGTGCCAGCGGGGAAAAGTAATGCTGGTTCTCACTTCCTCCTGGAACCCTTTCAAATGCCACAGACAATTTGGCTCTCTCTGCTTTCCTGCGGACTCCATCCTCAAAAGCACCTTTTTTCGCTTTCGGCATCCTCAGGAGCAAAAAAGACAAACGTCCAGCTTTTGCTGCCACAGCAAAGGTGCCAGCGGGGAAAAGTAATGCTGGTTCTCACTGCCTCCTGGAACCCTTTCAAATGCCACAGACAATTTGGCCCTCTCTGCTTTCCTGCGGACTCCATCCTCAAAAGCACCTTTTTTCGCTTTCGGCAGCCTCCGGAGCAAAAAAGACAAACGTCCAGCTTTTGCTGCCACAGCAAAGGTGCCAGCGGGGAAAAGTAATGCTGGTTCTCACTGCCTCCTGGAACCCTTTCAAATGCCACAGACAATTTGGCCCTCTCTGCTTTCCTGCGGACTCCATCCTCAAAAGCACCTTTTTTCGCTTTCGGCAACCTCCGGAGCAAAAAAGACAAACGTCCAGCTTTTGCTGCCACAGCAAAGGTGCCAGCGGGGAAAAGTAATGCTGGTTCTCACTGCCTCCTGGAACCCTTTCAAATGCCACAGTCAATTTGGCTCTCTCTGCTTTCCTGCGGACTCCATCCTCAAAAGCACCTTTTTTCGCTTTCGGCAGCCTCCGGAGCAAAAAAGACAAACGTCCAGCTTTTGCTGCCACAGCAAAGGTGCCAGCGGGGAAAAGTAATGCTGGTTCTCACTGCCTCCTGGAACTCTGTCAAATGCCACAGACAATTTGGCACTCTCTGCTTTCTTGCGGACTCCATCCTCAAAAGCACCTGTTTTTGCTTTCGGCAGCCTCCGGAGCAAAAAAGACAAACGTCCAGCTTTTGCTGCCACAGCAAAGGTGCCAGCGGGGAAAAGTAATGCTGGTTCTCACTGCCTCCTGGAACCCATTCAAATGCCACAGACAATTTGGCCCTCTCTGCTTTCCTGCGGACTCCATCCTCAAAAGCATCTGTTTTCGCTTTCGGCAACCTCCGGAGCAAAAACGACAAACGTCCAGCTTTTGCTGCCACAGCAAAGGTGCCAGCGGGGAAAAGTAATGCTGGTTCTCACTGCCTCCTGGAACTCTTTCAAATGCCACAGACAATTTTGCACTCTCTGCTTTCCTGCGGACTCCATCCTCAAAAGCACCTGTTTTTGCTTTCGGCAGCCTCCGGAGCAAAAAAGACAAACGTCCAGCTTTTGCTGCCACAGCAAAGGTGCCAGCGGGGAAAAGTAATGCTGGTTCTCACTGCCTCCTGGAACCCTTTCAAATGCCACAGTCAATTTGGCTCTCTCTGCTTTCCTGCGGACTCCATCCTCAAAAGCACCTGTTTTTGCTTTCGGCAGCCTCCGGAGCAAAAAAGACAAACGTCCAGCTTTTGCTGCCACAGCAAAGGTGCCAGCGGGGAAAAGTAATGCTGGTTCTCACTGCCTCCTGGAACCATTTCAAATGCCCCAGACAATTTGCCCTTCTCTGCTTTCCTGCGGACTCCATCCTCAAAAGCACCTGTTTTCGCTTTCGGCAACCTCCGGAGCAAAAAAGACAAACGTCCAGCTTTTGCTGCCACAGCAAAGGTGCCAGCGGGGAAAAGTAATGCTGGTTCTCACTGCCTCCTGGAACCCTTTCAAATGCCACAGTCAATTTGGCTCTCTCTGCTTTCCTGCGGACTCCATCCTCAAAAGCACCTTTTTTCGCTTTCGGCAGCCTCCGGAGCAAAAAAGACAAACGTCCAGCTTTTGCTGCCACAGCAAAGGTGCCAGCGGGGAAAAGTAATGCTGGTTCTCACTGCCTCCTGGAACTCTGTCAAATGCCACAGACAATTTTGCACTCTCTGCTTTCCTGCGGACTCCATCCTCAAAAGCACCTGTTTTTGCTTTCGGCAGCCTCCGGAGCAAAAAAGACAAACGTCCAGCTTTTGCTGCCACAGCAAAGGTGCCAGCGGGGAAAAGTAATGCTGGTTCTCACTGCCTCCTGGAACCCTTTCAAATGCACCACACAATTTGGCCCTCTCTGCTTTCCTGCGGACTCCATCCTCAAAAGCACCTGTTTTCGCTTTCGGCAACCTCCGGAGCAAAAAAGACAAACGTCCAGCTTTTGCTGCCACAGCAAAGGTGCCAGCGGGGAAAAGTAATGCTGGTTCTCACTTCCTCCTGGAACCCTTTCAAATGCCACAGACAATTTGGCCCTCTCTGCTTTCCTGCGGACTCCATCCTCAAAAGCACCTTTTTTCGCTTTCGGCAGCCTCCGGAGCAAAAAAGACAAACGTCCAGCTTTTGCTGCCACAGCAAAGGTGCCAGCGGGGAAAAGTAATGCTGGTTCTCACTGCCTCCTGGAACCCTTTCAAATGCCCCAGACAATTTTGCACTCTCTGCTTTCCTGCGGACTCCATCCTCAAAAGCACCGGTTTTTGCTTTCGGCAGCCTCCGGAGCAAAAAAGACAAACGTCCAGCTTTTGCTGCCACAGCAAAGGTGCCAGCGGGGAAAAGTAATGCTGGTTCTCACTGCCTCCTGGAACTCTGTCAAATGCCCCAGACAATTTTGCACTCTCTGCTTTCCTGCGGACTCCATCCTCAAAAGCACCGGTTTTTGCTTTCGGCAGCCTCCGGAGCAAAAAAGACAAACGTCCAGCTTTTGCTGCCACAGCAAAGGTGCCAGCGGGGAAAAGTAATGCTGGTTCTCACTTCCTCTTGGAACCCGTTCAAATGCACCACACAATTTGGCCCTCTCTGCTTTCCTGCGGACTCCATCCTCAAAAGCACCTGTTTTCGCTTTCGGCAACCTCCGGAGCAAAAAAGACAAACGTCCAGCTTTTGCTGCCACAGCAAAGGTGCCAGCGGGGAAAAGTGATGCTGGTCCTCATTGCCTCCTGGAACCTCTTCAAATGCCACAGACAATTTGGCCCTCTCTGCTTTCCTGCGGACTCCATCCTCCAAAGCACGTGTTTTCGCTTTCGGCATCCTCAGGAGCAAAAAAGACAAACGTCCAGCTTTTGCTGCCACAGCAAAGGTGCCAGCGGGGAAAAGTAATGCTGGTTCTCACTGCCTCCTGGAACCATTTTAAATGCCCCAGACAATTTGCCCTTCTCTGCTTTCCTGCGGACTCCATCCTCAAAAGCACCTGTTTTTGCTTTCGGCAGCCTCCGGAGCAAAAAAGACAAACGTCCAGCTTTTGCTGCCACAGCAAAGGTGCCAGCGGGGAAAAGTAATGCTGGTTCTCACTGCCTCCTGGAACCCTTTCAAATGCACCACACAATTTGGCCCTCTCTGCTTTCCTGCGGACTCCATCCTCAAAAGCACCTGTTTTCGCTTTCGGCAACCTCCGGAGCAAAAAAGACAAACGTCCAGCTTTTGCTGCCACAGCAAAGGTGCCAGCGGGGAAAAGTAATGCTGGTTCTCACTGCCTCCTGGAACCCTTTCAAATGCCACAGACAATTTTGCACTCTCTGCTTTCCTGCGGACTCCATCCTCAAAAGCACCGGTTTTTGCTTTTGGCAGCCTCCGGAGCAAAAAAGACAAACGTCCAGCTTTTGCTGCCACAGCAAAGGTGCCAGCGGGGAAAAGTAATGCTGGTTCTCACTGCCTCCTGGAACTCTGTCAAATGCCCCAGACAATTTTGCACTCTCTGCTTTCCTGCTGTCCTGGTTCCGGCAAGGATGGGGTTAATTTCCAAGGAGCCGGCAGGGGAGGCACGTATTCCATACCACGTGACCCATGCCCCGCTATAAAAGGAGCTAGCCGGGGCGGGGGAGTCAGTCGCCACTCGGGGGCGGGTCGCGGCGGTGCGGGTCCGGTCGGTGCGCTTCGCGGCGGTACTGTAATCGCGTTCTTGTATTCCTTTACCGGTGTTATTGTTCTTCTTTCTTTCTTTTCTTTCTTTTTCCCTTTGTCTGTTCTGCTAAATTATAATATTTCAACCCACGAGTTTTGCCCTTTTCTGCTGATTTTTCCCACGGCTGTGGGAGTCGTGCGAGCGGCTGCGTGGTTCTCTGTTGCTGGCTGAGGCCAAACCACGACAGTCCTTTTTTGGCGCCCAACGTGGGGCTCGAAGGGTTGTAATAACAACAGATCTGACCAGAGCTTGTTAAAACGGATTTCTTATATGTATTTCTCCTATTAGTTAAATAGTAGCCGGTTACAATGTTGCTTCGTTTGTTTACATGGCTGTGTTATGTAAATTCTTATATGCTGTATGTACTCCCTGTGATGCTGTTTGTTATCTCAGGGAGAGGGATCAGGACTATAATTTTGCTGTCCTGTGCAATATCAGCTTATGATATGGTAACATCACTATTCAAGTGGCTTTGTTGGGGTTTCTATGTAGTATTGCTGTCCTGTCCATACCTTGGTTCCCGTCTCTCAGAAGTTATCAATAATCACACCCAATCTATGGGAGAAACAGGGGGAGATACTTTCCCCAGCTCTTTTGCCTCCTTTTTCTCCTTTGGGCCAGGTGTAACACCTCTTGAGAATTTTGAATATCCTTGGGATGCTCAAACCAGCGTGTTCCTATTGCTATGTCTCCTGAATGTTTTTCAAGTCTTTTTTAGGGTAAAAAAGCTGTTTAAGACTACCACTCAGAAATCTGTCCCAAGGCCAGATAGTCAGGGGTGGCATGGGATGTGGGAGAACATGGGCAGATATCTAGAGAACTTTTCACCTCCAATGGTTTGGGACTTCACCCTTGAACAACTACAGGACCCTGATAAAGTAATAGAATATTTCAAAGGAAAATGCTGTGGCTATTCCAGAGAGGCACAACTTATGGCACTGTGTTGGGCCCTGGCCAGTATCTACCAAACACTGCTCAGTACTATGCAGGACCCTCAGGGGAAAGCCAGACCAGCAGACAAGGAGGCTACTCCAACCCCGGTGGCAGACAAGGAGCCTACTCCAACTCCAGTGGCAGGCACTATGCCTACTCCAACTCCGGTGGCAGACAATGAGGCTACTCTAACTCCAGTGGCAGGTACTGTGGCTACTCAAACCCTGGTGACAGGCAATGCAGCCACTCAAACCCCAGTGGCAGGCACTGCAGCTGAACCGGACAACCAACCTGTGCCAGTATCAGTTGCTCCTATACAGAAGAAGAAATACACCAAGAAATCAGTTCGCATAGTAAAGGATGATGATGAACCAGGGCCATCAAAGGAACAGGAGGAAGAGACAGAACCAGAGGTAATAACCCGATCCCTATCCCTGAGTGAGCTGCGAGATATGCGAAAAGATTTCAGTCGACTTCCTGGTGAGCACATTGTCACCTGGCTGCTCCGATGCTGGGATAACGGGGCCAGTAGCTTGGAATTAGAGGGCAGGGAAGCTAAGCAGCTGGGATCCTTGTCTAGGGAGGCAGGCATTGACAAGGCAATTGGGAAAAAGACACAAGCCCTCAGCCTCTGGAGACGACTCCTGGCAGGTGTAAGGGAAAGGTATCCTTTCAGTGAAGATGTTGTATGTCGTCCAAGCAAGTGGACCACCATGGAAAAAGGTATCCAGTACCTAAGGGAATTAGCCGTACGAGAGATGATTTACTTTGACCCAGATAATGCGCAGTTACCCACAGATCCTGATGAAGTCCAGTGCACAAGGCCCATATGGCGGAAGTTTGTACGGAGCGCACCATCATCATATGCCAACTCCTTGGCAGTGATGGAATGGAGAGGTGAAGAGGGACCAACGGTGGATGAGGTGGCTGGACGACTCCGTCAATATGAAGAAAGCCTATCTTCCCCCCTCGTTTCAGCTGTGGAGAAACTGTCCCAGAAGGTCCAGCAACTTGAAGAGAGTATGTCCTACTCCCCACCTGTACAGGCCAGCATCTCAGCTATTAGGAGCAGGCGTTTCCCTACTCAAGAGGAAGAGTACAGGGGGTACACACAACGAGGCACCCTGTGGTTTTACCTGCGTGATCACGGAGAGGACATGAGGAGGTGGGATGGACAACCTACCTCAGCACTACGGACACGGGTACGTGAGCTGCAAGGAAGAACAAACACAAAAGGGGATCCCTCCAGAAAAAGTGCAGCTCCTGTTTCCAGCAGACAGTTCCCCAGACAGAATGGAAGGCCTGATCTAACCTCCGATCCTCTTGAAGGGACTTCCAAATCATTTTTGCAACAGGTAAGTAACGTATACTATAATCAGGATTAGAGGGGCCCTGCCTCCAGCCAGGTGGGGGAAAGGGACAACCGGGTTTATTGGACTGTGTGGATTCGATGGCCTGGCACATCTGAGCCACAGGAGTATAAGGCTCTGGTGGACACTGGTGCACAATGCACCTTAATACCATCAAATTACAGAGGAGCAGAACCCATTTGTATTTCTGGAGTAACAGGGGGATCACAAGAGTTGACTGTACTGGAAGCTGAAGTAAGCCTAACTGGAAATGAGTGGCAAAAGCATCCCATTGTGACTGGCCCAGAGGCTCCATGCATCCTTGGCATAGCTGCCTTGGAGACGGAAGAAATTCAACAGTTATCCACCTTGCCTGGTCTCTCAGAGGACCCCTCTGTGGTAGGGTTGTTGAGGGTCAAAGAACAACAGGTGCCGATTGCTACCACAACGGTGCATCGACGGCAATATCGTACTAACCGAGACTCTGTGATTCCCATCCATAAGTTGATTCGTCAACTAGAGACTCAAGGAGTGATTAGCAAGACTCGCTCACCCTTTAATAGTCCCATATGGCCAGTGCGAAAATCTAATGGAGAGTGGAGGCTAACAGTGGATTATCGTGGCCTGAATGAAGTCACACCACCGCTGAGCGCTGCTGTGCCAGACATGCTAGAGCTTCAATACGAACTGGAGTCGAAGGCAGCCAAGTGGTATGCAACGATTGATATCGCCAATGCATTCTTCTCAATCCCTTTGGCGGCAGAGTGCAGGCCACAGTTTGCTTTCACTTGGAAGGGCATCCAGTACACCTGGAATCGACTGCCCCAGGGGTGGAAACACAGCCCCACCATTTGTCATGGACTAATCCAGACCACACTGGAACAGGGTGAAGCTCCAGAACATTTGCAGTACATTGATGACATCATTGTATGGGGCGACACAGCAGAAGAAGTTTTTGAGAAAGGGAATAAAATAGTTCAAATCCTTCTGAAAGCTGGCTTTGCCATAAAACGGAGTAAGGTTAAGGGACCTGCACAGGAGATCCAATTTTTAGGAATAAAGTGGCAAGATGGACGCCGTCAGATCCCAATGGATGTGATCAACAAAATAGCAGCTATGTCCCCACCGACTAGTAAAAAGGAAACACAAGCTTTCTTAGGTGTTGTGGGTTTTTGGAGGATGCATATTCCAAATTACAGTCTGATTGTGAGCCCTCTATATCAAGTGACGCGGAAAAAGAATGATTTTAAGTGGGGTCCTGAGCAACGACAAGCTTTCGAACAAATTAAGCAGGAAATAGTTCATGCAGTAGCGCTGGGGCCAGTCAGGGCAGGACAAGACGTTAAAAATGTGCTCTACACTGCAGCCGGGGAGAATGGCCCTACCTGGAGCCTCTGGCAAAAAGCACCAGGGGAGACTCGAGGTCGACCCCTGGGGTTCTGGAGTCGGGGATACAGAGGATCCGAAGCCCGCTATACCCCAACAGAAAAGGAGATATTGGCAGCATACGAGGGGGTTCGAGCTGCTTCGGAGGTGGTTGGCACTGAAGCACAGCTCCTCTTAGCACCTCGACTGCCAGTGCTGGGCTGGATGTTCAAAGAAAGGGTCCCTGCCACACATCATGCAACTGATGCTACGTGGAGTAAGTGGATTGCACTGATCACCCAGCGAACTCGAATGGGAAACCCCAGTCGTCCAGGCATACTGGAAGTGATCATGGACTGGCCAGAAGGCAAAGATTTCGGAATATCACCAGAGGAAGAGGTGACGCGTGCAGAAGAGGCCCCACCGTATAATGAACTGCCAGAAAATGAGAAGAAACATGCCCTGTTCACTGATGGGTCCTGCCGAATTGTGGGAAAGCATCGAAAGTGGAAGGCTGCTGTGTGGAGTCCGACACGACGAGTTGCAGAAGCCACCGAAGGACAAGGTGAGTCGAGTCAGTTTGCAGAGGTAAAAGCCATCCAGCTGGCTTTGGACATTGCTGAGCGAGAGAAATGGCCGGTACTTTACCTCTATACTGATTCATGGATGGTGGCAAATGCTCTGTGGGGGTGGTTACAGCAGTGGAAGCAGAACAACTGGCAGCGCAGAGGTAAGCCCATCTGGGCTGCTGAACTGTGGCAAGATATAGCTGCCCGGATTGAGAATCTGGTTGTGAAAGTACGTCATGTAGATGCCCACATCCCCAAGAATCGGGCCACTGAGGAACATCAAAACAACCAGCAGGTAGATCAGGCTGCTAAAATTGAAGTGGCTGAGGTGGATCTGGACTGGCAACGTAAGGGTGAACTATTCATAGCTCGGTGGGCCCACGATGCCTCAGGCCATCAAGGAAGAGATGCAACATATAGATGGGCTCGTGACCGAGGGGTGGACTTGACCATGGACACTATTGCACAGGTTATCCACGAATGTGAAACGTGTGCTGCCATTAAGCAAGCCAAGCGGTTAAAGCCTCTTTGGTACGGAGGACGATGGCTAAAATATAAATATGGGGAGGCCTGGCAGATTGATTATATCACACTCCCACAAACTCGCCAAGGCAAGCGCCACGTGCTCACAATGGTGGAAGCAACCACTGGATGGCTGGAAACATACCCTGTGCCCCATGCCACCGCCCGTAACACTATCCTGGGCCTTGAAAAGCAAATCCTATGGCGACATGGCACCCCAGAAAGAATTGAGTCGGACAACGGGACTCACTTCCGAAACAGCCTCATAGACACCTGGGCCAAAGAGCATGGCATTGAGTGGGTATATCACATTCCTTATCACGCACCAGCCTCGGGTAAGATAGAACGATATAATGGACTGCTAAAGACTACCCTGAGAGCCATGGGGGGTGGGACCTTCAAACATTGGGATACTCATTTAGCAAAAGCCACCTGGTTAGTTAACACTAGGGGATCTGCCAATCGAGCTGGCCCTGCCCAATCAAAACTTCCACGAACAGTAGAAGGGGATAAAGTCCCTGTAGTGCATATGAAGAATATGTTAGGGAAGACAGTCTGGGTTAGCCCTGCCTCAGGCAAAGGCAAACCCATCCGTGGGATTGCTTTTGCACAAGGACCCGGGTGCACTTGGTGGGTGATGCGAGAGGATGGGGAGGTCCGATGTGTACCTTATGGGGATTTGATTTTGGGTGAGAATAGCCAATGAATAATTTTATGATGTAATAAAAACTGATCTCAGTATCTGGCGCCCAGCAATTTTCCTTGAGATCGACATCTTCAACCTGTGGACCGTGGGCATGGACTGTATTGCATTCCCCAGTCACGAGCTTCAAATACAGCACCCACCAGTTCAGCACTACACATCATCTTATGTGCCCTGAGAGACTGTTCTCACTGCTGGAGCCTACCGTCATGGACTACGTGAGCTTAATGGACATTTTTTAAGGGATGGCTCATAGACTATGGGAACTGAAAGATCTGGGCATGACATAGATGGTATGGAATAAGGGGTGGATAATGTCCTGGTTCCGGCAAGGATGGGGTTAATTTCCAAGGAGCCGGCAGGGGAGGCACGTATTCCATACCACGTGACCCATGCCCCGCTATAAAAGGAGCTAGCCGGGGCGGGGGAGTCAGTCGCCACTCGGGGGCGGGTCGCGGCGGTGCGGGTCCGGTCGGTGCGCTTCGCGGCGGTACTGTAATCGCGTTCTTGTATTCCTTTACCGGTGTTATTGTTCTTCTTTCTTTCTTTTCTTTCTTTTTCCCTTTGTCTGTTCTGCTAAATTATAATATTTCAACCCACGAGTTTTGCCCTTTTCTGCTGATTTTTCCCACGGCTGTGGGAGTCGTGCGAGCGGCTGCGTGGTTCTCTGTTGCTGGCTGAGGCCAAACCACGACACCTGCGGACTCCATCCTCAAAAGCACCGGTTTTTGCTTTCGGCAGCCTCCGGAGCAAAAAAGACAAACGTCCAGCTTTTGCTGCCACAGCAAAGGTGCCAGCGGGGAAAAGTAATGCTGGTTCTCACTGCCTCCTGGAACCCTTTCAAATGCCACAGACAATTTGGCTCTCTCTGCTTTCCTGCGGACTCCATCCTCAAAAGCACCTGTTTTTGCTTTCGGCAGCCTCCGGAGCAAAAAAGACAAACGTCCAGCTTTTGCTGCCACAGCAAAGGTGCCAGCGGGGAAAAGTAATGCTGGTTCTCACTGCCTCCTGGAACCCTTTCAAATGCCACAGACAATTTGGCCCTCTCTGCTTTCCTGCGGACTCCATCCTCAAAAGCATCTGTTTTCGCTTTCGGCAACCTCCGGAGCAAAAAAGACAAACGTCCAGCTTTTGCTGCCACAGCAAAGGTGCCAGCGGGGAAAAGTAATGCTGGTTCTCACTGCCTCCTGGAACTCTTTCAAATGCCACAGACAATTTTGCACTCTCTGCTTTCCTGCGGACTCCATCCTCAAAAGCACCTGTTTTTGCTTTCGGCAGCCTCCGGAGCAAAAAAGACAAACGTCCAGCTTTTGCTGCCACAGCAAAGGTGCCAGCGGGGAAAAGTAATGCTGGTTCTCACTGCCTCCTGGAACCCTTTCAAATGCCACAGACAATTTGGCCCTCTCTGCTTTCCTGCGGACTCCATCCTCAAAAGCATCTGTTTTCGCTTTCGGCAGCCTCCGGAGCAAAAAAGACAAACGTCCAGCTTTTGCTGCCACAGCAAAGGTGCCAGCGGGGAAAAGTAATGCTGGTTCTCACTTCCTCCTGGAACCCTTTCAAATGCCACAGACAATTTGGCTCTCTCTGCTTTACTGCGGACTCCATCCTCCAAAGCACGTGTTTTCGCTTTCGGCAGCCTCCGGAGCAAAAAAGACAAACGTCCAGCTTTTGCTGCCACAGCAAAGGTGCCAGCCGGGAAAAGTAATGCTGGTTCTCACTGCCTCCTGGAACTCTGTCAAATGCCACAGACAATTTTGCACTCTCTGCTTTCCTGCGGACTCCATCCTCAAAAGCACCTGTTTTTGCTTTCGGCAGCCTCCGGAGCAAAAAAGACAAACGTCCAGCTTTTGCTGCCACAGCAAAGGTGCCAGCGGGGAAAAGTAATGCTGGTTCTCACTGCCTCCTGGAACCCTTTCAAATGCCACAGACAATTTGGCCCTCTCTGCTTTCCTGCGGACTCCATCCTCAAAAGCATCTGTTTTCGCTTTCGGCAACCTCCGGAGCAAAAAAGACAAACGTCCAGCTTTTGCTGCCACAGCAAAGGTGCCAGCGGGGAAAAGTAATGCTGGTTCTCACTGCCTCCTGGAACCCTTTCAAATGCACCACACAATTTGGCCCTCTCTGCTTTCCTGCGGACTCCATCCTCAAAAGCACCTGTTTTCGCTTTCGGCAACCTCCGGAGCAAAAAAGACAAACGTCCAGCTTTTGCTGCCACAGCAAAGGTGCCAGCGGGGAAAAGTAATGCTGGTTCTCACTGCCTCCTGGAACCCTTTCAAATGCCCCAGACAATTTTGCACTCTCTGCTTTCCTGCGGACTCCATCCTCAAAAGCACCGGTTTTTGCTTTCGGCAGCCTCCGGAGCAAAAAAGACAAACGTCCAGCTTTTGCTGCCACAGCAAAGGTGCCAGCGGGGAAAAGTAATGCTGGTTCTCACTGCCTCCTGGAACTCTGTCAAATGCCCCAGACAATTTTGCACTCTCTGCTTTCCTGCGGACTCCATCCTCAAAAGCACCGGTTTTTGCTTTCGGCAGCCTCCGGAGCAAAAAAGACAAACGTCCAGCTTTTGCTGCCACAGCAAAGGTGCCAGCGGGGAAAAGTAATGCTGGTTCTCACTGCCTCCTGGAACCCTTTCAAATGCCACAGACAATTTTGCACTCTCTGCTTTCCTGCGGACTCCATCCTCAAAAGCACCTGTTTTTGCTTTCGGCAGCCTCCGGAGCAAAAAAGACAAACGTCCAGCTTTTGCTGCCACAGCAAAGGTGCCAGCGGGGAAAAGTAATGCTGGTTCTCACTGCCTCCTGGAACCCTTTCAAATGCCACAGACAATTTGGCCCTCTCTGCTTTCCTGCGGACTCCATCCTCAAAAGCATCTGTTTTCGCTTTCGGCAACCTCCGGAGCAAAAAAGACAAACGTCCAGCTTTTGCTGCCACAGCAAAGGTGCCAGCGGGGAAAAGTAATGCTGGTTCTCACTGCCTCCTGGAACTCTTTCAAATGCCACAGACAATTTTGCACTCTCTGCTTTCCTGCGGACTCCATCCTCAAAAGCACCTGTTTTTGCTTTCGGCAGCCTCCGGAGCAAAAAAGACAAACGTCCAGCTTTTGCTGCCACAGCAAAGGTGCCAGCGGGGAAAAGTAATGCTGGTTCTCACTGCCTCCTGGAACCCTTTCAAATGCCACAGACAATTTGGCCCTCTCTGCTTTCCTGCGGACTCCATCCTCAAAAGCATCTGTGTTCGCTTTCGGCAGCCTCCGGAGCAAAAAAGACAAACGTCCAGCTTTTGCTGCCACAGCAAAGGTGCCAGCGGGGAAAAGTAATGCTGGTTCTCACTTCCTCCTGGAACCCTTTCAAATGCCACAGACAATTTGGCTCTCTCTGCTTTACTGCGGACTCCATCCTCCAAAGCACGTGTTTTCGCTTTCGGCAGCCTCCGGAGCAAAAAAGACAAACGTCCAGCTTTTGCTGCCACAGCAAAGGTGCCAGCGGGGAAAAGTAATGCTGGTTCTCACTGCCTCCTGGAACCCTTTCAAATGCACCACACAATTTGGCCCTCTCTGCTTTCCTGCGGACTCCATCCTCAAAAGCACCTGTTTTCGCTTTCGGCAACCTCCGGAGCAAAAAAGACAAACGTCCAGCTTTTGCTGCCACAGCAAAGGTGCCAGCGGGGAAAAGTGATGCTGGTCCTCATTGCCTCTTGGAACCTCTTCAAATGCCACAGACAATTTGGCCCTCTCTGCTTTCCTGCGGACTCCATCCTCCAAAGCACGTGTTTTCGCTTTCGGCAGCCTCCGGAGCAAAAAAGACAAACGTCCAGCTTTTGCTGCCACAGCAAAGGTGCCAGCGGGGAAAAGTAATGCTGGATATCACTGCCTCCTGGAACCCTTTCAAATGCCCCAGACAATTTGGCCCTCTCTGCTTTCCTGCGGACTCCATCCTCAAAAGCACCTGTTTTCGCTTTCGGCAACCTCCGGAGCAAAAAAGACAAACGTCCAGCTTTTGCTGCCACAGCAAAGGTGCCAGAGGGGAAAAGTGATGCTGGTCCTCATTGCCTCTTGGAACCTCTTCAAATGCCACAGACAATTTGGCCCTCTCTGCTTTCTTGCGGACTCCATCCTCAAAAGCACGTGTTTTCGCTTTCGGCATCCTCCGGAGCAAAAAAGACAAACGTCCAGCTTTTGCTGCCACAGCAAAGGTGCCAGCGGGGAAAAGTAATGCTGGTTCTCACTTCCTCCTGGAACCCTTTCAAATGCCACAGACAATTTGGCCCTCTCTGCTTTCCTGCGGACTCCATCCTCAAAAGCACCTTTTTTCACTTTCGGCACCCTCCGGTGGTAAAAAGACAAACGTCCAGCTTTTGCTGCCACAGCAAAGGTGCCAGCGGGGAAAAGTGATGCTGGTCCTCATTGCCTCCTGGAACCTCTTCAAATGCCACAGACAATTTGGCCCTCTCTGCTTTCCTGCGGACTCCATCCTCAAAAGCACCTGTTTTCGCTTTCGGCATCCTCAGGAGCAAAAAAGACAAACGTCCAGCTTTTGCTGCCACAGCAAAGGTGCCAGCGGGGAAAAGTAATGCTGGTTCTCACTGCCTCCTGGAACCCTTTCAAATGCACCACACAATTTGGCCCTCTCTGCTTTCCTGCGGACTCCATCCTCAAAAGCACCTGTTTTCGCTTTCGGCAGCCTCCGGAGCAAAAAAGACAAACGTCCAGCTTTTGCTGCCACAGCAAAGGTGCCAGCGGGGAAAAGTAATGCTGGTTCTCACTGCCTCCTGGAACCCTTTCAAATGCCACAGACAATTTGGCCCTCTCTGCTTTCCTGCGGACTCCATCCTCAAAAGCACCTTTTTTCGCTTTCGGCAGCCTCCGGAGCAAAAAAGACAAACGTCCAGCTTTTGCTGCCACAGCAAAGGTGCCAGCGGGGAAAAGTAATGCTGGTTCTCACTTCCTCCTGGAACCCTTTCAAATGCCACAGACAATTTGGCCCTCTCTGCTTTCCTGCGGACTCCATCCTCAAAAGCACCTGTTTTCGCTTTCGGCAACCTCCGGAGCAAAAAAGACAAACGTCCAGCTTTTGCTGCCACAGCAAAGGTGCCAGCGGGGAAAAGTAATGCTGGTTCTCACTGCCTCCTGGAACCCTTTCAAATGCCACAGTCAATTTGGCTCTCTCTGCTTTACTGCGGACTCCATCCTCAAAAGCACCTTTTTTCGCTTTCGGCAGCCTCCGGAGCAAAAAAGACAAACGTCCAGCTTTTGCTGCCACAGCAAAGGTGCCAGCGGGGAAAAGTAATGCTGGTTCTCACTGCCTCCTGGAACTCTGTCAAATGCCACAGACAATTTTGCACTCTCTGCTTTCTTGCGGACTCCATCCTCAAAAGCACCTGTTTTTGCTTTCGGCAGCCTCCGGAGCAAAAAAGACAAACGTCCAGCTTTTGCTGCCACAGCAAAGGTGCCAGCGGGGAAAAGTAATGCTGGTTCTCACTGCCTCCTGGAACCCATTCAAATGCCACAGACAATTTGGCCCTCTCTGCTTTCCTGCGGACTCCATCCTCAAAAGCATCTGTTTTCGCTTTCGGCAACCTCCGGAGCAAAAACGACAAACGTCCAGATTTGCTGCCACAGCAAAGGTGCCAGCGGGGAAAAGTAATGCTGGTTCTCACTGCCTCCTGGAACCCTTTCAAATGCCACAGACAATTTGGCCCTCTCTGCTTTCCTGCGGACTCCATCCTCAAAAGCACCTTTTTTCGCTTTCGGCAGCCTCCGGAGCAAAAAAGACAAACGTCCAGCTTTTGCTGCCACAGCAAAGGTGCCAGCGGGGAAAAGTAATGCTGGTTCTCACTTCCTCCTGGAACCCTTTCAAATACCACAGACAATTTGGCTCTCTCTGCTTTACTGCGGACTCCATCCTCAAAAGCACCTTTTTTCGCTTTCGGCAACCTCCGGAGCAAAAAAGACAAACGTCCAGCTTTTGCTGCCGCAGCAAAGGTGCCAGCGGGGAAAAGTGATGCTGGTCCTCATTGCCTCTTGGAACCTCTTCAAATGCCACAGACAATTTGGCCCTCTCTGCTTTCCTGCGGACTCCATCCTCCAAAGCACGTGTTTTCGCTTTCGGCATCCTCAGGAGCAAAAAAGACAAACGTCCAGCTTTTGCTGCCACAGCAAAGGTGCCAGCGGGGAAAAGTAATGCTGGTTCTCACTGCCTCCTGGAACCATTTCAAATGCCCCACACAATTTCGCCTTCTCTGCTTTCCTGCGGACTCCATCCTCAAAAGCACCTGTTTTCGCTTTCGGCAACCTCCGGAGCAAAAAAGACAAACGTCCAGCTTTTGCTGCCACAGCAAAGGTGCCAGCGGGGAAAAGTAATGCTGGTTCTCACTGCCTCCTGGAACCCTTTCAAATGCCACAGACAATTTGGCTCTCTCTGCTTTACTGCGGACTCCATACTCCAAAGCACCTTTTTTCGCTTTCGGCAGCCTCCGGAGCAAAAAAGACAAACGTCCAGCTTTTGCTGCCACAGCAAAGGTGCCAGCGGGGAAAAGTAATGCTTGTTCTCACTGCCTCCTGGAACCCTTTCAAATGCCCCAGACAATTTTGCACTCTCTGCTTTCCTGCGGACTCCATCCTCAAAAGCACCGGTTTTTGCTTTCGGCAGCCTCCGGAGCAAAAAAGACAAACGTCCAGCTTTTGCTGCCACAGCAAAGGTGCCAGCGGGGAAAAGTAATGCTGGTTCTCACTGCCTCCTGGAACCCTTTCAAATGCCACAGTCAATTTGGCCCTCTCTGCTTTCCTGCGGACTCCATCCTCAAAAGCACCTTTTTTCACTTTCGGCAGCCTCCGGAGCAAAAAAGACAAACGTCCAGCTTTTGCTGCCACAGCAAAGGTGCCAGCGGGGAAAAGTAATGCTGGTTCTCACTGCCTCCTGGAACTCTTTCAAATGCCACAGACAATTTTGCACTCTCTGCTTTCCTGCGGACTCCATCCTCAAAAGCACCTGTTTTTGCTTTCGGCAGCCTCCGGAGCAAAAAAGACAAACGTCCAGCTTTTGCTGCCACAGCAAAGGTGCCAGCGGGGAAAAGTAATGCTGGTTCTCAGTGCCTCCTGGAACCCTTTCAAATGCCACAGACAATTTGGCTCTCTCTGCTTTACTGCGGACTCCATCCTCAAAAGCATCTGTTTTCGCTTTCGGCAGCCTCCGGAGCAAAAAAGACAAACGTCCAGCTTTTGCTGCCACAGCAAAGGTGCCAGCGGGGAAAAGTAATGCTGGTTCTCACTGCCTCCTGGAACCCTTTCAAATGCCACAGACAATTTGGCTCTCTCTGCTTTACTGCGGACTCCATCCTCCAAAGCACGTGTTTTCGCTTTCGGCAGCCTCCGGAGCAAAAAAGACAAACGTCCAGCTTTTGCTGCCACAGCAAAGGTGCCAGCGGGGAAAAGTAATGCTGGTTCTCACTGCCTCCTGGAACCCTTTCAAATGCCCCAGACAATTTGGCCCTCTCTGCTTTCCTGCGGACTCCATCCTCAAAAGCACCTGTTTTCGCTTTCGGCAACCTCCGGAGCAAAAAAGACAAACGTCCAGCTTTTGCTGCCTCAGCAAAGGTGCCAGCGGGGAAAAGTGATGCTGGTCCTCATTGCCTCTTGGAACCTCTTCAAATGCCGCAGACAATTTGGCCCTCTCTGCTTTCCTGCGGACTCCATCCTCCAAAGCACGTGTTTTCGCTTTCGGCAGCCTCAGGAGCAAAAAAGACAAACGTCCAGCTTTTGCTGCCACAGCAAAGGTGCCAGCGGGGAAAAGTAATGCTGGTTCTCACTTCCTCCTGGAACCCTTTCAAATGCCACAGACAATTTGGCTCTCTCTGCTTTACTGCGGACTCCATCCTCCAAAGCACGTGTTTTCGCTTTCGGCAGCCTCAGGAGCAAAAAAGACAAACGTCCAGCTTTTGCTGCCACAGCAAAGGTGCCAGCGGGGAAAAGTAATGCTGGTTCTCACTGCCTCCTGGAACCCTTTCAAATGCCCCAGACAATTTGGCCCTCTCTGCTTTCCTGCGGACTCCATCCTCAAAAGCACCTGTTTTCGCTTTCGGCAACCTCCGGAGCAAAAAAGACAAACGTCCAGCTTTTGCTGCCTCAGCAAAGGTGCCAGCGGGGAAAAGTGATGCTGGTCCTCATTGCCTCTTGGAACCTCTTCAAATGCCGCAGACAATTTGGCCCTCTCTGCTTTCCTGCGGACTCCATCCTCCAAAGCACGTGTTTTCGCTTTCGGCATCCTCAGGAGCAAAAAAGACAAACGTCCAGCTTTTGCTGCCACAGCAAAGGTGCCAGCGGGGAAAAGTAATGCTGGTTCTCACTTCCTCCTGGAACCCTTTCAAATGCCACAGACAATTTGGCTCTCTCTGCTTTCCTGCGGACTCCATCCTCCAAAGCACGTGTTTTCGCTTTCGGCAGTCTCCGGAGCAAAAAAGACAAACGTCCAGCTTTTGCTGCCACAGCAAAGGTGCCACCGGGGAAAAGTAATGCTGGTTCTCACTTCCTCCTGGAACCCTTTCAAATGCACCACACAATTTGGCCCTCTCTGCTTTCCTGCGGACTCCATCCTCAAAAGCACCTGTTTTCGCTTTCGGCAACCTCCGGAGCAAAAAAGACAAACGTCCAGCTTTTGCTGCCACAGCAAAGGTGCCAGCGGGGAAAAGTGATGCTGGTCCTCATTGCCTCCTGGAACCTCTTCAAATGCCACAGACAATTTGGCCCTCTCTGCTTTCCTGCGGACTCCATCCTCCAAAGCACGTGTTTTCGCTTTCGGCAGCCTCAGGAGCAAAAAAGACAAACGTCCAGCTTTTGCTGCCACAGCAAAGGTGCCAGCGGGGAAAAGTAATGCTGGTTCTCACTGCCTCCTGGAACCATTTCAAATGCCCCAGACAATTTGCCCTTCTCTGCTTTCCTGCGGACTCCATCCTCAAAAGCATCTGTTTTCGCTTTCGGCAACCTCCGGAGCAAAAAAGACAAACGTCCAGCTTTTGCTGCCACAGCAAAGGTGCCAGCGGGGAAAAGTAATGCTGGTTCTCACTGCCTCCTGGAACCCTTTCAAATGCCACAGTCAATTTGGCTCTCTCTGCTTTCCTGCGGACTCCATCCTCAAAAGCACCTTTTTTCGCTTTCGGCAGCCTCCGGAGCAAAAAAGACAAACGTCCAGCTTTTGCTGCCACAGCAAAGGTGCCAGCGGGGAAAAGTAATGCTGGTTCTCACTGCCTCCTGGAACTCTGTCAAATGCCACAGACAATTTTGCACTCTCTGCTTTCCTGCGGACTCCATCCTCAAAAGCACCTGTTTTTGCTTTCGGCAGCCTCCGGAGCAAAAAAGACAAACGTCCAGCTTTTGCTGCCACAGCAAAGGTGCCAGCGGGGAAAAGTAATGCTGGTTCTCAGTGCCTCCTGGAACCCTTTCAAATGCCACAGACAATTTGGCCCTCTCTGCTTTCCTGCGGACTCCATCCTCAAAAGCATCTGTTTTCGCTTTCGGCAGCCTCCGGAGCAAAAAAGACAAACGTCCAGCTTTTGCTGCCACAGCAAAGGTGCCAGCGGGGAAAAGTAATGCTGGTTCTCACTGCCTCCTGGAACCCTTTCAAATGCCACAGACAATTTGGCTCTCTCTGCTTTACTGCGGACTCCATCCTCCAAAGCACGTGTTTTCGCTTTCGGCAGCCTCCGGAGCAAAAAAGACAAACGTCCAGCTTTTGCTGCCACAGCAAAGGTGCCAGCGGGGAAAAGTAATGCTGGTTCTCACTGCCTCCTGGAACCCTTTCAAATGCCCCAGACAATTTGGCCCTCTCTGCTTTCCTGCAGACTCCATCCTCAAAAGCACCTGTTTTCGCTTTCGGCAACCTCCGGAGCAAAAAAGACAAACGTCCAGCTTTTGCTGCCTCAGCAAAGGTGCCAGCGGGGAAAAGTGATGCTGGTCCTCATTGCCTCTTGGAACCTCTTCAAATGCCGCAGACAATTTGGCCCTCTCTGCTTTCCTGCGGACTCCATCCTCCAAAGCACGTGTTTTCGCTTTCGGCAGCCTCAGGAGCAAAAAAGACAAACGTCCAGCTTTTGCTGCCACAGCAAAGGTGCCAGCGGGGAAAAGTAATGCTGGTTCTCACTTCCTCCTGGAACCCTTTCAAATGCCACAGACAATTTGGCTCTCTCTGCTTTACTGCGGACTCCATCCTCCAAAGCACGTGTTTTCGCTTTCGGCAGCCTCAGGAGCAAAAAAGACAAACGTCCAGCTTTTGCTGCCACAGCAAAGGTGCCAGCGGGGAAAAGTAATGCTGGTTCTCACTGCCTCCTGGAACCCTTTCAAATGCCCCAGACAATTTGGCCCTCTCTGCTTTCCTGCGGACTCCATCCTCAAAAGCACCTGTTTTCGCTTTCGGCAACCTCCGGAGCAAAAAAGACAAACGTCCAGCTTTTGCTGCCTCAGCAAAGGTGCCAGCGGGGAAAAGTGATGCTGGTCCTCATTGCCTCTTGGAACCTCTTCAAATGCCGCAGACAATTTGGCCCTCTCTGCTTTCCTGCGGACTCCATCCTCCAAAGCACGTGTTTTCGCTTTCGGCATCCTCAGGAGCAAAAAAGACAAACGTCCAGCTTTTGCTGCCACAGCAAAGGTGCCAGCGGGGAAAAGTAATGCTGGTTCTCACTTCCTCCTGGAACCCTTTCAAATGCCACAGACAATTTGGCTCTCTCTGCTTTCCTGCGGACTCCATCCTCCAAAGCACGTGTTTTCGCTTTCGGCAGTCTCCGGAGCAAAAAAGACAAACGTCCAGCTTTTGCTGCCACAGCAAAGGTGCCACCGGGGAAAAGTAATGCTGGTTCTCACTTCCTCCTGGAACCCTTTCAAATGCACCACACAATTTGGCCCTCTCTGCTTTCCTGCGGACTCCATCCTCAAAAGCACCTGTTTTCGCTTTTGGCAACCTCCGGAGCAAAAAAGACAAACGTCCAGCTTTTGCTGCCACAGCAAAGGTGCCAGCGGGGAAAAGTGATGCTGGTCCTCATTGCCTCCTGGAACCTCTTCAAATGCCACAGACAATTTGGCCCTCTCTGCTTTCCTGCGGACTCCATCCTCAAAAGCACCTGTTTTCGCTTTCGGCATCCTCAGGAGCAAAAAAGACAAACGTCCAGCTTTTGCTGCCACAGCAAAGGTGCCAGCGGGGAAAAGTAATGCTGGTTCTCACTGCCTCCTGGAACCATTTCAAATGCCCCAGACAATTTGCCCTTCTCTGCTTTCCTGCGGACTCCATCCTCAAAAGCACCTGTTTTCGCTTTCGGCAACCTCCGGAGCAAAAAAGACAAACGTCCAGCTTTTGCTGCCACAGCAAAGGTGCCAGCGGGGAAAAGTAATGCTGGTTCTCACTGCCTCCTGGAACCCTTTCAAATGCCACAGTCAATTTGGCTCTCTCTGCTTTCCTGCGGACTCCATCCTCAAAAGCACCTTTTTTCGCTTTCGGCAGCCTCCGGAGCAAAAAAGACAAACGTCCAGCTTTTGCTGCCACAGCAAAGGTGCCAGCGGGGAAAAGTAATGCTGGTTCTCACTGCCTCCTGGAACTCTGTCAAATGCCACAGACAATTTTGCACTCTCTGCTTTCCTGCGGACTCCATCCTCAAAAGCACCTGTTTTTGCTTTCGGCAGCCTCCGGAGCAAAAAAGACAAACGTCCAGCTTTTGCTGCCACAGCAAAGGTGCCAGCGGGGAAAAGTAATGCTGGTTCTCACTGCCTCCTGGAACCCTTACAAATGCCACAGACAATTTGGCCCTCTCTGCTTTCCTGCGGACTCCATCCTCAAAAGCATCTGTTTTCGCTTTCGGCAACCTCCGGAGCAAAAAAGACAAACGTCCAGCTTTTGCTGCCACAGCAAAGGTGCCAGCGGGGAAAAGTAATGCTGGTTCTCACTGCCTCCTGGAACCCTTTCAAATGCACCACACAATTTGGCCCTCTCTGCTTTCCTGCGGACTCCATCCTCAAAAGCACCTGTTTTCGCTTTCGGCAACCTCCGGAGCAAAAAAGACAAACGTCCAGCTTTTGCTGCCACAGCAAAGGTGCCAGCGGGGAAAAGTAATGCTGGTTCTCACTTCCTCCTGGAACCCTTTCAAATGCCACAGACAATTTGGCTCTCTCTGCTTTCCTGCGGACTCCATCCTCAAAAGCACCTTTTTTCGCTTTCGGCAGCCTCCGGAGCAAAAAAGACAAACGTCCAGCTTTTGCTGCCACAGCAAAGGTGCCAGCGGGGAAAAGTAATGCTGGTTCTCACTGCCTCCTGGAACCCTTTCAAATGCCCCAGACAATTTTGCACTCTCTGCTTTCCTGCGGACTCCATCCTCAAAAGCACCGGTTTTTGCTTTCGGCAGCCTCCGGAGCAAAAAAGACAAACGTCCAGCTTTTGCTGCCACAGCAAAGGTGCCAGCGGGGAAAAGTAATGCTGGTTCTCACTGCCTCCTGGAACTCTGTCAAATGCCCCAGACAATTTTGCACTCTCTGCTTTCCTGCGGACTCCATCCTCAAAAGCACCGGTTTTTGCTTTCGGCAGCCTCCGGAGCAAAAAAGACAAACGTCCAGCTTTTGCTGCCACAGCAAAGGTGCCAGCGGGGAAAAGTAATGCTGGTTCTCACTGCCTCCTGGAACCCTTTCAAATGCCCCAGACAATTTTGCACTCTCTGCTTTCCTGCGGACTCCATCCTCAAAAGCACCTGTTTTTGCTTTCGGCAGCCTCCGGAGCAAAAAAGACAAACGTCCAGCTTTTGCTGCCACAGCAAAGGTGCCAGCGGGGAAAAGTAATGCTGGTTCTCACTGCCTCCTGGAACCCTTTCAAATGCCACAGACAATTTGGCCCTCTCTGCTTTCCTGCGGACTCCATCCTCAAAAGCATCTGTTTTCGCTTTCGGCAACCTCCGGAGCAAAAAAGACAAACGTCCAGCTTTTGCTGCCACAGCAAAGGTGCCAGCGGGGAAAAGTAATGCTGGTTCTCACTGCCTCCTGGAACTCTTTCAAATGCCACAGACAATTTTGCACTCTCTGCTTTCCTGCGGACTCCATCCTCAAAAGCACCTGTTTTTGCTTTCGGCATCCTCAGGAGCAAAAAAGACAAACGTCCAGCTTTTGCTGCCACAGCAAAGGTGCCAGCGGGGAAAAGTAATGCTGGTTCTCACTGCCTCCTGGAACCCTTTCAAATGCCACAGACAATTTGGCCCTCTCTGCTTTCCTGCGGACTCCATCCTCAAAAGCACCTTTTTTCGCTTTCGGCAGCCTCCGGAGCAAAAAAGACAAACGTCCAGCTTTTGCTGCCACAGCAAAGGTGCCAGCGGGGAAAAGTAATGCTGGTTCTCACTGCCTCCTGGAACCCTTTCAAATGCCCCAGACAATTTGGCCCTCTCTGCTTTCCTGCGGACTCCATCCTCCAAAGCACGTGTTTTCGCTTTCGGCAGCCTCAGGAGCAAAAAAGACAAACGTCCAGCTTTTGCTGCCACAGCAAAGGTGCCAGAGGGGAAAAGTAATGCTGGTTCTCACTTCCTCCTGGAACCCTTTCAAATGCCACAGACAATTTGGCTCTCTCTGCTTTACTGCGGACTCCATCCTCCAAAGCACGTGTTTTCGCTTTCGGCAGCCTCAGGAGCAAAAAAGACAAACGTCCAGCTTTTGCTGCCACAGCAAAGGTGCCAGCGGGGAAAAGTAATGCTGGTTCTCACTGCCTCCTGGAACCCTTTCAAATGCCCCAGACAATTTGGCCCTCTCTGCTTTCCTGCGGACTCCATCCTCAAAAGCACCTGTTTTCGCTTTCGGCAACCTCCGGAGCAAAAAAGACAAACGTCCAGCTTTTGCTGCCACAGCAAAGGTGCCAGCGGGGAAAAGTGATGCTGGTCCTCATTGCCTCTTGGAACCTCTTCAAATGCCGCAGACAATTTGGCCCTCTCTGCTTTCCTGCGGACTCCATCCTCCAAAGCACGTGTTTTCGCTTTCGGCATCCTCAGGAGCAAAAAAGACAAACGTCCAGCTTTTGCTGCCACAGCAAAGGTGCCAGCGGGGAAAAGTAATGCTGGTTCTCACTTCCTCCTGGAACCCTTTCAAATGCACCACACAATTTGGCCCTCTCTGCTTTCCTGCGGACTCCATCCTCAAAAGCACCTGTTTTCGCTTTCGGCAACCTCCGGAGCAAAAAAGACAAACGTCCAGCTTTTGCTGCCACAGCAAAGGTGCCAGCGGGGAAAAGTGATGCTGGTCCTCATTGCCTCCTGGAACCTCTTCAAATGCCACAGACAATTTGGCCCTCTCTGCTTTCCTGCGGACTCCATCCTCCAAAGCACGTGTTTTCGCTTTCGGCATCCTCAGGAGCAAAAAAGACAAACGTCCAGCTTTTGCTGCCACAGCAAAGGTGCCAGCGGGGAAAAGTAATGCTGGTTCTCACTGCCTCCTGGAACCATTTCAAATGCCCCAGACAATTTGCCCTTCTCTGCTTTCCTGCGGACTCCATCCTCAAAAGCACCTGTTTTCGCTTTCGGCAACCTCCGGAGCAAAAAAGACAAACGTCCAGTTTTTGCTGCCACAGCAAAGGTGCCAGCGGGGAAAAGTAATGCTGGTTCTCACTGCCTCCTGGAACCCTTTCAAATGCCACAGTCAATTTGGCTCTCTCTGCTTTCCTGCGGACTCCATCCTCAAAAGCACCTTTTTTCACTTTCGGCAGCCTCCGGAGCAAAAAAGACAAACGTCCAGCTTTTGCTGCCACAGCAAAGGTGCCAGCGGGGAAAAGTAATGCTGGTTCTCACTGCCTCCTGGAACTCTGTCAAATGCCACAGACAATTTTGCACTCTCTGCTTTCCTGCGGACTCCATCCTCAAAAGCACCTGTTTTTGCTTTCGGCAGCCTCCGGAGCAAAAAAGACAAACGTCCAGCTTTTGCTGCCACAGCAAAGGTGCCAGCGGGGAAAAGTAATGCTGGTTCTCACTGCCTCCTGGAACCCTTACAAATGCCACAGACAATTTGGCCCTCTCTGCTTTCCTGCGGACTCCATCCTCAAAAGCATCTGTTTTCGCTTTCGGCAACCTCCGGAGCAAAAAAGACAAACGTCCAGCTTTTGCTGCCACAGCAAAGGTGCCAGCGGGGAAAAGTAATGCTGGTTCTCACTGCCTCCTGGAACCCTTTCAAATGCACCACACAATTTGGCCCTCTCTGCTTTCCTGCGGACTCCATCCTCAAAAGCACCTGTTTTCGCTTTCGGCAACCTCCGGAGCAAAAAAGACAAACGTCCAGCTTTTGCTGCCACAGCAAAGGTGCCAGCGGGGAAAAGTAATGCTGGTTCTCACTTCCTCCTGGAACCCTTTCAAATGCCACAGACAATTTGTCTCTCTCTGCTTTCCTGCGGACTCCATCCTCAAAAGCACCTTTTTTCGCTTTCGGCAGCCTCCGGAGCAAAAAAGACAAACGTCCAGCTTTTGCTGCCACAGCAAAGGTGCCAGCGGGGAAAAGTAATGCTGGTTCTCACTGCCTCCTGGAACCCTTTCAAATGCCCCAGACAATTTTGCACTCTCTGCTTTCCTGCGGACTCCATCCTCAAAAGCACCGGTTTTTGCTTTCGGCAGCCTCCGGAGCAAAAAAGACAAACGTCCAGCTTTTGCTGCCACAGCAAAGGTGCCAGCGGGGAAAAGTAATGCTGGTTCTCACTGCCTCCTGGAACTCTGTCAAATGCCCCAGACAATTTTGCACTCTCTGCTTTCCTGCGGACTCCATCCTCAAAAGCACCGGTTTTTGCTTTCGGCAGCCTCCGGAGCAAAAAAGACAAACGTCCAGCTTTTGCTGCCACAGCAAAGGTGCCAGCGGGGAAAAGTAATGCTGGTTCTCACTGCCTCCTGGAACCCTTTCAAATGCCCCAGACAATTTTGCACTCTCTGCTTTCCTGCGGACTCCATCCTCAAAAGCACCTTTTTTCGCTTTCGGCAGCCTCCGGAGCAAAAAAGACAAACGTCCAGCTTTTGCTGCCACAGCAAAGGTGCCAGCGGGGAAAAGTGATGCTGGTCCTCATTGCCTCCTGGAACCTCTTCAAATGCCACAGACAATTTGGCCCTCTCTGCTTTCCTGCGGACTCCATCCTCCAAAGCACGTGTTTTCGCTTTCGGCATCCTCAGGAGCAAAAAAGACAAACGTCCAGCTTTTGCTGCCACAGCAAAGGTGCCAGCGGGGAAAAGTAATGCTGGTTCTCACTGCCTCCTGCAACCATTTCAAATGCCCCAGACAATTTGCCCTTCTCTGCTTTCCTGCGGACTCCATCCTCAAAAGCACCTGTTTTCGCTTTCGGCAACCTCCGGAGCAAAAAAGACAAACGTCCAGTTTTTGCTGCCACAGCAAAGGTGCCAGCGGGGAAAAGTAATGCTGGTTCTCACTGCCTCCTGGAACCCTTTCAAATGCCACAGTCAATTTGGCTCTCTCTGCTTTCCTGCGGACTCCATCCTCCAAAGCACGTGTTTTCGCTTTCGGCAGCCTCCGGAGCAAAAAAGACAAACGTCCAGCTTTTGCTGCCACAGCAAAGGTGCCAGCGGGGAAAAGTAATGCTGGTTCTAACTGCCTCCTGGAACTCTGTCAAATGCCACAGACAATTTTGCACTCTCTGCTTTCCTGCGGACTCCATCCTCAAAAGCACCTGTTTTTGCTTTCGGCAGCCTCCGGAGCAAAAAAGACAAACGTCCAGCTTTTGCTGCCACAGCAAAGGTGCCAGCGGGGAAAAGTAATGCTGGTTCTCACTGCCTCCTGGAACCCTTACAAATGCCACAGACAATTTGGCCCTCTCTGCTTTCCTGCGGACTCCATCCTCAAAAGCATCTGTTTTCGCTTTCGGCAACCTCCGGAGCAAAAAAGACAAACGTCCAGCTTTTGCTGCCACAGCAAAGGTGCCAGCGGGGAAAAGTAATGCTGGTTCTCACTGCCTCCTGGAACCCTTTCAAATGCACCACACAATTTGGCCCTCTCTGCTTTCCTGCGGACTCCATCCTCAAAAGCACCTGTTTTCGCTTTCGGCAACCTCCGGAGCAAAAAAGACAAACGTCCAGCTTTTGCTGCCACAGCAAAGGTGCCAGCGGGGAAAAGTAATGCTGGTTCTCACTTCCTCCTGGAACCCTTTCAAATGCCACAGACAATTTGTCTCTCTCTGCTTTCCTGCGGACTCCATCCTCAAAAGCACCTTTTTTCGCTTTCGGCAGCCTCCGGAGCAAAAAAGACAAACGTCCAGCTTTTGCTGCCACAGCAAAGGTGCCAGCGGGGAAAAGTAATGCTGGTTCTCACTGCCTCCTGGAACCCTTTCAAATGCCCCAGACAATTTTGCACTCTCTGCTTTCCTGCGGACTCCATCCTCAAAAGCACCGGTTTTTGCTTTCGGCAGCCTCCGGAGCAAAAAAGACAAACGTCCAGCTTTTGCTGCCACAGCAAAGGTGCCAGCGGGGAAAAGTAATGCTGGTTCTCACTGCCTCCTGGAACTCTGTCAAATGCCCCAGACAATTTTGCACTCTCTGCTTTCCTGCGGACTCCATCCTCAAAAGCACCGGTTTTTGCTTTCGGCAGCCTCCGGAGCAAAAAAGACAAACGTCCAGCTTTTGCTGCCACAGCAAAGGTGCCAGCGGGGAAAAGTAATGCTGGTTCTCACTGCCTCCTGGAACCCTTTCAAATGCCCCAGACAATTTTGCACTCTCTGCTTTCCTGCGGACTCCATCCTCAAAAGCACCTTTTTTCGCTTTCGGCAGCCTCCGGAGCAAAAAAGACAAACGTCCAGCTTTTGCTGCCACAGCAAAGGTGCCAGCAAGAAAAGTGATGCTGGTCCTCATTGCCTCCTGGAACCTCTTCAAATGCCACAGACAATTTGGCCCTCTCTGCTTTCCTGCGGACTCCATCCTCCAAAGCACGTGTTTTCGCTTTCGGCATCCTCAGGAGCAAAAAAGACAAACGTCCAGCTTTTGCTGCCACAGCAAAGGTGCCAGCGGGGAAAAGTAATGCTGGTTCTCACTGCCTCCTGGAACCATTTCAAATGCCCCAGACAATTTGCCCTTCTCTGCTTTCCTGCGGACTCCATCCTCAAAAGCACCTGTTTTCGCTTTCGGCAACCTCCGGAGCAAAAAAGACAAACGTCCAGTTTTTGCTGCCACAGCAAAGGTGCCAGCGGGGAAAAGTAATGCTGGTTCTCACTGCCTCCTGGAACCCTTTCAAATGCCACAGTCAATTTGGCTCTCTCTGCTTTCCTGCGGACTCCATCCTCAAAAGCACCTTTTTTCGCTTTCGGCAGCCTCCGGAGCAAAAAAGACAAACGTCCAGCTTTTGCTGCCACAGCAAAGGTGCCAGCGGGGAAAAGTAATGCTGGTTCTCACTGCCTCCTGGAACTCTGTCAAATGCCACAGACAATTTTGCACTCTCTGCTTTCCTGCGGACTCCATCCTCAAAAGCACCTGTTTTTGCTTTCGGCAGCCTCCGGAGCAAAAAAGACAAACGTCCAGCTTTTGCTGCCACAGCAAAGGTGCCAGCGGGGAAAAGTAATGCTGGTTCTCACTGCCTCCTGGAACCCTTACAAATGCCACAGACAATTTGGCCCTCTCTGCTTTCCTGCGGACTCCATCCTCAAAAGCATCTGTTTTCGCTTTCGGCAACCTCCGGAGCAAAAAAGACAAACGTCCAGCTTTTGCTGCCACAGCAAAGGTGCCAGCGGGGAAAAGTAATGCTGGTTCTCACTGCCTCCTGGAACCCTTTCAAATGCACCACACAATTTGGCCCTCTCTGCTTTCCTGCGGACTCCATCCTCAAAAGCACCTGTTTTCGCTTTCGGCAACCTCCGGAGCAAAAAAGACAAACGTCCAGCTTTTGCTGCCACAGCAAAGGTGCCAGCGGGGAAAAGTAATGCTGGTTCTCACTTCCTCCTGGAACCCTTTCAAATGCCACAGACAATTTGGCTCTCTCTGCTTTCCTGCGGACTCCATCCTCAAAAGCACCTTTTTTCGCTTTCGGCAGCCTCCGGAGCAAAAAAGACAAACGTCCAGCTTTTGCTGCCACAGCAAAGGTGCCAGCGGGGAAAAGTAATGCTGGTTCTCACTGCCTCCTGGAACCCTTTCAAATGCCCCAGACAATTTTGCACTCTCTGCTTTCCTGCGGACTCCATCCTCAAAAGCACCGGTTTTTGCTTTCGGCAGCCTCCGGAGCAAAAAAGACAAACGTCCAGCTTTTGCTGCCACAGCAAAGGTGCCAGCGGGGAAAAGTAATGCTGGTTCTCACTGCCTCCTGGAACTCTGTCAAATGCCCCAGACAATTTTGCACTCTCTGCTTTCCTGCGGACTCCATCCTCAAAAGCACCGGTTTTTGCTTTCGGCAGCCTCCGGAGCAAAAAAGACAAACGTCCAGCTTTTGCTGCCACAGCAAAGGTGCCAGCGGGGAAAAGTAATGCTGGTTCTCACTGCCTCCTGGAACCCTTTCAAATGCCCCAGACAATTTTGCACTCTCTGCTTTCCTGCGGACTCCATCCTCAAAAGCACCTTTTTTCGCTTTCGGCAGCCTCCGGAGCAAAAAAGACAAACGTCCAGCTTTTGCTGCCACAGCAAAGGTGCCAGCGGGGAAAAGTAATGCTGGTTCTCACTGCCTCCTGGAACCCTTTCAAATGCCACAGACAATTTGGCTCTCTCTGCTTTACTGCGGACTCCATCCTCCAAAGCACGTGTTTTCGCTTTCGGCAGCCTCCGGAGCAAAAAAGACAAACGTCCAGCTTTTGCTGCCACAGCAAAGGTGCCAGCGGGGAAAAGTAATGCTGGTTCTCACTGCCTCCTGGAACCCTTTCAAATGCCCCAGACAATTTGGCCCTCTCTGCTTTCCTGCGGACTCCATCCTCAAAAGCACCTGTTTTCGCTTTCGGCAACCTCCGGAGCAAAAAAGACAAACGTCCAGCTTTTGCTGCCTCAGCAAAGGTGCCAGCGGGGAAAAGTGATGCTGGTCCTCATTGCCTCTTGGAACCTCTTCAAATGCCGCAGACAATTTGGCCCTCTCTGCTTTCCTGCGGACTCCATCCTCCAAAGCACGTGTTTTCGCTTTCGGCATCCTCAGGAGCAAAAAAGACAAACGTCCAGCTTTTGCTGCCACAGCAAAGGTGCCAGCGGGGAAAAGTAATGCTGGTTCTCACTTCCTCCTGGAACCCTTTCAAATGCACCACACAATTTGGCCCTCTCTGCTTTCCTGCGGACTCCATCCTCAAAAGCACCTGTTTTCGCTTTCGGCAACCTCCGGAGCAAAAAAGACAAACGTCCAGCTTTTGCTGCCACAGTAAAGGTGCCAGCGGGGAAAAGTGATGCTGGTCCTCATTGCCTCCTGGAACCTCTTCAAATGCCACAGACAATTTGGCCCTCTCTGCTTTCCTGCGGACTCCATCCTCAAAAGCACCTGTTTTCGCTTTCGGCATCCTCAGGAGCAAAAAAGACAAACGTCCAGCTTTTGCTGCCACAGCAAAGGTGCCAGCGGGGAAAAGTAATGCTGGTTCTCACTGCCTCCTGGAACCATTTCAAATGCCACAGACAATTTGCCCTTCTCTGCTTTCCTGCGGACTCCATCCTCAAAAGCACCTGTTTTCGCTTTCGGCAGCCTCCGGAGCAAAAAAGACAAACGTCCAGCTTTTGCTGCCACAGCAAAGGTGCCAGCGGGGAAAAGTAATGCTGGTTCTCACTGCCTCCTGGAACCCTTTCAAATGCCACAGTCAATTTGGCTCTCTCTGCTTTCCTGCGGACTCCATCCTCAAAACCACCTTTTTTCGCTTTCGGCAGCCTCCGGAGCAAAAAAGACAAACGTCCAGCTTTTGCTGCCACAGCAAAGGTGCCAGCGGGGAAAAGTAATGCTGGTTCTCACTGCCTCCTGGAACTCTGTCAAATGCCACAGACAATTTTGCACTCTCTGCTTTCCTGCGGACTCCATCCTCAAAAGCACCTGTTTTTGCTTTCGGCAGCCTCCGGAGCAAAAAAGACAAACGTCCAGCTTTTGCTGCCACAGCAAAGGTGCCAGCGGGGAAAAGTAATGCTGGTTCTCACTGCCTCCTGGAACCCTTACAAATGCCACAGACAATTTGGCCCTCTCTGCTTTCCTGCGGACTCCATCCTCAAAAGCATCTGTTTTCGCTTTCGGCAACCTCCGGAGCAAAAAAGACAAACGTCCAGCTTTTGCTGCCACAGCAAAGGTGCCAGCGGGGAAAAGTAATGCTGGTTCTCACTGCCTCCTGGAACCATTTCAAATGCCACACAAAATTTGGCCTTCTCTGCTTTCCTGCGGACTCCATCCTCAAAAGCACCTGTTTTCGCTTTCGGCAACCTCCGGAGCAAAAAAGACAAACGTCCAGCTTTTGCTGCCACAGCAAAGGTGCCAGCGGGGAAAAGTAATGCTGGTTCTCACTTCTTCCTGGAACCCTTTCAAATGCCACAGACAATTTGGCTCTCTCTGCTTTCCTGCGGACTCCATCCTCAAAAGCACCTTTTTTCGCTTTCGGCAGCCTCCGGAGCAAAAAAGACAAACGTCCAGCTTTTGCTGCCACAGCAAAGGTGCCAGCGGGGAAAAGTAATGCTGGTTCTCACTGCCTCCTGGAACCCTTTCAAATGCCCCAGACAATTTTGCACTCTCTGCTTTCCTGCGGACTCCATCCTCAAAAGCACCGGTTTTTGCTTTCGGCAGCCTCCGGAGCAAAAAAGACAAACATCCAGCTTTTGCTGCCACAGCAAAGGTGCCAGCGGGGAAAAGTAATGCTGGTTCTCACTGCCTCCTGGAACTCTGTCAAATGCCCCAGACAATTTTGCACTCTCTGCTTTCCTGCGGACTCCATCCTCAAAAGCACCGGTTTTTGCTTTCGGCAGCCTCCGGAGCAAAAAAGACAAACGTCCAGCTTTTGCTGCCACAGCAAAGGTGCCAGCGGGGAAAAGTAATGCTGGTTCTCACTGCCTCCTGGAACCCTTTCAAATGCCCCAGACAATTTTGCACTCTCTGCTTTCCTGCGGACTCCATCCTCAAAAGCACCTGTTTTTGCTTTCGGCAGCCTCCGGAGCAAAAAAGACAAACGTCCAGCTTTTGCTGCCACAGCAAAGGTGCCAGCGGGGAAAAGTAATGCTGGTTCTCACTGCCTCCTGGAACCCTTTCAAATGCCACAGACAATTTGGCCCTCTCTGCTTTCCTGCGGACTCCATCCTCAAAAGCATCTGTTTTCGCTTTCGGCAACCTCCGGAGCAAAAAAGACAAACGTCCAGCTTTTGCTGCCACAGCAAAGGTGCCAGCGGGGAAAAGTAATGCTGGTTCTCACTGCCTCCTGGAACTCTTTCAAATGCCACAGACAATTTTGCACTCTCTGCTTTCCTGCGGACGCCATCCTCAAAAGCACCTGTTTTTGCTTTCGGCATCCTCAGGAGCAAAAAAGACAAACGTCCAGCTTTTGCTGCCACAGCAAAGGTGCCAGCGGGGAAAAGTAATGCTCGTTCTCACTGCCTCCTGGAACCCTTTCAAATGCCACAGACAATTTGGCCCTCTCTGCTTTCCTGCGGACTCCATCCTCAAAAGCACCTTTTTTCGCTTTCGGCAGCCTCCGGAGCAAAAAAGACAAACGTCCAGCTTTTGCTGCCACAGCAAAGGTGCCAGCGGGGAAAAGTAATGCTGGTTCTCACTTCCTCCTGGAACCCTTTCAAATGCCACAGACAATTTGGCCCTCTCTGCTTTCCTGCGGACTCCATCCTCAAAAGCACCTTTTTTCGCTTTCGGCAACCTCCGGAGCAAAAAAGACAAACGTCCAGCTTTTGCTGCCACAGCAAAGGTGCCAGCGGGGAAAAGTAATGCTGGTTCTCACTGCCTCCTGGAACCCTTTCAAATGCCACAGTCAATTTGGCTCTCTCTGCTTTCCTGCGGACTATATCCTCAAAAGCACCTTTTTTCGCTTTCGGCAGCCTCCGGAGCAAAAAAGACAAACGTCCAGCTTTTGCTGCCACAGCAAAGGTGCCAGCGGGGAAAAGTAATGCTGGTTCTCACTGCCTCCTGGAACCCTTTCAAATGCCACAGTCAATTTGGCTCTCTCTGCTTTCCTGCGGACTCCATCCTCAAAAGCACCTTTTTTCGCTTTCGGCAGCCTCCGGAGCAAAAAAGACAAACGTCCAGCTTTTGCTGCCACAGCAAAGGTGCCAGCGGGGAAAAGTAATGCTGGTTCTCACTGCCTCCTGGAACTCTGTCAAATGCCACAGACAATTTTGCACTCTCTGCTTTCCTGCGGACTCTATCCTCAAAAGCGCCTTTTTTCACTTTCGGCGCCCTCCGGTGGTTAAAAGACAAACGTCCAGCTTTTGCTGCCGCAGCAAAGGTGCCAGCGGGGAAAAGTAATGCTGGTTCTCACTGCCTCCTGGAATTCTTTCAAATGCCACAGACAATTTTGCACTCTCTGCTTTCCTGCGGACTCCATCCTCAAAAGCACCTGTTTTTGCTTTCGGCAGCCTCCGGAGCAAAAAAGACAAACGTCCAGCTTTTGCTGCCACAGCAAAGGTGCCAGCGGGGAAAAGTAATGCTGGTTCTCACTGCCTCCTGGAACCCTTTCAAATGCCCCAGACAATTTGGCCCTCTCTGCTTTCCTGCGGACTCCATCCTCAAAAGCATCTGTTTTCGCTTTCGGCAACCTCCGGAGCAAAAAAGACAAACGTCCAGCTTTTGCTGCCACAGCAAAGGTGCCAGCGGGGAAAAGTAATGCTGGTTCTCACTGCCTCCTGGAACTCTTTCAAATGCCCCAGACAATTTGGCCCTCTCTGCTTTCCTGCGGACTCCATCCTCAAAAGCACCTTTTTTCGCTTTCGGCAGCCTCCTAAGCAAAAAAGACAAACGTCCAGCTTTTGCTGCCACAGCAAAGGTGCCAGCGGGGAAAAGTAATGCTGGTTCTCACTGCCTCCTGGAACCCTTTCAAATGCACCACACAATTTGGCCCTCTCTGCTTTCCTGCGGACTACATCCTCAAAAGCACCTGTTTTCGCTTTCGGCATCCTCAGGAGCAAAAAAGACAAACGTCCAGCTTTTGCTGCCACAGCAAAGGTGCCAGCGGGGAAAAGTGATGCTGGTCCTCATTGCCTCCTGGAACCTCTTCAAATGCCACAGACAATTTGGCCCTCTCTGCTTTCCTGCGGACTCCATCCTCAAAAGCACGTGTTTTCGCTTTCGGCAGCCTCCGGAGCAAAAAAGACAAACGTCCAGCTTTTGCTGCCACAGCAAAAGTTCCAGCGGGGAAAAGTAATGCTGGTTCTCACTGCCTCCTGGAACCATTTCAAATGCCCCAGACAATTTGCCCTTCTCTGCTTTCCTGCGGACTCCATCCTCAAAAGCACCTGTTTTCGCTTTCGGCAGCCTCCGGAGCAAAAAAGACAAACGTCCAGCTTTTGCTGCCACAGCAAAGGTGCCAGCGGGGAAAAGTAATGCTGGTTCTCACTGCCTCCTGGAACCCTTTCAAATGCCACAGTCAATTTGGCTCTCTCTGCTTTCCTGCGGACTCCATCCTCAAAAGCACCTTTTTTCGCTTTCGGCAGCCTCCGGAGCAAAAAAGACAAACGTCCAGCTTTTGCTGCCACAGCAAAGGTGCCAGCGGGGAAAAGTAATGCTGGTTCTCACTGCCTCCTGGAACCCTTTCAAATGCCACAGACAATTTGGCCCTCTCTGCTTTCCTGCGGACTCCATCCTCAAAAGCATCTGTTTTCGCTTTCGGCAGCCTCCGGAGCAAAAAAGACAAACGTCCAGCTTTTGCTGCCACAGCAAAGGTGCCAGCGGGGAAAAGTAATGCTGGTTCTCACTTCCTCCTGGAACCCTTTCAAATGCCACAGACAATTTGGCTCTCTCTGCTTTACTGCGGACTCCATCCTCCAAAGCACGTGTTTTTGCTTTCGGCATCCTCAGGAGCAAAAAAGACAAACGTCCAGCTTTTGCTGCCACAGCAAAGGTGCCAGCGGGGAAAAGTAATGCTGGTTCTCACTTCCTCCTGGAACCCTTTCAAATGCCACAGACAATTTGGTGCTCTCTGCTTTACTGCGGACTCCATCCTCAAAAGCACCTTTTTTCGCTTTCGGCAGCCTCCGGAGCAAAAAAGACAAACGTCCAGCTTTTGCTGCCACAGCAAAGGTGCCAGCAGGGAAAAGTAATGCTGGTTCTCACTACCTCCTGGAACCCTTTCAAATGCCCCAGACAATTTGGCCCTCTCTGCTTTCCTGCGGACTCCATCCTCAAAAGCACCTGTTTTTGCTTTCGGCAACCTCCGGAGCAAAAAAGACAAACGTCCAGCTTTTGCTGCCACAGCAAAGGTGCCAGCGGGGAAAAGTGATGCTGGTCCTCATTGCCTCTTGGAACCTCTTCAAATGCCACAGAAAATTTGTCCCTCTCTGCTTTCCTGCGGACTCCATCCTCTAAAGCACGTGTTTTCGCTTTCGGCATCCTCAGGAGCAAAAAAGACAAACGTCCAGCTTTTGCTGCCACAGCAAAGGTGCCAGCGGGGAAAAGTAATGCTGGTTCTCACTGCCTCCTGGAACCATTTCAAATGCCCCAGACAATTTGGCCTTCTCTGCTTTCCTGCGGACTCCATCCTCAAAAGCACCTGTTTTTGCTTTCGGCAACCTCCGGAGCAAAAAAGACAAACGTCCAGCTTTTGCTGCCACAGCAAAGGTGCCAGCGGGGAAAAGTAATGCTGGTTCTCACTTCCTCCTGGAACCCTTTCAAATGCCACAGACAATTTGTCTCTCTCTGCTTTCCTGCGGACTCCATCCTCAAAAGCACCTTTTTTCGCTTTCGGCAGCCTCCGGAGCAAAAAAGACAAACGTCCAGCTTTTGCTGCCACAGCAAAGGTGCCAGCGGGGAAAAGTAATGCTGATTCTCACTGCCTCCTGGAACCCTTTCAAATGCCACAGTCAATTTGGCTCTCTCTGCTTTCCTGCGGACTCCATCCTCAAAAGCACCTTTTTTCGCGTTCGGCAGCCTCCGGAGCAAAAAAGACAAACGTCCAGCTTTTGCTGCCACAGCAAAGGTGCCAGCGGGGAAAAGTAATGCTGGTTCTCACTGCCTCCTGGAACCCTTTCAAATGCACCACACAATTTGGCCCTCTCTGCTTTCCTGCGGACTCCATCCTCAAAAGCACCTGTTTTCGCTTTCGGCATCCTCAGGAGCAAAAAAGACAAACGTCCAGGTTTTGCTGCCACAGCAAAGGTGCCAGCGGGGAAAAGTGATGCTGGTCCTCATTGCCTCCTGGAACCTCTTCAAATGCCACAGACAATTTGGCCCTCTCTGCTTTCCTGCGGACTCCATCCTCAAAAGCACGTGTTTTCGCTTTCGGCAGCCTCCGGAGCAAAAAAGACAAACGTCCAGCTTTTGCTGCCACAGCAAAGGTGCCAGCGGGGAAAAGTAATGCTGGTTCTCACTGCCTCCTGGAACCATTTCAAATGCCCCAGACAATTTGCCCTTCTCTGCTTTCCTGCGGACTCCATCCTCAAAAGCACCTGTTTTCGCTTTCGGCAGCCTCCGGAGCAAAAAAGACAAACGTCCAGCTTTTGCTGCCACAGCAAAGGTGCCAGCGGGGAAAAGTAATGCTGGTTCTCACTGCCTCCTGGAACCCTTTCAAATGCCACAGTCAATTTGGCTCTCTCTGCTTTCCTGCGGACTCCATCCTCAAAAGCACCTTTTTTCGCTTTCGGCAGCCTCCGGAGCAAAAAAGACAAACGTCCAGCTTTTGCTGCCACAGCAAAGGTGCCAGCGGGGAAAAGTAATGCTGGTTCTCACTGCCTCCTGGAACTCTGTCAAATGCCACAGACAATTTTGCACTCTCTGCTTTCCTGCGGACTCCATCCTCAAAAGCACCTATTTTTGCTTTCGGCAGCCTCCGGAGCAAAAAAGACAAACGTCCAGCTTTTGCTGCCACAGCAAAGGTGCCAGCGGGGAAAAGTAATGCTGGTTCTCACTGCCTCCTGGAACCCTTTCAAATGCCACAGACAATTTGGCCCTCTCTGCTTTCCTGCGGACTCCATCCTCAAAAGCATCTGTTTTCGCTTTCGGCAGCCTCCGGAGCAAAAAAGACAAACGTCCAGCTTTTGCTGCCACAGCAAAGGTGCCAGCGGGGAAAAGTAATGCTGGTTCTCACTTCCTCCTGGAACCCTTTCAAATGCAACAGACAATTTGGCTCTCTCTGCTTTACTGCGGACTCCATCCTCCAAAGCACGTGTTTTTGCTTTCGGCATCCTCAGGAGCAAAAAAGACAAACATCCAGCTTTTGCTGCCACAGCAAAGGTGCCAGCGGGGAAAAGTAATGCTGGTTCTCACTGCCTCCTGGAACCCTTTCAAATGCCACAGTCAATTTGGCTCTCTCTGCTTTCCTGCGGACTCCATTTTCCAAAGCACGTGTTTTCGCTTTCGGCAGCCTCCGGAGCAAAAAAGACAAACGTCCAGCTTTTGCTGCCACAGCAAAGGTGCCAGCGGGGAAAAGTAATGCTGGTTCTCACTTCCTCCTGGAACCCTTTCAAATGCCACAGACAATTTGGCGCTCTCTGCTTTACTGCGGACTCCATCCTCAAAAGCACCTTTTTTCGCTTTCGGCAGCCTCCGGAGCAAAAAAGACAAACGTCCAGCTTTTGCTGCCACAGCAAAGGTGCCAGCAGGGAAAAGTAATGCTGGTTCTCACTACCTCCTGGAACCCTTTCAAATGCCCCAGACAATTTGGCCCTCTCTGCTTTCCTGCGGACTCCATCCTCAAAAGCACCTGTTTTTGCTTTCGGCAACCTCCGGAGCAAAAAAGACAAACGTCGAGCTTTTGCTGCCACAGCAAAGGTGCCAGCGGGGAAAAGTGATGCTGGTCCTCATTGCCTCTTGGAACCTCTTCAAATGCCACAGAAAATTTGGCCCTCTCTGCTTTCCTGCGGACTCCATCCTCCAAAGCACGTGTTTTCGCTTTCGGCATCCTCAGGAGCAAAAAAGACAAACGTCCAGCTTTTGCTGCCACAGCAAAGGTGCCAGCGGGGAAAAGTAATGCTGGTTCTCACTGCCTCCTGGAACCATTTCAAATGCCCCAGACAATTTGGCCTTCTCTGCTTTCCTGCGGACTCCATCCTCAAAAGCACCTGTTTTTGCTTTCGGCAACCTCCGGAGCAAAAAAGACAAACGTCCAGCTTTTGCTGCCACAGCAAAGGTGCCAGCGGGGAAAAGTAATGCTGGTTCTCACTTCCTCCTGGAACCCTTTCAAATGCCACAGACAATTTGGCTCTCTCTGCTTTCCTGCGGACTCCATCCTCAAAAGCACCTTTTTTCGCTTTCGGCAGCCTCCGGAGCAAAAAAGACAAACGTCCAGCTTTTGCTGCCACAGCAAAGGTGCCAGCGGGGAAAAGTAATGCTGGTTCTCACTGCCTCCTGGAACCCTTTCAAATGCCACAGTCAATTTGGCTCTCTCTGCTTTCCTGCGGACTCCATCCTCAAAAGCACCTTTTTTCGCGTTCGGCAGCCTCCGGAGCAAAAAAGACAAACGTCCAGCTTTTGCTGCCACAGCAAAGGTGCCAGCGGGGAAAAGTAATGCTGGTTCTCACTGCCTCCTGGAACTCTGTCAAATGCCACAGACAATTTTGCACTCTCTGCTTTCCTGCGGACTCCATCCTCAAAAGCACCTGTTTTTGCTTTCGGCAGCCTCCGGAGCAAAAAAGACAAACGTCCAGCTTTTGCTGCCACAGCAAAGGTGCCAGCGGGGAAAAGTAATGCTGGTCCTCACTGCCTCCTGGAACCCTTTCAAATGCCACAGACAATTTGGCCCTCTCTGCTTTCCTGCGGACTCCATCCTCAAAAGCATCTGTTTTCGCTTTCGGCAACCTCCGGAGCAAAAAAGACAAACGTCCAGCTTTTGCTGCCACAGCAAAGGTGCCAGCGGGGAAAAGTAATGCTGGTTCTCACTGCCTCCTGGAACCCTTTCAAATGCCACAGACAATTTGGCTCTCTCTGCTTTCCTGCGGACTCCATCCTCAAAAGCACCTTTTTTCGCTTTCGGCAGCCTCCGGAGCAAAAAAGACAAACGTCCAGCTTTTGCTGCCACAGCAAAGGTGCCAGCGGGGAAAAGTAATGCTGGTTCTCACTGCCTCCTGGAACCCTTTCAAATGCCCCAGACAATTTTGCACTCTCTGCTTTCCTGCGGACTCCATCCTCAAAAGCACCTGTTTTTGCTTTCGGCAGCCTCCGGAGCAAAAAAGACAAACGTCCAGCTTTTGCTGCCACAGCAAAGGTGCCAGCGGGGAAAAGTAATGCTGGTTCTCACTGCCTCCTGGAACCCTTTCAAATGCCACAGTCAATTTGGCTCTCTCTGCTTTCCTGCGGACTCCATCCTCAAAAGCACCTTTTTTCGCTTTCGGCAGCCTCCGGAGCAAAAAAGACAAACGTCCAGCTTTTGCTGCCACAGCAAAGGTGCCAGCGGGGAAAAGTAATGCTGGTTCTCACTGCCTCCTGGAACTCTGTCAAATGCCACAGACAATTTTGCACTCTCTGCTTTCCTGCGGACTCCATCCTCAAAAGCACCTGTTTTTGCTTTCGGCAGCCTCCGGAGCAAAAAAGACAAACGTCCAGCTTTTGCTGCCACAGCAAAGGTGCCAGCGGGGAAAAGTAATGCTGGTTCTCACTGCCTCCTGGAACCCTTTCAAATGCCCCAGACAATTTGGCCCTCTCTGCTTTCCTGCGGACTCCATCCTCAAAAGCATCTGTTTTCGCTTTCGGCAACCTCCGGAGCAAAAAAGACAAACGTCCAGCTTTTGCTGCCACAGCAAAGGTGCCAGCGGGGAAAAGTAATGCTGGTTCTCACTGCCTCCTGGAACTCTTTCAAATGCCACAGACAATTTTGCACTCTCTGCTTTCCTGCGGACTCCATCCTCAAAAGCACCTGTTTTTGCTTTCGGCATCCTCAGGAGCAAAAAAGACAAACGTCCAGCTTTTGCTGCCACAGCAAAGGTGCCAGCGGGGAAAAGTAATGCTGGTTCTCACTGCCTCCTGGAACCCTTTCAAATGCCACAGACAATTTGGCCCTCTCTGCTTTCCTGCGGACTCCATCCTCAAAAGCACCTTTTTTCGCTTTCGGCAGCCTCCGGAGCAAAAAAGACAAACGTCCAGCTTTTGCTGCCACAGCAAAGGTGCCAGCGGGGAAAAGTATTCTGGTTCTCACTTCCTCCTGGAACCCTTTCAAATGCCACAGACAATTTGGCCCTCTCTGCTTTCCTGCGGACTCCATCCTCAAAAGCACCTGTTTTCGCTTTCGGCAACCTCCGGAGCAAAAAAGACAAACGTCCAGCTTTTGCTGCCACAGCAAAGGTGCCAGCGGGGAAAAGTAATGCTGGTTCTCACTGCCTCCTGGAACCCTTTCAAATGCCACAGTCAATTTGGCTCTCTCTGCTTTCCTGCGGACTCCATCCTCAAAAGCACCTTTTTTCGCTTTCGGCAGCCTCCGGAGCAAAAAAGACAAACGTCCAGCTTTTGCTGCCACAGCAAAGGTGCCAGCGGGGAAAAGTAATGCTGGTTCTCACTTCCTCCTGGAACCCTTTCAAATGCCACAGTCAATTTGGCTCTCTCTGCTTTCCTGCGGACTCCATCCTCAAAAGCACCTTTTTTCGCTTTCGGCAGCCTCCGGAGCAAAAAAGACAAACGTCCAGCTTTTGCTGCCACAGCAAAGGTGCCAGCGGGGAAAAGTAATGCTGGTTCTCACTGCCTCCTGGAACCCTTTCAAATGCCACAGACAATTTTGCACTCTCTGCTTTCCTGCGGACTCCATCCTCAAAAGCACCTGTTTTTGCTTTCGGCAGCCTCCGGAGCAAAAAAGACAAACGTCCAGCTTTTGCTGCCACAGCAAAGGTGCCAGCGGGGAAAAGTAATGCTGGTTCTCACTGCCTCCTGGAACTCTTTCAAATGCCCCAGACAATTTGGCTCTCTCTGCTTTCCTGCGGACTCCATCCTCAAAAGCACCTTTTTTCGCTTTCGGCAGCCTCCGGAGCAAAAAAGACAAACGTCCAGCTTTTGCTGCCACAGCAAAGGTGCCAGCGGGGAAAAGTAATGCTGGTTCTCACTGCCTCCTGGAACCCTTTCAAATGCCACAGACAATTTTGCACTCTCTGCTTTCCTGCGGACTCCATCCTCAAAAGCACCTGTTTTTGCTTTCGGCAGCCTCCGGAGCAAAAAAGACAAACGTCCAGCTTTTGCTGCCACAGCAAAGGTGCCAGCGGGGAAAAGTAATGCTGGTTCTCACTGCCTCCTGGAACTCTGTCAAATGCCACAGACAATTTTGCACTCTCTGCTTTCCTGCGGACTCTATCCTCAAAAGCGCCTTTTTTCACTTTCGGCGCCCTCCGGTGGTTAAAAGACAAACGTCCAGCTTTTGCTGCCACAGCAAAGGTGCCAGCGGGGAAAAGTGATGCTGGTTCTCACTGCCTCCTGGAACTCTTTCAAATGCCCCAGAAAATTTGGCTCTCTCTGCTTTCCTGCGGACTCCATCCTCAAAAGCATCTGTTTTCGCTTTCGGCAGCCTCCGGAGCAAAAAAGACAAACGTCCAGCTTTTGCTGCCACAGCAAAGGTGCCAGCGGGGAAAAGTAATGCTGGTTCTCACTTCCTCCTGGAACCCTTTCAAATGCCACAGTCAATTTGGCTCTCTCTGCTTTCCTGCGGACTCCATCCTCAAAAGCACCTGTTTTCGCTTTCGGCAGCCTCCGGAGCAAAAAAGACAAACGTCCAGCTTTTGCTGCCACAGCAAAGGTGCCAGCGGGGAAAAGTAATGCTGGTTCTCACTGCCTCCTGGAACCCTTTCAAATGCCACAGACAATTTTGCACTCTCTGCTTTCCTGCGGACTCCATCCTCAAAAGCACCTGTTTTTGCTTTCGGCAGCCTCCGGAGCAAAAAAGACAAACGTCCAGCTTTTGCTGCCACAGCAAAGGTGCCAGCGGGGAAAAGTAATGCTGGTTCTCACTGCCTCCTGGAACTCTGTCAAATGCCACAGACAATTTTGCACTCTCTGCTTTCCTGCGGACTCCATCCTCAAAAGCACCTGTTTTTGCTTTCGGCATCCTCAGGAGCAAAAAAGACAAACGTCCAGCTTTTGCTGCCACAGCAAAGGTGCCAGCGGGGAAAAGTAATGCTGGTTCTCACTGCCTCCTGGAACCCTTTCAAATGCCACAGACAATTTGGCCCTCTCTGCTTTCCTGCGGACTCCATCCTCAAAAGCACCTTTTTTCGCTTTCGGCAGCCTCCGGAGCAAAAAAGACAAACGTCCAGCTTTTGCTGCCACAGCAAAGGTGCCAGCGGGGAAAAGTATTCTGGTTCTCACTTCCTCCTGGAACCCTTTCAAATGCCACAGACAATTTGGCCCTCTCTGCTTTCCTGCAGACTCCATCCTCAAAAGCACCTGTTTTCGCTTTCGGCAACCTCCGGAGCAAAAAAGACAAACGTCCAGCTTTTGCTGCCACAGCAAAGGTGCCAGCGGGGAAAAGTAATGCTGGTTCTCACTGCCTCCTGGAACCCTTTCAAATGCCCCAGAAAATTTGGCTCTCTCTGCTTTCCTGCGGACTCCATCCTCAAAAGCACCTTTTTTCGCTTTCGGCAGCCTCCGGAGCAAAAAAGACAAACGTCCAGCTTTTGCTGCCACAGCAAAGGTGCCAGCGGGGAAAAGTAATGCTGGTTCTCACTTCCTCCTGGAACCCTTTCAAATGCCACAGTCAATTTGGCTCTCTCTGCTTTCCTGCGGACTCCATCCTCAAAAGCACCTTTTTTCGCTTTCGGCAGCCTCCGGAGCAAAAAAGACAAACGTCCAGCTTTTGCTGCCACAGCAAAGTTGCCAGCGGGGAAAAGTAATGCTAGTTCTCACTGCCTCCTGGAACCCTTTCAAATGCCACAGTCAATTTGGCTCTCTCTGCTTTCCTGCGGACTCCATCCTCAAAAGCACCTGTTTTCGCTTTCGGCAGCCTCCGGAGCAAAAAAGACAAACGTCCAGCTTTTGCTGCCACAGCAAAGGTGCCAGCGGGGAAAAGTAATGCTGGTTCTCACTGCCTCCTGGAACTCTGTCAAATGCCACAGACAATTTTGCACTCTCTGCTTTCCTGCGGACTCTATCCTCAAAAGCGCCTTTTTTCACTTTCGGCGCCCTCCGGTGGTTAAAAGACAAACGTCCAGCTTTTGCTGCCGCAGCAAAGGTGCCAGCGGGGAAAAGTGATGCTGGTTCTCACTGCCTCCTGGAACTCTTTCAAATACCCCAGAAAATTTGGCCCTCTCTGCTTTCCTGCGGACTCCATCCTCAAAAGCATCTGTTTTCGCTTTCGGCAGCCTCCGGAGCAAAAAAGACAAACGTCCAGCTTTTGCTGCCACAGCAAAGGTGCCAGCGGGGAAAAGTAATGCTGGTTCTCACTGCCTCCTGGAACCCTTTCAAATGCCACAGACAATTTGGCTCTCTCTGCTTTCCTGCGGACTCCATCCTCAAAAGCACCTTTTTTCGCTTTCGGCAGCCTCCGGAGCAAAAAAGACAAACGTCCAGCTTTTGCTGCCACAGCAAAGGTGCCAGCGGGGAAAAGTAATGCTGGTTCTCACTGCCTCCTGGAACCCTTTCAAATGCCACAGACAATTTTGCACTCTCTGCTTTCCTGCGGACTCCATCCTCAAAAGCACCTGTTTTTGCTTTCGGCAGCCTCCGGAGCAAAAAAGACAAACGTCCAGCTTTTGCTGCCACAGCAAAGGTGCCAGCGGGGAAAAGTAATGCTGGTTCTCACTGCCTCCTGGAACCCTTTCAAATGCCACAGTCAATTTGGCTCTCTCTGCTTTCCTGCGGACTCCATCCTCAAAAGCACCTTTTTTTGCTTTCGGCAGCCTCCGGAGCAAAAAAGACAAACGTCCAGCTTTTGCTGCCACAGCAAAGGTGCCAGCGGGGAAAAGTAATGCTGGTTCTCACTGCCTCCTGGAACTCTGTCAAATGCCACAGACAATTTTGCACTCTCTGCTTTCCTGCGGACTCTATCCTCAAAAGCGCCTTTTTTCACTTTCGGCGCCCTCCGGTGGTTAAAAGACAAACGTCCAGCTTTTGCTGCCACAGCAAAGGTGCCAGCGGGGAAAAGTGATGCTGGTTCTCACTGCCTCCTGGAACTCTTTCAAATGCCCCAGAAAATTTGGCTCTCTCTGCTTTCCTGCGGACTCCATCCTCAAAAGCATATGTTTTCGCTTTCGGCAGCCTCCGGAGCAAAAAAGACAAACGTCCAGCTTTTGCTGCCACAGCAAAGGTGCCAGCGGGGAAAAGTAATGCTGGTTCTCACTTCCTCCTGGAACCCTTTCAAATGCCACAGTCAATTTGGCTCTCTCTGATTTCCTGCGGACTCCATCCTCAAAAGCACCTTTTTTCGCTTTCGGCAGCCTCCGGAGCAAAAAAGACAAACGTCCAGCTTTTGCTGCCACAGCAAAGGTGCCAGCGGGGAAAAGTAATGCTGGTTCTCACTGCCTCCTGGAACTCTTTCAAATGCCACAGACAATTTTGCACTCTCTGCTTTCCTGCGGACTCCATCCTCAAAAGCACCTGTTTTTGCTTTCGGCAGCCTCCGGAGCAAAAAAGACAAACGTCCAGCTTTTGCTGCCACAGCAAAGGTGCCAGCGGGGAAAAGTAACGCTGGTTCTCACTGCCTCCTGGAACCCTTTCAAATGCCACAGTCAATTTGGCTCTCTCTGCTTTCCTGCGGACTCCATCCTCAAAAGCACCTTTTTTCGCTTTCGGCAGCCTCCGGAGCAAAAAAGACAAACGTCCAGCTTTTGCTGCCACAGCAAAGGTGCCAGCGGGGAAAAGTAATGCTGGTTCTCACTGCCTCCTGGAACTCTGTCAAATGCCACAGACAATTTTGCACTCTCTGCTTTCCTGCGGACTCCATCCTCAAAAGCACCTGTTTTTGCTTTCGGCAGCCTCCGGAGCAAAAAAGACAAACGTCCAGCTTTTGCTGCCACAGCAAAGGTGCCAGCGGTGAAAAGTAATGCTGGTTCTCACTGCCTCCTGGAACCCTTTCAAATGCCCCAGACAATTTGGCCCTCTCTGCTTTCCTGCGGACTCCATCCTCAAAAGCATCTGTTTTCGCTTTCGGCAACCTCCGGAGCAAAAAAGACAAACGTCCAGCTTTTGCTGCCACAGCAAAGGTGCCAGCGGGGAAAAGTAATGCTGGTTCTCACTGCCTCCTGGAACTCTTTCAAATGCCACAGACAATTTGGCCCTCTCTGCTTTCCTGCGGACTCCATCCTCAAAAGCACCTTTTTTCGCTTTCGGCAGCCTCCGGAGCAAAAAAGACAAACGTCCAGCTTTTGCTGCCACAGCAAAGGTGCCAGCGGGGAAAAGTAATGCTGGTTCTCCCTGCCTCCTGGAACCCCTTCAAATGCCCCAGACAATTTGGCTCTCTCTGCTTTCCTGCGGACTCTATCCTCAAAAGCGCCTTTTTTCACTTTCGGCGCCCTCCTGTGGTTAAAAGACAAACGTCCAGCTTTTGCTGCCGCAGCAAAGGTGCCAGCGGGGAAAAGTAATGCTGGTTCTCACTGCCTCCTGGAACTCTGTCAAATGCCACAGACAATTTTGCACTCTCTGCTTTCCTGCGGACTCCATCCTCAAAAGCACCGGTTTTTGCTTTCGGCAGCCTCCGGAGCAAAAAAGACAAACGTCCAGCTTTTGCTGCCACAGCAAAGGTGCCAGCGGGGAAAAGTAATGCTGGTTCTCACTTCCTCCTGGAACCCTTTCAAATGCCCCAGACAATTTGGCTCTCTCTGCTTTACTGCGGACTCCATCCTCAAAAGCACGTGCTTTCGCTTTCGGCATCCTCAGGAGCAAAAAAGACAAACGTCCAGCTTTTGCTGCCACAGCAAAGGTGCCAGCGGGGAAAAGTAATGCTTGTTCTCACTGCCTCCTGGAACCCTTTCAAATGCCACAGACAATTTGGCTCTCTCTGCTTTACTGCGGACTCCATCCTCCAAAGCACGTGTTTTCGCTTTCGGCAGCCTCCGGAGCAAAAAAGACAAACGTCCAGCTTTTGCTGCCACAGCAAAGGTGCCAGCGGGGAAAAGTAATGCTGGTTCTCACTGCCTCCTGGAACTCTGTCAAATGCCACAGACAATTTTGCACTCTCTGCTTTCCTGCGGACTCCATCCTCAAATGCACCTGTTTTCGCTTTCGGCAACCTCCGGAGCAAAAAAGACAAACGTCCAGCTTTTGCTGCCACAGCAAAGGTGCCAGCGGGGAAAAGTAATGCTGGTTCTCACTGCCTCCTGGAACCCTTTCAAATGCCACAGACAATTTGGCCCTCTCTGCTTTCCTGCGGACTCCATCCTCAAAAGCACCTGTTTTCGCTTTCGGCAGCCTCCGGAGCAAAAAAGACAAACGTCCAGCTTTTGCTGCAGCAGCAAAGGTGCCAGCGGGGAAAAGTAATGCTGGTTCTCACTGCCTCCTGGAGCTCTGTCAAATGCCACAGACAATTTTGCACTCTCTGCTTTCCTGCGGACTCCATCCTCAAAAGCATCTGTTTTTGCTTTCGGCAGCCTCCGGAGCAAAAAAGACAAACGTCCAGCTTTTGCTGCCACAGCAAAGGTGCCAGCGGGGAAAAGTAATGCTGGTTCTCACTGCCTCCTGGAACCCTTTCAAATGCACCACACAATTTGGCCCTCTCTGCTTTCCTGCGGACTCCATCCTCAAAAGCACCTGTTTTCGCTTTCGGCAACCTCCGGAGCAAAAAAGACAAACGTCCAGCTTTTGCTGCCACAGCAAAGGTGCCAGCGGGGAAAAGTAATGCTGGTTCTCACTGCCTCCTGGGACCCCTTCAAATGCCCCAGACAATTTGGCTCTCTCTGCTTTCCTGCGGACTCTATCCTCAAAAGCGCCTTTTTTCACTTTCGGCGCCCTCCGGTGGTTAAAAGACAAACGTCCAGGTTTTGCTGCCACAGCAAAGGTGCCAGCGGGGAAAAGTAATGCTGGTTCTCACTGCCTCCTGGAACCCTTTCAAATGCACCACACAATTTGGCCCTCTCTGCTTTCCTGCGGACTCCATCCTCAAAAGCACCTTTTTTCGCTTTCGGCAGCCTCCGGAGCAAAAAAGACGAACGTCCAGCTTTTGCTGCCACAGCAAAGGTGCCAGCGGGGAAAAGTAATGCTGGTTCTCACTGCCTCCTGGAACTCTGTCAAATGCCACAGACAATTTTGCACTCTCTGCTTTCCTGCGGACTCCATCCTCAAAAGCACCTGTTTTTGCTTTCGGCAGCCTCCGGAGCAAAAAAGACAAACGTCCAGCTTTTGCTGCCACAGCAAAGGTGCCAGCGGGGAAAAGTAATGCTGGTTCTCACTGCCTCCTGGAACCCTTTCAAATGCCCCAGACAATTTGGCCCTCTCTGCTTTCCTGCGGACTCCATCCTCAAAAGCATCTGTTTTCGCTTTCGGCAACCTCCGGAGCAAAAAAGACAAACGTCCAGCTTTTGCTGCCACAGCAAAGGTGCCAGCGGGGAAAAGTAATGCTGGTTCTCACTGCCTCCTGGAACTCTTTCAAATGCCCCAGACAATTTGGCCCTCTCTGCTTTCCTGCGGACTCCATCCTCAAAAGCACCTTTTTTCACTTTCGGCAGCCTCCGGAGCAAAAAAGACAAACGTCCAGCTTTTGCTGCCACAGCAAAGGTGCCAGCGGGGAAAAGTAATGCTGGTTCTCACTGCCTCCTGGAACCTCTTCAAATGCCACAGACAATTTGGCCCTCTCTGCTTTCCTGCGGACTCCATCCTCAAAAGCACCTGTTTTCGCTTTCGGCAGCCTCCGGAGCAAAAAAGACAAACGTCCAGCTTTTGCTGCCACAGCAAAGGTGCCAGCGGGGAAAAGTAATGCTGGTTCTCACTGCCTCCTGGAACCCTTTCAAATGCCCCAGACAATTTGGCTCTCTCTGCTTTCCTGCGGACTCTATCCTCAAAAGCGCCTTTTTTCATTTTCGGCGCCCTCCTGTGGTTAAAAGACAAACGTCCAGCTTTTGCTGCCACAGCAAAGGTGCCAGCGGGGAAAAGTAATGCTGGTTCTCACTGCCTCCTGGAACTCTGTCAAATGCCACAGACAATTTTGCACTCTCTGCTTTCCTGCGGACTCCATCCTCAAAAGCACCTGTTTTTGCTTTCGGCAGCCTCCGGAGCAAAAAAGACAAACGTCCAGCTTTTGCTGCCACAGCAAAGGTGCCAGCGGGGAAAAGTAATGCTGGTTCTCACTGCCTCCTGGAACCCTTTCAAATGCCACAGACAATTTGGCCCTCTCTGCTTTCTAGCGGACTCCATCCTCAAAAGCATCTGTTTTCGCTTTCGGCAGCCTCCGGAGCAAAAAAGACAAACGTCCAGCTTTTGCTGCCACAGCAAAGGTGCCAGCGGGGAAAAGTAATGCTGGTTCTCACTGCCTCCTGGAACCCTTTCAAATGCCCCAGACAATTTGGCTCTCTCTGCTTTACTGCGGACTCCATCCTCCAAAGCACGTGTTTTCGCTTTCGGCATCCTCAGGAGCAAAAAAGACAAACGTCCAGCTTTTGCTGCCACAGCAAAGGTGCCAGCGGGGAAAAGTAATGCTGGTTCTCACTTCCTCCTGGAACCCTTTCAAATGCCACAGTCAATTTGGCTCTCTCTGCTTTACTGCGGACTCCATCCTCCAAAGCACGTGTTTTCGCTTTCGGCAGCCTCCGGAGCAAAAAAGACAAACGTCCAGCTTTTGCTGCCACAGCAAAGGTGCCAGCGGGGAAAAGTAATGCTGGTTCTCACTGCCTCCTGGAACTCTGTCAAATGCCACAGACAATTTTGCACTCTCTGCTTTCCTGCGGACTCCATCCTCAAAAGCACCTGTTTTTGCTTTCGGCAGCCTCCGGAGCAAAAAAGACAAACGTCCAGCTTTTGCTGCCACAGCAAAGGTGCCAGCGGGGAAAAGTAATGCTGGTTCTCACTGCCTCCTGGAACCCTTTCAAATGCCACAGACAATTTGGCCCTCTCTGCTTTCTAGCGGACTCCATCCTCAAAAGCATCTGTTTTCGCTTTCGGCAGCCTCCGGAGCAAAAAAGACAAACGTCCAGCTTTTGCTGCCACAGCAAAGGTGCCAGCGGGGAAAAGTAATGCTGGTTCTCACTGCCTCCTGGAACCCTTTCAAATGCCCCAGACAATTTGGCTCTCTCTGCTTTACTGCGGACTCCATCCTCCAAAGCACGTGTTTTCGCTTTCGGCATCCTCAGGAGCAAAAAAGACAAACGTCCAGCTTTTGCTGCCACAGCAAAGGTGCCAGCGGGGAAAAGTAATGCTGGTTCTCACTTCCTCCTGGAACCCTTTCAAATGCCACAGTCAATTTGGCTCTCTCTGCTTTACTGCGGACTCCATCCTCCAAAGCACGTGTTTTCGCTTTCGGCAGCCTCCGGAGCAAAAAAGACAAACGTCCAGCTTTTGCTGCCACAGCAAAGGTTCCAGCGGGGAAAAGTAATGCTGGTTCTCACTGCCTCCTGGAACCCTTTCAAATGCCACAGACAATTTGGCCCTCTCTGCTTTCCTGCGGACTCCATCCTCAAAAGCACCTGTTTTCGCTTTCGGCAACCTCCGGAGCAAAAAAGACAAACGTCCAGCTTTTGCTGCCACAGCAAAGGTGCCAGCGGGGAAAAGTGATGCTGGTCCTCATTGCCTCTTGGAACCTCTTCAAATGCCACAGACAATTTGGCCCTCTCTGCTTTCCTGCGGACTCCATCCTCCAAAGCACGTGTTTTCGCTTTCGGCATCCTCAGGAGCAAAAAAGACAAACGTCCAGCTTTTGCTGCCACAGCAAAGGTGCCAGCGGGGAAAAGTAATGCTGGTTCTCACTGCCTCCTGGAACCCTTTCAAATGCCACAGACAATTTGCCCTTCTCAGCTTTCCTGCGGATCCATCCTCAAATGCACCTGTTTTCGCTTTCGGCAGCCTCCGGAGCAAAAAAGACAAACGTCCAGCTTTTGCTGCCACAGCAAAGGTGCCAGCGGGGAAAAGTAATGCTGGTTCTCACTGCCTCCTGGAACCCTTTCAAATGCCACAGACAATTTGGCTCTCTCTGCTTTCCTGCGGACTCCATCCTCCAAAGCACGTGTTTTCGCTTTCGGCAGCCTCCGGAGCAAAAAAGACAAACGTCCAACTTTTGCTGCCACAGCAAAGGTGCCAGCGGGGAAAAGTAATGCTGGTTCTCACTGCCTCCTGGAGCTCTGTCAAATGCCACAGACAATTTTGCACTCTCTGCTTTCCTGCGGACTCCATCCTCAAAAGCATCTGTTTTTGCTTTCGGCAGCCTCCGGAGCAAAAAAGACAAACGTCCAGCTTTTGCTGCCACAGCAAAGGTGCCAGCGGGGAAAAGTAATGCTGGTTCTCACTGCCTCCTGGAACCCTTTCAAATGCACCACACAATTTGGCCCTCTCTGCTTTCCTGCGGACTCCATCCTCAAAAGCACCTGTTTTCGCTTTCGGCAACCTCCGGAGCAAAAAAGACAAACGTCCAGCTTTTGCTGCCACAGCAAAGGTGCCAGCGGGGAAAAGTAATGCTGGTTCTCACTGCCTCCTGGAACCCCTTCAAATGCCCCAGACAATTTGGCTCTCTCTGCTTTCCTGCGGACTCTATCCTCAAAAGCGCCTTTTTTCACTTTCGGCGCCCTCCGGTGGTTAAAAGACAAACGTCCAGGTTTTGCTTCCGCAGCAAAGGTGCCAGCAGGGAAAAGTAATGCTGGTTCTCACTGCCTCCTGGAACCCTTTCAAATGCACCACACAATTTGGCCCTCTCTGCTTTCCTGCGGACTCCATCCTCAAAAGCACCTGTTTTCGCTTTCGGCAGCCTCCGGAGCAAAAAAGACAAACGTCCAGCTTTTGCTGCCACAGCAAAGGTGCCAGCGGGGAAAAGTAATGCTGGTTCTCACTGCCTCCTGGAACTCTGTCAAATGCCACAGACAATTTTGCACTCTCTGCTTTCCTGCGGACTCCATCCTCAAAAGCACCTGTTTTTGCTTTCGGCAGCCTCCGGAGCAAAAAAGACAAACGTCCAGCTTTTGCTGCCACAGCAAAGGTGCCAGCGGGGAAAAGTAATGCTGGTTCTCACTGCCTCCTGGAACCCTTTCAAATGCCACAGACAATTTGGCCCTCTCTGCTTTCCTGCGGACTCCATCCTCAAAAGCATCTGTTTTCGCTTTCGGCAGCCTCCGGAGCAAAAAAGACAAACGTCCAGCTTTTGCTGCCACAGCAAAGGTGCCAGCGGGGAAAAGTAATGCTGGTTCTCACTGCCTCCTGGAACTCTTTCAAATGCCACAGACAATTTTGCACTCTCTGCTTTCCTGCGGACTCCATCCTCAAAAGCACCTGTTTTTGCTTTCGGCATCCTCAGGAGCAAAAAAGACAAACGTCCAGCTTTTGCTGCCACAGCAAAGGTGCCAGCGGGGAAAAGTAATGCTGGTTCTCACTGCCTCCTGGAACCCTTTCAAATGCCACAGACAATTTGGCCCTCTCTGCTTTCCTGCGGACTCCATCCTCAAAAGCACCTTTTTTCGCTTTCGGCAACCTCCGGAGCAAAAAAGACAAACGTCCAGCTTTTGCTGCCACAGCAAAGGTGCCAGCGGGGAAAAGTAATGCTGGTTCTCACTGCCTCCTGGAACCCTTTCAAATGCCACAGACAATTTGGCTCTCTCTGCTTTCCTGCGGACTCCATCCTCAAAAGAACGTTTTTTCGCTTTCGGCAGCCTCCGGAGCAAAAAAGACAAACGTCCAGCTTTTGCTGCCACAGCAAAGGTGCCAGCGGGGAAAAGTAATGCTGGTTCTCACTTCCTCCTGGAACCCTTTCAAATGCCCCAGACAATTTGGCCCTCTCTGCTTTCCTGCGGACTCCATCCTCAAAAGCACCTGTTTTCGCTTTCGGCAACCTCCGGAGCAAAAAAGACAAACGTCCAGCTTTTGCTGCCACAGCAAAGGTGCCAGCGGGGAAAAGTGATGCTGGTCCTCATTGCCTCTTGGAACCTCTTCAAATGCCACAGACAATTTGGCCCTCTCTGCTTTCCTGCGGACTCCATCCTCCAAAGCACGTGTTTTCGCTTTCGGCATCCTCAGGAGCAAAAAAGACAAACGTCCAGCTTTTGCTGCCACAGCAAAGGTGCCAGCGGGGAAAAGTAATGTTGGTTCTCACTGCCTCCTGGAACCCTTTCAAATGCCACAGACAATTTTGCACTCTCTGCTTTCCTGCGGACTCCATCCTCAAAAGCACCTGTTTTTGCTTTCGGCAGCCTCCGGAGCAAAAAAGACAAACGTCCAGCTTTTGCTGCCACAGCAAAGGTGCCAGCGGGGAAAAGTAATGCTGGTTCTCACTGCCTCCTGGAACCCTTTCAAATGCCACAGTCAATTTGACTCTCTCTGCTTTCCTGCGGACTCCATCCTCAAAAGCACCTGTTTTCGCTTTCGGCAGCCTCCGGAGAAAAAAAGACAAACGTCCAGCTTTTGCTGCCACAGCAAAGGTGCCAGCGGGGAAAAGTAATGCTGGTTCTCACTGCCTCCTGGAACTCTGTCAAATGCCACAGACAATTTTGCACTCTCTGCTTTCCTGTGGACTCCATCCTCAAAAGCACCAGTTTTTGCTTTCGGCAGCCTCCGGAGCAAAAAAGACAAACGTCCAGCTTTTGCTGCCACAGCAAAGGTGCCAGCGGGGAAAAGTAATGCTGGTTCTCACTGCCTCCTGGAACCCCTTCAAATGCCACAGACAATTTGGCCCTCTCTGCTTTCCTGCGGACTCCATCCTCAAAAGCATCTGTTTTCGCTTTCGGCAGCCTCTGCAGCAAAAAAGACAAACGTCCAGCTTTTGCTGCCACAGCAAAGGTGCCAGCGGGGAAAAGTAATGCTGGTTCTCACTGCCTCCTGGAACTCTTTCAAATGCCACCCACAATTTTGCACTCTCTGCTTTCCTGCGGACTCCATCCTCAAAAGCACCTTTTTTCGCTTTCGGCAGCCTCCGGAGCAAAAAAGACAAACGTCCAGCTTTTGCTGCCACAGCAAAGGTGCCAGCGGGGAAAAGTAATGCTGGTTCTCACTTCCTCCTGGAACCCTTTCAAATGCCCCAGACAATTTGGCCCTCTCTGCTTTCCTGCGGACTCCATCCTCAAAAGCATCTGTTTTCGCTTTCGGCAGCAAAAAAGACAAACGTCCAGCTTTTGCTGCCACAGCAAAGGTGCCAGCGGGGAAAAGTAATGCTGGTTCTCACTTCCTCCTGGAACCCTTTCAAATGCCACAGTCAATTTGGCTCTCTCTGCTTTCCTGCGGACTCCATCCTCAAAAGCACCTTTTTTCGCTTTCGGCAGCCTCCGGAGCAAAAAAGACAAACGTCCAGCTTTTGCTGCCACAGCAAAGGTGCCAGCGGAGAAAAGTAATGCTGGTTCTCACTGCCTCCTGGAACCCTTTCAAATGCCACAGTCAATTTGGCTCTCTCTGCTTTCCTGCGGACTCCATCCTCAAAAGCACCTTTTTTCGCTTTCGGCAGCCTCCGGAGCAAAAAAGACAAACGTCCAGCTTTTGCTGCCACAGCAAAAGTGCCAGCGGGGAAAAGTAATGCTGGTTCTCACTGCCTCCTGGAACCCTTTCAAATGCCCCAGACAATTTGGCCCTCTCTGCTTTCCTGCGGACTCCATCCTCAAAAGCACCTGTTTTTGCTTTCGGCAGCCTCCGGAGCAAAAAAGACAAACGTCCAGCTTTTGCTGCCACAGCAAAGGTGCCAGCGGTGAAAAGTAATGCTGGTTCTCACTGCCTCCTGGAACCCTTTCAAATGCCACAGTCAATTTGGCTCTCTCTGCTTTCCTGCGGACTCCATCCTCAAAAGCACGTGTTTTCGCTTTCGGCAGCCTCCGGAGCAAAAAAGACAAACGTCCAGCTTTTGCTGCCACAGCAAAGGTGCCAGCAGGGAAAAGTAATGCTGGTTCTCACTGCCTCCTGGAACTCTGTCAAATGCCACAGACAATTTTGCACTCTCTGCTTTCCTGCGGACTCTATCCTCAAAAGCGCCTTTTTTCACTTTTGGCGCCCTCCGGTAGTTAAAAGACAAACGTCCAGCTTTTGCTGCCGCAGCAAAGGTGCCAGCGGGGAAAAGTAATGCTGGTTCTCACTGCCTCCTGGAACTCTTTCAAATGCCCCAGAAAATTTGGCCCTCTCTGCTTTCCTGCGGATTCCATCCTCAAAAGCACCTGTTTTCGCTTTCGGCAGTTTCCGGAGCAAAAAAGACAAACGTCCAGCTTTTGCTGCCACAGCAAAGGTGCCAGCGGGGAAAAGTAATGCTGGTTCTCACTGCCTCCTGGAACCCTTTCAAATGCCACAGTCAATTTGGCTCTCTCTGCTTTCCTGCGGACTCCATCCTCAAAAGCACCTTTTTTCGCTTTCGGCAGCCTCCGGAGCAAAAAAGACAAACGTCCAGCTTTTGCTGCCACAGCAAAGGTGCCAGCGGGGAAAAGTAATGCTTGTTCTCACTGCCTCCTGGAACTCTTTCAAATGCCACAGACAATTTTGCACTCTCTGCTTTCCTGCGGACTCCATCCTCAAAAGCACCTGTTTTTGCTTTCGGCAGCCTCCGGAGCAAAAAAGACAAACGTCCAGCTTTTGCTGCCACAGCAAAGGTGCCAGCGGAGAAAAGTAATGCTGGTTCTCACTGCCTCCTGGAACCCTTTCAAATGCCACAGTCAATTTGTCTCTCTCTGCTTTCCTGCGGACTCCATCCTCAAAAGCACCTTTTTTCGCTTTCGGCAGCCTCCGGAGCAAAAAAGACAAACGTCCAGCTTTTGCTGCCACAGCAAAGGTGCCAGCGGGGAAAAGTAATGCTGGTTCTCACTGCCTCCTGGAACCCTTTCAAATGCCACAGACAATTTGGCCCTCTCTGCTTTCCTGCGGACTCCATCCTCAAAAGCATCTGTTTTCGCTTTCGGCAACCTCCGGAGCAAAAAAGACAAACGTCCAGCTTTTGCTGCCACAGCAAAGGTGCCAGCGGGGAAAAGTAATGCTGGTTCTCACTGCCTCCTGGAACTCTTTCAAATGCCACAGACAATTTGGCCCTCTCTGCTTTCCTGCGGACTCCATCCTCAAAAGCACCTTTTTTCGCTTTCGGCAGCCTCCGGAGCAAAAAAAGACAAACGTCCAGCTTTTGCTGCCACAGCAAAGGTGCCAGCGGGGAAAAGTAATGCTGGTTCTCACTGCCTCCTGGAACCCTTTCAAATGCACCACACAATTTGGCTCTCTCTGCTTTCCTGCGGACTCTATCCTCAAAAGCGCCTTTTTTCACTTTCGGCGCCCTCCTGTGGTTAAAAGACAAACGTCCAGCTTTTGCTGCCACAGCAAAGGTGCCAGCGGGGAAAAGTAATGCTGGTTCTCACTGCCTCCTGGAACTCTTTCAAATGCCACAGACAATTTTGCACTCTCTGCTTTCCTGCGGACTCCATCCTCAAAAGCACCTGTTTTCGCTTTCGGCAGCCTCCGGAGCAAAAAAGACAAACGTCCAGCTTTTGCTGCCACAGCAAAGGTGCCAGCGGGGAAAAGTAATGCTGGTTCTCACTGCCTCCTGGAACCCTTTCAAATGCCACAGACAATTTTGCACTCTCTGCTTTCCTGCGGACTCCATCCTCAAAAGCACCTGTTTTTGCTTTCGGCAGCCTCCGGAGCAAAAAAGACAAACGTCCAGCTTTTGCTGCCACAGCAAAGGTGCCAGCGGAAAAAAGTGATGCTGGTCCTCATTGCCTCCTGGAACCCTTTCAAATGCCACAGACAATTTGGCCCTCTCTGCTTTCCTGCGGACTCCATCCTCCAAAGCACGTGTTTTCGCTTTCAGCATCCTCAGGAGCAAAAAAGACAAACGTCCAGCTTTTGCTGCCACAGCAAAGCTGCAAGCGGGGAAAAGTGATGCTGGTCCTCATTGCCTCCTGGAACCTCTTCAAATGCCACAGACAATTTGGCCCTCTCTGCTTTCCTGCGGACTCCATCCTCCAAAGCACGTGTTTTCGCTTTCGGCATCCTCAGGAGCAAAAAAGACAAACGTCCAGCTTTTGCTGCCACAGCAAAGGTGCCAGCGGGGAAAAGTAATGCTGGTTCTCACTGCCTCCTGGAACCCCTTCAAATGCCCCAGACAATTTGGCTCTCTCTGCTTTCCTGCGGACTCCATCCTCAAAAGCACCTTTTTTCGCTTTCGGCGCCCTACGGTGGTTAAAAGACAAACGTCCAGCTTTTGCTGCCGCAGCAAAGGTGCCAGCGGGGAAAAGTAATGCTGGTTCTCACTGCCTCCTGGAACCCTTTCAAATGCCACAGTCAATTTGGCTCTCTCTGCTTTCCTGCGGACTCCATCCTCAAAAGCACCTTTTTTCGCTTTCGGCAGCCTCCGGAGCAAAAAAGACAAACGTCCAGCTTTTGCTGCCACAGCAAAGGTGCCAGCGGGGAAAAGTAATGCTGGTTCTCACTGCCTCCTGGAACTCTGTCAAATGCCACAGACAATTTTGCACTCTCTGCTTTCCTGCGGACTCCATCCTCAAAAGCACCTGTTTTTGCTTTCGGCAGCCTCCGGAGCAAAAAAGACAAACGTCCAGCTTTTGCTGCCACAGCAAAGGTGCCAGCGGGGAAAAGTAATGCTGGTTCTCACTGCCTCCTGGAACTCTTTCAAATGCCACAGACAATTTGGCCCTCTCTGCTTTCCTGCGGACTCCATCCTCAAAAGCACCTGTTTTTGCTTTCGGCAGCCTCCGGAGCAAAAAAGACAAACGTCCAGCTTTTGCTGCCACAGCAAAGGTGCCAGCGGGGAAAAGTGATGCTGGTTCTCACTGCCTCCTGGAACCCCTTCAAATGCCCCAGACAATTTGGCTCTCTCTGCTTTCCTGCGGACTCTATCCTCAAAAGCGCCTTTTTTCACTTTCGGCGCCCTCCGGTGGTTAAAAGACAAACGTCCAGCTTTTGCTGCCACAGCAAAGGTGCCAGCGGGGAAAAGTAATGCTGGTTCTCACTGCCTCCTGGAACCCTTTCAAATGCCCCAGACAATTTGGCCCTCTCTGCTTTCCTGCGGACTCCATCCTCAAAAGCACCTTTTTTCGCTTTCGGCAACCTCCGGAGCAAAAAAGACAAACGTCCAGCTTTTGCTGCCACAGCAAAGGTGCCAGCGGGGAAAAGTAATGCTGGTTCTCACTGCCTCCTGGAACCCTTTCAAATGCCACAGACAATTTGGCTCTCTCTGCTTTACTGCGGACTCCATCCTCAAAAGAACGTTTTTTCGCTTTCGGCAGCCTCCGGAGCAAAAAAGACAAACGTCCAGCTTTTGCTGCCACAGCAAAGGTGCCAGCGGGGAAAAGTAATGCTGGTTCTCACTTCCTCCTGGAACCCTTTCAAATGCCCCAGACAATTTGGCCCTCTCTGCTTTCCTGCGGACTCCATCCTCAAAAGCACCTGTTTTCGCTTTCGGCAACCTCCGGAGCAAAAAAGACAAACGTCCAGCTTTTGCTGCCACAGCAAAGGTGCCAGCGGGGAAAAGTGATGCTGGTCCTCATTGCCTCTTGGAACCTCTTCAAATGCCACAGACAATTTGGCCCTCTCTGCTTTCCTGCGGACTCCATCCTCCAAAGCACGTGTTTTCGCTTTCGGCATCCTCAGGAGCAAAAAAGACAAACGTCCAGCTTTTGCTGCCACAGCAAAGGTGCCAGCGGGGAAAAGTAATGCTGGTTCTCACTGCCTCCTGGAACCCTTTCAAATGCCCCAGACAATTTGGCCTTCTCTGCTTTCCTGCGGACTCCATCCTCAAAAGCACCTTTTTTCGCTTTCGGCAGCCTCCGGAGCAAAAAAGACAAACGTCCAGCTTTTGCTGCCACAGCAAAGGTGCCAGCGGGGAAAAGTAATGTTGGTTCTCACTGCCTCCTGGAACCCTTTCAAATGCCACAGACAATTTTGCACTCTCTGCTTTCCTGCGGACTCCATCCTCAAAAGCACCTGTTTTTGCTTTCGGCAGCCTCCGGAGCAAAAAAGACAAACGTCCAGCTTTTGCTGCCACAGCAAAGGTGCCAGCGGTGAAAAGTAATGCTGGTTCTCACTGCCTCCTGGAACCCTTTCAAATGCCACAGTCAATTTGACTCTCTCTGCTTTCCTGCGGACTCCATCCTCAAAAGCACCTTTTTTCGCTTTCGGCAGCCTCCGGAGCAAAAAAGACAAACGTCCAGCTTTTGCTGCCACAGCAAAGGTGCCAGCGGGGAAAAGTAATGCTGGTTCTCACTGCCTCCTGGAACTCTGTCAAATGCCACAGACAATTTTGCACTCTCTGCTTTCCTGTGGACTCCATCCTCAAAAGCACCAGTTTTTGCTTTCGGCAGCCTCCGGAGCAAAAAAGACAAACGTCCAGCTTTTGCTGCCACAGCAAAGGTGCCAGCGGGGAAAAGTAATGCTGGTTCTCACTGCCTCCTGGAACCCCTTCAAATGCCACAGACAATTTGGCCCTCTCTGCTTTCCTGCGGACTCCATCCTCAAAAGCACCTGTTTTCGCTTTCGGCAACCTCCGGAGCAAAAAAGACAAACGTCCAGCTTTTGCTGCCACAGCAAAGGTGCCAGCGGGGAAAAGTAATGCTGGTTCTCACTGCCTCCTGGAACTCTTTCAAATGCCACCCACAATTTTGCACTCTCTGCTTTCCTGCGGACTCCATCCTCAAAAGCACCTTTTTTCGCTTTCGGCAGCCTCCGGAGCAAAAAAGACAAACGTCCAGCTTTTGCTGCCACAGCAAAGGTGCCAGCGGGGAAAAGTAATGCTGGTTCTCACTTCCTCCTGGAACCCTTTCAAATGCCCCAGACAATTTGGCCTCTCTGCTTTCCTGCGGACTCCATCCTCAAAAGCATCTGTTTTCGCTTTCGGCAGCCTCCGGAGCAAAAAGACAAACGTCCAGCTTTTGCTGCCACAGCAAAGGTGCCAGCGGAGAAAAGTAATGCTGGTTCTCACTGCCTCCTGGAACCCTTTCAAATGCCACAGTCAATTTGGCTCTCTCTGCTTTCCTGCGGACTCCATCCTCAAAAGCAGCTTTTTTCGCTTTCGGCAGCCTCCGGAGCAAAAAAGACAAACGTCCAGCTTTTGCTGCCACAGCAAAGGTGCCAGCGGGGAAAAGTAATGCTGGTTCTCACTGCCTCCTGGAACCCTTTCAAATGCCACAGACAATTTGGCCCTCTCTGCTTTCCTGCGGACTCCATCCTCAAAAGCATCTGTTTTCGCTTTCGGCAACCTCCGGAGCAAAAAAGACAAACGTCCAGCTTTTGCTGCCACAGCAAAGGTGCCAGCGGGGAAAAGTAATGCTGGTTCTCACTGCCTCCTGGAACCCTTTCAAATGCCACAGACAATTTGGCCCTCTCTGCTTTCCTGCGGACTCCATCCTCAAAAGCACCTTTTTTCGCTTTCGGCAGCCTCCGGAGCAAAAAAAGACAAACGTCCAGCTTTTGCTGCCACAGCAAAGGTGCCAGCGGGGAAAAGTAATGCTGGTTCTCACTGCCTCCTGGAACCCTTTCAAATGCACCACACAATTTGGCTCTCTCTGCTTTCCTGCGGACTCTATCCTCAAAAGCGCCTTTTTTCACTTTCGGCGCCCTCCTGTGGTTAAAAGACAAACGTCCAGCTTTTGCTGCCACAGCAAAGGTGCCAGCGGGGAAAAGTAATGCTGGTTCTCACTGCCTCCTGGAACTCTTTCAAATGCCACAGACAATTTTGCACTCTCTGCTTTCCTGCGGACTCCATCCTCAAAAGCACCTGTTTTCGCTTTCGGCAGCCTCCGGAGCAAAAAGACAAACGTCCAGCTTTTGCTGCCACAGCAAAGGTGCCAGCGGGGAAAAGTAATGCTGGTTCTCACTGCCTCCTGGAACCCTTTCAAATGCCACAGACAATTTTGCACTCTCTGCTTTCCTGCGGACTCCATCCTCAAAAGCACCTGTTTTTGCTTTCGGCAGCCTCCGGAGCAAAAAAGACAAACGTCCAGCTTTTGCTGCCACAGCAAAGGTGCCAGCGGAAAAAAGTGATGCTGGTCCTCATTGCCTCCTGGAACCCTTTCAAATGCCCACAGACAATTTGGCCCTCTCTGCTTTCCTGCGGACTCCATCCTCCAAAGCACGTGTTTTCGCTTTCAGCATCCTCAGGAGCAAAAAAGACAAACGTCCAGCTTTTGCTGCCACAGCAAAGCTGCAAGCGGGGAAAAGTGATGCTGGTCCTCATTGCCTCCTGGAACCTCTTCAAATGCCACAGACAATTTGGCCCTCTCTGCTTTCCTGCGGACTCCATCCTCCAAAGCACGTGTTTTTCGCTTTCGGCATCCCAGGAGCAAAAAAGACAAACGTCCAGCTTTTGCTGCCACAGCAAAGGTGCCAGCGAGGGAAAAGTAATGCTGGTTCTCACTGCCTCCTGGAACCCCTTCAAATGCCCCAGACAATTTGGCTCTCTCTGCTTTCCTGCGGACTCCATCCTCAAAAGCACCTTTTTTCGCTTTCGGCGCCCTCCGGTGGTTAAAAGACAAACGTCCAGCTTTTGCTGCCGCAGCAAAGGTGCCAGCGGGGAAAAGTAATGCTGGTTCTCACTGCCTCCTGGAACCCTTTCAAATGCCACAGTCAATTTGGCTCTCTCTGCTTTCCTGCGGACTCCATCCTCAAAAGCACCTTTTTTCGCTTTCGGCAGCCTCCGGAGCAAAAAAGACAAACGTCCAGCTTTTGCTGCCACAGCAAAGGTGCCAGCGGGGAAAAGTAATGCTGGTTCTCACTGCCTCCTGGAACTCTGTCAAATGCCACAGACAATTTTGCACTCTCTGCTTTCCTGCGGACTCCATCCTCAAAAGCACCTGTTTTTGCTTTCGGCAGCCTCCGGAGCAAAAAAGACAAACGTCCAGCTTTTGCTGCCACAGCAAAGGTGCCAGCGGGGAAAAGTAATGCTGGTTCTCACTGCCTCCTGGAACTCTTTCAAATGCCACAGACAATTTGGCCCTCTCTGCTTTCCTGCGGACTCCATCCTCAAAAGCACCTGTTTTTGCTTTCGGCAGCCTCCGGAGCAAAAAAGACAAACGTCCAGCTTTTGCTGCCACAGCAAAGGTGCCAGCGGGGAAAAGTGATGCTGGTTCTCACTGCCTCCTGGAACCCCTTCAAATGCCCCAGACAATTTGGCTCTCTCTGCTTTCCTGCGGACTCTATCCTCAAAAGCGCCTTTTTTCACTTTCGGCGCCCTCCGGTGGTAAAAAGACAAACGTCCAGCTTTTGCTGCCACAGCAAAGGTGCCAGCGGGGAAAAGTAATGCTGGTTCTCACTGCCTCCTGGAACTCTTTCAAATGCCACAGACAATTTGGCCCTCTCTGCTTTCCTGCGGACTCCATCCTCAAAAGCACCTGTTTTCGCTTTCGGCAAACTCCGAAGCAAAAAAGACAAACGTCCAGCTTTTGCTTCCACAGCAAAGGTGCCAGCGGGGAAAAGTGATGCTGGTCCTCATTGCCTCCTGGAACCTCTTCAAATGCCACAGACAATTTGGCCCTCTCTGCTTTCCTGCGGACTCCATCCTCCAAAGCACGTGTTTTCGATTTCGGCATCCTCAGGATCAAAAAATACAAACGTCCAGCTTTTGCTGCCACAGCAAAGGTGCCAGCGGGAAAAGTAATGCTGGTTCTCACTGCCTTTTGGAACCCCTTCAAATGCACCAGACAATTTGGCTCTCTCTGCTTTCCTGCGGACTCTATCCTCAAAAGCGCCTTTTTTCACTTTCGGCGCCCTCCGGTGGTTAAAAGACAAACGTCCAGCTTTTGCTGCCGCAGCAAAGGTGCCAGCGGGGAAAAGTAATGCTGGTTCTCACTGCCTCCTGGAACTCTTTCAAATGCCACAGACAATTTTGCACTCTCTGCTTTCCTGCGGACTCCATCCTCAAAAGCACCTGTTTTTGCTTTCGGCAGCCTCCGGAACAAAAAAGACAAACGTCCAGCTTTTGCTGCCACAGCAAAGATGGCAGCTAGGAAAAGTGATGCTGGTTCTCACTTCCTCCTGGAACCCTTTCAAATGCCACAGACAATTTGGCCCTCTCTGCTTTCCTGCGGACTCCATCCTCCAAAGCACGTGTTTTCGCTTTCGGCATCCTCAGGAGCAAAAAAGACAAACGTCCAGCTTTTGCTGCCACAGCAAAGGTGCCAGCGGGGAAAAGTAATGCTGGTTCTCACTGCCTCCTGGAACCCCTTCAAATGCCCCAGACAATTTGGCTCTCTCTGCTTTCCTGCGGACTCTATCCTCAAAAGCGCCTTTTTTCGCTTTCGGCGCCCTCCGGTGGTTAAAAGACAAGCGTCCAGCTTTTGCTGCCGCAGCAAAGGTGCCAGCGGGGAAAAGTAATGCTGGTTCTCACTGCCTCCTGGAACCCTTTCAAATGCCCCAGACAATTTGGCCCTCTCTGCTTTCCTGCAGACTCCATCCTCAAAAGCACCTGTTTTCGCTTTCGGCAGCCTCAGGAGCAAAAAAGACAAACGTCCAGCTTTTGCTGCCACAGCAAAGATGGCAGCGGGGAAAAGTGATGCTGGTTCTCACTGCCTCCTGGAACTCTTTCAAATGCCCCAGACAATTTGGCCCTCTCTGCTTTCCTGCGGACTCCATCCTCAAAAGCACCTGTTTTCGCTTTCGGCAGCCTCCGGAGCAAAAAAGACAAACGTCCAGCTTTTGCTGCCACAGCAAAGGTGCCAGCGGGGAAAAGTAATGCTGGTTCTCACTGCCTCCTGGAACTCTGTCAAATGCCACAGACAATTTTGCACTCTCTGCTTTCCTGCGGACTCCATCCTCAAAAGCACCTGTTTTTGCTTTCGGCAGCCTCCGGAGCAAAAAAGACAAACGTCCAGCTTTTGCTGCCACAGCAAAGGTGCCAGCGGGGAAAAGTAATGCTGGTTCTCACTGCCTCCTGGAACCCTTTCAAATGCCACAGTCAATTTGGCTCTCTCTGCTTTCCTGCGGACTCCATCCTCAAAAGCACGTGTTTTCGCTTTCTGCAGCCACCGGAGCAAAAAAGGCAAACGTCCAGCTTTTGCTGCCACAGCAAAGGTGCCAGCGGGGAAAAGTAATGCTGGTTCTCACTGCCTCCTGGAACTCTTTCAAATGCCACAGACAATTTTGCACTCTCTGCTTTCCTGCGGACTCCATCCTCAAAAGCACCTGTTTTTGCTTTCGGCAGCCTCCGGAGCAAAAAAAGACAAACGTCCAGCTTTTGCTGCCACAGCAAAGGTGCCAGCGGGGAAAAGTAATGCTGGTTCTCACTGCCTCCTGGAACCCTTTCAAATGCCACAGACAATTTGGCCCTCTCTGCTTTCCTGCGGACTCCATCCTCAAAAGCATCTGTTTTCGCTTTCGGCAACCTCCGGAGCAAAAAAGACAAACGTCCAGCTTTTGCTGCCACAGCAAAGGTGCCAGCGGGGAAAAGTAATGCTGGTTCTCACTGCCTCCTGGAACCCTTTCAAATGCCACAGACAATTTGGCCCTCTCTGCTTTCCTGCGGACTCCATCCTCAAAAGCATCTGTTTTCGCTTTCGGCAACCTCCGGAGCAAAAAAGACAAACGTCCAGCTTTTGCTGCCACAGCAAAGGTGCCAGCGGGGAAAAGTAATGCTGGTTCTCACTGCCTCCTGGAACTCTTTCAAATGCCACAGACAATTTGGCCCTCTCTGCTTTCCTGCGGACTCCATCCTCAAAAGCACCTGTTTTCGCTTTCGGCAGCCTCAGGAGCAAAAAAGACAAACGTCCAGCTTTTGCTTCCACAGCAAAGGTGCCAGCGGGGAAAAGTGATGCTGGTCCTCATTGCCTCCTGGAACCTCTTCAAATGCCACAGACAATTTGGCCCTCTCTGCTTTCCTGCGGACTCCATCCTCCAAAGCACGTGTTTTCGATTTCGGCATCCTCAGGATCAAAAAATACAAACGTCCAGCTTTTGCTGCCACAGCAAAGGTGCCAGCGGGGAAAAGTAATGCTGGTTCTCACTGCCTTTTGGAACCCCTTCAAATGCACCAGACAATTTGGCTCTCTCTGCTTTCCTGCGGACTCTATCCTCAAAAGCGCCTTTTTTCACTTTCGGCGCCCTCCGGTGGTTAAAAGACAAACGTCCAGCTTTTGCTGCCGCAGCAAAGGTGCCAGCGGGGAAAAGTAATGCTGGTTCTCACTGCCTCCTGGAACCCTTTCAAATGCACCACACAATTTGGCCCTCTCTGCTTTCCTGCGGACTCCATCCTCAAAAGCACCTGTTTTCGCTTTCGGCAGCCTCAGGAGCAAAAAAGACAAACGTCCAGCTTTTGCTGCCACAGCAAAGATGGCAGCTAGGAAAAGTGATGCTGGTTCTCACTGCCTCCTGGAACTCTTTCAAATGCCCCAGACAATTTGGCCCTCTCTGCTTTCCTGCGGACTCCATCCTCAAAAGCACCTGTTTTCGCTTTCGGCAGCCTCCGGAGCAAAAAAGACAAACGTCCAGCTTTTGCTGCCACAGCAAAGGTGCCAGCGGGGAAAAGTAATGCTGGTTCTCACTGCCTCCTGGAACTCTGTCAAATGCCACAGACAATCTTGCACTCTCTGCTTTCCTGCGGACTCCATCCTCAAAAGCACCTGTTTTTGCTTTCGGCAGCCTCCGGAGCAAAAAAGACAAACGTCCAGCTTTTGCTGCCACAGCAAAGGTGCCAGCGGGGAAAAGTAATGCTGGTTCTCACTGCCTCCTGGAACCCTTTCAAATGCCACAGTCAATTTGGCTCTCTCTGCTTTTCTGCGGACTCCATCCTCAAAAGCACCTTTATTCGCTTTCGGCAGCCTCCGGAGCAAAAAAGACAAACGTCCAGCTTTTGCTGCCACAGCAAAGGTGCCAGCGGGGAAAAGTAATGCTGGTTCTCACTGCCTCCTGGAACTCTGTCAAATGCCACAGACAATTTTGCACTCTCTGCTTTCCTGCGGACTCCATCCTCAAAAGCACCTGTTTTTGCTTTCGGCAGCCTCCGGAGCAAAAAAGACAAACGTCCAGCTTTTGCTGCCACAGCAAAGGTGCCAGCGGGGAAAAGTAATGCTGGTTCTCACTGCCTCCTGGAACCCTTTCAAATGCCACAGACAATTTGGCCCTCTCTGCTTTCCTGCGGACTCCATCCTCAAAAGCATCTGTTTTCGCTTTCGACAACCTCCGGAGCAAAAAAGACAAACGTCCAGCTTTTGCTGCCACAGCAAAGGTGCCAGCGGGGAAAAGTAATGCTGGTTCTCACTGCCTCCTGGAACTCTTTCAAATGCCACAGACAATTTTGCACTCTCTGCTTTCCTGCGGACTCCATCCTCAAAAGCACCTGTTTTTGCTTTCGGCAGCCTCCGGAGCAAAAAAGACAAACGTCCAGCTTTTGCTGCCACAGCAAAGGTGCCAGCGGGGAAAAGTAATGCTGGTTCTCACTTCCTCCTGGAACCCTTTCAAATGCCACAGACAATTTGGCCCTCTCTGCTTTCCTGCGGACTCCATCCTCCAAAGCACGTGTTTTCGCTTTCGGCATCCTCAGGAGCAAAAAAGACAAACGTCCAGCTTTTGCTGCCACAGCAAAGGTGCCAGCGGGGAAAAGTGATGCTGGTCCTCATTGCCTCCTGGAACCTCTTCAAATGCCACAGACAATTTGGCCCTCTCTGCTTTCCTGCGGACTCCATCCTCCAAAGCACGTGTTTTCGCTTTCGGCATCCTCAGGAGCAAAAAAGACAAACGTCCAGCTTTTGCTGCCACAGCAAAGGTGCCAGCGGGGAAAAGTAATGCTGGTTCTCACTGCCTCCTGGAACCCCTTCAAATGCCCCAGACAATTTGGCTCTCTCTGCTTTCCTGCGGACTCTATCCTCAAAAGCGCCTTTTTTCGCTTTCGGCGCCCTCCGGTGGTTAAAAGACAAGCGTCCAGCTTTTGCTGCCGCAGCAAAGGTGCCAGCGGGGAAAAGTAATGCTGGTTCTCACTGCCTCCTGGAACCCTTTCAAATGCACCACACAATTTGGCCCTCTCTGCTTTCCTGCGGACTCCATCCTCAAAAGCACCTGTTTTCGCTTTCGGCAGCCTCAGGAGCAAAAAAGACAAACGTCCAGCTTTTGCTGCCACAGCAAAGATGGCAGCGGGGAAAAGTGATGCTGGTTCTCACTGCCTCCTGGAACTCTTTCAAATGCCCCAGACAATTTGGCCCTCTCTGCTTTCCTGCGGACTCCATCCTCAAAAGCACCTGTTTTCGCTTTCGGCAGCCTCCGGAGCAAAAAAGACAAACGTCCAGCTTTTGCTGCCACAGCAAAGGTGCCAGCGGGGAAAAGTAATGCTGGTTCTCACTGCCTCCTGGAACTCTGTCAAATGCCACAGACAATTTTGCACTCTCTGCTTTCCTGCGGACTCCATCCTCAAAAGCACCTGTTTTTGCTTTCGGCAGCCTCCGGAGCAAAAAAGACAAACGTCCAGCTTTTGCTGCCACAGCAAAGGTGCCAGCGGGGAAAAGTAATGCTGGTTCTCACTGCCTCCTGGAACCCTTTCAAATGCCACAGTCAATTTGGCTCTCTCTGCTTTCCTGCGGACTCCATCCTCAAAAGCACGTGTTTTCGCTTTCTGCAGCCACCGGAGCAAAAAAGGCAAACGTCCAGCTTTTGCTGCCACAGCAAAGGTGCCAGCGGGGAAAAGTAATGCTGGTTCTCACTGCCTCCTGGAACTCTTTCAAATGCCACAGACAATTTTGCACTCTCTGCTTTCCTGCGGACTCCATCCTCAAAAGCACCTGTTTTTGCTTTCGGCAGCCTCCGGAGCAAAAAAGACAAACGTCCAGCTTTTGCTGCCACAGCAAAGGTGCCAGCGGGGAAAAGTAATGCTGGTTCTCACTGCCTCCTGGAACCCTTTCAAATGCCACAGACAATTTGGCCCTCTCTGCTTTCCTGCGGACTCCATCCTCAAAAGCATCTGTTTTCGCTTTCGGCAACCTCCGGAGCAAAAAAGACAAACGTCCAGCTTTTGCTGCCACAGCAAAGGTGCCAGCGGGGAAAAGTAATGCTGGTTCTCACTGCCTCCTGGAACCCTTTCAAATGCCACAGACAATTTGGCCCTCTCTGCTTTCCTGCGGACTCCATCCTCAAAAGCATCTGTTTTCGCTTTCGGCAACCTCCGGAGCAAAAAAGACAAACGTCCAGCTTTTGCTGCCACAGCAAAGGTGCCAGCGGGGAAAAGTAATGCTGGTTCTCACTGCCTCCTGGAACTCTTTCAAATGCCACAGACAATTTGGCCCTCTCTGCTTTCCTGCGGACTCCATCCTCAAAAGCACCTGTTTTCGCTTTCGGCAAACTCCGAAGCAAAAAAGACAAACGTCCAGCTTTTGCTGCCACAGCAAAGGTGCCAGCGGGGAAAAGTAATGCTGGTTCTCACTGCCTCCTGGAACTCTTTCAAATGCCACAGACAATTTGGCCCTCTCTGCTTTCCTGCGGACTCCATCCTCAAAAGCACCTGTTTTCGCTTTCGGCAGCCTCAGGAGCAAAAAAGACAAACGTCCAGCTTTTGCTTCCACAGCAAAGGTGCCAGCGGGGAAAAGTGATGCTGGTCCTCATTGCCTCCTGGAACCTCTTCAAATGCCACAGACAATTTGGCCCTCTCTGCTTTCCTGCGGACTCCATCCTCCAAAGCACGTGTTTTCGATTTCGGCATCCTCAGGATCAAAAAATACAAACGTCCAGCTTTGCTGCCACAGCAAAGGTGCCAGCGGGGAAAAGTAATGCTGGTTCTCACTGCCTTTTGGAACCCCTTCAAATGCCCCAGACAATTTGGCTCTCTCTGCTTTCCTGCGGACTCTATCCTCAAAAGCGCCTTTTTTCACTTTCGGCGCCCTCCGGTGGTTAAAAGACAAACGTCCAGCTTTTGCTGCCGCAGCAAAGGTGCCAGCGGGGAAAAGTAATGCTGGTTCTCACTGCCTCCTGGAACCCTTTCAAATGCACCACACAATTTGGCCCTCTCTGCTTTCCTGCGGACTCCATCCTCAAAAGCACCTGTTTTCGCTTTCGGCAGCCTCAGGAGCAAAAAAGACAAACGTCCAGCTTTTGCTGCCACAGCAAAGATGGCAGCTAGGAAAAGTGATGCTGGTTCTCACTGCCTCCTGGAACTCTTTCAAATGCCCCAGACAATTTGGCCCTCTCTGCTTTCCTGCGGACTCCATCCTCAAAAGCACCTGTTTTCGCTTTCGGCAGCCTCCGGAGCAAAAAAGACAAACGTCCAGCTTTTGCTGCCACAGCAAAGGTGCCAGCGGGGAAAAGTAATGCTGGTTCTCACTGCCTCCTGGAACTCTGTCAAATGCCACAGACAATTTTGCACTCTCTGCTTTCCTGCGGACTCCATCCTCAAAAGCACCTGTTTTTGCTTTCGGCAGCCTCCGGAGCAAAAAAGACAAACGTCCAGCTTTTGCTGCCACAGCAAAGGTGCCAGCGGGGAAAAGTAATGCTGGTTCTCACTGCCTCCTGGAACCCTTTCAAATGCCACAGTCAATTTGGCTCTCTCTGCTTTCCTGCGGACTCCATCCTCAAAAGCACCTTTTTTCGCTTTCGGCAGCCTCCGGAGCAAAAAAGACAAACGTCCAGCTTTTGCTGCCACAGCAAAGGTGCCAGCGGGGAAAAGTAATGCTGGTTCTCACTGCCTCCTGGAACTCTGTCAAATGCCACAGACAATTTTGCACTCTCTGCTTTCCTGCGGACTCCATCCTCAAAAGCACCTGTTTTTGCTTTCGGCAGCCTCCGGAGCAAAAAAGACAAACGTCCAGCTTTTGCTGCCACAGCAAAGGTGCCAGCGGGGAAAAGTAATGCTGGTTCTCACTGCCTCCTGGAACCCTTTCAAATGCCACAGACAATTTGGCCCTCTCTGCTTTCCTGCGGACTCCATCCTCAAAAGCATCTGTTTTCGCTTTCGGCAACCTCCGGAGCAAAAAAGACAAACGTCCAGCTTTTGCTGCCACAGCAAAGGTGCCAGCGGGGAAAAGTAATGCTGGTTCTCACTGCCTCCTGGAACTCTTTCAAATGCCACAGACAATTTTGCACTCTCTGCTTTCCTGCGGACTCCATCCTCAAAAGCACCTGTTTTTGCTTTCGGCAGCCTCCGGAGCAAAAAAGACAAACGTCCAGCTTTTGCTGCCACAGCAAAGGTGCCAGCGGGGAAAAGTAATGCTGGTTCTCACTTCCTCCTGGAACCCTTTCAAATGCCACAGACAATTTGGCCCTCTCTGCTTTCATGCGGACTCCATCCTCCAAAGCACGTGTTTTCGCTTTCGGCATCCTCAGGAGCAAAAAAGACAAACGTCCAGCTTTTGCTGCCACAGCAAAGGTGCCAGCGGGGAAAAGTGATGCTGGTCCTCATTGCCTCCTGGAACCTCTTCAAATGCCACAGACAATTTGGCCCTCTCTGCTTTCCTGCGGACTCCATCCTCCAAAGCACGTGTTTTCGCTTTCGGCATCCTCAGGAGCAAAAAAGACAAACGTCCAGCTTTTGCTGCCACAGCAAAGGTGCCAGCGGGGAAAAGTAATGCTGGTTCTCACTGCCTCCTGGAACCCCTTCAAATGCCCCAGACAATTTGGCTCTCTCTGCTTTCCTGCGGACTCTATCCTCAAAAGCGCCTTTTTTCGCTTTCGGCGCCCTCCGGTGGTTAAAAGTCAAGCGTCCAGCTTTTGCTGCCGCAGCAAAGGTGCCAGCGGGGAAAAGTAATGCTGGTTCTCACTGCCTCCTGGAACCCTTTCAAATGCACCACACAATTTGGCCCTCTCTGCTTTCCTGCGGACTCCATCCTCAAAAGCACCTGTTTTCGCTTTCGGCAGCCTCAGGAGCAAAAAAGACAAACGTCCAGCTTTTGCTGCCACAGCAAAGATGGCAGCGGGGAAAAGTGATGCTGGTTCTCACTGCCTCCTGGAACTCTTTCAAATGCCCCAGACAATTTGGCCCTCTCTGCTTTCCTGCGGACTCCATCCTCAAAAGCACCTGTTTTCGCTTTCGGCAGCCTCCGGAGCAAAAAAGACAAACGTCCAGCTTTTGCTGCCACAGCAAAGGTGCCAGCGGGGAAAAGTAATGCTGGTTCTCACTGCCTCCTGGAACTCTGTCAAATGCCACAGACAATTTTGCACTCTCTGCTTTCCTGCGGACTCCATCCTCAAAAGCACCTGTTTTTGCTTTCGGCAGCCTCCGGAGCAAAAAAGACAAACGTCCAGCTTTTGCTGCCACAGCAAAGGTGCCAGCGGGGAAAAGTAATGCTGGTTCTCACTGCCTCCTGGAACCCTTTCAAATGCCACAGACAATTTGGCCCTCTCTGCTTTCCTGCGGACTCCATCCTCAAAAGCATCTGTTTTCGCTTTCGGCAACCTCCGGAGCAAAATAGACAAACGTCCAGCTTTTGCTGCCACAGCAAAGGTGCCAGCGGGGAAAAGTAATGCTGGTTCTCACTGCCTCCTGGAACTCTTTCAAATGCCACAGACAATTTAGCACTCTCTGCTTTCCTGCGGACTCCATCCTCAAAAGCACCTGTTTTCGCTTTCGGCAGCCTCCGGAGCAAAAAAGACAAACGTCCAGCTTTTGCTGCCACAGCAAAGGTGCCAGGGGGAAAAGTAATGCTGGTTCTCACTGCCTCCTGGAACCCTTTCAAATGCCACAGACAATTTTGCACTCTCTGCTTTCCTGCGGACTCCATCCTCAAAAGCACCTGTTTTTGCTTTCGGCAGCCTCCGGAGCAAAAAAGACAAACGTCCAGCTTTTGCTGCCACAGCAAAGGTGCCAGCGGGGAAAAGTGATGCTGGTCCTCATTGCCTCCTGGAACCCTTTCAAATGCCCCAGACAATTTGGCCCTCTCTGCTTTCCTGCGGACTCCATCCTCCAAAGCACGTGTTTTTGCTTTCAGCATCCTCAGGAGCAAAAAAGACAAACGTCCAGCTTTTGCTGCCACAGCAAAGCTGCCAGCGGGGAAAAGTGATGCTGGTCCTCATTGCCTCCTGGAACCTCTTCAAATGCCACAGACAATTTGGCCCTCTCTGCTTTCCTGCGGACTCCATCCTCCAAAGCACGTGTTTTCGCTTTCGGCATCCTCAGGAGCAAAAAAGACAAACGTCCAGCTTTTGCTGCCACAGCAAAGGTGCCAGCGGGGAAAAGTAATGCTGGTTCTCACTGCCTCCTGGAACCCCTTCAAATGCCCCAGACAATTTGGCTCTCTCTGCTTTCCTGCGGACTCTATCCTCAAAAGCGCCTTTTTTCGCTTTCGGCGCCCTCCGGTGGTTAAAAGACAAACGTCCAGCTTTTGCTGCCGCAGCAAAGGTGCCAGTGGGGAAAAGTAATGCTGGTTCTCACTGCCTCCTGGAACCCTTTCAAATGCCACAGTCAATTTGGCTCTCTCTGCTTTCCTGCAAACTCCATCCTCAAAAGCACCTTTTTTCGCTTTCGGCATCCTCAGGAGCAAAAAAGACAAACGTCCAGCTTTTGCTGCCACAGCAAAGGTGCCAGCGGGGAAAAGTGATGCTGGTCCTCATTGCCTCCTGGAACCTCTTCAAATGCCACAGACAATTTGGCCCTCTCTGCTTTCCTGCGGACTCCATCCTCCAAAGCACGTGTTTTCGCTTTCGGCATCCTCAGGATCAAAAAAGACAAACGTCCAGCTTTTGCTGCCACAGCAAAGGTGCCAGCGGGGAAAAGTAATGCTGGTTCTCACTGCCTCCTGGAACCCCTTCAAATGCCACAGACAATTTGGCCCTCTCTGCTTTCCTGCGGACTCCATCCTCCAAAGCACGTGTTTTCGATTTCGGCATCCTCAGGATCAAAAAATACAAACGTCCAGCTTTTGCTGCCACAGCAAAGGTGCCAGCGGGGAAAAGTAATGCTGGTGCTCACTGCCTTTTGGAACCCCTTCAAATGCCCCAGACAATTTGGCTCTCTCTGCTTTCCTGCGGACTCTATCCTCAAAAGCGCCTTTTTTCACTTTCGGCGCCCTCCGGTGGTTAAAAGACAAACGTCCAGCTTTTGCTGCCGCAGCAAAGGTGCCAGCGGGGAAAAGTAATGCTGGTTCTCACTGCCTCCTGGAACCCTTTCAAATGCACCACACAATTTGGCCCTCTCTGCTTTCCTGCGGACTCCATCCTCAAAAGCACCTGTTTTCGCTTTCGGCAGCCTCAGGAGCAAAAAAGACAAACGTCCAGCTTTTGCTGCCACAGCAAAGATGGCAGCTAGGAAAAGTGATGCTGGTTCTCACTGCCTCCTGGAACTCTTTCAAATGCCCCAGACAATTTGGCCCTCTCTGCTTTCCTGCGGACTCCATCCTCAAAAGCACCTGTTTTCGCTTTCGGCAGCCTCCGGAGCAAAAAAGACAAACGTCCAGCTTTTGCTGCCACAGCAAAGGTGCCAGCGGGGAAAAGTAATGCTGGTTCTCACTGCCTCCTGGAACTCTGTCAAATGCCACAGACAATTTTGCACTCTCTGCTTTCCTGCGGACTCCATCCTCAAAAGCACCTGTTTTTGCTTTCGGCAGCCTCCGGAGCAAAAAAGACAAACGTCCAGCTTTTGCTGCCACAGCAAAGGTGCCAGCGGGGAAAAGTAATGCTGGTTCTCACTGCCTCCTGGAACCCTTTCAAATGCCACAGTCAATTTGGCTCTCTCTGCTTTTCTGCGGACTCCATCCTCAAAAGCACCTTTATTCGCTTTCGGCAGCCTCCGGAGCAAAAAAGACAAACGTCCAGCTTTTGCTGCCACAGCAAAGGTGCCAGCGGGGAAAAGTAATGCTGGTTCTCACTGCCTCCTGGAACTCTGTCAAATGCCACAGACAATTTTGCACTCTCTGCTTTCCTGCGGACTCCATCCTCAAAAGCACCTGTTTTTGCTTTCGGCAGCCTCCGGAGCAAAAAAGACAAACGTCCAGCTTTTGCTGCCACAGCAAAGGTGCCAGCGGGGAAAAGTAATGCTGGTTCTCACTGCCTCCTGGAACCCTTTCAAATGCCACAGACAATTTGGCCCTCTCTGCTTTCCTGCGGACTCCATCCTCAAAAGCATCTGTTTTCGCTTTCGGCAACCTCCGGAGCAAAAAAGACAAACGTCCAGCTTTTGCTGCCACAGCAAAGGTGCCAGCGGGGAAAAGTAATGCTGGTTCTCACTGCCTCCTGGAACTCTTTCAAATGCCACAGACAATTTTGCACTCTCTGCTTTCCTGCGGACTCCATCCTCAAAAAGCACCTGTTTTTGCTTTCGGCAGCCTCCGGAGCAAAAAAGACAAACGTCCAGCTTTTGCTGCCACAGCAAAGGTGCCAGCGGGAAAAGTAATGCTGGTTCTCACTTCCTCCTGGAACCCTTTCAAATGCCACAGACAATTTGGCCCTCTCTGCTTTCCTGCGGACTCCATCCTCCAAAGCACGTGTTTTCGCTTTCGGCATCCTCAGGAGCAAAAAAGACAAACGTCCAGCTTTTGCTGCCACAGCAAAGGTGCCAGCGGGGAAAAGTGATGCTGGTCCTCATTGCCTCCTGGAACCTCTTCAAATGCCACAGACAATTTGGCCCTCTCTGCTTTCCTGCGGACTCCATCCTCCAAAGCACGTGTTTTCGCTTTCGGCATCCTCAGGAGCAAAAAAGACAAACGTCCAGCTTTTTACTGCCACAGCAAAGGTGCCAGCGGGGAAAAGTAATGCTGGTTCTCACTGCCTCCTGGAACCCCTTCAAATGCCCCAGACAATTTGGCTCTCTCTGCTTTCCTGCGGACTCTATCCTCAAAAGCGCCTTTTTTCGCTTTCGGCGCCCTCCGGTGGTTAAAAGTCAAGCGTCCAGCTTTTGCTGCCGCAGCAAAGGTGCCAGCGGGGAAAAGTAATGCTGGTTCTCACTGCCTCCTGGAACCCTTTCAAATGCACCACACAATTTGGCCCTCTCTGCTTTCCTGCGGACTCCATCCTCAAAAGCACCTGTTTTCGCTTTCGGCAGCCTCAGGAGCAAAAAAGACAAACGTCCAGCTTTTGCTGCCACAGCAAAGATGGCAGCGGGGAAAAGTGATGCTGGTTCTCACTGCCTCCTGGAACTCTTTCAAATGCCCCAGACAATTTGGCCCTCTCTGCTTTCCTGCGGACTCCATCCTCAAAAGCACCTGTTTTCGCTTTCGGCAGCCTCCGGAGCAAAAAAGACAAACGTCCAGCTTTTGCTGCCACAGCAAAGGTGCCAGCGGGGAAAAGTAATGCTGGTTCTCACTGCCTCCTGGAACTCTGTCAAATGCCACAGACAATTTTGCACTCTCTGCTTTCCTGCGGACTCCATCCTCAAAAGCATCTGTTTTTGCTTTCGGCAGCCTCCGGAGCAAAAAAGACAAACGTCCAGCTTTTGCTGCCACAGCAAAGGTGCCAGCGGGGAAAAGTAATGCTGGTTCTCACTGCCTCCTGGAACCCTTTCAAATGCCACAGACAATTTGGCCCTCTCTGCTTTCCTGCGGACTCCATCCTCAAAAGCATCTGTTTTCGCTTTCGGCAACCTCCGGAACAAAATAGACAAACGTCCAGCTTTTGCTGCCACAGCAAAGGTGCCAGCGGGGAAAAGTAATGCTGGTTCTCACTGCCTCCTGGAACTCTTTCAAATGCCACAGACAATTTAGCACTCTCTGCTTTCCTGCGGACTCCATCCTCAAAAGCACCTGTTTTCGCTTTCGGCAGCCTACGGAGCAAAAAAGACAAACGTCCAGCTTTTGCTGCCACAGCAAAGGTGCCAGCGGGGAAAAGTAATGCTGGTTCTCACTGCCTCCTGGAACCCTTTCAAATGCCACAGACAATTTTGCACTCTCTGCTTTCATGCGGACTCCATCCTCAAAAGCACCTGTTTTTGCTTTCGGCAGCCTCCGGAGCAAAAAAGACAAACGTCCAGCTTTTGCTGCCACAGCAAAGGTGCCAGCGGGGAAAAGTGATGCTGGTCCTCATTGCCTCCTGGAACCCTTTCAAATGCCCCAGACAATTTGGCCCTCTCTGCTTTCCTGCGGACTCCATCCTCCAAAGCACGTGTTTTTGCTTTCAGCATCCTCAGGAGCAAAAAAGACAAACGTCCAGCTTTTGCTGCCACAGCAAAGCTGCCAGCGGGGAAAAGTGATGCTGGTCCTCATTGCCTCCTGGAACCTCTTCAAATGCCACAGACAATTTGGCCCTCTCTGCTTTCCTGCGGATTCCATCCTCCAAAGCACGTGTTTTCGCTTTCGGCATCCTCAGGAGCAAAAAAGACAAACGTCCAGCTTTTGCTGCCACAGCAAAGGTGCCAGCGGGGAAAAGTAATGCTGGTTCTCACTGCCTCCTGGAACCCCTTCAAATGCCCCAGACAATTTGGCTCTCTCTGCTTTCCTGCGGACTCTATCCTCAAAAGCGCCTTTTTTCGCTTTCGGCGCCCTCCGGTGGTTAAAAGACAAACGTCCAGCTTTTGCTGCCGCAGCAAAGGTGCCAGTGGGGAAAAGTAATGCTGGTTCTCACTGCCTCCTGGAACCCTTTCAAATGCCACAGTCAATTTGGCTCTCTCTGCTTTCCTGCAAACTCCATCCTCAAAAGCACCTTTTTTCGCTTTCGGCATCCTCAGGAGCAAAAAAGACAAACGTCCAGCTTTTGCTGCCACAGCAAAGGTGCCAGCGGGGAAAAGTGATGCTGGTCCTCATTGCCTCCTGGAACCTCTTCAAATGCCACAGACAATTTGGCCCTCTCTGCTTTCCTGCGGACTCCATCCTCCAAAGCACGTGTTTTCGCTTTCGGCATCCTCAGGATCAAAACAAACAAACGTCCAGCTTTTGCTGCCACAGCAAAGGTGCCAGCGGGGAAAAGTAATGCTGGTTCTCACTGCCTCCTGGAACCCCTTCAAATGCCCCAGACAATTTGGCTCTCTCTGCTTTCCTGCGGACTCTATCCTCAAAAGCGCCTTTTTTCACTTTCGGCGCCCTCCGGTGGTTAAAAGACAAACGTCCAGCTTTTGCTGCCGCAGCAAAGGTGCCAGCGGGGAAAAGTAATGCTGGTTCTCACTGCCTCCTGGAACCCTTTCAAATGCACCACACAATTTGGCCCTCTCTGCTTTCCTGCGAACTCCATCCTCAAAAGCACCTGTTTTCGCTTTCGGCATCCTCAGGAGCAAAAAAGACAAACGTCCAGCTTTTGCTGCCACAGCAAAGATGGCAGCGGGGAAAAGTGATGCTGGTTCTCACTGCCTCCTGGAACCCTTTCAAATGCCACAGTCAATTTGGCTCTCTCTGCTTTCCTGCAAACTCCATCCTCAAAAGCACCTTTTTTCGCTTTCGGCAGCCTCCGGAGCAAAAAAGACAAACGTCCAGCTTTTGCTGCCACAGCAAAGGTGCCAGCGGGGAAAAGTAATGCTGGTTCTCACTGCCTCCTGGAACCCCTTCAAATGCCCCAGACAATTTGGCTCTCTCTGCTTTCCTGCGGACTCTATCCTCAAAAGCGCCTTTTTTCACTTTCGGCGCCCTCCGGTGGTTAAAAGACAAACGTCCAGCTTTTGCTGTCGCAGCAAAGGTGCCAGCGGGGAAAAGTAATGCTGGTTCTCACTGCCTCCTGGAACTCTTTCAAATGCCACAGACAATTTTGCACTCTCTGCTTTCCTGCGGACTCCATCCTCAAAAGCACCTGTTTTTGCTTTCGGCAGCCTCCGGAGCAAAAAAGACAAACGTCCAGCTTTTGCTGCCACAGCAAAGGTGCCAGCGGGGAAAAGTAATGCTGGTTCTCACTGCCTCCTGGAACCCTTTCAAATGCCACAGACAATTTGGCCCTCTCTGCTTTCCTGCGGACTCCATCCTCAAAAGCATCTGTTTTCGCTTTCGGCAACCTCCGGAGCAAAAAAGACAAACGTCCAGCTTTTGCTGCCACAGCAAAGGTGCCAGCGGGGAAAAGTAATGCTGGATCTCACTGCCTCCTGGAACTCTTTAAATGCCACAGAAAATTTGGCCCTCTCTGCTTTCCTTCGGACTCCATCCTCAAAAGCACCTGTTTTCGCTTTCGGCAAACTCCGAAGCAAAAAAGACAAACGTCCAGCTTTTGCTGCCACAGCAAAGGTGCCAGCGGGGAAAAGTAATGCTGGTCCTCACTGCCTCCTGGAACTCTTTCAAATGCCACAGACAATTTGGCCCTCTCTGCTTTCCTGCGGACTCCATCTTCAAAAGCACCTGTTTTCGCTTTCGGCATCCTCAGGAGCAAAAAAGACAAACGTCCAGCTTTTGCTGCCACAGCAAAGGTGCCAGCGGGGAAAAGTGATGCTGGTCCTCATTGCCTCCTGGAACCTCTTCAAATGCCACAGACAATTTGGCCCTCTCTGCTTTCCTGCGGACTCCATCCTCCAAAGCACGTGTTTTCGCTTTCGGCATCCTCAGGATCAAAAAAGACAAACGTCCAGCTTTTGCTGCCACAGCAAAGGTGCCAGCGGGGAAAAGTAATGCTGGTTCTCACTGCCTCCTGGAACCCCTTCAAATGCCCCAGACAATTTGGCTCTCTCTGCTTTCCTGCGGACTCTATCCTCAAAAGCGCCTTTTTTCACTTTCGGCGCCCTCCGGTGGTTAAAAGACAAACGTCCAGCTTTTGCTGCCGCAGCAAAGGTGCCAGCGGGGAAAAGTAATGCTGGTTCTCACTGCCTCCTGGAACCCTTTCAAATGCACCACACAATTTGGCCCTCTCTGCTTTCCTGCGGACTCCATCCTCAAAAGCACCTGTTTTCGCTTTCGGCAGCCTCAGGAGCAAAAAGGACAAACGTCCAGCTTTTGCTGCCACAGCAAAGATGGCAGCGGGGAAAAGTGATGCTGGTTCTCACTGCCTCCTGGAACTCTTTCAAATGCCCCAGACAATTTGGCCCTCTCTGCTTTCCTGCGGACTCCATCCTCAAAAGCACCTGTTTTCGCTTTCGGCAGCCTCCGGAGCAAAAAAGACAAACGTCCAGCTTTTGCTGCCACAGCAAAAGTGCCAGCGGGGAAAAGTAATGCTGGTTCTCACTGCCTCCTGGAACTCTGTCAAATGCCACAGACAATTTTGCACTCTCTGCTTTCCTGCGGACTCCATCCTCAAAAGCACCTGTTTTCGCTTTCGGAAGCCTCCGGAGCAAAAAAGACAAACGTCCAGCTTTTGCTGCCACAGCAAAGGTGCCAGCAGAGAAAAGTAATGCTGGTTCTCACTGCCTCCTGGAACCCTTTCAAATGCCACAGTCAATTTGGCTCTCTCTGCTTTCCTGCGGACTCCATCCTCAAAAGCACCTTTTTTCGCTTTCGGCAGCCTCCGGAGCAAAAAAAACAAACGTCCAGCTTTTGCTGCCACAGCAAAGGTGCCAGCGGGGAAAAGTAATGCTGGTTCTCACTGCCTCCTGGAACTCTGTCAAATGCCACAGACAATTTTGCACTCTCTGCTTTCCTGCGGACTCCATCCTCAAAAGCACCTGTTTTTGCTTTCGGCAGCCTCCGGAGCAAAAAAGACAAACGTCCAGCTTTTGCTGCCATAGCAAAGGTGCCAGCGGGGAAAAGTAATGCTGGTTCTCACTGCCTCCTGGAACCCTTTCAAATGCCACAGTCAATTTGGCTCTCTCTGCTTTTCTGCGGACTCCATCCTCAAAAGCACCTTTATTCGCTTTCGGCAGCCTCCGGAGCAAAAAAGACAAACGTCCAGCTTTTGCTGCCACAGCAAAGGTGCCAGCGGGGAAAAGTAATGCTGGTTCTCACTGCCTCCTGGAACTCTGTCAAATGCCACAGACAATTTTGCACTCTCTGCTTTCCTGCGGACTCCATCCTCAAAAGCACCTGTTTTTGCTTTCGGCAGCCTCCGGAGCAAAAAAGACAAACGTCCAGCTTTTGCTGCCACAGCAAAGGTGCCAGCGGGGAAAAGTAATGCTGGTTCTCACTGCCTCCTGGAACCCTTTCAAATGCCACAGACAATTTGGCCCTCTCTGCTTTCCTGCGGACTCCATCCTCAAAAGCACCTGTTTTCGCTTTCGGCAGCCTCAGGAGCAAAAAAGACAAACGTCCAGCTTTTGCTGCCACAGCAAAGGTGCCAGCGGGGAAAAGTGATGCTGGTCCTCATTGCCTCCTGGAACCTCTTCAAATGCCACAGACAATTTGGCCCTCTCTGCTTTCCTGCGGACTCCATCCTCCAAAGCACGTGTTTTCGCTTTCGGCATCCTCAGGAGCAAAAAAGACAAACGTCCAGCTTTTGCTGCCACAGCAAAGGTGCCAGCGGGGAAAAGTAATGCTGGTTCTCACTGCCTCCTGGAACCCCTTCAAATGCCCCAGACAATTTGGCTCTCTCTGCTTTCCTGCGGACTCTATCCTCAAAAGCGCCTTTTTTCGCTTTCGGCGCCCTCCGGTGGTTAAAAGACAAACGTCCAGCTTTTGCTGCCGCAGCAAAGGTGCCAGCGGGGAAAAGTAATGCTGGTTCTCACTGCCTCCTGGAACCCTTTCAAATGCACCACACAATTTGGCCCTCTCTGCTTTCCTGCGGACTCCATCCTCAAAAGCACCTGTTTTCGCTTTCGGCAGCCTCAGGAGCAAAAAAGACAAACGTCCAGCTTTTGCTGCCACAGCAAATATGGCAGCGGGGAAAAGTGATGCTGGTTCTCACTGCCTCCTGGAACTCTTTCAAATGCCCCAGACAATTTGGCCCTCTCTGCTTTCCTGCGGACTCCATCCTCAAAAGCACCTGTTTTTGCTTTCGGCAGCCTCCGGAGCAAAAAAGACAAACGTCCAGCTTTTGCTGCCACAGCAAAGGTGCCAGCGGGGAAAAGTAATGCTGGTTCTCACTTCCTCCTGGAACCCTTTCAAATGCCACAGTCAATTTGGCTCTCTCTGCTTTCCTGCGGACTCCATCCTCAAAAGCACATTTTTTCGCTTTCGGCAGCCTCCGGAGCAAAAAAGACAAACGTCCAGCTTTTGCTGCCACAGCAAAGGTGCCAGCGGGGAAAAGTAATGCTGGTTCTCACTGCCTCCTGGAACCCTTTCAAATGCCACAGACAATTTGGCCCTCTCTGCTTTCCTGCGGACTCCATCCTCAAAAGCACCTGTTTTTGCTTTCGGCAGCCTCAGGAGCAAAAAAGACAAACGTCCAGCTTTTGCTGCCACAGCAAAGGTGCCAGCGGAGAAAAGTAATGCTGGTTCTCACTGCCTCCTGGAACCCTTTCAAATGCCACAGACAATTTGGCCCTCTCTGCTTTCCTGCGGACTCCATCCTCAAAAGCATCTGTTTTCGCTTTCGGCAAACTCCGGAGCAAAAAAGACAAACGTCCAGCTTTTGCTGCCACAGCAAAGGTGCCAGCGGGGAAAAGTAATGCTGGTTCTCACTGCCTTCTGGAACTCTTTCAAATGCCACAGACAATTTGGCCCTCTCTGCTTTCCTGCGGACTCCATCCTCAAAAGCACCTGTTTTCTCTTTCGGCAGCCTCCGGAGCAAAAAAGACAAACGTCCAGCTTTTGCTGCCACAGCAAAGGTGCCAGCGGGGAAAAGTAATGCTGGTTCTCACTGCCTCCTGGAACTCTTTCAAATGCCACAGACAATTTGGCCCTCTCTGCTTTCCTGCGGACTCCATCCTCAAAAGCACCTGTTTTCGCTTTCGGCATCCTCAGGAGCAAAAAAGACAAACGTCCAGCTTTTGCTGCCACAGCAAAGGTGCCAGCGGGGAAAAGTGATGCTGGTCCTCATTGCCTCCTGGAACCTCTTCAAATGCCACAGACAATTTGGCCCTCTCTGCTTTCCTGCGGACTCCATCCTCCAAAGCACGTGTTTTCGCTTTCGTCATCCTCAGGAGCAAAAAAGACAAACGTCCAGCTTTTGCTGCCACAGCAAAGGTGCCAGTGGGGAAAAGTAATGCTGGTTCTCACTGCCTCCTGGAACCCCTTCAAATGCCCCAGACAATTTGGCTCTCTCTGCTTTCCTGCGGACTCTATCCTCAAAAGCGCCTTTTTTCACTTTCGGCGCCCTCCGGTGGTTAAAAGACAAACGTCCAGCTTTTGCTGCCGCAGCAAAGGTGCCAGCGGGGAAAAGTAATGCTGGTTCTCACTGCCTCCTGGAACCCTTTCAAATGCACCACACAATTTGGCCCTCTCTGCTTTCCTGCGGACTCCATCCTCAAAAGCACCTGTTTTCGCTTTCGGCAGCCTCAGGAGCAAAAAAGACAAACGTCCAGCTTTTGCTGCCACAGCAAAGATAGCAGCGGGGAAAAGTGATGCTGGTTCTCACTGCCTCCTGGAACCCTTTCAAATGCCACAGACAATTTGGGCCTCTCTGCTTTCCTGCGGACTCCATCCTCAAAAGCACCTGTTTTCGCTTTCGGCAGCCTCCGGAGCAAAAAAGACAAACGTCCAGCTTTTGCTGCCACAGCAAAGGTGCCAGCGGAGAAAAGTAATGCTGGTTCTCACTGCCTCCTGGAACCCTTTCAAATGCCACAGTCAATTTGGCTCTCTCTGCTTTCCTGCGGACTCCATCCTCAAAAGCACCTGTTTTCGCTTTCGGCAGCCTCCGGAGCAAAAAAGACAAACGTCCAGCTTTTGCTGCCACAGCAAAAGTGCCAGCGGGGAAAAGTAATGCTGGTTCTCACTGCCTCCTGGAACTCTTTCAAATGCCACAGACAATTTTGCACTCTCTGCTTTCCTGCGGACTCCATCCTCAAAAGCACCTGTTTTCGCTTTCGGCAGCCTCCGGAGCAAAAAAGACAAACGTCCAGCTTTTGCTGCCACAGCAAAGGTGCCAGCGGAGAAAAGTAATGCTGGTTCTCACTGCCTCCTGGAACCCTTTCAAATGCCACAGTCAATTTGGCTCTCTCTGCTTTCCTGCGGACTCCATCCTCAAAAGCACCTTTATTCGCTTTCGGCAGCCTCCGGAGCAAAAAAGACAAACGTCCAGCTTTTGCTGCCACAGCAAAGGTGCCAGCGGGGAAAAGTAATGCTGGTTCTCACTGCCTCCTGGAACTCTGTCAAATGCCACAGACAATTTTGCACTCTCTGCTTTCCTGCGGACTCCATCCTCAAAAGCACCTGTTTTTGCTTTCGGCAGCCTCCGGAGCAAAAAAGACAAACGTCCAGCTTTTGCTGCCACAGCAAAGGTGCCAGCGGGGAAAAGTAATGCTGGTTCTCACTGCCTCCTGGAACCCTTTCAAATGCCACAGTCAATTTGGCTCTCTCTGCTTTCCTGCGGACTCCATCCTCAAAAGCACCTTTATTTGCTTTCGGCAGCCTCCGGAGCAAAAAAGACAAACGTCCAGCTTTTGCTGCCACAGCAAAGGTGCCAGCGGGGAAAAGTAATGCTGGTTCTCACTGCCTCCTGGAACTCTGTCAAATGCCACAGACAATTTTGTACTCTCTGCTTTCCTGCGGACTCCATCCTCAAAAGCACCTGTTTTTGCTTTCGGCAGCCTCCGGAGCAAAAAAGACAAACGTCCAGCTTTTGCTGCCACAGCAAAGGTGCCAGCGGGGAAAAGTAATGCTGGTTCTCACTCCCTCCTGGAACCCTTTCAAATGCCACAGACAATTTGGCCCTCTCTGCTTTCCTGCGGACTCCATCCTCAAAAGCATCTGTTTTCGCTTTCGCTAACCTCCGGAGCAAAAAAGACAAACGTCCAGCTTTTGCTGCCACAGCAAAGGTGCCAGCGGGGAAAAGTAATGCTGGTTCTCACTGCCTCCTGGAACTCTTTCAAATGCCACAGACAATTTTGCACTCTCTGCTTTCGTGCGGACTCCATCCTCAAAAGCACCTGTTTTTGCTTTCGGCAGCCTCCGGAGCAAAAAAGACAAACGTCCAGCTTTTGCTGCCACAGCAAAGGTGCCAGCGGGGAAAAGTAATGCTGGTTCTCACTTCCTCCTGGAACCCTTTCAAATGCCCCAGACAAATTTGGCCCTCTCTGCTTTCCTGCGGACTCCATCCTCAAAAGCACCTGTTTTCGCTTTCAGCATCCTCAGGAGCAAAAAAGACAAACGTCCAGCTTTTGCTGCCACAGCAAAGGTGCCAGCGGGGAAAAGTGATGCTGGTCCTCATTGCCTCCTGGAACCTCTTCAAATGCCACAGACAATTTGGCCCTCTCTGCTTTCCTGCGGACTCCATCCTCCAAAGCACGTGTTTTCGCTTTCGGCATCCTCAGGAGCAAAAAAGACAAACGTCCAGCTTTTGCTGCCACAGCAAAGGTGCCAGCGGGGAAAAGTAATGCTGGTTCTCACTGCCTCCTGGAACCCCTTCAAATGCCCCAGACAATTTGGCTCTCTCTGCTTTCCTGCGGACTCTATCCTCAAAAGCGCCTTTTTTCGCTTTCGGCGCCCTCCGGTGGTAAAAAGACAAACGTCCAGGTTTTGCTGCCACAGCAAAGGTGCCAGCGGGGAAAAGTAAAGCTGGTTCTCACTGCCTCCTGGAACCCTTTCAAATGCACCACACAATTTGGCCCTCTCTGCTTTCCTGCGGACTCCATCCTCAAAAGCACCTGTTTTCGCTTTCGGCAGCCTCCGGAGCAAAAAAGACAAACGTCCAGCTTTTGCTGCCACAGCAAAGATGGCAGCGGGGAAAAGTGATGCTGGTTCTCACTGCCTCCTGGAACTCTTTCAAATGCCACAGACAATTTTGCACTCTCTGCTTTCCTGCGGACTCCATCCTCAAAAGCACCTGTTTTTGCTTTCGGCAGCCTCCGGAGCAAAAAAGACAAACGTCCAGCTTTTGCTGCCACAGCAAAGGTGCCAGCGGGGAAAAGTAATGCTGGTTCTCACTGCCTCCTGGAACCCTTTCAAATGCCACAGACAATTTGGCCCTCTCTGCTTTCCTGCGGACTCCATCCTCAAAAGCACCTGTTTTCGCTTTCAGCATCCTCAGGAGCAAAAAAGACAAACGTCCAGCTTTTGCTGCCACAGCAAAGGTGCCAGCGGGGAAAAGTGATGCTGGTCCTCATTGCCTCCTGGAACCTCTTCAAATGCCACAGACAATTTGGCCCTCTCTGCTTTCCTGCGGACTCCATCCTCCAAAGCACGTGTTTTCGCTTTCGGCATCCTCAGGAGCAAAGAAGACAAACGTCCAGCTTTTGCTGCCACAGCAAAGGTGCCAGCGCGGAAAAGTAATGCTGGTTCTCACTGCCTCCTGGAACCCCTTCAAATGCCCCAGACAATTTGGCTCTCTCTGCTTTCCTGCGGACTCTATCCTCAAAAGCGCCTTTTTTCACTTTCGGCGCCCTCCGGTGGTTAAATACAAACGTCCAGATTTTGCTGCCGCAGCAAAGGTGCCAGCGGGGAAAAGTAATGCTGGTTCTCACTGCCTCCTGGAACCCTTTCAAATGCACCACACAATTTGGCCCTCTCTGCTTTCCTGCGGACTCCATCCTCAAAAGCACCTGTTTTTGCTTTCGGCAGCCTCCGGAGCAAAAAAGACAAACGTCCAGCTTTTGCTGCCACAGCAAAGATGGCAGCGGGGAAAAGTGATGCTGGTTCTCACTGCCTCCTGGAACTCTTTCAAATGCCCCAGACAATTTGGCCCTCTCTGCTTTCCTGCGGACTCCATCCTCAAAAGCACCTGTTTTCGCTTTCGGCAGCCTCCGGAGCAAAAAAGACAAACGTCCAGCTTTTGCTGCCACAGCAAAGGTGCCAGCGGGGAAAAGTAATGCTGGTTCTCACTTCCTCCTGGAACCCTTTCAAATGCCACAGACAATTTGGCTCTCTCTGCTTTCCTGCGGACTCCATCCTCAAAAGCACCTGTTTTCGCTTTCGGCAAACTCCGGAGCAAAAAAGACAAACGTCCAGCTTTTGCTGCCACAGCAAAGGTGCCAGCGGGGAAAAGTAATGCTGGTTCTCACTGCTTCCTGGAACTCTTTCAAATGCCCCAGACAATTTTGCACTCTCTGCTTTCCTGCGGACTCCATCCTCAAAAGCACCTGTTTTTGCTTTCGGCAGCCTCCGGAGCAAAAAAGACAAACGTCCAGCTTTTGCTGCCACAGCAAAGGTGCCAGCGGGGAAAAGTAATGCTGGTTCTCACTGCCTCCTGGAACCCTTTCAAATGCCACAGACAATTTGGCCCTCTCTGCTTTCCTGCGGACTCCATCCTCAAAAGCATCTGTTTTCGCTTTCGCTAACCTCCGGAGCAAAAAAGACAAACGTCCAGCTTTTGCTGCCACAGCAAAGGTGCCAGCGGGGAAAAGTAATGCTGGTTCTCACTGCCTCCTGGAACTCTTTCAAATGCCCCAGACAATTTTGCACTCTCTGCTTTCCTGCGGACTCCATCCTCAAAAGCACCTGGTTTTGCTTTCGGCAGCCTCCGGAGCAAAAAAGACAAACGTCCAGCTTTTGCTGCCACAGCAAAGGTGCCAGCGGGGAAAAGTAATGCTGGTTCTCACTTCCTCCTGGAACCCTTTCAAATGCCACAGACAATTTGGCCCTCTCTGCTTTCCTGCGGACTCCATCCTCAAAAGCACCTGTTTTCGCTTTCAGCATCCTCAGGAGCAAAAAAGACAAACGTCCAGCTTTTGCTGCCACAGCAAAGGTGCCAGCGGGGAAAAGTGATGCTGGTCCTCATTGCCTCCTGGAACCTCTTCAAATGCCACAGACAATTTGGCCCTCTCTGCTTTCCTGCGGACTCCATCCTCCAAAGCACGTGTTTTCGCTTTCGGCATCCTCAGGAGCAAAAAAGACAAACGTCCAGCTTTTGCTGCCACAGCAAAGGTGCCAGCGGGGAAAAGTAATGCTGGTTCTCACTGCCTCCTGGAACCCCTTCAAATGCCCCAGACAATTTGGCTCTCTCTGCTTTCCTGCGGACTCTATCCTCAAAAGCGCCTTTTTTCGCTTTCGGCGCCCTCCGGTGGTTAAAAGACAAACGTCCAGATTTTGCTGCCGCAGCAAAGGTGCCAGCGGGGAAAAGTAATGCTGGTTCTCACTGCCTCCTGGAACCCTTTCAAATGCACCACACAATTTGGCCCTCTCTGCTTTCCTGCGGACTCCATCCTCAAAAGCACCTGTTTTCGCTTTTGGCAGCCTCCGGAGCAAAAAAGACAAACGTCCAGCTTTTGCTGCCACAGCAAAGATGGCAGCGGGGAAAAGTGATGCTGGTTCTCACTGCCTCCTGGAACTCTTTCAAATGCCCCAGACAATTTGGCCCTCTCTGCTTTCCTGCGGACTCCATCCTCAAAAGCACCTGTTTTCGCTTTCGGCAACCTCCGGAGCAAAAAAGACAAACGTCCAGCTTTTGCTGCCACAGCAAAGGTGCCAGCGGGGAAAAGTAATGCTGGTTCTCACTTCCTCCTGGAACCTCTTCAAATGCCACAGACAATTTGGCCCTCTCTGCTTTCCTGCGGACTCCATCCTCCAAAGCACGTGTTTTCGCTTTCGTCATCCTCAGGATCAAAAAAGACAAACGTCCAGCTTTTGCTGCCACAGCAAATGTGCCAGCGGGGAAAAGTGATGGTGGTCCTCATTGCCTCCTGGAACCTCTTCAAATGCCACAGACAATTTGGCCCTCTCTGCTTTCCTGCGGACTCCATCCTCCAAAGCACGTGTTTTCGCTTTCGGCATCCTCAGGAGCAAAAAAGACAAACGTCCAGCTTTTGCTGCCACAGCAAAGGTGCCAGCGGGGAAAAGTAATGCTGGTTCTCACTGCCTCCTGGAACCCCTTCAAATGCCCCAGACAATTTGGCTCTCTCTGCTTTCCTGCGGACTCTATCCTCAAAAGCGCCTTTTTTCACTTTCGGCGCCCTCGGGTGGTTAAAAGACAAACGTCCAGCTTTTGCTGCCGCAGCAAAGGTGCCAGCGGGGAAAAGTAATGCTGGTTCTCACTGCCTCCTGGAACCCTTTCAAATGCACCACACAATTTGGCCCTCTCTGCTTTCCTGCGGACTCCATCCTCAAAAGCATCTGTTTTCGCTTTCGGCAACCTCCGGAGCAAAAAAGACAAACGTCCAGCTTTTGCTGCCACAGCAAAGGTGCCAGCGGGGAAAAGTAATGCTGGTTCTCACTGCCTCCTGGAACTCTTTCAAATGCCACAGACAATTTTGCACTCTCTGCTTTCCTGCGGACTCCATCCTCAAAAGCACCTGTTTTTGCTTTCGGCAGCCTCCGGAGCAAAAAAGACAAACGTCCAGCTTTTGCTGCCACAGCAAAGGTGCCAGCGGGGAAAAGTAATGCTGGTTCTCACTGCCTCCTGGAACCCTTTCAAATGCCCCAGACAATTTGGCCCTCTCTGCTTTCCTGCGGACTCCATCCTCAAAAGCACCTGTTTTCGCTTTCAGCATCCTCAGGAGCAAAAAAGACAAACGTCCAGCTTTTGCTGCCACAGCAAAGGTGCCAGCGGGGAAAAGTGATGCTGGTCCTCATTGCCTCCTGGAACCTCTTCAAATGCCACAGACAATTTGGCCCTCTCTGCTTTCCTGCGGACTCCATCCTCCAAAGCACGTGTTTTCGCTTTCGGCATCCTCAGGAGCAAAAAAGACAAACGTCCAGCTTTTGCTGCCACAGCAAAGGTGCCAGCGGGGAAAAGTAATGCTGGTTCTCACTGCCTCCTGGAACCCCTTCAAATGCCCCAGACAATTTGGCTCTCTCTGCTTTCCTGCGGACTCTATCCTCAAAAGCGCCTTTTTTCGCTTTCGGCGCCCTCCGGTGGTTAAAAGACAAACGTCCAGATTTTGCTGCCGCAGCAAAGGTGCCAGCGGGGAAAAGTAATGCTGGTTCTCACTGCCTCCTGGAACCCTTTCAAATGCACCACACAATTTGGCCCTCTCTGCTTTCCTGCGGACTCCATCCTCAAAAGCACCTGTTTTCGCTTTCGGCAGCCTCCGGAGCAAAAAAGACAAACGTCCAGCTTTTGCTGCCACAGCAAAGATGGCAGCGGGGAAAAGTGATGCTGGTTCTCACTGCCTCCTGGAACTCTTTCAAATGCCCCAGACAATTTGGCCCTCTCTGCTTTCCTGCGGACTCCATCCTCAAAAGCACCTGTTTTCGCTTTCGGCAGCCTCCGGAGCAAAAAAGACAAACGTCCAGCTTTTGCTGCCACAGCAAAGGTGCCAGCGGGGAAAAGTAATGCTGGTTCTCACTTCCTCCTGGAACCCTTTCAAATGCCACAGTCAATTTGGCTCTCTCTGCTTTCCTGCGGACTCCATCCTCAAAAGCACCTTTTTTCGCTTTCGGCAGCCTCCGGAGCAAAAAAGACAAACGTCCAGCTTTTGCTGCCACAGCAAAGGTGCCAGCGGGGAAAAGTAATGCTGGTTCTCACTGCCTCCTGGAACTCTTTCAAATGCCACAGACAATTTTGCACTCTCTGCTTTCCTGCGGACTCCATCCTCCAAAGCACGTGTTTTCGCTTTCGGCATCCTCAGGAGCAAAAAAGACAAACGTCCAGCTTTTGCTGCCACAGCAAAGGTGCCAGCGGGGAAAAGTAATGCTGGTTCTCACTGCCTCCTGGAACCCTTTCAAATGCACCACACAATTTGGCCCTCTCTGCTTTCCTGCGGACTCCATCCTCAAAAGCATCTGTTTTCGCTTTCGGCAACCTCCAGAGCAAAAAAGACAAACGTCCAGCTTTTGCTGCCACAGCAAAGGTGCCAGCGGGGAAAAGTAATGCTGGTTCTCACTGCCTCCTGGAACTCTTTCAAATGCCACAGACAATTTTGCACTCTCTGCTTTCCTGCGGACTCCATCCTCAAAAGCACCTGTTTTTGCTTTCGGCAGCCTCCGGAGCAAAAAAGACAAACGTCCAGCTTTTGCTGCCACAGCAAAGGTGCCAGCGGGGAAAAGTAATGCTGGTTCTCACTGCCTCCTGGAACCCTTTCAAATGCCACAGACAATTTGGCCCTCTCTGCTTTCCTGCGGACTCCATCCTCAAAAGCACCTGTTTTCGCTTTCAGCATCCTCAGGAGCAAAAAAGACAAACGTCCAGCTTTTGCTGCCACAGCAAAGGTGCCAGCGGGGAAAAGTGATGCTGGTCCTCATTGCCTCCTGGAACCTCTTCAAATGCCACAGACAATTTGGCCCTCTCTGCTTTCCTGCGGACTCCATCCTCCAAAGCACGTGTTTTCGCTTTCGGCATCCTCAGGATCAAAAAAGACAAACGTCCAGCTTTTGCTGCCACAGCAAAGGTGCCAGCGGGGAAAAGTAATGCTGGTTCTCACTGCCTCCTGGAACCCCTTTAAATGCCCCAGACAATTTGGCTCTCTCTGCTTTCCTGCGGACTCTATCCTCAAAAGCGCCTTTTTTCACTTTCGGCGCCCTCCGGTGGTTAAATACAAACGTCCAGATTTTGCTGCCGCAGCAAAGGTGCCAGCGGGGAAAAGTAATGCTGGTTCTCACTGCCTCCTGGAACCCTTTCAAATGCACCACACAATTTGGCCCTCTCTGCTTTCCTGCGGACTCCATCCTCAAAAGCACCTGTTTTCGCTTTCGGCAGCCTCCGGAGCAAAAAAGACAAACGTCCAGCTTTTGCTGCCACAGCAAAGATGGCAGCGGGGAAAAGTGATGCTGGTTCTCACTGCCTCCTGGAACTCTTTCAAATGCCCAAGACAATTTGGCCCTCTCTGCTTTCCTGCGGACTCCATCCTCAAAAGCACCTTTTTTCGCTTTCGGCAGCCTCCGGAGCAAAAAAGACAAACGTCCAGCTTTTGCTGCCACAGCAAAGGTGCCAGCGGGGAAAAGTAATGCTGGTTCTCACTTCCTCCTGGAACCCTTTCAAATGCCACAGTCAATTTGGCTCTCTCTGCTTTCCTGCGGACTCCATCCTCAAAAGCACCTTTTTTCGCTTTCGGCAGCCTCCGGAGCAAAAAAGACAAACGTCCAGCTTTTGCTGCCACAGCAAAGGTGCCAGCGGGGAAAAGTAATGCTGGTTCTCACTGCCTCCTGGAACTCTTTCAAATGCCACAGACAATTTTGCACTCTCTGCTTTCCTGCGGACTCCATCCTCAAAAGCACCTGTTTTTGCTTTCGGCAGCCTCCGGAGCAAAAAAGACAAACGTCCAGCTTTTGCTGCCACAGCAAAGGTGCCAGCGGGGAAAAGTAATGCTGGTTCTCACTTCCTCCTGGAACCCTTTCAAATGCCACAGACAATTTGGCCCTCTCTGCTTTCCTGCGGACTCCATCCTCAAAAGCATCTGTTTTCGCTTTCGGCAACCTCCGGAGCAAAAAAGACAAACGTCCAGCTTTTGCTGCCACAGCAAAGGTGCCAGCGGGGAAAAGTGATGCTGGTTCTCACTGCCTCCTGGAACCCTTTCAAATGCCACAGACAATTTGGCCCTCTCTGCTTTCCTGCGGACTCCATCCTCAAAAGCACCTGTTTTCGCTTTCGGCATCCTCAGGAGCAAAAAAGACAAACGTCCAGCTTTTGCTGCCACAGCAAAGGTGCCAGCGGGGAAAAGTGATGGTGGTCCTCATTGCCTCCTGGAACCTCTTCAAATGCCACAGACAATTTGGCCCTCTCTGCTTTCCTGCGGACTCCATCCTCCAAAGCACGTGTTTTCGCTTTCGGCATCCTCAGGATCAAAAAAGAAAAACGTCCAGCTTTTGCTGCCACAGCAAAGGTGCCAGCGGGGAAAAGTAATGCTGGTTCTCACTGCCTCCTGGAACCCCTTCAAATGCCACAGACAATTTGGCTCTCTCTGCTTTCCTGCGGACTCTATCCTCAAAAGCGCCTTTTTTCACTTTCGGCGCCCTCCGGTGGTTAAAAGACAAACGTCCAGCTTTTGCTGCCACAGCAAAGGTGCCAGCGGGGAAAAGTAATGCTGGTTCTCACTGCCTCCTGGAACCCTTTCAAATGCACCACACAATTTGGCCCTCTCTGCTTTCCTGCGGACTCCATCCTCCAAAGCACGTGTTTTCGCTTTCGGCATCCTCAGGATCAAAAAAGACAAACGTCCAGCTTTTGCTGCCACAGCAAAGGTGCCAGCGGGGAAAAGTAATGCTGGTTCTCACTGCCTCCTGGAACCCCTTTAAATGCCCCAGACAATTTGGCTCTCTCTGCTTTCCTGCGGACTCTATCCTCAAAAGCGCCTTTTTTCACTTTCGTCGCCCTCCGGTGGTTAAATACAAACGTCCAGCTTTTGCTGCCGCAGCAAAGGTGCCAGCGGGGAAAAGTAATGCTGGTTCTCACTGCCTCCTGGAACCCTTTCAAATGCCCCAGACAATTTGGCCCTCTCTGCTTTCCTGCGGACTCCATCCTCAAAAGCACCTGTTTTCGCTTTCGGCAGCCTCCGGAGCAACAAAAGACAAACGTCCAGCTTTTGCTGCCACAGCAAAGGTGCCAGCGGGGAAAAGTAATGCTGGTTCTCACTTCCTCCTGGAACCCTTTCAAATGCCACAGACAATTTGGCTCTCTCTGCTTTCCTGCGGACTCCATCCTCAAAAGCACCTGTTTTCGCTTTCGGCATCCTCAGGAGCAAAAAAGACAAACGTCCAGCTTTTGCTGCCACAGCAAAGATGGCAGCGGGGAAAAGTGATGCTGGTTCTCACTGCCTCCTGGAACTCTTTCAAATGCCCAAGACAATTTGGCCCTCTCTGCTTTCCTGCGGACTCCATCCTCAAAAGCACCTGTTTTCGCTTTCGGCAGCCTCCGGAGCAAAAAAGACAAACGTCCAGCTTTTGCTGCCACAGCAAAGGTGCCAGCGGGGAAAAGTAATGCTGGTTCTCACTTCCTCCTGGAACCCTTTCAAATGCCACAGTCAATTTGGCTCTCTCTGCTTTCCTGCGGACTCCATCCTCAAAAGCACCTTTTTTCGCTTTCGGCAGCCTCCGGAGCAAAAAAGACAAACGTCCAGCTTTTGCTGCCACAGCAAAGGTGCCAGCGGGGAAAAGTAATGCTGGTTCTCACTGCCTCCTGGAACTCTTTCAAATGCCACAGACAATTTTGCACTCTCTGCTTTCCTGCGGACTCCATCCTCAAAAGCACCTGTTTTTGCTTTCGGCAGCCTCCGGAGCAAAAAAGACAAACGTCCAGCTTTTGCTGCCACAGCAAAGGTGCCAGCGGGGAAAAGTAATGCTGGTTCTCACTTCCTCCTGGAACCCTTTCAAATGCCACAGACAATTTGGCCCTCTCTGCTTTCCTGCGGACTCCATCCTCAAAAGCATCTGTTTTCGCTTTCGGCAACCTCCGGAGCAAAAAAGACAAACGTCCAGCTTTTGCTGCCACAGCAGAGGTGCCAGCGGGGAAAAGTGATGCTGGTTCTCACTGCCTCCTGGAACCCTTTCAAATGCCACAGACAATTTGGCCCTCTCTGCTTTCCTGCGGACTCCATCCTCAAAAGCACCTGTTTTCGCTTTCGGCATCCTCAGGAGCAAAAAAGACAAACGTCCAGCTTTTGCTGCCACAGCAAAGGTGCCAGCGGGGAAAAGTGATGCTGGTCCTCATTGCCTCCTGGAACCTCTTCAAATGCCACAGACAATTTGGCCCTCTCTGCTTTCCTGCGGACTCCATCCTCCAAAGCACGTGTTTTCGCTTTCGGCATCCTCAGGATCAAAAAAGAAAAACGTCCAGCTTTTGCTGCCACAGCAAAGGTGCCAGCGGGGAAAAGTAATGCTGGTTCTCACTGCCTCCTGGAACCCCTTCAAATGCCACAGACAATTTGGCTCTCTCTGCTTTCCTGCGGACTCTATCCTCAAAAGCGCCTTTTTTCACTTTCGGCGCCCTCCGGTGGTTAAAAGACAAACGTCCAGCTTTTGCTGCCACAGCAAAGGTGCCAGCGGGGAAAAGTAATGCTGGTTCTCACTGCCTCCTGGAACCCTTTCAAATGCACCACACAATTTGGCCCTCTCTGCTTTCCTGCGGACTCCATCCTCAAAAGCACCTGTTTTCGCTTTCGGCAGCCTCAGGAGCAAAAAAGACAATCGTCCAGCTTTTGCTGCCACAGCAAAGATGGCAGCTAGGAAAAGTGATGCTGGTTCTCACTGCCTCCTGGAACTCTTTCAAATGCCCCAGACAATTTGGCCCTCTCTGCTTTCCTGCGGACTCCATCCTCAAAAGCACCTGTTTTCGCTTTCGGCAGCCTCCGGAGCAAAAAAGACAAACGTACAGCTTTTGCTGCCACAGCATAGGTGCCAGCGGGGAAAAGTAATGCTGGTTCTCACTGCCTCCTGGAACTCTGTCAAATGCCACAGACAATTTTGCACTCTCTGCTTTCCTGCGGACTCCATCCTCAAAAGCACCTGTTTTTGCTTTCGGCAGCCTCCGGAGCAAAAAAGACAAACGTCCAGCTTTTGCTGCCACAGCAAAGGCGCCAGCGGGGAAAAGTAATGCTGGTTCTCACTGCCTCCTGGAACCCTTTCAAATGCCACAGACAATTTGGCCCTCTCTGCTTTCCTGCGGACTCCATCCTCAAAAGCACCTGTTTTCGCTTTCGGCATCCTCAGGAGCAAAAAAGACAAACGTCCAGCTTTTGCTGCCACAGCAAAGGTGCCAGCGGGGAAAAGTGATGGTGGTCCTCATTGCCTCCTGGAACCTCTTCAAATGCCACAGACAATTTGGCCCTCTCTGCTTTCCTGCGGACTCCATCCTCCAAAGCACGTGTTTTCGCTTTCGGCATCCTCAGGATCAAAAAAGAAAAACGTCCAGCTTTTGCTGCCACAGCAAAGGTGCCAGCGGGGAAAAGTAATGCTGGTTCTCACTGCCTCCTGGAACCCCTTCAAATGCCACAGACAATTTGGCTCTCTCTGCTTTCCTGCGGACTCTATCCTCAAAAGCGCCTTTTTTCACTTTCGGCGCCCTCCGGTGGTTAAAAGACAAACGTCCAGCTTTTGCTGCCACAGCAAAGGTGCCAGCGGGGAAAAGTAATGCTGGTTCTCACTGCCTCCTGGAACCCTTTCAAATGCACCACACAATTTGGCCCTCTCTGCTTTCCTGCGGACTCCATCCTCAAAAGCACCTGTTTTCGCTTTCGGCAGCCTCCGGAGCAAAAAAGACAAACGTCCAGCTTTTGCTGCCACAGCAAAGGTGCCAGCGGGGAAAAGTAATGCTGGTTCTCACTGCCTCCTGGAACTCTTTCAAATGCCACAGACAATTTTGCACTCTCTGCTTTCCTGCGGACTCCATCATCAAAAGCACCTGTTTTTGCTTTCGGCAGCCTCCGGAGCAAAAAAGACAAACGTCCAGCTTTTGCTGCCACAGCAAAGGTGCCAGCGGGGAAAAGTAATGCTGGTTCTCACTTCCTCCTGGAACCCTTTCAAATGCCACAGACAATTTGGCCCTCTCTGCTTTCCTGCGGACTCCATCCTCAAAAGCATCTGTTTTCGCTTTCGGCAACCTCCGGAGCAAAAAAGACAAACGTCCAGCTTTTGCTGCCACAGCAAAGGTGCCAGCGGGGAAAAGTGATGCTGGTTCTCACTGCCTCCTGGAACCCTTTCAAATGCCACAGACAATTTGGCCCTCTCTGCTTTCCTGCGGACTCCATCCTCCAAAGCACGTGTTTTCGCTTTCGGCATCCTCAGGATCAAAAAAGAAAAACGTCCAGCTTTTGCTGCCACAGCAAAGGTGCCAGCGGGGAAAAGTAATGCTGGTTCTCACTGCCTCCTGGAACCCCTTCAAATGCCACAGACAATTTGGCTCTCTCTGCTTTCCTGCGGACTCTATCCTCAAAAGCGCCTTTTTTCACTTTCGGCGCCCTCCGGTGGTTAAAAGACAAACGTCCAGCTTTTGCTGCCACAGCAAAGGTGCCAGCGGGGAAAAGTAATGCTGGTTCTCACTGCCTCCTGGAACCCTTTCAAATGCACCACACAATTTGGCCCTCTCTGCTTTCCTGCGGACTCCATCCTCCAAAGCACGTGTTTTCGCTTTCGGCATCCTCAGGATCAAAAAAGACAAACGTCCAGCTTTTGCTGCCACAGCAAAGGTGCCAGCGGGGAAAAGTAATGCTGGTTCTCACTGCCTCCTGGAACCCCTTTAAATGCCCCAGACAATTTGGCTCTCTCTGCTTTCCTGCGGACTCTATCCTCAAAAGCGCCTTTTTTCACTTTCGTCGCCCTCCGGTGGTTAAATACAAACGTCCAGCTTTTGCTGCCGCAGCAAAGGTGCCAGCGGGGAAAAGTAATGCTGGTTCTCACTGCCTCCTGGAACCCTTTCAAATGCCCCAGACAATTTGGCCCTCTCTGCTTTCCTGCGGACTCCATCCTCAAAAGCACCTGTTTTCGCTTTCGGCAGCCTCCGGAGCAAAAAAGACAAACGTCCAGCTTTTGCTGCCACAGCAAAGGTGCCAGCGGGGAAAAGTAATGCTGGTTCTCACTTCCTCCTGGAACCCTTTCAAATGCCACAGACAATTTGGCTCTCTCTGCTTTCCTGCGGACTCCATCCTCAAAAGCACCTGTTTTCGCTTTCGGCAGCCTCCGGAGCAAAAAAGACAAACGTCCAGCTTTTGCTGCCACAGCAAAGATGGCAGCGGGGAAAAGTGATGCTGGTTCTCACTGCCTCCTGGAACTCTTTCAAATGCCCAAGACAATTTGGCCCTCTCTGCTTTCCTGCGGACTCCATCCTCAAAAGCACCTGTTTTCGCTTTCGGCAGCCTCCGGAGCAAAAAAGACAAACGTCCAGCTTTTGCTGCCACAGCAAAGGTGCCAGCGGGGAAAAGTAATGCTGGTTCTCACTTCCTCCTGGAACCCTTTCAAATGCCACAGTCAATTTGGCTCTCTCTGCTTTCCTGCGGACTCCATCCTCAAAAGCACCTTTTTTCGCTTTCGGCAGCCTCCGGAGCAAAAAAGACAAACGTCCAGCTTTTGCTGCCACAGCAAAGGTGCCAGCGGGGAAAAGTAATGCTGGTTCTCACTGCCTCCTGGAACTCTTTCAAATGCCACAGACAATTTTGCACTCTCTGCTTTCCTGCGGACTCCATCCTCAAAAGCACCTGTTTTTGCTTTCGGCAGCCTCCGGAGCAAAAAAGACAAACGTCCAGCTTTTGCTGCCACAGCAAAGGTGCCAGCGGGGAAAAGTAATGCTGGTTCTCACTTCCTCCTGGAACCCTTTCAAATGCCACAGACAATTTGGCCCTCTCTGCTTTCCTGCGGACTCCATCCTCAAAAGCATCTGTTTTCGCTTTCGGCAACCTCCGGAGCAAAAAAGACAAACGTCCAGCTTTTGCTGCCACAGCAGAGGTGCCAGCGGGGAAAAGTGATGCTGGTTCTCACTGCCTCCTGGAACCCTTTCAAATGCCACAGACAATTTGGCCCTCTCTGCTTTCCTGCGGACTCCATCCTCAAAAGCACCTGTTTTCGCTTTCGGCATCCTCAGGAGCAAAAAAGACAAACGTCCAGCTTTTGCTGCCACAGCAAAGGTGCCAGCGGGGAAAAGTGATGCTGGTCCTCATTGCCTCCTGGAACCTCTTCAAATGCCACAGACAATTTGGCCCTCTCTGCTTTCCTGCGGACTCCATCCTCCAAAGCACGTGTTTTCGCTTTCGGCATCCTCAGGATCAAAAAAGAAAAACGTCCAGCTTTTGCTGCCACAGCAAAGGTGCCAGCGGGGAAAAGTAATGCTGGTTCTCACTGCCTCCTGGAACCCCTTCAAATGCCACAGACAATTTGGCTCTCTCTGCTTTCCTGCGGACTCTATCCTCAAAAGCGCCTTTTTTCACTTTCGGCGCCCTCCGGTGGTTAAAAGACAAACGTCCAGCTTTTGCTGCCACAGCAAAGGTGCCAGCGGGGAAAAGTAATGCTGGTTCTCACTGCCTCCTGGAACCCTTTCAAATGCACCACACAATTTGGCCCTCTCTGCTTTCCTGCGGACTCCATCCTCAAAAGCACCTGTTTTCGCTTTCGGCAGCCTCAGGAGCAAAAAAGACAATCGTCCAGCTTTTGCTGCCACAGCAAAGATGGCAGCTAGGAAAAGTGATGCTGGTTCTCACTGCCTCCTGGAACTCTTTCAAATGCCCCAGACAATTTGGCCCTCTCTGCTTTCCTGCGGACTCCATCCTCAAAAGCACCTGTTTTCGCTTTCGGCAGCCTCCGGAGCAAAAAAGACAAACGTACAGCTTTTGCTGCCACAGCATAGGTGCCAGCGGGGAAAAGTAATGCTGGTTCTCACTGCCTCCTGGAACTCTGTCAAATGCCACAGACAATTTTGCACTCTCTGCTTTCCTGCGGACTCCATCCTCAAAAGCACCTGTTTTTGCTTTCGGCAGCCTCCGGAGCAAAAAAGACAAACGTCCAGCTTTTGCTGCCACAGCAAAGGCGCCAGCGGGGAAAAGTAATGCTGGTTCTCACTGCCTCCTGGAACCCTTTCAAATGCCACAGACAATTTGGCCCTCTCTGCTTTCCTGCGGACTCCATCCTCAAAAGCACCTGTTTTCGCTTTCGGCATCCTCAGGAGCAAAAAAGACAAACGTCCAGCTTTTGCTGCCACAGCAAAGGTGCCAGCGGGGAAAAGTGATGGTGGTCCTCATTGCCTCCTGGAACCTCTTCAAATGCCACAGACAATTTGGCCCTCTCTGCTTTCCTGCGGACTCCATCCTCCAAAGCACGTGTTTTCGCTTTCGGCATCCTCAGGATCAAAAAAGAAAAACGTCCAGCTTTTGCTGCCACAGCAAAGGTGCCAGCGGGGAAAAGTAATGCTGGTTCTCACTGCCTCCTGGAACCCCTTCAAATGCCACAGACAATTTGGCTCTCTCTGCTTTCCTGCGGACTCTATCCTCAAAAGCGCCTTTTTTCACTTTCGGCGCCCTCCGGTGGTTAAAAGACAAACGTCCAGCTTTTGCTGCCACAGCAAAGGTGCCAGCGGGGAAAAGTAATGCTGGTTCTCACTGCCTCCTGGAACCCTTTCAAATGCACCACACAATTTGGCCCTCTCTGCTTTCCTGCGGACTCCATCCTCAAAAGCACCTGTTTTCGCTTTCGGCAGCCTCCGGAGCAAAAAAGACAAACGTCCAGCTTTTGCTGCCACAGCAAAGGTGCCAGCGGGGAAAAGTAATGCTGGTTCTCACTGCCTCCTGGAACTCTTTCAAATGCCACAGACAATTTTGCACTCTCTGCTTTCCTGCGGACTCCATCATCAAAAGCACCTGTTTTTGCTTTCGGCAGCCTCCGGAGCAAAAAAGACAAACGTCCAGCTTTTGCTGCCACAGCAAAGGTGCCAGCGGGGAAAAGTAATGCTGGTTCTCACTTCCTCCTGGAACCCTTTCAAATGCCACAGACAATTTGGCCCTCTCTGCTTTCCTGCGGACTCCATCCTCAAAAGCATCTGTTTTCGCTTTCGGCAACCTCCGGAGCAAAAAAGACAAACGTCCAGCTTTTGCTGCCACAGCAAAGGTGCCAGCGGGGAAAAGTGATGCTGGTTCTCACTGCCTCCTGGAACCCTTTCAAATGCCACAGACAATTTGGCCCTCTCTGCTTTCCTGCGGACTCCATCCTCAAAAGCACCTGTTTTCGCTTTCGGCATCCTCAGGAGCAAAAAAGACAAACGTCCAGCTTTTGCTGCCACAGCAAAGGTGCCAGCGGGGAAAAGTGATGGTGGTCCTCATTGCCTCCTGGAACCTCTTCAAATGCCACAGACAATTTGGCCCTCTCTGCTTTCCTGCGGACTCCATCCTCCAAAGCACGTGTTTTCGCTTTCGGCATCCTCAGGATCAAAAAAGAAAAACGTCCAGCTTTTGCTGCCACAGCAAAGGTGCCAGCGGGGAAAAGTAATGCTGGTTCTCACTGCCTCCTGGAACCCCTTCAAATGCCACAGACAATTTGGCTCTCTCTGCTTTCCTGCGGACTCTATCCTCAAAAGCGCCTTTTTTCACTTTCGGCGCCCTCCGGTGGTTAAAAGACAAACGTCCAGCTTTTGCTGCCACAGCAAAGGTGCCAGCGGGGAAAAGTAATGCTGGTTCTCACTGCCTCCTGGAACCCCTTCAAATGCCCCAGACAATTTGGCTCTCTCTGCTTTCCTGCGGACTCTATCCTCAAAAGCGCCTTTTTTCACTTTCGGCGCCCTCCGGTGGTTAAAAGACAAACGTCCAGGTTTTGCTGCCGCAGCAAAGGTGCCAGCGGGGAAAAGTAATGCTGGTTCTCACTGCCTCCTGGAACCCTTTCAAATGCACCACACAATTTGGCCCTCTCTGCTTTCCTGCGGACTCCATCCTCAAAAGCACCTGTTTTCGCTTTCGGCAGCCTCAGGAGCAAAAAAGACAATCGTCCAGCTTTTGCTGCCACAGCAAAGATGGCAGCTAGGAAAAGTGATGCTGGTTCTCACTGCCTCCTGGAACTCTTTCAAATGCCCCAGACAATTTGGCTCTCTCTGCTTTCCTGCGGACTCCATCCTCAAAAGCACCTGTTTTCGCTTTCGGCAGCCTCCGGAGCAAAAAAGACAAACGTCCAGCTTTTGCTGCCACAGCAAAGGTGCCAGCGGGGAAAAGTAATGCTGGTTCTCACTTCCTCCTGGAACTCTTTCAAATGCCACAGTCAATTTGGCTCTCTCTGCTTTCCTGCGGACTCCATCCTCAAAAGCACCTTTTTTCGCTTTCGGCAGCCTCCGGAGCAAAAAAGACAAACGTCCAGCTTTTGCTGCCACAGCAAAGGTGCCAGCGGGGAAAAGTAATGCTGGTTCTCACTGCCTCCTGGAACTCTTTCAAATGCCACAGACAATTTTGCACTCTCTGCTTTCCTGCGGACTCCATCCTCAAAAGCACCTGTTTTTGCTTTCGGCAGCCTCCGGAGCAAAAAAGACAAACGTCCAGCTTTTGCTGCCACAGCAAAGGTGCCAGCGGGGAAAAGTGATGCTGGTTCTCACTGCCTCCTGGAACTCTGTCAAATGCCACAGACAATTTGGCTCTCTCTGCTTTCCTGCGGACTCCATCCTCAAAAGCACCTGTTTTCGCTTTCGGCATCCTCAGGAGCAAAAAAGACAAACGTCCAGCTTTTGCTGCCACAGCAAAGGTGCCAGCGGGGAAAAGTGATGGTGGTCCTCATTGCCTCCTGGAACCTCTTCAAATGCCACAGACAATTTGGCCCTCTCTGCTTTCCTGCGGACTCCATCCTCCAAAGCACGTGTTTTCGCTTTCGTCATCCTCAGGATCAAAAAAGACAAACGTCCAGCTTTTGCTGCCACAGCAAAGGTGCCAGCGGGGAAAAGTAATGCTGGTTCTCACTGCCTCCTGGAACCCCTTCAAATGCCACAGACAATTTGGCTCTCTCTGCTTTCCTGCGGACTCTATCCTCAAAAGCGCCTTTTTTCACTTTCGGCGCCCTCCGGTGGTTAAAAGACAAACGTCCAGCTTTTGCTGCCACAGCAAAGGTGCCAGCGGGGAAAAGTAATGCTGGTTCTCACTGCCTCCTGGAACCCTTTCAAATGCCCCAGACAATTTGGCCCTCTCTGCTTTCCTGCGGACTCCATCCTCAAAAGCACCTGTTTTCGCTTTCGGCAGCCTCCGGAGCAAAAAAGAAAAACGTCCAGCTTTTGCTGCCACAGCAAAGGTGCCAGCGGGGAAAAGTAATGCTGGTTCTCACTGCCTCCTGGAACTCTTTCAAATGCCACAGACAATTTTGCACTCTCTGCTTTCCTGCGGACTCCATCCTCAAAAGCACCTGTTTTCGCTTTCGGCAGCCTCCGGAGCAAAAAAGACAAACGTCCAGCTTTTGCTGCCACAGCAAAGGTGCCAGCGGGGAAAAGTAATGCTGGTTCTCACTGCCTCCTGGAACTCTGTCAAATGCCACAGACAATTTTGTACTCTCTGCTTTCCTGCGGACTCCATCCTCAAAAGCACCTGTTTTTGCTTTCGGCAGCCTCCGGAGCAAAAAAGACAAACGTCCAGCTTTTGCTGCCACAGCAAAGGTGCCAGCGGGGAAAAGTAATGCTGGTTCTCACTCCCTCCTGGAACCCTTTCAAATGCCACAGACAATTTGGCCCTCTCTGCTTTCCTGCGGACTCCATCCTCAAAAGCATCTGTTTTCGCTTTCGCTAACCTCCGGAGCAAAAAAGACAAACGTCCAGCTTTTGCTGCCACAGCAAAGGTGCCAGCGGGGAAAAGTAATGCTGGTTCTCACTGCCTCCTGGAACTCTTTCAAATGCCACAGACAATTTTGCACTCTCTGCTTTCCTGCGGACTCCATCCTCAAAAGCACCTGTTTTTGCTTTCGGCAGCCTCCGGAGCAAAAAAGACAAACGTCCACCTTTTGCTGCCACAGCAAAGGTGCCAGCGGGGAAAAGTAATGCTGGTTCTCACTTCCTCCTGGAAGCCTTTCAAATGCCCCAGACAATTTGGCCCTCTCTGCTTTCCTGCGGACTCCATCCTCAAAAGCACCTGTTTTCGCTTTCAGCATCCTCAGGAGCAAAAAAGACAAACGTCCAGCTTTTGCTGCCACAGCAAAGGTGCCAGCGGGGAAAAGTAATGCTGGTTCTCACTGCCTCCTGGAACCCCTTCAAATGCCCCAGACAATTTGGCTCTCTCTGCTTTCCTGCGGACTCTATCCTCAAAAGCGCCTTTTTTCGCTTTCGGCGCCCTCCGGTGGTTAAAAGACAAACGTCCAGATTTTGCTGCCGCAGCAAAGGTGCCAGCGGGGAAAAGTAATGCTGGTTCTCACTGCCTCCTGGAACCCTTTCAAATGCACCACACAATTTGGCCCTCTCTGCTTTCCTGCGGACTCCATCCTCAAAAGCACCTGTTTTCGCTTTCGGCAGCCTCCGGAGCAAAAAAGACAAACGTCCAGCTTTTGCTGCCACAGCAAAGATGGCAGCGGGGAAAAGTGATGCTGGTTCTCACTGCCTCCTGGAACTCTTTCAAATGCCCCAGACAATTTGGCCCTCTCTGCTTTCCTGCGGACTCCATCCTCAAAAGCACCTGTTTTCGCTTTCGGCAACCTCCGGAGCAAAAAAGACAAACGTCCAGCTTTTGCTGCCACAGCAAAGGTGCCAGCGGGGAAAAGTGATGGTGGTCCTCATTGCCTCCTGGAACATCTTCAAATGCCACAGACAATTTGGCCCTCTCTGCTTTCCTGCGGACTCCATCCTCCAAAGCACGTGTTTTCGCTTTCGGCATCCTCAGGATCAAAAAAGACAAACGTCCAGCTTTTGCTGCCACAGCAAAGGTGCCAGCGGGGAAAAGTAATGCTGGTTCTCACTGCCTCCTGGAACCCCTTCAAATGCCCCAGACAATTTGGCTCTCTCTGCTTTCCTGCGGACTCTATCCTCAAAAGCGCCTTTTTTCACTTTCGGCGCCCTCCGGTGGTTAAAAGACAAACGTCCAGCTTTTGCTGCCGCAGCAAAGGTGCCAGCGGGGAAAAGTAATGCTGGTTCTCACTGCCTCCTGGAACCCTTTCAAATGCACCACACAATTTGGCCCTCTCTGCTTTCCTGCGGACTCCATCCTCAAAAGCATCTGTTTTCGCTTTCGGCAACCTCCGGAGCAAAAAAGACAAACGTCCAGCTTTTGCTGCCACAGCAAAGGTGCCAGCGGGGAAAAGTAATGCTGGTTCTCACTGCCTCCTGGAACTCTTTCAAATGCCACAGACAATTTTGCACTCTCTGCTTTCCTGCGGACTCCATCCTCAAAAGCACCTGTTTTTGCTTTCGGCAGCCTCCGGAGCAAAAAAGACAAACGTCCAGCTTTTGCTGCCACAGCAAAGGTGCCAGCGGGGAAAAGTGATGCTGGTCCTCATTGCCTCCTGGAACCTCTTCAAATGCCACAGACAATTTGGCCCTCTCTGCTTTCCTGCGGACTCCATCCTCCAAAGCACGTGTTTTCGCTTTCGGCATCCTCAGGAGCAAAAAAGACAAACGTCCAGCTTTTGCTGCCACAGCAAAGGTGCCAGCGGGGAAAAGTAATGCTGGTTCTCACTGCCTCCTGGAACCCCTTCAAATGCCCCAGACAATTTGGCTCTCTCTGCTTTCCTGCGGACTCTATCCTCAAAAGCGCCTTTTTTCACTTTTGGCGCCCTCCGGTGGTTAAATACAAACGTCCAGATTTTGCTGCCGCAGCAAAGGTGCCAGCGGGGAAAAGTAATGCTGGTTCTCACTGCCTCCTGGAACCCTTTCAAATGCACCACACAATTTGGCCCTCTCTGCTTTCCTGCGGACTCCATCCTCAAAAGCACCTGTTTTCGCTTTCGGCAGCCTCCGGAGCAAAAAAGACAAACGTCCAGCTTTTGCTGCCACAGCAAAGATGGCAGCGGGGAAAAGTGATGCTGGTTCTCACTGCCTCCTGGAACTCTTTCAAATGCCCCAGACAATTTGGGCCTCTCTGCTTTCCTGCGGACTCCATCCTCAAAAGCACCTGTTTTCGCTTTTGGCAGCCTCCGGAGCAAAAAAGACAAACGTCCAGCTTTTGCTGCCACAGCAAAGGTGCCAGCGGGGAAAAGTGATGGTGGTCCTCATTGCCTCCTGGAACCTCTTCAAATGCCACAGACAATTTGGCCCTCTCTGCTTTCCTGCGGACTCCATCCTCCAAAGCACGTGTTTTCGCTTTCGGCATCCTCAGGATCAAAAAAGAAAAACGTCCAGCTTTTGCTGCCACAGCAAAGGTGCCAGCGGGGAAAAGTAATGCTGGTTCTCACTGCCTCCTGGAACCCCTTCAAATGCCACAGACAATTTGGCTCTCTCTGCTTTCCTGCGGACTCTATCCTCAAAAGCGCCTTTTTTCACTTTCGGCGCCCTCCGGTGGTTAAAAGACAAACGTCCAGCTTTTGCTGCCACAGCAAAGGTGCCAGCGGGGAAAAGTAATGCTGGTTCTCACTGCCTCCTGGAACCCTTTCAAATGCACCACACAATTTGGCCCTCTCTGCTTTCCTGCGGACTCCATCCTCAAAAGCACCTGTTTTCGCTTTCGGCAGCCTCAGGAGCAAAAAAGACAATCGTCCAGCTTTTGCTGCCACAGCAAAGATGGCAGCTAGGAAAAGTGATGCTGGTTCTCACTGCCTCCTGGAACTCTTTCAAATGCCCCAGACAATTTGGCTCTCTCTGCTTTCCTGCGGACTCCATCCTCAAAAGCACCTGTTTTCGCTTTCGGCAGCCTCCGGAGCAAAAAAGACAAACGTCCAGCTTTTGCTGCCACAGCAAAGGTGCCAGCGGGGAAAAGTAATGCTGGTTCTCACTTCCTCCTGGAACTCTTTCAAATGCCACAGTCAATTTGGCTCTCTCTGCTTTCCTGCGGACTCCATCCTCAAAAGCACCTTTTTTCGCTTTCGGCAGCCTCCGGAGCAAAAAAGACAAACGTCCAGCTTTTGCTGCCACAGCAAAGGTGCCAGCGGGGAAAAGTAATGCTGGTTCTCACTGCCTCCTGGAACTCTTTCAAATGCCACAGACAATTTTGCACTCTCTGCTTTCCTGCGGACTCCATCCTCAAAAGCACCTGTTTTTGCTTTCGGCAGCCTCCGGAGCAAAAAAGACAAACGTCCAGCTTTTGCTGCCACAGCAAAGGTGCCAGCGGGGAAAAGTAATGCTGGTTCTCACTTCCTCCTGGAACCCTTTCAAATGCCACAGACAATTTGGCCCTCTCTGCTTTCCTGCGGACTCCATCCTCAAAAGCATCTGTTTTCGCTTTCGGCAACCTCCGGAGCAAAAAAGACAAACGTCCAGCTTTTGCTGCCACAGCAAAGGTGCCAGCGGGGAAAAGTGATGCTGGTTCTCACTGCCTCCTGGAACCCTTTCAAATGCCACAGACAATTTGGCCCTCTCTGCTTTCCTGCGGACTCCATCCTCAAAAGCACCTGTTTTCGCTTTCGGCATCCTCAGGAGCAAAAAAGACAAACGTCCAGCTTTTGCTGCCACAGCAAAGGTGCCAGCGGGGAAAAGTGATGGTGGTCCTCATTGCCTCCTGGAACCTCTTCAAATGCCACAGACAATTTGGCCCTCTCTGCTTTCCTGCGGACTCCATCCTCCAAAGCACGTGTTTTCGCTTTCGGCATCCTCAGGATCAAAAAAGACAAACGTCCAGCTTTTGCTGCCACAGCAAAGGTGCCAGCGGGGAAAAGTAATGCTGGTTCTCACTGCCTCCTGGAACCCCTTCAAATGCCACAGACAATTTGGCTCTCTCTGCTTTCCTGCGGACTCTATCCTCAAAAGCGCCTTTTTTCACTTTCGGCGCCCTCCGGTGGTTAAAAGACAAACGTCCAGCTTTTGCTGCCACAGCAAAGGTGCCAGCGGGGAAAAGTAATGCTGGTTCTCACTGCCTCCTGGAACCCTTTCAAATGCCCCAGACAATTTGGCCCTCTCTGCTTTCCTGCGGACTCCATCCTCAAAAGCACCTGTTTTCGCTTTCGGCAGCCTCCGGAGCAAAAAAGAAAAACGTCCAGCTTTTGCTGCCACAGCAAAGGTGCCAGCGGGGAAAAGTAATGCTGGTTCTCACTGCCTCCTGGAACTCTTTCAAATGCCACAGACAATTTTGCACTCTCTGCTTTCCTGCGGACTCCATCCTCAAAAGCACCTGTTTTTGCTTTCGGCAGCCTCCGGAGCAAAAAAGACAAACGTCCAGCTTTTGCTGCCACAGCAAAGGCGCCAGCGGGGAAAAGTAATGCTGGTTCTCACTGCCTCCTGGAACCCTTTCAAATGCCACAGTCAATTTGGCTCTCTCTGCTTTCCTGCGGACTCCATCCTCAAAAGCACCTGTTTTCGCTTTCGGCAGCCTCCGGAGCAAAAAAGACAAACGTCCAGCTTTTGCTGCCACAGCAAAGGTGCCAGCGGGGAAAAGTAATGCTGGTTCTCACTGCCTCCTGGAACTCTGTCAAATGCCACAGACAATTTTGTACTCTCTGCTTTCCTGCGGACTCCATCCTCAAAAGCACCTGTTTTTGCTTTCGGCAGCCTCCGGAGCAAAAAAGACAAACGTCCAGCTTTTGCTGCCACAGCAAAGGTGCCAGCGGGGAAAAGTAATGCTGGTTCTCACTCCCTCCTGGAACCCTTTCAAATGCCACAGACAATTTGGCCCTCTCTGCTTTCCTGCGGACTCCATCCTCAAAAGCATCTGTTTTCGCTTTCGCTAACCTCCGGAGCAAAAAAGACAAACGTCCAGCTTTTGCTGCCACAGCAAAGGTGCCAGCGGGGAAAAGTAATGCTGGTTCTCACTGCCTCCTGGAACTCTTTCAAATGCCACAGACAATTTTGCACTCTCTGCTTTCCTGCGGACTCCATCCTCAAAAGCACCTGTTTTTGCTTTCGGCAGCCTCCGGAGCAAAAAAGACAAACGTCCAGCTTTTGCTGCCACAGCAAAGGTGCCAGCGGGGAAAAGTAATGCTGGTTCTCACTTCCTCCTGGAACCCTTTCAAATGCCCCAGACAATTTGGCCCTCTCTGCTTTCCTGCGGACTCCATCCTCAAAAGCACCTGTTTTCGCTTTCAGCATCCTCAGGAGCAAAAAAGACAAACGTCCAGCTTTTGCTGCCACAGCAAAGGTGCCAGCGGGGAAAAGTGATGCTGGTCCTCATTGCCTCCTGGAACCTCTTCAAATGCCACAGACAATTTGGCCCTCTCTGCTTTCCTGCGGACTCCATCCTCCAAAGCACGTGTTTTCGCTTTCGGCATCCTCAGGAGCAAAAAAGACAAACGTCCAGCTTTTGCTGCCACAGCAAAGGTGCCAGCGGGGAAAAGTAATGCTGGTTCTCACTGCCTCCTGGAACCCCTTCAAATGCCCCAGACAATTTGGCTCTCTCTGCTTTCCTGCGGACTCTATCCTCAAAAGCGCCTTTTTTCGCTTTCGGCGCCCTCCGGTGGTTAAAAGACAAACGTCCAGATTTTGCTGCCGCAGCAAAGGTGCCAGCGGGGAAAAGTAATGCTGGTTCTCACTGCCTCCTGGAACCCTTTCAAATGCACCACACAATTTGGCCCTCTCTGCTTTCCTGCGGACTCCATCCTCAAAAGCACCTGTTTTCGCTTTCGGCAGCCTCCGGAGCAAAAAAGACAAACGTCCAGCTTTTGCTGCCACAGCAAAGATGGCAGCGGGGAAAAGTGATGCTGGTTCTCACTGCCTCCTGGAACTCTTTCAAATGCCCCAGACAATTTGGCCCTCTCTGCTTTCCTGCGGACTCCATCCTCAAAAGCACCTGTTTTCGCTTTCGGCAACCTCCGGAGCAAAAAAGACAAACGTCCAGCTTTTGCTGCCACAGCAAAGGTGCCAGCGGGGAAAAGTGATGGTGGTCCTCATTGCCTCCTGGAACCTCTTCAAATGCCACAGACAATTTGGCCCTCTCTGCTTTCCTGCGGACTCCATCCTCCAAAGCACGTGTTTTCGCTTTCGTCATCCTCAGGATCAAAAAAGACAAACGTCCAGCTTTTGCTGCCACAGCAAAGGTGCCAGCGGGGAAAAGTAATGCTGGTTCTCACTGCCTCCTGGAACCCCTTCAAATGCCCCAGACAATTTGGCTCTCTCTGCTTTCCTGCGGACTCTATCCTCAAAAGCGCCTTTTTTCACTTTCGGCGCCCTCGGGTGGTTAAAAGACAAACGTCCAGCTTTTGCTGCCGCAGCAAAGGTGCCAGCGGGGAAAAGTAATGCTGGTTCTCACTGCCTCCTGGAACCCTTTCAAATGCACCACACAATTTGGCCCTCTCTGCTTTCCTGCGGACTCCATCCTCAAAAGCATCTGTTTTCGCGTTCGGCAACCTCCGGAGCAAAAAAGACAAACGTCCAGCTTTTGCTGCCACAGCAAAGGTGCCAGCGGGGAAAAGTAATGCTGGTTCTCACTGCCTCCTGGAACTCTTTCAAATGCCACAGACAATTTTGCACTCTCTGCTTTCCTGCGGACTCCATCCTCAAAAGCACCTGTTTTTGCTTTCGGCAGCCTCCGGAGCAAAAAAGACAAACGTCCAGCTTTTGCTGCCACAGCAAAGGTGCCAGCGGGGAAAAGTGATGCTGGTCCTCATTGCCTCCTGGAACCTCTTCAAATGCCACAGACAATTTGGCCCTCTCTGCTTTCCTGCGGACTCCATCCTCCAAAGCACGTGTTTTCGCTTTCGGCATCCTCAGGAGCAAAAAAGACAAACGTCCAGCTTTTGCTGCCACAGCAAAGGTGCCAGCGGGGAAAAGTAATGCTGGTTCTCACTGCCTCCTGGAACCCCTTCAAATGCCCCAGACAATTTGGCTCTCTCTGCTTTCCTGCGGACTCTATCCTCAAAAGCGCCTTTTTTCACTTTCGGCGCCCTCCGGTGGTTAAATACAAACGTCCAGATTTTGCTGCCGCAGCAAAGGTGCCAGCGGGGAAAAGTAATGCTGGTTCTCACTGCCTCCTGGAACCCTTTCAAATGCACCACACAATTTGGCCCTCTCTGCTTTCCTGCGGACTCCATCCTCAAAAGCACCTGTTTTCGCTTTCGGCAGCCTCAGGAGCAACAAAGACAAACGTCCAGCTTTTGCTGCCACAGCAAAGGTGCCAGCGGGGAAAAGTAATGCTGGTTCTCACTGCCTCCTGGAACTCTTTCAAATGCCCCAGACAATTTTGCACTCTCTGCTTTCCTGCGGACTCCATCCTCAAAAGCACCTGTTTTTGCTTTCGGCAACCTCCGGAGCAAAAAAGACAAACGTCCAGCTTTTGCTGCCACAGCAAAGGTGCCAGCGGGGAAAAGTAATGCTGGTTCTCACTGCCTCCTGGAACCCTTTCAAATGCCACAGACAATTTGGCCCTCTCTGCTTTCCTGCGGACTCCATCCTCAAAAGCACCTGTTTTTGCTTTCGGCACCCTCCGGAGCAAAAAAGACAAACGTCCAGCTTTTGCTGCAACAGCAAAGGTGCCAGCGGGGAAAAGTAATGCTGGTTCTCACTGCCTCCTGGAACTCTTTCAAATGCCACAGACAATTTTGCACTCTCTGCTTTCCTGCGGACTCCATCCTCAAAAGCACCTGTTTTTGCTTTCGGCAGCCTCCGGAGCAAAAAAGACAAACGTCCAGCTTTTGCTGCCACAGCAAAGGTGCCAGCGGGGAAAAGTAATGCTGGTTCTCACTTCCTCCTGGAACCCTTTCAAATGCCACAGACAATTTGGCCCTCTCTGCTTTCCTGCGGACTCCATCCTCAAAAGCACCTGTTTTCGCTTTCAGCATCCTCAGGAGCAAAAAAGACAAACATCCAGCTTTTGCTGCCACAGCAAAGGTGCCAGCGGGGAAAAGTGATGCTGGTCCTCATTGCCTCCTGGAACCTCTTCAAATGCCACAGACAATTTGGCCCTCTCTGCTTTCCTGCGGACTCCATCCTCCAAAGCACGTGTTTTCGCTTTCGGCATCCTCAGGAGCAAAAAAGACAAACGTCCAGCTTTTGCTGCCACAGCAAAGGTGCCAGCGGGGAAAAGTAATGCTGGTTCTCACTGCCTCCTGGAACCCCTTCAAATGCCCCAGACAATTTGGCTCTCTCTGCTTTCCTGCGGACTCTATCCTCAAAAGCGCCTTTTTTCGCTTTCGGCGCCCTCCGGTGGTTAAAAGACAAACGTCCAGATTTTGCTGCCGCAGCAAAGGTGCCAGCGGGGAAAAGTAATGCTGGTTCTCACTGCCTCCTTGAACCCTTTCAAATGCACCACACAATTTGGCCCTCTCTGCTTTCCTGCGGACTCCATCCTCAAAAGCACCTGTTTTCGCTTTTTGCAGCCTCCGGAGCAAAAAAGACAAACGTCCAGCTTTTGCTGCCACAGCAAAGATGGCAGCGGGGAAAAGTGATGCTGGTTCTCACTGCCTCCTGGAACTCTTTCAAATGCCCCAGACAATTTGGCCCTCTCTGCTTTCCTGCGGACTCCATCCTCAAAAGCACCTGTTTTCGCTTTCGGCAACCTCCGGAGCAAAAAAGACAAACGTCCAGCTTTTGCTGCCACAGCAAAGGTGCCAGCGGGGAAAAGTAATGCTGGTTCTCACTTCCTCCTGGAACCTCTTCAAATGCCACAGACAATTTGGCCCTCTCTGCTTTCCTGCGGACTCCATCCTCCAAAGCACGTGTTTTCGCTTTCGTCATCCTCAGGATCAAAAAAGACAAACGTCCAGCTTTTGCTGCCACAGCAAATGTGCCAGCGGGGAAAAGTGATGGTGGTCCTCATTGCCTCCTGGAACCTCTTCAAATGCCACAGACAATTTGGCCCTCTCTTGTTTTCATGCGGACTCCATCCTCCAAAGCACGTGTTTTCGCTTTCGTCATCCTCAGGATCAAAAAAGACAAACGTCCAGCTTTTGCTGCCACAGCAAAGGTGCCAGCGGGGAAAAGTAATGCTGGTTCTCACTGCCTCCTGGAACCCCTTCAAATGCCCCAGACAATTTGGCTCTCTCTGCTTTCCTGCGGACTCTATCCTCAAAAGCGCCTTTTTTCACTTTCGGCGCCCTCGGGTGGTTAAAAGACAAACGTCCAGCTTTTGCTGCCGCAGCAAAGGTGCCAGCGGGGAAAAGTAATGCTGGTTCTCACTGCCTCCTGGAACCCTTTCAAATGCACCACACAATTTGGCCCTCTCTGCTTTCCTGCGGACTCCATCCTCAAAAGCATCTGTTTTCGCTTTCGGCAACCTCCGGAGCAAAAAAGACAAACGTCCAGCTTTTGCTGCCACAGCAAAGGTGCCAGCGGGGAAAAGTAATGCTGGTTCTCACTGCCTCCTGGAACTCTTTCAAATGCCACAGACAATTTTGCACTCTCTGCTTTCCTGCGGACTCCATCCTCAAAAGCACCTGTTTTTGCTTTCGGCAGCCTCCGGAGCAAAAAAGACAAACGTCCAGCTTTTGCTGCCACAGCAAAGGTGCCAGCGGGGAAAAGTAATGCTGGTTCTCACTGCCTCCTGGAACCCTTTCAAATGCCACAGACAATTTGGCCCTCTCTGCTTTCCTGCGGACTCCATCCTCAAAAGCACCTGTTTTCGCTTTCAGCATCCTCAGGAGCAAAAAAGACAAACGTCCAGCTTTTGCTGCCACAGCAAAGGTGCCAGCGGGGAAAAGTGATGCTGGTCCTCATTGCCTCCTGGAACCTCTTCAAATGCCACAGACAATTTGGCCCTCTCTGCTTTCCTGCGGACTCCATCCTCCAAAGCACGTGTTTTCGCTATCGGCATCCTCAGGATCAAAAAAGACAAACGTCCAGCTTTTGCTGCCACAGCAAAGGTGCCAGCGGGGAAAAGTAATGCTGGTTCTCACTGCCTCCTGGAACCCCTTTAAATGCCCCAGACAATTTGGCTCTCTCTGCTTTCCTGCGGACTCCATCCTCAAAAGCGCCTTTTTTCACTTTCGGCGCCCTCCGGTGGTTAAATACAAACGTCCAGATTTTGCTGCCGCAGCAAAGGTGCCAGCGGGGAAAAGTAATGCTGGTTCTCACTGCCTCCTGGAACCCTTTCAAATGCACCACACAATTTGGCCCTCTCTGCTTTCCTGCGGACTCCATCCTCAAAAGCACCTGTTTTCGCTTTCGGCAGCCTCCGGAGCAAAAAAGACAAACGTCCAGCTTTTGCTGCCACAGCAAAGATGGCAGCGGGGAAAAGTGATGCTGGTTCTCACTGCCTCCTGGAACTCTTTCAAATGCCCAAGACAATTTGGCCCTCTCTGCTTTCCTGCGGACTCCATCCTCAAAAGCACCTGTTTTCGCTTTCGGCAGCCTCCGGAGCAAAAAAGACAAACGTCCAGCTTTTGCTGCCACAGCAAAGGTGCCAGCGGGGAAAAGTAATGCTGGTTCTCACTTCCTCCTGGAACCCTTTCAAATGCCACAGTCAATTTGGCTCTCTCTGCTTTCCTGCGGACTCCATCCTCAAAAGCACCTTTTTTCGCTTTCGGCAGCCTCCGGAGCAAAAAAGACAAACGTCCAGCTTTTGCTGCCACAGCAAAGGTGCCAGCGGGGAAAAGTAATGCTGGTTCTCACTGCCTCCTGGAACTCTTTCAAATGCCACAGACAATTTTGCACTCTCTGCTTTCCTGCGGACTCCATCCACAAAAGCACCTGTTTTTGCTTTCGGCAGCCTCCGGAGCAAAAAAGACAAACGTCCAGCTTTTGCTGCCACAGCAAAGGTGCCAGCGGGGAAAAGTAATGCTGGTTCTCACTTCCTCCTGGAACCCTTTCAAATGCCACAGACAATTTGGCCCTCTCTGCTTTCCTGCGGACTCCATCCTCAAAAGCATCTGTTTTCGCTTTCGGCAACCTCCGGAGCAAAAAAGACAAACGTCCAGCTTTTGCTGCCACAGCAAAGGTGCCAGCGGGGAAAAGTGATGCTGGTTCTCACTGCCTCCTGGAACCCTTTCAAATGCCACAGACAATTTGGCCCTCTCTGCTTTCCTGCGGACTCCATCCTCCAAAGCACGTGTTTTCGCTTTCGTCATCCTCAGGATCAAAAAAGACAAACGTCCAGCTTTTGCTGCCACAGCAAAGGTGCCAGCGGGGAAAAGTGATGGTGGTCCTCATTGCCTCCTGGAACCTCTTCAAATGCCACAGACAATTTGGCCCTCTCTGCTTTCCTGCGGACTCCATCCTCCAAAGCACGTGTTTTCGCTTTCGGCATCCTCAGGATCAAAAAAGAAAAACGTCCAGCTTTTGCTGCCACAGCAAAGGTGCCAGCGGGGAAAAGTAATGCTGGTTCTCACTGCCTCCTGGAACCCCTTCAAATGCCACAGACAATTTGGCTCTCTCTGCTTTCCTGCGGACTCTATCCTCAAAAGCGCCTTTTTTCACTTTCGGCGCCCTCCGGTGGTTAAAAGACAAACGTCCAGCTTTTGCTGCCACAGCAAAGGTGCCAGCGGGGAAAAGTAATGCTGGTTCTCACTGCCTCCTGGAACCCTTTCAAATGCACCACACAATTTGGCCCTCTCTGCTTTCCTGCGGACTCCATCCTCAAAAGCACCTGTTTTCGCTTTCGGCAGCCTCAGGAGCAAAAAAGACAATCGTCCAGCTTTTGCTGCCACAGCAAAGATGGCAGCTAGGAAAAGTGATGCTGGTTCTCACTGCCTCCTGGAACTCTTTCAAATGCCCCAGACAATTTGGCCCTCTCTGCTTTCCTGCGGACTCCATCCTCAAAAGCACCTGTTTTCGCTTTCGGCAGCCTCCGGAGCAAAAAAGACAAACGTCCAGCTTTTGCTGCCACAGCAAAGGTGCCAGCGGGGAAAAGTAATGCTGGTTCTCACTGCCTCCTGGAACTCTGTCAAATGCCACAGACAATTTTGCACTCTCTGCTTTCCTGCGGACTCCATCCTCAAAAGCACCTGTTTTTGCTTTCGGCAGCCTCCGGAGCAAAAAAGACAAACGTCCAGCTTTTGCTGCCACAGCAAAGGCGCCAGCGGGGAAAAGTAATGCTGGTTCTCACTGCCTCCTGGAACCCTTTCAAATGCCACAGTCAATTTGGCCCTCTCTGCTTTCCTGCGGACTCCATCCTCAGAAGCACCTGTTTTCGCTTTCGGCATCCTCAGGAGCAAAAAAGACAAACGTCCAGCTTTTGCTGCCACAGCAAAGGTGCCAGCGGGGAAAAGTAATGCTGGTTCTCACTGCCTCCTGGAACTCTTTCAAATGCCACAGACAATTTTGCACTCTCTGCTTTCCTGCGGACTCCATCCTCAAAAGCACCTGTTTTTGCTTTCGGCAGCCTCCGGAGCAAAAAAGACAAACGTCCAGCTTTTGCTGCCACAGCAAAGGTGCCAGCGGGGAAAAGTGATGGTGGTCCTCATTGCCTCCTGGAACCTCTTCAAATGCCACAGACAATTTGGCCCTCTCTGCTTTCCTGCGGACTCCATCCTCCAAAGCACGTGTTTTCGCTTTCGTCATCCTCAGGATCAAAAAAGACAAACGTCCAGCTTTTGCTGCCACAGCAAAGGTGCCAGCGGGGAAAAGTAATGCTGGTTCTCACTGCCTCCTGGAACCCCTTCAAATGCCACAGACAATTTGGCTCTCTCTGCTTTCCTGCGGACTCTATCCTCAAAAGCGCCTTTTTTCACTTTCGGCGCCCTCGGGTGGTTAAAAGACAAACGTCCAGCTTTTGCTGCCGCAGCAAAGGTGCCAGCGGGGAAAAGTAATGCTGGTTCTCACTGCCTCCTGGAACCCTTTCAAATGCACCACACAATTTGGCCCTCTCTGCTTTCCTGCGGACTCCATCCTCAAAAGCATCTGTTTTCGCTTTCGGCAACCTCCGGAGCAAAAAAGACAAACGTCCAGCTTTTGCTGCCACAGCAAAGGTGCCAGCGGGGAAAAGTAATGCTGGTTCTCACTGCCTCCTGGAACTCTTTCAAATGCCACAGACAATTTTGCACTCTCTGCTTTCCTGCGGACTCCATCCTCAAAAGCACCTGTTTTTGCTTTCGGCAGCCTCCGGAGCAAAAAAGACAAACGTCCAGCTTTTGCTGCCACAGCAAAGGTGCCAGCGGGGAAAAGTAATGCTGGTTCTCACTGCCTCCTGGAACCCTTTCAAATGCCACAGACAATTTGGCCCTCTCTGCTTTCCTGCGGACTCCATCCTCAAAAGCACCTGTTTTCGCTTTCAGCATCCTCAGGAGCAAAAAAGACAAACGTCCAGCTTTTGCTGCCACAGCAAAGGTGCCAGCGGGGAAAAGTGATGCTGGTCCTCATTGCCTCCTGGAACCTCTTCAAATGCCACAGACAATTTGGCCCTCTCTGCTTTCCTGCGGACTCCATCCTCCAAAGCACGTGTTTTCGCTTTCGGCATCCTCAGGATCAAAAAAGACAAACGTCCAGCTTTTGCTGCCACAGCAAAGGTGCCAGCGGGGAAAAGTAATGCTGGTTCTCACTGCCTCCTGGAACCCCTTTAAATGCCCCAGACAATTTGGCTCTCTCTGCTTTCCTGCGGACTCTATCCTCAAAAGCGCCTTTTTTCACTTTCGGCGCCCTCCGGTGGTTAAATACAAACGTCCAGATTTTGCTGCCGCAGCAAAGGTGCCAGCGGGGAAAAGTAATGCTGGTTCTCACTGCCTCCTGGAACCCTTTCAAATGCACCACACAATTTGGCCCTCTCTGCTTTCCTGCGGACTCCATCCTCAAAAGCACCTGTTTTCGCTTTCGGCAGCCTCCGGAGCAAAAAAGACAAACGTCCAGCTTTTGCTGCCACAGCAAAGATGGCAGCGGGGAAAAGTGATGCTGGTTCTCACTGCCTCCTGGAACTCTTTCAAATGCCCCAGACAATTTGGCCCTCTCTGCTTTCCTGCGGACTCCATCCTCAAAAGCACCTGTTTTCGCTTTCGGCAGCCTCCGGAGCAAAAAAGACAAACGTCCAGCTTTTGCTGCCACAGCAAAGGTGCCAGCGGGGAAAAGTAATGCTGGTTCTCACTGCCTCCTGGAACCCTTTCAAATGCCACAGTCAATTTGGCTCTCTCTGCTTTCCTGCGGACTCCATCCTCAAAAGCACCTTTTTTCGCTTTCGGCAGCCTCCGGAGCAAAAAAGACAAACGTCCAGCTTTTGCTGCCACAGCAAAGGTGCCAGCGGGGAAAAGTAATGCTGGTTCTCACTGCCTCCTGGAACTCTTTCAAATGCCACAGACAATTTTGCACTCTCTGCTTTCCTGCGGACTCCATCCTCAAAAGCACCTGTTTTTGCTTTCGGCAGCCTCCGGAGCAAAAAAGACAAACGTCCAGCTTTTGCTGCCACAGCAAAGGTGCCAGCGGGGAAAAGTAATGCTGGTTCTCACTTCCTCCTGGAACTCTTTCAAATGCCCAAGACAATTTGGCCCTCTCTGCTTTCCTGCGGACTCCATCCTCAAAAGCACCTGTTTTCGCTTTCGGCAGCCTCCGGAGCAAAAAAGACAAACGTCCAGCTTTTGCTGCCACAGCAAAGGTGCCAGCGGGGAAAAGTGATGCTGGTTCTCACTGCCTCCTGGAACCCTTTCAAATGCCACAGACAATTTGGCCCTCTCTGCTTTCCTGCGGACTCCATCCTCCAAAGCACGTGTTTTCGATTTCGGCATCCTCAGGATCAAAAAATACAAACGTCCAGCTTTTGCTGCCACAGCAAAGGTGCCAGCGGGGAAAAGTGATGGTGGTCCTCATTGCCTCCTGGAACCTCTTCAAATGCCACAGACAATTTGGCCCTCTCTGCTTTCCTGCGGACTCCATCCTCCAAAGCACGTGTTTTCGCTTTCGGCATCCTCAGGATCAAAAAAGACAAACGTCCAGCTTTTGCTGCCACAGCAAAGGTGCCAGCGGGGAAAAGTAATGCTGGTTCTCACTGCCTCCTGGAACCCTTTCAAATGCCACAGTCAATTTGGCTCTCTCTGCTTTCCTGCGGACTCCATCCTCAAAAGCACCTGTTTTCGCTTTCGGCAGCCTCCGGAGCAAAAAAGACAAACGTCCAGCTTTTGCTGCCACAGCAAAGATGGCAGCGGGGAAAAGTGATGCTGGTTCTCACTGCCTCCTGGAACTCTTTCAAATGCCCCAGACAATTTGGCCCTCTCTGCTTTCCTGCGGACTCCATCCTCAAAAGCACCTGTTTTCGCTTTCGGCAGCCTCCGGAGCAAAAAAGACAAACGTCCAGCTTTTGCTGCCACAGCAAAGGTGCCAGCGGGGAAAAGTAATGCTGGTTCTCACTGCCTCCTGGAACCCTTTCAAATGCCACAGTCAATTTGGCTCTCTCTGCTTTCCTGCGGACTCCATCCTCAAAAGCACCTTTTTTCGCTTTCGGCAGCCTCCGGAGCAAAAAAGACAAACGTCCAGCTTTTGCTGCCACAGCAAAGGTGCCAGCGGGGAAAAGTAATGCTGGTTCTCACTGCCTCCTGGAACTCTTTCAAATGCCACAGACAATTTTGCACTCTCTGCTTTCCTGCGGACTCCATCCTCAAAAGCACCTGTTTTTGCTTTCGGCAGCCTCCGGAGCAAAAAAGACAAACGTCCAGCTTTTGCTGCCACAGCAAAGGTGCCAGCGGGGAAAAGTAATGCTGGTTCTCACTTCCTCCTGGAACTCTTTCAAATGCCCAAGACAATTTGGCCCTCTCTGCTTTCCTGCGGACTCCATCCTCAAAAGCACCTGTTTTCGCTTTCGGCAGCCTCCGGAGCAAAAAAGACAAACGTCCAGCTTTTGCTGCCACAGCAAAGGTGCCAGCGGGGAAAAGTGATGCTGGTTCTCACTGCCTCCTGGAACCCTTTCAAATGCCACAGACAATTTGGCCCTCTCTGCTTTCCTGCGGACTCCATCCTCCAAAGCACGTGTTTTCGATTTCGGCATCCTCAGGATCAAAAAATACAAACGTCCAGCTTTTGCTGCCACAGCAAAGGTGCCAGCGGGGAAAAGTGATGGTGGTCCTCATTGCCTCCTGGAACCTCTTCAAATGCCACAGACAATTTGGCCCTCTCTGCTTTCCTGCGGACTCCATCCTCCAAAGCACGTGTTTTCGCTTTCGGCATCCTCAGGATCAAAAAAGACAAACGTCCAGCTTTTGCTGCCACAGCAAAGGTGCCAGCGGGGAAAAGTAATGCTGGTTCTCACTGCCTCCTGGAACCCCTTCAAATGCCACAGACAATTTGGCTCTCTCTGCTTTCCTGCGGACTCTATCCTCAAAAGCGCCTTTTTTCACTTTCGGCGCCCTCCGGTGGTTAAAAGACAAACGTCCAGCTTTTGCTGCCACAGCAAAGGTGCCAGCGGGGAAAAGTAATGCTGGTTCTCACTGCCTCCTGGAACCCTTTCAAATGCACCACACAATTTGGCCCTCTCTGCTTTCCTGCGGACTCCATCCTCAAAAGCACCTGTTTTCGCTTTCGGCAGCCTCAGGAGCAAAAAAGACAATCGTCCAGCTTTTGCTGCCACAGCAAAGATGGCAGCTAGGAAAAGTGATGCTGGTTCTCACTGCCTCCTGGAACTCTTTCAAATGCCCCAGACAATTTGGCCCTCTCTGCTTTCCTGCGGACTCCATCCTCAAAAGCACCTGTTTTCGCTTTCGGCAGCCTCCGGAGCAAAAAAGACAAACGTCCAGCTTTTGCTGCCACAGCAAAGGTGCCAGCGGGGAAAAGTAATGCTGGTTCTCACTGCCTCCTGGAACTCTGTCAAATGCCACAGACAATTTTGCACTCTCTGCTTTCCTGCGGACTCCATCCTCAAAAGCACCTGTTTTTGCTTTCGGCAGCCTCCGGAGCAAAAAAGACAAACGTCCAGCTTTTGCTGCCACAGCAAAGGCGCCAGCGGGGAAAAGTAATGCTGGTTCTCACTGCCTCCTGGAACCCTTTCAAATGCCACAGTCAATTTGGCCCTCTCTGCTTTCCTGCGGACTCCATCCTCAGAAGCACCTGTTTTCGCTTTCGGCATCCTCAGGAGCAAAAAAGACAAACGTCCAGCTTTTGCTGCCACAGCAAAGGTGCCAGCGGGGAAAAGTAATGCTGGTTCTCACTGCCTCCTGGAACCCTTTCAAATGCCACAGACAATTTGGCCCTCTCTGCTTTCCTGCGGACTCCATCCTCCAAAGCACGTGTTTTCGCTTTCGGCATCCTCAGGAGCAAAAAAGACAAACGTCCAGCTTTTTGCTGCCACAGCAAAGGTGCCAGCGGGGAAAAGTGATGCTGGTCCTCATTGCCTCCTGGAACCTCTTCAAATGCCACAGACAATTTGGCCCTCTCTGCTTTCCTGCGGACTCCATCCTCCAAAGCACGTGTTTTCGCTTTCGGCAGCCTCCGGAGCAAAAAAGACAAACGTCCAGCTTTTGCTGCCACAGCAAAGGTGCCAGCGGGGAAAAGTAATGCTGGTTCTCACTGCCTCCTGGAACCCTTTCAAATGCCACAGACAATTTGGCCCTCTCTGCTTTCCTGCGGACTCCATCCTCCAAAGCACGTGTTTTCGCTTTCGGCATCCTCAGGAGCAAAAAAGACAAACGTCCAGCTTTTTGCTGCCACAGCAAAGGTGCCAGCGGGGAAAAGTGATGCTGGTCCTCATTGCCTCCTGGAACCTCTTCAAATGCCACAGACAATTTGGCCCTCTCTGCTTTCCTGCGGACTCCATCCTCCAAAGCACGTGTTTTCGCTTTCGGCAGCCTCCGGAGCAAAAAAGACAAACGTCCAGCTTTTGCTGCCACAGCAAAGGTGCCAGCGGGGAAAAGTAATGCTGGTTCTCACTGCCTCCTGGAACCCCTTCAAATGCCACAGACAATTTGGCTCTCTCTGCTTTCCTGCGGACTCTATCCTCAAAAGCGCCTTTTTTCACTTTCGGCGCCCTCCGGTGGTTAAAAGACAAACGTCCAGCTTTTGCTGCCACAGCAAAGGTGCCAGCGGGGAAAAGTAATGCTGGTTCTCACTGCCTCCTGGAACCCTTTCAAATGCACCACACAATTTGGCCCTCTCTGCTTTCCTGCGGACTCCATCCTCAAAAGCACCTGTTTTCGCTTTCGGCAGCCTCAGGAGCAAAAAAGACAAACGTCCAGCTTTTGCTGCCACAGCAAAGATGGCAGCTAGGAAAAGTGATGCTGGTTCTCACTGCCTCCTGGAACCCTTTCAAATGCCACAGTCAATTTGGCTCTCTCTGCTTTCCTGCGGACTCCATCCTCAAAAGCACCTTTTTTCGCTTTCGGCAGCCTCCGGAGCAAAAAAGACAAACGTCCAGCTTTTGCTGTCACAGCAAAGGTGCCAGCGGGGAAAAGTAATGCTGGTTCTCACTGCCTCCTGGAACTCTGTCAAATGCCACAGACAATTTTGCACTCTCTGCTTTCCTGCGGACTCCATCCTCAAAAGCACCTGGTTTTGCTTTCGGCAGCCTCCGGAGCAAAAAAGACAAACGTCCAGCTTTTGCTGCCACAGCAAAGGTGCCAGCGGGGAAAAGTAATGCTGGTTCTCACTGCCTCCTGGAACCCTTTCAAATGCCACAGACAATTTGGCCCTCTCTGCTTTCCTGCGGACTCCATCCTCAAAAGCATCTGTTTTCGCTTTCGGCAACCTCCGGAGCAAAAAAGACAAACGTCCAGCTTTTGCTGCCACAGCAAAGGTGCCAGCGGGGAAAAGTAATGCTGGTTCTCACTGCCTCCTGGAACTCTTTCAAATGCCACAGACAATTTTGCACTCTCTGCTTTCCTGCGGACTCCATCCTCAAAAGCACCTGTATTTGCTTTCGGCATCCTCAGGAGCAAAAAAGACAAACGTCCAGCTTTTGCTGCCACAGCAAAGGTGCCAGCGGGGAAAAGTGATGCTGGTTCTCACTGCCTCCTGGAACCCTTTCAAATGCCACAGACAATTTGGCCCTCTCTGCTTTCCTGCGGACTCCATCCTCAGAAGCACCTTTTTTCGCTTTCGGCATCCTCAGGAGCAAAAAAGACAAACGTCCAGCTTTTGCTGCCACAGCAAAGGTGCCAGCGGGGAAAAGTAATGCTGGTTCTCACTGCCTCCTGGAACTCTTTCAAATGCCACAGACAATTTTGCACTCTCTGCTTTCCTGCGGACTCCATCCTCAAAAGCATCTTTTTTCGCTTTCGGCAGCCTCCGGAGCAAAAAAGACAAACGTCCAGCTTTTGCTGCCACAGCAAAGGTGCCAGCAGGGAAAAGTAATGCTGGTTCTCACTGCCTCCTGGAACTCTGTCAAATGCCACAGACAATTTTGCACTCTCTGCTTTCCTGCGGACTCCATCCTCAAAAGCACCTGTTTTTGCTTTCGGCAGCCTCCGGAGCAAAAAAGACAAACGTCCAGCTTTTGCTGCCACAGCAAAGGTGCCAGCGGGGAAAAGTAATTCTGGTTCTCACTGCCTCCTGGAACCCTTTCAAATGCCACAGTCAATTTGGCTCTCTCTGCTTTCCTGCGGACTCCATCCTCAAAAGCACCTTTTTTCGCTTTCGGCAGCCTCCGGAGCAAAAAAGACAAACGTCCAGCTTTTGCTGCCACAGCAAAGGTGCCAGCGGGGAAAAGTAATGCTGGTTCTCACTGCCTCCTGGAACTCTGTCAAATGCCACAGACAATTTTGCACTCTCTGCTTTCCTGCGGACTCCATCCTCAAAAGCACCTGTTTTTGCTTTCGGCAGCCTCCGGAGCAAAAAAGACAAACGTCCAGCTTTTGCTGCCACAGCAAAGGTGCCAGCGGGGAAAAGTAATGCTGGTTCTCACTGCCTCCTGGAACCCTTTCAAATGCCACAGTCAATTTGGCCCTCTCTGCTTTCCTGCGGACTCCATCCTCAAAAGCATCTGTTTTCGCTTTCGGCATCCTCAGGAGCAAAAAAGACAAACGTCCAGCTTTTGCTGCCACAGCAAAGGTGCCAGCGGGGAAAAGTGATGCTGGTCCTCATTGCCTCCTGGAACCTCTTCAAATGCCACAGACAATTTGGCCCTCTCTGCTTTCCTGCGGACTCCATCCTCCAAAGCACGTGTTTTCGCTTTCGGCATCCTCAAGAGCAAAAAAGACAAACGTCCAGCTTTTGCTGCCACAGCAAAGGTGCCAGCGGGGAAAAGTAATGCTGGTTCTCACTGCCTCCTGGAACCCCTTCAAATGCCCCAGACAATTTGGCTCTCTCTGCTTTCCTGCGGACTCTATCCTCAAAAGCACCTTTTTTCGCTTTCGGCGCCCTCCGGTGGTTTAAAGACTAACGTCCAGATTTTGCTGCCGCAGCAAAGGTGCCAGCGGGGAAAAGTAATGCTGGTTCTCACTGCCTCCTGGAACCCTTTCAAATGCACCACACAATTTGGCCCTCTCTGCTTTCCTGCGGACTCCATCCTCAAAAGCACCTGTTTTCGCTTTCGGCAGCCTCAGGAGCAAAAAAGACAAACGTCCAGCTTTTGCTGCCACAGCAAAGATGGCAGCTAGGAAAAGTGATGCTGGTTCTCACTGCCTCCTGGAACCCTTTCAAATGCCACAGTCAATTTGGCTCTCTCTGCTTTCCTGCGGACTCCATCCTCAAAAGCACCTTTTTTCGCTTTCGGCAGCCTCCGGAGCAAAAAAGACAAACGTCCAGCTTTTGCTGTCACAGCAAAGGTGCCAGCGGGGAAAAGTAATGCTGGTTCTCACTGCCTCCTGGAACTCTGTCAAATGCCACAGACAATTTTGCACTCTCTGCTTTCCTGCGGACTCCATCCTCAAAAGCACCTGGTTTTGCTTTCGGCAGCCTCCGGAGCAAAAAAGACAAACGTCCAGCTTTTGCTGCCACAGCAAAGGTGCCAGCGGGGAAAAGTAATGCTGGTTCTCACTGCCTCCTGGAACCCTTTCAAATGCCACAGACAATTTGGCCCTCTCTGCTTTCCTGCGGACTCCATCCTCAAAAGCATCTGTTTTCGCTTTCGGCAACCTCCGGAGCAAAAAAGACAAACGTCCAGCTTTTGCTGCCACAGCAAAGGTGCCAGCGGGGAAAAGTAATGCTGGTTCTCACTGCCTCCTGGAACTCTTTCAAATGCCACAGACAATTTTGCACTCTCTGCTTTCCTGCGGACTCCATCCTCAAAAGCACCTGTTTTTGCTTTCGGCATCCTCAGGAGCAAAAAAGACAAACGTCCAGCTTTTGCTGCCACAGCAAAGGTGCCAGCGGGGAAAAGTGATGCTGGTTCTCACTGCCTCCTGGAACCCTTTCAAATGCCACAGACAATTTGGCCCTCTCTGCTTTCCTGCGGACTCCATCCTCAGAAGCATCTGTTTTCGCTTTCGGCATCCTCAGGAGCAAAAAAGACAAACGTCCAGCTTTTGCTGCCACAGCAAAGGTGCCAGCGGGGAAAAGTAATGCTGGTTCTCACTGCCTCCTGGAACTCTTTCAAATGCCACAGACAATTTTGCACTCTCTGCTTTCCTGCGGACTCCATCCTCAAAAGCATCTTTTTTCGCTTTCGGCAGCCTCCGGAGCAAAAAAGACAAACGTCCAGCTTTTGCTGCCACAGCAAAGGTGCCAGCAGGGAAAAGTAATGCTGGTTCTCACTGCCTCCTGGAACTCTGTCAAATGCCACAGACAATTTTGCACTCTCTGCTTTCCTGCGGACTCCATCCTCAAAAGCACCTGTTTTTGCTTTCGGCAGCCTCCGGAGCAAAAAAGACAAACGTCCAGCTTTTGCTGCCACAGCAAAGGTGCCAGCGGGGAAAAGTAATTCTGGTTCTCACTGCCTCCTGGAACCCTTTCAAATGCCACAGTCAATTTGGCTCTCTCTGCTTTCCTGCGGACTCCATCCTCAAAAGCACCTTTTTTCGCTTTCGGCAGCCTCCGGAGCAAAAAAGACAAACGTCCAGCTTTTGCTGCCACAGCAAAGGTGCCAGCGGGGAAAAGTAATGCTGGTTCTCACTGCCTCCTGGAACTCTGTCAAATGCCACAGACAATTTTGCACTCTCTGCTTTCCTGCGGACTCCATCCTCAAAAGCACCTGTTTTTGCTTTCGGCAGCCTCCGGAGCAAAAAAGACAAACGTCCAGCTTTTGCTGCCACAGCAAAGGTGCCAGCGGGGAAAAGTAATGCTGGTTCTCACTGCCTCCTGGAACTCTTTCAAATGCCACAGACAATTTTGCACTCTCTGCTTTCCTGCGGACTCCATCCTCAAAAGCATCTGTTTTCGCTTTCGGCAACCTCCGGAGCAAAAAAGACAAACGTCCAGCTTTTGCTGCCACAGCAAAGGTGCCAGCGGGGAAAAGTAATGCTGGTTCTCACTGCCTCCTGGAACTCTTTCAAATGCCACAGACAATTTTGCACTCTCTGCTTTCCTGCAGACTTTATCCTCAAAAGCACCTGTTTTTGCTTTCGGCAACCTCCGGAGCAAAAAAGACAAACGTCCAGCTTTTGCTGCCACAGCAAAGGTGCCAGCGGGGAAAAGTAATGCTGGTTCTCACTGCCTCCTGGAACCCTTTCAAATGCCACAGTCAATTTGGCCCTCTCTGCTTTCCTGCGGACTCCATCCTCAAAAGCACCTGTTTTCGCTTTCGGCATCCTCAGGAGCAAAAAAGACAAACGTCCAGCTTTTGCTGCCACAGCAAAGGTGCCAGCGGGGAAAAGTGATGCTGGTCCTCATTGCCTCCTGGAACCTCTTCAAATGCCACAGACAATTTGGCCCTCTCTGCTTTCCTGCGGACTCCATCCTCCAAAGCACGTGTTTTCGCTTTCGGCATCCTCAAGAGCAAAAAAGACAAACGTCCAGCTTTTGCTGCCACAGCAAAGGTGCCAGCGGGGAAAAGTAATGCTGGTTCTCACTGCCTCCTGGAACCCCTTCAAATGCCCCAGACAATTTGGCTCTCTCTGCTTTCCTGCGGACTCTATCCTCAAAAGCACCTTTTTTCGCTTTCGGCGCCCTCCGGTGGTTAAAAGACTAACGTCCAGATTTTGCTGCCGCAGCAAAGGTGCCAGCGGGGAAAAGTAATGCTGGTTCTCACTGCCTCCTGGAACCCTTTCAAATGCACCACACAATTTGGCCCTCTCTGCTTTCCTGCGGACTCCATCCTCAAAAGCACGTGTTTTCGCTTTCGGCAGCCTCAGGAGCAACAAAGACAAACGTCCAGCTTTTGCTGCCACAGCAAAGGTGCCAGCGGGGAAAAGTAATGCTGGTTCTCACTGCCTCCTGGAACTCTTTCAAATGCCCCAGACAATTTTGCACTCTCTGCTTTCCTGCGGACTCCATCCTCAAAAGCACCTGTTTTTGCTTTCGGCAGCCTCCGGAGCAAAAAAGACAAACGTCCAGCTTTTGCTGCCACAGCAAAGGTGCCAGCGGGGAAAAGTAATGCTGGTTCTCACTGCCTCCTGGAACCCTTTCAAATGCCACAGACAATTTGGCCCTCTCTGCTTTCCTGCGGACTCCATCCTCAAAAGCATCTGTTTTCGCTTTCGCTAACCTCCGGAGCAAAAAAGACAAACGTCCAGCTTTTGCTGCCACAGCAAAGGTGCCAGCGGGGAAAAGTAATGCTGGTTCTCACTGCCTCCTGGAACTCTTTCAAATGCCACAGACAATTTTGCACTCTCTGCTTTCCTGCGGACTCCATCCTCAAAAGCACCTGTTTTTGCTTTCGGCAGCCTCAGGAGCAAAAAAGACAAACGTCCAGCTTTTGCTGCCACAGCAAAGGTGCCAGCGGGGAAAAGTAATGCTGGTTCTCACTTCCTCCTGGAACCCTTTCAAATGCCACAGACAATTTGGCCCTCTCTGCTTTCCTGCGGACTCCATCTTCAAAAGCACCTGTTTTCGCTTTCAGCATCCTCAGGAGCAAAAAAGACAAACGTCCAGCTTTTGCTGCCACAGCAAAGGTGCCAGCGGGGAAAAGTGATGCTGGTCCTCACTGCCTCCTGGAACCTCTTCAAATGCCACAGACAATTTGGCCCTCTCTGCTTTCCTGCGGACTCCATCCTCCAAAGCACGTGTTTTCGCTTTCGGCATCCTCAGGAGCAAAAAAGACAAACGTCCAGCTTTTGCTGCCACAGCAAAGGTGCCAGCGGGGAAAAGTAATGCTGGTTCTCACTGCCTCCTGGAACCCCTTCAAATGCCCCAGACAATTTGGCGCTCTCTGCTTTCCTGCGGACTCTATCCTCAAAAGCGCCTTTTTTCGCTTTCGGCGCCCTCCGGTGGTTAAAAGACAAACGTCCAGATTTTGCTGCCGCAGCAAAGGTGCCAGCTAGGAAAAGTGATGCTGGTTCTCACTGCCTCCTGGAACTCTTTCAAATGCCCCAGACAATTTGGCCCTCTCTGCTTTCCTGCGGACTCCATCCTCAAAAGCACCTGTTTTCGCTTTCGGCAGCCTGCGGAGCAAAAAAGACAAACGTCCAGCTTTTGCTGCCACAGCAAAGGTGCCAGCGGGGAAAAGTAATGCTGGTTCTCACTGCCTCCTGGAACTCTGTCAAATGCCACAGACAATTTTGCACTCTCTGCTTTCCTGCGGACTCCATCCTCAAAAGCACCTGTTTTTGCTTTCGGCAGCCTCCGGAGCAAAAAAGACAAACGTCCAGCTTTTGCTGCCACAGCAAAGGCGCCAGCGGGGAAAAGTAATGCTGGTTCTCACTGCCTCCTGGAACCCTTTCAAATGCCACAGACAATTTGGCCCTCTCTGCTTTCCTGCGGACTCCATCCTCAAAAGCATCTGTTTTCGCTTTCGCTAACCTCCGGAGCAAAAAAGACAAACGTCCAGCTTTTGCTGCCACAGCAAAGGTGCCAGCGGGGAAAAGTAATGCTGGTTCTCACTGCCTCCTGGAACTCTGTCAAATGCCACAGACAATTTTGTACTCTCTGCTTTCCTGCGGACTCCATCCTCAAAAGCACCTGTTTTCGCTTTCGGCAGCCTCCGGAGCAAAAAAGACAAACGTCCAGCTTTTGCTGCCACAGCAAAGGTGCCAGCGGGGAAAAGTAATGCTGGTTCTCACTTCCTCCTGGAACCCTTTCAAATGCCCCAGACAATTTGGCCCTCTCTGCTTTCCTGCGGACTCCATCCTCAAAAGCACCTGTTTTCGCTTTCAGCATCCTCAGGAGCAAAAAAGACAAACGTCCAGCTTTTGCTGCCACAGCAAAGGTGCCAGCGGGGAAAAGTGATGGTGGTCCTCATTGCCTCCTGGAACCTCTTCAAATGCCACAGACAATTTGGCCCTCTCTGCTTTCCTGCGGACTCCATCCTCCAAAGCACGTGTTTTCGCTTTCGGCATCCTCAGGAGCAAAAAAGACAAACGTCCAGCTTTTGCTGCCACAGCAAAGGTGCCAGCGGGGAAAAGTAATGCTGGTTCTCACTGCCTCCTGGAACCCCTTCAAATGCCCCAGACAATTTGGCTCTCTCTGCTTTCCTGCGGACTCTATCCTCAAAAGCGCCTTTTTTCGCTTTCGGCGCCCTCCGGTGGTTAAAAGACAAACGTACAGATTTTGCTGCCGCAGCAAAGGTGCCAGCGGGGAAAAGTAATGCTGGTTCTCACTGCCTCCTGGAACCCTTTCAAATGCACCACACAATTTGGCCCTCTCTGCTTTCCTGCGGACTCCATCCTCAAAAGCACCTGTTTTCGCTTTCGGCAGCCTCCGGAGCAAAAAAGACAAACGTCCAGCTTTTGCTGCCACAGCAAAGATGGCAGCGGGGAAAAGTGATGCTGGTTCTCACTGCCTCCTGGAACTCTTTCAAATGCCCCAGACAATTTGGCCCTCTCTGCTTTCCTGCGGACTCCATCCTCAAAAGCACCTGTTTTCGCTTTCGGCAACCTCCGGAGCAAAAAAGACAAATGTCCAGCTTTTGCTGCCACAGCAAAGGTGCCAGCGGGGAAAAGTGATGGTGGTCCTCATTGCCTCCTGGAACCTCTTCAAATGCCACAGACAATTTGGCCCTCTCTGCTTTCCTGCGGACTCCATCCTCCAAAGCACGTGTTTTCGCTTTCGTCATCCTCAGGATCAAAAAAGACAAACGTCCAGCTTTTGCTGCCACAGCAAAGGTGCCAGCGGGGAAAAGTAATGCTGGTTCTCACTGCCTCCTGGAACCCCTTCAAATGCCCCAGACAATTTGGCTCTCTCTGCTTTCCTGCGGACTCTATCCTCAAAAGCGCCTTTTTTCACTTTCGGCGCCCTCGGGTGGTAAAAAGACAAACGTCCAGCTTTTGCTGCCGCCGCAAAGGTGCCAGCGGGGAAAAGTAATGCTGGTTCTCACTGCCTCCTGGAACTCTTTCAAATGCCACAGACAATTTTGCACTCTCTGCTTTCCTGCGGACTCCATCCTCAAAAGCACCTGTTTTTGCTTTCGGCAGCCTCCGGAGCAAAAAAGACAAACGTCCAGCTTTTGCTGCCACAGCAAAGGTGCCAGCGGGGAAAAGTAATGCTGGTTCTCACTGCCTCCTGGAACCCTTTCAAATGCCACAGACAATTTGGCCCTCTCTGCTTTCCTGCGGACTCCATCCTCAAAAGCACCTGTTTTCGCTTTCAGCATCCTCAGGAGCAAAAAAGACAAACGTCCAGCTTTTGCTGCCACAGCAAAGGTGCCAGCGGGGAAAAGTGATGCTGGTCCTCATTGCCTCCTGGAACCTCTTCAAATGCCACAGACAATTTGGCCCTCTCTGCTTTCCTGCGGACTCCATCCTCCAAAGCACGTGTTTTCGCTTTCGGCATCCTCAGGAGCAAAAAAGACAAACGTCCAGCTTTTGCTGCCACAGCAAAGGTGCCAGCGGGGAAAAGTAATGCTGGTTCTCACTGCCTCCTGGAACCCCTTCAAATGCCCCAGACAATTTGGCTCTCTCTGCTTTCCTGCGGACTCTATCCTCAAAAGCGCCTTTTTTCACTTTCGGCGCCCTCCGGTGGTTAAATACAAACGTCCAGATTTTGCTGCCGCAGCAAAGGTGCCAGCGGGGAAAAGTAATGCTGGTTCTCACTGCCTCCTGGAACCCTTTCAAATGCACCAAACAATTTGGCCCTCTCTGCTTTCCTGCGGACTCCATCCTCAAAAGCACCTGTTTTTGCTTTCGGCATCCTCCGGAGCAAAAAAGACAAACGTCCAGCTTTTGCTGCCACAGCAAAGATGGCAGCGGGGAAAAGTGATGCTGGTTCTCACTGCCTCCTGGAACTCTTTCAAATGCCCCAGACAATTTGGGCCTCTCTGCTTTCCTGCGGACTCCATCCTCAAAAGCACCTGTTTTCGCTTTCGGCAGCCTCCAGAGCAAAAAAGACAAACGTCCAGCTTTTGCTGCCACAGCAAAGGTGCCAGCGGGGAAAAGTAATGCTGGTTCTCACTTCCTCCTGGAACCCTTTCAAATGCCACAGTCAATTTGGCTCTCTCTGCTTTCCTGCGGACTCCATCCTCAAAAGCATCTGTTTTCGCTTTCGCTAACCTCCGGAGCAAAAAAGACAAACGTCCAGCTTTTGCTGCCACAGCAAAGGTGCCAGCGGGGAAAAGTAATGCTGGTTCTCACTGCCTCCTGGAACTCTTTCAAATGCCACAGACAATTTTGCACTCTCTGCTTTCCTGCGGACTCCATCCTCAAAAGCACCTGTTTTTGCTTTCGGCAGCCTCCGGAGCAAAAAAGACAAACGTCCAGCTTTTGCTGCCACAGCAAAGGTGCCAGCGGGGAAAAGTAATGCTGGTTCTCACTTCCTCCTGGAACCCTTTCAAATGCCACAGACAATTTGGCCCTCTCTGCTTTCCTGCGGACTCCATCCTCAAAAGCACCTGTTTTCGCTTTCAGCATCCTCAGGAGCAAAAAAGACAAACGTCCAGCTTTTGCTGCCACAGCAAAGGTGCCAGCGGGGAAAAGTGATGCTGGTCCTCATTGCCTCCTGGAACCTCTTCAAATGCCACAGACAATTTGGCCCTCTCTGCTTTCCTGCGGACTCCATCCTCCAAAGCACGTGTTTTCGCTTTCGGCATCCTCAGGAGCAAAAAAGACAAACGTCCAGCTTTTGCTGCCACAGCAAAGGTGCCAGCGGGGAAAAGTAATGCTGGTTCTCACTGCCTCCTGGAACCCCTTCAAATGCCCCAGACAATTTGGCTCTCTCTGCTTTCCTGCGGACTCTATCCTCAAAAGCGCCTTTTTTCGCTTTCGGCGCCCTCCGGTGGTTAAAAGACAAACGTCCAGATTTTGCTGCCGCAGCAAAGGTGCCAGCGGGGAAAAGTAATGCTGGTTCTCACTGCCTCCTTGAACCCTTTCAAATGCACCACACAATTTGGCCCTCTCTGCTTTCCTGCGGACTCCATCCTCAAAAGCACCTGTTTTCGCTTTTGGCAGCCTCCGGAGCAAAAAAGACAAACGTCCAGCTTTTGCTGCCACAGCAAAGATGGCAGCGGGGAAAAGTGATGCTGGTTCTCACTGCCTCCTGGAACTCTTTCAAATGCACCACACAATTTGGCCCTCTCTGCTTTCCTGCGGACTCCATCCTCAAAAGCACCTGTTTTCGCTTTCGGCAGCCTCAGGAGCAACAAAGACAAACGTCCAGCTTTTGCTGCCACAGCAAAGGTGCCAGCGGGGAAAAGTAATGCTGGTTCTCACTGCCTCCTGGAACTCTTTCAAATGCCCCAGACAATTTTCACTCTCTGCTTTCCTGCGGACTCCATCCTCAAAAGCACCTGTTTTTGCTTTCGGCAGCCTCCGGAGCAAAAAAGACAAACGTCCAGCTTTTGCTGCCACAGCAAAGGTGCCAGCGGGGAAAAGTAATGCTGGTTCTCACTGCCTCCTGGAACCCTTTCAAATGCCACAGACAATTTGGCCCTCTCTGCTTTCCTGCGGACTCCATCCTCAAAAGCATCTGTTTTCGCTTTCGCTAACCTCCGGAGCAAAAAAGACAAACGTCCAGCTTTTGCTGCCACAGCAAAGGTGCCAGCGGGGAAAAGTAATGCTGGTTCTCACTGCCTCCTGGAACTCTTTCAAATGCCACAGACAATTTTGCACTCTCTGCTTTCCTGCGGACTCCATCCTCAAAAGCACCTGTTTTTGCTTTCGGCAGCCTCCGGAGCAAAAAAGACAAACGTCCAGCTTTTGCTGCCACAGCAAAGGTGCCAGCGGGGAAAAGTAATGCTGGTTCTCACTTCCTCCTGGAACCCTTTCAAATGCCACAGACAATTTGGCCCTCTCTGCTTTCCTGCGGACTCCATCCTCAAAAGCACCTGTTTTCGCTTTCAGCATCCTCAGGAGCAAAAAAGACAAACGTCCAGCTTTTGCTGCCACAGCAAAGGTGCCAGCGGGGAAAAGTGATGCTGGTCCTCATTGCCTCCTGGAACCTCTTCAAATGCCACAGACAATTTGGCCCTCTCTGCTTTCCTGCGGACTCCATCCTCCAAAGCACGTGTTTTCGCTTTCGGCATCCTCAGGAGCAAAAAAGACAAACGTCCAGCTTTTGCTGCCACAGCAAAGGTGCCAGCGGGGAAAAGTAATGCTGGTTCTCACTGCCTCCTGGAACCCCTTCAAATGCCCCAGACAATTTGGCTCTCTCTGCTTTCCTGCGGACTCTATCCTCAAAAGCGCCTTTTTTCGCTTTCGGCGCCCTCCGGTGGTTAAAAGACAAACGTCCAGATTTTGCTGCCGCAGCAAAGGTGCCAGCGGGGAAAAGTAATGCTGGTTCTCACTGCCTCCTTGAACCCTTTCAAATGCACCACACAATTTGGCCCTCTCTGCTTTCCTGCGGACTCCATCCTCAAAAGCACCTGTTTTCGCTTTTGGCAGCCTCCGGAGCAAAAAAGACAAACGTCCAGCTTTTGCTGCCACAGCAAAGATGGCAGCGGGGAAAAGTGATGCTGGTTCTCACTGCCTCCTGGAACTCTTTCAAATGCACCACACAATTTGGCCCTCTCTGCTTTCCTGCGGACTCCATCCTCAAAAGCACCTGTTTTCGCTTTCGGCAACCTCCGGAGCAAAAAAGACAAACGTCCAGCTTTTGCTGCCACAGCAAAGGTGCCAGCGGGGAAAAGTAATGCTGGTTCTCACTTCCTCCTGGAACCTCTTCAAATGCCACAGACAATTTGGCCCTCTCTGCTTTCCTGCGGACTCCATCCTCCAAAGCACGTGTTTTCGCTTTCGTCATCCTCAGGATCAAAAAAGACAAACGTCCAGCTTTTGCTGCCACAGCAAATGTGCCAGCGGGGAAAAGTGATGGTGGTCCTCATTGCCTCCTGGAACCTCTTCAAATGCCACAGACAATTTGGCCCTCTCTGCTTTCCTGCGGACTCCATCCTCCAAAGCACGTGTTTTCGCTTTCGTCATCCTCAGGATCAAAAAAGACAAACGTCCAGCTTTTGCTGCCACAGCAAAGGTGCCAGCGGGGAAAAGTAATGCTGGTTCTCACTGCCTCCTGGAACCCCTTCAAATGCCCCAGACAATTTGGCTCTCTCTGCTTTCCTGCGGACTCTATCCTCAAAAGCGCCTTTTTTCACTTTCGGCGCCCTCCGGTGGTTAAAAGACAAACGTCCAGCTTTTGCTGCCGCAGCAAAGGTGCCAGCGGGGAAAAGTAATGCTGGTTCTCACTGCCTCCTGGAACCCTTTCAAATGCACCACACAATTTGGCCCTCTCTGCTTTCCTGCGGACTCCATCCTCAAAAGCATCTGTTTTCGCTTTCGGCAACCTCCGGAGCAAAAAAGACAAACGTCCAGCTTTTGCTGCCACAGCAAAGGTGCCAGCGGGGAAAAGTAATGCTGGTTCTCACTGCCTCCTGGAACTCTGTCAAATGCCACAGACAATTTTGCACTCTCTGCTTTCCTGCGGACTCCATCCTCAAAAGCACCTGTTTTTGCTTTCGGCAGCCTCCGGAGCAAAAAAGACAAACGTCCAGCTTTTGCTGCCACAGCAAAGGTGCCAGCGGGGAAAAGTAATGCTGGTTCTCACTGCCTCCTGGAACCCTTTCAAATGCCACAGACAAATTGGCCCTCTCTGCTTTCCTGCGGACTCCATCCTCAAAAGCACCTGTTTTTGCTTTCGGCAGCCTCCGGAGCAAAAAAGACAAACGTCCAGCTTTTGCTGCCACAGCAAAGATGGCAGCGGGGAAAAGTGATGCTGGTTCTCACTGCCTCCTGGAACTCTTTCAAATGCCCCAGACAATTTGGCCCTCTCTGCTTTCCTGCGGACTCCATCCTCAAAAGCACCTGTTTTCGCTTTCGGCAGCCTCCGGAGCAAAAAAGACAAACGTCCAGCATTTGCTGCAACAGCAAAGGTGCCAGCGGGGAAAAGTAATGCTGGTTCTCACTTCCTCCTGGAACCCTTTCAAATGCCACAGTCAATTTGGCTCTCTCTGCTTTCCTGCGGACTCCATCCTCAAAAGCACCTTTTTTCGCTTTCGGCAGCCTCCGGAGCAAAAAAGACAAACGTCCAGCTTTTGCTGCCACAGCAAAGGTGCCAGCGGGGAAAAGTAATGCTGGTTCTCACTGCCTCCTGGAACTCTTTCAAATGCCACAGACAATTTTGCACTCTCTGCTTTCCTGCGGACTCCATCCTCAAAAGCACCTGTTTTTGCTTTCGGCAGCCTCCGGAGCAAAAAAGACAAACGTCCAGCTTTTGCTGCCACAGCAAAGGTGCCAGCGGGGAAAAGTAATGCTGGTTCTCACTTCCTCCTGGAACCCTTTCAAATGCCACAGACAATTTGGCCCTCTCTGCTTTCCTGCGGACTCCATCCTCAAAAGCACCTGTTTTCGCTTTCAGCATCCTCAGGAGCAAAAAAGACAAACGTCCAGCTTTTGCTGCCACAGCAAAGGTGCCAGCGGGGAAAAGTGATGCTGGTCCTCATTGCCTCCTGGAACCTCTTCAAATGCCACAGACAATTTGGCCCTCTCTGCTTTCCTGCGGACTCCATCCTCCAAAGCACGTGTTTTCGCTTTCGGCATCCTCAGGAGCAAAAAAGACAAACGTCCAGCTTTTGCTGCCACAGCAAAGGTGCCAGCGGGGAAAAGTAATGCTGGTTCTCACTGCCTCCTGGAACCCCTTCAAATGCCCCAGACAATTTGGCTCTCTCTGCTTTCCTGCGGACTCTATCCTCAAAAGCGCCTTTTTTCGCTTTCGGCGCCCTCCGGTGGTTAAAAGACAAACGTCCAGATTTTGCTGCCGCAGCAAAGGTGCCAGCGGGGAAAAGTAATGCTGGTTCTCACTGCCTCCTTGAACCCTTTCAAATGCACCACACAATTTGGCCCTCTCTGCTTTCCTGCGGACTCCATCCTCAAAAGCACCTGTTTTCGCTTTTGGCAGCCTCCGGAGCAAAAAAGACAAACGTCCAGCTTTTGCTGCCACAGCAAAGATGGCAGCGGGGAAAAGTGATGCTGGTTCTCACTGCCTCCTGGAACTCTTTCAAATGCACCACACAATTTGGCCCTCTCTGCTTTCCTGCGGACTCCATCCTCAAAAGCACCTGTTTTCGCTTTCGGCAGCCTCAGGAGCAACAAAGACAAACGTCCAGCTTTTGCTGCCACAGCAAAGGTGCCAGCGGGGAAAAGTAATGCTGGTTCTCACTGCCTCCTGGAACTCTTTCAAATGCCCCAGACAATTTTCACTCTCTGCTTTCCTGCGGACTCCATCCTCAAAAGCACCTGTTTTTGCTTTCGGCAGCCTCCGGAGCAAAAAAGACAAACGTCCAGCTTTTGCTGCCACAGCAAAGGTGCCAGCGGGGAAAAGTAATGCTGGTTCTCACTGCCTCCTGGAACCCTTTCAAATGCCACAGACAATTTGGCCCTCTCTGCTTTCCTGCGGACTCCATCCTCAAAAGCATCTGTTTTCGCTTTCGCTAACCTCCGGAGCAAAAAAGACAAACGTCCAGCTTTTGCTGCCACAGCAAAGGTGCCAGCGGGGAAAAGTAATGCTGGTTCTCACTGCCTCCTGGAACTCTTTCAAATGCCACAGACAATTTTGCACTCTCTGCTTTCCTGCGGACTCCATCCTCAAAAGCACCTGTTTTTGCTTTCGGCAGCCTCCGGAGCAAAAAAGACAAACGTCCAGCTTTTGCTGCCACAGCAAAGGTGCCAGCGGGGAAAAGTAATGCTGGTTCTCACTTCCTCCTGGAACCCTTTCAAATGCCACAGACAATTTGGCCCTCTCTGCTTTCCTGCGGACTCCATCCTCAAAAGCACCTGTTTTCGCTTTCAGCATCCTCAGGAGCAAAAAAGACAAACGTCCAGCTTTTGCTGCCACAGCAAAGGTGCCAGCGGGGAAAAGTGATGCTGGTCCTCATTGCCTCCTGGAACCTCTTCAAATGCCACAGACAATTTGGCCCTCTCTGCTTTCCTGCGGACTCCATCCTCCAAAGCACGTGTTTTCGCTTTCGGCATCCTCAGGAGCAAAAAAGACAAACGTCCAGCTTTTGCTGCCACAGCAAAGGTGCCAGCGGGGAAAAGTAATGCTGGTTCTCACTGCCTCCTGGAACCCCTTCAAATGCCCCAGACAATTTGGCTCTCTCTGCTTTCCTGCGGACTCTATCCTCAAAAGCGCCTTTTTTCGCTTTCGGCGCCCTCCGGTGGTTAAAAGACAAACGTCCAGATTTTGCTGCCGCAGCAAAGGTGCCAGCGGGGAAAAGTAATGCTGGTTCTCACTGCCTCCTTGAACCCTTTCAAATGCACCACACAATTTGGCCCTCTCTGCTTTCCTGCGGACTCCATCCTCAAAAGCACCTGTTTTCGCTTTTGGCAGCCTCCGGAGCAAAAAAGACAAACGTCCAGCTTTTGCTGCCACAGCAAAGATGGCAGCGGGGAAAAGTGATGCTGGTTCTCACTGCCTCCTGGAACTCTTTCAAATGCACCACACAATTTGGCCCTCTCTGCTTTCCTGCGGACTCCATCCTCAAAAGCACCTGTTTTCGCTTTCGGCAACCTCCGGAGCAAAAAAGACAAACGTCCAGCTTTTGCTGCCACAGCAAAGGTGCCAGCGGGGAAAAGTAATGCTGGTTCTCACTTCCTCCTGGAACCTCTTCAAATGCCACAGACAATTTGGCCCTCTCTGCTTTCCTGCGGACTCCATCCTCCAAAGCACGTGTTTTCGCTTTCGTCATCCTCAGGATCAAAAAAGACAAACGTCCAGCTTTTGCTGCCACAGCAAATGTGCCAGCGGGGAAAAGTGATGGTGGTCCTCATTGCCTCCTGGAACCTCTTCAAATGCCACAGACAATTTGGCCCTCTCTGCTTTCCTGCGGACTCCATCCTCCAAAGCACGTGTTTTCGCTTTCGTCATCCTCAGGATCAAAAAAGACAAACGTCCAGCTTTTGCTGCCACAGCAAAGGTGCCAGCGGGGAAAAGTAATGCTGGTTCTCACTGCCTCCTGGAACCCCTTCAAATGCCCCAGACAATTTGGCTCTCTCTGCTTTCCTGCGGACTCTATCCTCAAAAGCGCCTTTTTTCACTTTCGGCGCCCTCCGGTGGTTAAAAGACAAACGTCCAGCTTTTGCTGCCGCAGCAAAGGTGCCAGCGGGGAAAAGTAATGCTGGTTCTCACTGCCTCCTGGAACCCTTTCAAATGCACCACACAATTTGGCCCTCTCTGCTTTCCTGCGGACTCCATCCTCAAAAGCATCTGTTTTCGCTTTCGGCAACCTCCGGAGCAAAAAAGACAAACGTCCAGCTTTTGCTGCCACAGCAAAGGTGCCAGCGGGGAAAAGTAATGCTGGTTCTCACTGCCTCCTGGAACTCTGTCAAATGCCACAGACAATTTTGCACTCTCTGCTTTCCTGCGGACTCCATCCTCAAAAGCACCTGTTTTTGCTTTCGGCAGCCTCCGGAGCAAAAAAGACAAACGTCCAGCTTTTGCTGCCACAGCAAAGGTGCCAGCGGGGAAAAGTAATGCTGGTTCTCACTGCCTCCTGGAACCCTTTCAAATGCCACAGACAAATTGGCCCTCTCTGCTTTCCTGCGGACTCCATCCTCAAAAGCACCTGTTTTTGCTTTCGGCAGCCTCCGGAGCAAAAAAGACAAACGTCCAGCTTTTGCTGCCACAGCAAAGATGGCAGCGGGGAAAAGTGATGCTGGTTCTCACTGCCTCCTGGAACTCTTTCAAATGCCCCAGACAATTTGGCCCTCTCTGCTTTCCTGCGGACTCCATCCTCAAAAGCACCTGTTTTCGCTTTCGGCAGCCTCCGGAGCAAAAAAGACAAACGTCCAGCTTTTGCTGCCACAGCAAAGGTGCCAGCGGGGAAAAGTAATGCTGGTTCTCACTTCCTCCTGGAACCCTTTCAAATGCCACAGTCAATTTGGCTCTCTCTGCTTTCCTGCGGACTCCATCCTCAAAAGCACCTTTTTTCGCTTTCGGCAGCCTCCGGAGCAAAAAAGACAAACGTCCAGCTTTTGCTGCCACAGCAAAGGTGCCAGCGGGGAAAAGTAATGCTGGTTCTCACTGCCTCCTGGAACTCTTTCAAATGCCACAGACAATTTTGCACTCTCTGCTTTCCTGCGGACTCCATCCTCAAAAGCACCTGTTTTTGCTTTCGGCAGCCTCCGGAGCAAAAAAGACAAACGTCCAGCTTTTGCTGCCACAGCAAAGGTGCCAGCGGGGAAAAGTAATGCTGGTTCTCACTTCCTCCTGGAACCCTTTCAAATGCCACAGACAATTTGGCCCTCTCTGCTTTCCTGCGGACTCCATCCTCAAAAGCATCTGTTTTCGCTTTCGGCAACCTCCGGAGCAAAAAAGACAAACGTCCAGCTTTTGCTGCCACAGCAAAGGTGCCAGCGGGGAAAAGTGATGCTGGTTCTCACTGCCTCCTGGAACCCTTTCAAATGCCACAGACAATTTGGCCCTCTCTGCTTTCCTGCGGACTCCATCCTCAAAAGCACCTGTTTTCGCTTTCGGCATCCTCAGGAGCAAAAAAAACAAACGTCCAGCTTTTGCTGCCACAGCAAAGGTGCCAGCGGGGAAAAGTGATGGTGGTCCTCATTGCCTCCTGGAACCTCTTCAAATGCCACAGACAATTTGGCCCTCTCTGCTTTCCTGCGGACTCCATCCTCCAAAGCACGTGTTTTCGCTTTCGGCGTCCTCAGGATCAAAAAAGAAAAACGTCCAGCTTTTGCTGCCACAGCAAAGGTGCCAGCGGGGAAAAGTAATGCTGGTTCTCACTGCCTCCTGGAACCCCTTCAAATGCCACAGACAATTTGGCTCTCTCTGCTTTCCTGCGGACTCTATCCTCAAAAGCGCCTTTTTTCACTTTCGGCGCCCTCCGGTGGTTAAAAGACAAACGTCCAGCTTTTGCTGCCACAGCAAAGGTGCCAGCGGGGAAAAGTAATGCTGGTTCTCACTGCCTCCTGGAACCCTTTCAAATGCACCACACAATTTGGCCCTCTCTGCTTTCCTGCGGACTCCATCCTCAAAAGCACCTGTTTTCGCTTTCGGCAGCCTCAGGAGCAAAAAAGACAATCGTCCAGCTTTTGCTGCCACAGCAAAGATGGCAGCTAGGAAAAGTGATGCTGGTTCTCACTGCCTCCTGGAACTCTTTCAAATGCCCCAGACAATTTGGCCCTCTCTGCTTTCCTGCGGACTCCATCCTCAAAAGCACCTTTTTTCGCTTTCGGCAGCCTCCGGAGCAAAAAAGACAAACGTCCAGCTTTTGCTGCCACAGCAAAGGTGCCAGCGGGGAAAAGTAATGCTGGTTCTCACTGCCTCCTGGAACTCTGTCAAATGCCACAGACAATTTTGCACTCTCTGCTTTCCTGCGGACTCCATCCTCAAAAGCACCTGTTTTTGCTTTCGGCAGCCTCCGGAGCAAAAAAGACAAACGTCCAGCTTTTGCTGCCACAGCAAAGGCGCCAGCGGGGAAAAGTAATGCTGGTTCTCACTGCCTCCTGGAACGCTTTCAAATGCCACAGACAATTTGGCTCTCTCTGCTTTCCTGCGGACTCCATCCTCAAAAGCACCTGTTTTCGCTTTCGGCAGCCTCCGGAGCAAAAAAGACAAACGTCCAGCTTTTGCTGCCACAGCAAAGGTGCCAGCGGGGAAAAGTAATGCTGGTTCTCACTGCCTTCTTGAACTCTGTCAAATGCCACAGACAATTTTGCACTCTCTGCTTTCCTGCGGACTCCATCCTCAAAAGCACCTGTTTTTGCTTTCGGCAGCCTCCGGAGCAAAAAAGACAAACGTCCAGCTTTTGCTGCCACAGCAAAGGTGCCAGCGGGGAAAAGTAATGCTGGTTCTCACTGCCTCCTGGAACCCTTTCAAATGCCACAGACAATTTGGCCCTCTCTGCTTTCCTGCGGACTCCATCCTCCAAAGCACGTGTTTTCGCTTTCGGCATCCTCAGGAGCAAAAAAGACAAACGTCCAGCTTTTGCTGCCACAGCAAAGGTGCCAGCGGGGAAAAGTGATGCTGGTCCTCATTGCCTCCTGGAACCTCTTCAAATGCCACAGACAATTTGGCCCTCTCTGCTTTCCTGCGGACTCCATCCTCCAAAGCACGTGTTTTCGCTTTCGGCATCCTCAGGATCAAAAAAGACAAACGTCCAGCTTTTGCTGCCACAGCAAAGGTGCCAGCGGGGAAAAGTAATGCTGGTTCTCACTGCCTCCTGGAACCCCTTCAAATGCCCCAGACAATTTGGCTCTCTCTGCTTTCCTGCGGACTCTATCCTCAAAAGCGCCTTTTTTCACTTTCGGCGCCCTCCGGTGGTTAAAAGAAAAACGTCCAGCTTTTGCTGCCACAGCAAAGGTGCCAGCGGGGAAAAGTAATGCTGGTTCTCACTGCCTCCTGGAACCCTTTCAAATGCACCACACAATTTGGCCCTCTCTGCTTTCCTGCGGACTCCATCCTCAAAAGCACCTGTTTTCGCTTTCGGCAGCCTCAGGAGCAAAAAAGACAAACGTCCAGCTTTTGCTGCCACAGCAAAGATGGCAGCTAGGAAAAGTGATGCTGGTTCTCACTGCCTCCTGGAACCCTTTCAAATGCCACAGTCAATTTGGCTCTCTCTGCTTTCCTGCGGACTCCATCCTCAAAAGCACCTTTTTTCGCTTTCGGCAGCCTCCGGAGCAAAAAAGACAAACGTCCAGCTTTTGCTGCCACAGCAAAGGTGCCAGCGGGGAAAAGTAATGCTGGTTCTCACTGCCTCCTGCAACTCTGTCAAATGCCACAGACAATTTTGCACTCTCTGCTTTCCTGCGGACTCCATCCTCAAAAGCACCTGGTTTTGCTTTCGGCAGCCTCCGGAGCAAAAAAGACAAACGTCCAGCTTTTGCTGCCACAGCAAAGGTGCCAGCGGGGAAAAGTAATGCTGGTTCTCACTGCCTCCTGGAACCCTTTCAAATGCCACAGACAGTTTGGCCCTCTCTGCTTTCCTGCGGACTCCATCCTCAAAAGCATCTGTTTTCGCTTTCGTCAACCTCCGGAGCAAAAAAGACAAACGTCCAGCTTTTGCTGCCACAGCAAAGGTGCCAGCGGGGAAAAGTAATGCTGGTTCTCACTGCCTCCTGGAACCCTTTCAAATGCCACAGACAATTTTGCACTCTCTGCTTTCCTGCAAACTCCATCCTCAAAAGCACCTGTTTTTGCTTTCGGCATCCTCAGGAGCAAAAAAGACAAACGTCCAGCTTTTGCTGCCACAGCAAAGGTGCCAGCGGGGAAAAATGATGCTGGTTCTCACTGCCTCCTGGAACCCTTTCAAATGCCACAGACAATTTGGCCCTCTCTGCTTTCCTGCGGACTCCATCCTCAGAAGCACCTGTTTTCGCTTTCGGCATCCTCAGGAGCAAAAAAGACAAACGTCCAGCTTTTGCTGCCACAGCAAAGGTGCCAGCGGGGAAAAGTAATGCTGGTTCTCACTGCCTCCTGGAACTCTTTCAAATGCCACAGACAATTTTGCACTCTCTGCTTTCCTGCGGACTCCATCCTCAAAAGCACCTTTTTTCGCTTTCGGCACCCTCCGGAGCAAAAAAGACAAACGTCCAGCTTTTGCTGCCACAGCAAAGGTGCCAGCGGGGAAAAGTAATGCTGGTTCTCACTGCCTCCTGGAACTCTTTCAAATGCCACAGACAATTTTGCACTCTCTGCTTTCCTGCGGACTCCATCCTCAAAAGCACCTGTTTTTGCTTTCGGCAGCCTCCGGAGCAAAAAAGACAAACGTCCAGCTTTTGCTGCCACAGCAAAGGTGCCAGCGGGGAAAAGTAATGCTGGTTCTCACTGCCTCCTGGAACCCTTTCAAATGCCACAGACAATTTGGCCCTCTCTGCTTTCCTGCGGACTCCATCCTCAAAAGCATCTGTTTTCGCTTTCGGCAACCTCCGGAGCAAAAAAGACAAACATCCAGCTTTTGCTGCCACAGCAAAGGTGCCAGCGGGGAAAAGTAATGCTGGTTCTCACTGCCTCCTGGAACCCTTTCAAATGCCACAGACAACTTGGCCCTCTCTGCTTTCCTACGGACTCCATCCTCAAAAGCACCTGTTTTCGCTTTCGGCATCCTCAGGAGCAAAAAAGACAAACGTCCAGCTTTTGCTGCCACAGCAAATGTGCCAGCAGGGAAAAGTGATGTTGGTCCTCATTGCCTCCTGGAACCTCTTCAAATGCACCACACAATTTGGCCCTCTCTGCTTTCCTGCGGACTCTATCCTCAAAAGCGCCTTTTTTCACTTTCGGCGCCCTCCGGTGGTTAAAAGACAAACGTCCAGCTTTTGCTGCCACAGCAAAGATGGCAGCGGGGAAAAGTGATGCTGGTTCTCACTGCCTCCTGGAACTCTTTCAAATGCCCCAGACAATTTGGCCCTCTCTGCTTTCCTGCGGACTCCATCCTCAAAAGCACATGTTTTCGCTTTCGGCAGCCTCCGGAGCAAAAAAGACAAACGTCCAGCTTTTGCTGCCACAGCAAAGGTGCCAGCGGGGAAAAGTAATGCTGGTTCTCACTGCCTCCTGGAACTCTTTCAAATGCCACAGACAATTTTGCACTCTCTGCTTTCCTGCGGACTCCATCCTCAAAAGCACCTGTTTTCGCTTTCGGCAGCCTCCGGAGCAAAAAAGACAAACGTCCAGCTTTTGCTTCCACAGCAAAGGTGCCAGCGGGGAAAAGTAATGCTGGTTTTCACTGCCTCCTGGAACTCTGTCAAATGCCACAGACAATTTTGCACTCGCTGCTTTCCTGCGGACTCCATCCTCAAAAGCACCTCTTTTTGCTTTCGGCAGCCTCCGGAGCAAAAAAGACAAACGTCCAGCTTTTGCTGCCACAGCAAAGGTGCCAGCAGGGAAAAGTAATGCTGGTTCTCACTGCCTCCTGGAACCCTTTCAAATGCCACAGACAATTTGGCCCTCTCTGCTTTCCTGCGGACTCCATCCTCAAAAGCATCTGTTTTCGCTTTCGGCAGCCTCCGGAGCAAAAAAGACAAACGTCCAGCTTTTGCTGCCACAGCAAAGGTGCCAGCGGGGAAAAGTAATGCTGGTTCTCACTGCCTCCTGGAACTCTTTCAAATGCCACAGACAATTTTGCACTCTCTGCTTTCCTGCGGACTCCATCCTCAAAAGCACCTGTTTTTGCTTTCGGCATCCTCAGGAGCAAAAAAGACAAACGTCCAGCTTTTGCTGCCACAGCAAAGGTGCCAGCGGGGAAAAGTAATGCTGGTTCTCACTGCCTCCTGGAACCCTTTCAAATGCCACAGACAATTTGGCCCTCTCTGCTTTCCTGCGGACTCCATCCTCAAAAGCACCTGTTTTCGCTTTCGGCATCCTCAGGAGCAAAAAATACAAACGTCCAGCTTTTGCTGCCACAGCAAAGGTGCCAGCGGGGAAAAGTGATGGTGGTCCTCATTGCCTCCTGGAACCTCTTCAAATGCCACAGACAATTTGGCCCTCTCTGCTTTCCTGCGGACTCCATCCTCCAAAGCACGTGTTTTCGCTTTCGGCATCCTCAGGATCAAAAAAGACAAACGTCCAGCTTTTGCTGCCACAGCAAAGGTGCCAGCGGGGAAAAGTAATGCTGGTTCTCACTGCCTCCTGGAACCCTTTCAAATGCACCACACAATTTGGCCCTCTCTGCTTTCCTGCGGACTCCATCCTCAAAAGCACCTGTTTTTGCTTTCGGCAGCCTCCGGAGCAAAAAAGACAAACGTCCAGCTTTTGCTGCCACAGCAAAGATGGCAGCTAGGAAAAGTGATGCTGGTTCTCACTGCCTCCTGGAACCCCTTCAAATGCCCCAGACAATTTGGCCCTCTCTGCTTTCCTGCGGACTCCATCCTCAAATGCACCTGTTTTTGCTTTCGGCAGCCTCAGGAGCAAAAAAGACAAACGTCCAGCTTTTGCTGCCACAGCAAAGGTGCCAGCGGGGAAAAGTAATGCTGGTTCTCACTGCCTCCTGGAACTCTGTCAAATGCCACAGACAATTTTGCACTCTCTGCTTTCCTGCGGACTCCATCCTCAAAAGCACCTGTTTTTGCTTTCGGCAGCCTCCGGAGCAAAAAAGACAAACGTCCAGCTTTTGCTGCCACAGCAAAGGCGCCAGCGGGGAAAAGTAATGCTGGTTCTCACTGCCTCCTGGAAACCTTTCAAATGCCACAGTCAATTTGGCTCTCTCTGCTTTCCTGCGGACTCCATCCTCAAAAGCACCTTTTTTTGGCTTTCGGCAGCCTCCGGAGCAAAAAAGACAAACGTCCAGCTTTTGTTGCCACAGCAAAGGTGCCAGCGGGGAAAAGTAATGCTGGTTCTCACTGCCTCCTGGAACCCTTTCAAATGCCACAGACAATTTGGCCCTCTCTGCTTTCCTGCGGACTCCATCCTCAAAAGCATCTGTTTTCGCTTTCGGCAGCCTCAGGAGCAAAAAAGACAAACGTCCAGCTTTTGCTGCCACAGCAAAGATGGCAGCTAGGAAAAGTGATGCTGGTTCTCACTGCCTCCTGGAACCCTTTCAAATGCCACTGTCAATTTGGCTCTCTCTGCTTTCCTGCGGACTCCATCCTCAAAAGCAGCTTTTTTCGCTTTCGGCAGCCTCCGGAGCAAAAAAGACAAACGTCCAGCTTTTGCTGCCACAGCAAAGGTGCCAGCGGGGAAAAGTAATGCTGGTTCTCACTGCCTCCTGGAACTCTGTCAAATGCCACAGACAATTTTGCACTCTCTGCTTTCCTGCGGACTCCATCCTCAAAAGCACCTGGTTTTGCTTTCGGCAGCCTCCGGAGCAAAAAAGACAAACGTCCAGCTTTTGCTGCCACAGCAAAGGTGCCAGCGGGGAAAAGTAATGCTGGTTCTCACTGCCTCCTGGAACCCTTTCAAATGCCACAGACAATTTGGCCCTCTCTGCTTTCCTGCGGACTCCATCCTCAAAAGCATCTGTTTTCGCTTTCGGCAACCTCCGGAGCAAAAAAGACAAACGTCCAGCTTTTGCTGCCACAGCAAAGGTGCCAGCGGGGAAAAGTAATGCTGGTTCTCACTGCCTCCTGGAACTCTTTCAAATGCCACAGACAATTTTGCACTCTCTGCTTTCCTGCAAACTCCATCCTCAAAAGCACCTGTTTTTGCTTTCGGCATCCTCAGGAGCAAAAAAGACAAACGTCCAGCTTTTGCTGCCACAGCAAAGGTGCCAGCGGGGAAAAGTGATGCTGGTTCTCACTGCCTCCTGGAACCCTTTCAAATGCCACAGACAATTTGGCCCTCTCTGCTTTCCTGCGGACTCCATCCTCAGAAGCACCTGTTTTCGCTTTCGGCATCCTCAGGAGCAAAAAAGACAAACGTCCAGCTTTTGCTGCCACAGCAAAGGTGCCAGCGGGGAAAAGTAATGCTGGTTCTCACTGCCTCCTGGAACTCTTTCAAATGCCACAGACAATTTTGCACTCTCTGCTTTCCTGCGGACTCCATCCTCAAAAGCATCTTTTTTCGCTTTCGGCAGCCTCCGGAGCAAAAAAGACAAACGTCCAGCTTTTGCTGCCACAGCAAAGGTGCCAGCAGGGAAAAGTAATGCTGGTTCTCACTGCCTCCTGGAACTCTGTCAAATGCCACAGACAATTTTGCACTCTCTGCTTTCCTGCGGACTCCATCCTCAAAAGCACCTGTTTTTGCTTTCGGCAGCCTCCGGAGCAAAAAAGACAAACGTCCAGCTTTTGCTGCCACAGCAAAGGTGCCAGCGGGGAAAAGTAATGCTGGTTCTCACTGCCTCCTGGAACCCTTTCAAATGCCACAGTCAATTTGGCTCTCTCTGCTTTCCTGCGGACTCCATCCTCAAAAGCACCTTTTTTCGCTTTCGGCAGCCTCCGGAGCAAAAAAGACAAACGTCCAGCTTTTGCTGCCACAGCAAAGGTGCCAGCGGGGAAAAGTAATGCTGGTTCTCACTGCCTCCTGGAACTCTGTCAAATGCCACAGACAATTTTGCACTCTCTGCTTTCCTGCGGACTCCATCCTCAAAAGCACCTGTTTTTGCTTTCGGCAGCCTCCGGAGCAAAAAAGACAAACGTCCAGCTTTTGCTGCCACAGCAAAGGTGCCAGCGGGGAAAAGTAATGCTGGTTCTCACTGCCTCCTGGAACCCTTTCAAATGCCACAGACAATTTTGCACTCTCTGCTTTCCTGCGGACTCCATCCTCAAAAGCATCTGTTTTCGCTTTCGGCAACCTCCGGAGCAAAAAAGACAAACGTCCAGCTTTTGCTGCCACAGCAAAGGTGCCAGCGGGGAAAAGTAATGCTGGTTCTCACTGCCTCCTGGAACTCTTTCAAATGCCACAGACAATTTTGCACTCTCTGCTTTCCTGCAGACTTTATCCTCAAAAGCACCTGTTTTTGCTTTCGGCAGCCTCCGGAGCAAAAAAGACAAACGTCCAGCTTTTGCTGCCACAGCAAAGGTGCCAGCGGGGAAAAGTGATGCTGGTCCTCATTGCCTCCTGGAACCTCTTCAAATGCCACAGACAATTTGGCCCTCTCTGCTTTCCTGCGGACTCCATCCTCAAAAGCACGTGTTTTCGCTTTCGGCATCCTCAAGAGCAAAAAAGACAAACGTCCAGCTTTTGCTGCCACAGCAAAGGCGCCAGCGGGGAAAAGTAATGCTGGTTCTCACTGCCTCCTGGAAACCTTTCAAATGCCACAGTCAATTTGGTTCTCTCTGCTTTCCTGCGGACTCCATCCTCAAAAGCACCTTTTTTTGGCTTTCGGCAGCCTCCGGAGCAAAAAAGACAAACGTCCAGCTTTTGTTGCCACAGCAAAGGTGCCAGCGGGGAAAAGTAATGCTGGTTCTCACTGCCTCCTGGAACCCTTTCAAATGCCACAGACAATTTGGCCCTCTCTGCTTTCCTGCGGACTCCATCCTCAAAAGCATCTGTTTTCGCTTTCGGCAGCCTCAGGAGCAAAAAAGACAAACGTCCAGCTTTTGCTGCCACAGCAAAGATGGCAGCTAGGAAAAGTGATGCTGGTTCTCACTGCCTCCTGGAACCCTTTCAAATGCCACAGTCAATTTGGCTCTCTCTGCTTTCCTGCGGACTCCATCCTCAAAAGCAGCTTTTTTCGCTTTCGGCAGCCTCCGGAGCAAAAAAGACAAACGTCCAGCTTTTGCTGCCACAGCAAAGGTGCCAGCGGGGAAAAGTAATGCTGGTTCTCACTGCCTCCTGGAACTCTGTCAAATGCCACAGACAATTTTGCACTCTCTGCTTTCCTGCGGACTCCATCCTCAAAAGCACCTGGTTTTGCTTTCGGCAGCCTCCGGAGCAAAAAAGACAAACGTCCAGCTTTTGCTGCCACAGCAAAGGTGCCAGCGGGGAAAAGTAATGCTGGTTCTCACTGCCTCCTGGAACTCTTTCAAATGCCACAGACAATTTGGCCCTCTCTGCTTTCCTGCGGACTCCATCCTCAAAAGCACCTGTTTTCGCTTTCGGCAACCTCCGGAGCAAAAAAGACAAACGTCCAGCTTTTGCTGCCACAGCAAAGGTGCCAGCGGGGAAAAGTAATGCTGGTTCTCACTGCCTCCTGGAACTCTTTCAAATGCCACAGACAATTTTGCACTCTCTGCTTTCCTGCAAACTCCATCCTCAAAAGCACCTGTTTTTGCTTTCGGCAGCCTCCGGAGCAAAAAAGACAAACGTCCAGCTTTTGCTGCCACAGCAAAGGTGCCAGCGGGGAAAAGTGATGCTGGTTCTCACTGCCTCCTGGAACCCTTTCAAATGCCACAGACAATTTGGCCCTCTCTGCTTTCCTGCGGACTCCATCCTCAGAAGCACCTGTTTTCGCTTTCGGCATCCTCAGAAGCAAAAAAGACAAACGTCCAGCTTTTGCTGCCACAGCAAAGGTGCCAGCGGGGAAAAGTAATGCTGGTTCTCACTGCCTCCTGGAACTCTTTCAAATGCCACAGACAATTTTGCACTCTCTGCTTTCCTGCGGACTCCATCCTCAAAAGCAGCTTTTTTCGCTTTCGGCAGCCTCCGGAGCAAAAAAGACAAACGTCCAGCTTTTGCTGCCACAGCAAAGGTGCCAGCAGGGAAAAGTAATGCTGGTTCTCACTGCCTCCTGGAACTCTGTCAAATGCCACAGACAATTTTGCACTCTCTGCTTTCCTGCGGACTCCATCCTCAAAAGCACCTCTTTTTGCTTTCGGCAGCCTCCGGAGCAAAAAAGACAAACGTCCAGCTTTTGCTGCCACAGCAAAGGTGCCAGCGGGGAAAAGTAATGCTGGTTCTCACTGCCTCCTGGAACTCTGTCAAATGCCACAGACAATTTTGCACTCTCTGCTTTCCTGCGGACTCCATCCTCAAAAGCACCTGGTTTTGCTTTCGGCAGCCTCCGGAGCAAAAAAGACAAACGTCCAGCTTTTGCTGCCACAGCAAAGGTGCCAGCGGGGAAAAGTAATGCTGGTTCTCACTGCCTCCTGGAACTCTTTCAAATGCCACAGACAATTTGGCCCTCTCTGCTTTCCTGCGGACTCCATCCTCAAAAGCACCTGTTTTCGCTTTCGGCAACCTCCGGAGCAAAAAAGACAAACGTCCAGCTTTTGCTGCCACAGCAAAGGTGCCAGCGGGGAAAAGTAATGCTGGTTCTCACTGCCTCCTGGAACTCTTTCAAATGCCACAGACAATTTTGCACTCTCTGCTTTCCTGCAAACTCCATCCTCAAAAGCACCTGTTTTTGCTTTCGGCAGCCTCCGGAGCAAAAAAGACAAACGTCCAGCTTTTGCTGCCACAGCAAAGGTGCCAGCGGGGAAAAGTGATGCTGGTTCTCACTGCCTCCTGGAACCCTTTCAAATGCCACAGACAATTTGGCCCTCTCTGCTTTCCTGCGGACTCCATCCTCAGAAGCACCTGTTTTCGCTTTCGGCAGCCTCAGAAGCAAAAAAGACAAACGTCCAGCTTTTGCTGCCACAGCAAAGGTGCCAGCGGGGAAAAGTAATGCTGGTTCTCACTGCCTCCTGGAACTCTTTCAAATGCCACAGACAATTTTGCACTCTCTGCTTTCCTGCGGACTCCATCCTCAAAAGCAGCTTTTTTCGCTTTCGGCAGCCTCCGGAGCAAAAAAGACAAACGTCCAGCTTTTGCTGCCACAGCAAAGGTGCCAGCAGGGAAAAGTAATGCTGGTTCTCACTGCCTCCTGGAACTCTGTCAAATGCCACAGACAATTTTGCACTCTCTGCTTTCCTGCGGACTCCATCCTCAAAAGCACCTCTTTTTGCTTTCGGCAGCCTCCGGAGCAAAAAAGACAAACGTCCAGCTTTTGCTGCCACAGCAAAGGTGCCAGCGGGGAAAAGTAATGCTGGTTCTCACTGCCTCCTGGAACTCTTTCAAATGCCACAGACAATTTTGCACTCTCTGCTTTCCTGCAGACTTTATCCTCAAAAGCACCTGTTTTTGCTTTCGGCAGCCTCCGGAGCAAAAAAGACAAACGTCCAGCTTTTGCTGTCACAGCAAAGGTGCCAGCGGGGAAAAGTAATGCTGGTTCTCACTGCCTCCTGGAACCCTTTCAAATGCCACAGTCAATTTGGCCCTCTCTGCTTTCCTGCGGACTCCATCCTCAAAAGCACCTGTTTTCGCTTTCGGCATCCTCAGGAGCAAAAAAGACAAACGTCCAGCTTTTGCTGCCACAGCAAAGGTGCCAGCGGGGAAAAGTGATGCTGGTCCTCATTGCCTCCTGGAACCTCTTCAAATGCCACAGACAATTTGGCCCTCTCTGCTTTCCTGCGGACTCCATCCTCCAAAGCACGTGTTTTCGCTTTCGGCATCCTCAAGAGCAAAAAAGACAAACGTCCAGCTTTTGCTGCCACAGCAAAGGTGCCAGCGGGGAAAAGTAATGCTGGTTCTCACTGCCTCCTGGAACCCCTTCAAATGCCCCAGACAATTTGGCTCTCTCTGCTTTCCTGCGGACTCTATCCTCAAAAGCACCTTTTTTCGCTTTCGGCGCCCTCCGGTGGTTAAAAGACTAACGTCCAGATTTTGCTGCCGCAGCAAAGGTGCCAGCGGGGAAAAGTAATGCTGGTTCTCACTGCCTCCTGGAACCCTTTCAAATGCACCACACAATTTGGCCCTCTCTGCTTTCCTGCGGACTCCATCCTCAAAAGCACCTTTTTTCGCTTTCGGCAGCCTCAGGAGCAAAAAAGACAAACGTCCAGCTTTTGCTTCCACAGCAAAGATGGCAGCGGGGAAAAGTGATGCTGGTTCTCACTGCCTCCTGGAACTCTTTCAAATGCCCCAGACAATTTGGCCCTCTCTGCTTTCCTGCGGACTCCATCCTCAAAAGAACCTTTTTCGCTTTCGGCAGCCTCCGGAGCAAAAAAGACAAACGTCCAGCTTTTGCTGCCACAGCAAAGGTGCCAGCGGGGAAAAGTAATGCTGGTTCTCACTTCCTCCTGGAACCCTTTCAAATGCCACAGTCAATTTGGATCTCTCTGCTTTCCTGCGGACTCCATCCTCAAAAGCACCTTTTTTCGCTTTCGGCACCCTCCGGAGCAAAAAAGACAAACGTCCAGCTTTTGCTGCCACAGCAAAGGTGCCAGCGGGGAAAAGTAATGCTGGTTCTCACTGCCTCCTGGAACTCTTTCAAATGCCACAGACAATTTTGCACTCTCTGCTTTCCTGCGGACTCCATCCTCAAAAGCACCTGTTTTTGCTTTCGGCAGCCTCCGGAGCAAAAAAGACAAACGTCCAGCTTTTGCTGCCACAGCAAAGGTGCCAGCGGGGAAAAGTAATGCTGGTTCTCACTGCCTCCTGGAACCCTTTCAAATGCCACAGACAATTTGGCCCTCTCTGCTTTCCTGCGGACTCCATCCTCAAAAGCATCTGTTTTCGCTTTCGGCAACCTCCGGAGCAAAAAAGACAAACATCCAGCTTTTGCTGCCACAGCAAAGGTGCCAGCGGGGAAAAGTAATGCTGGTTCTCACTGCCTCCTGGAACCCTTTCAAATGCCACAGACAACTTGGCCCTCTCTGCTTTCCTACGTACTCCATCCTCAAAAGCACCTGTTTTCGCTTTCGGCATCCTCAGGAGCAAAAAAGACAAACGTCCAGCTTTTGCTGCCACAGCAAATGTGCCAGCAGGGAAAAGTGATGTTGGTCCTCATTGCCTCCTGGAACCTCTTCAAATGCACCACACAATTTGGCCCTCTCTGCTTTCCTGCGGACTCTATCCTCAAAAGCGCCTTTTTTCACTTTCGGCGCCCTCCGGTGGTTAAAAGACAAACGTCCAGCTTTTGCTGCCACAGCAAAGATGGCAGCGGGGAAGAGTGATGCTGGTTCTCACTGCCTCCTGGAACTCTTTCAAATGCCCCAGACAATTTGGCCCTCTCTGCTTTCCTGCGGACTCCATCCTCAAAAGCACCTGTTTTCGCTTTCGGCAGCCTCCGGAGCAAAAAAGACAAACGTCCAGCTTTTGCTGCCACAGCAAAGGTGCCAGCGGGGAAAAGTAATGCTGGTTCTCACTGCCTCCTGGAACTCTTTCAAATGCCACAGACAATTTTGCACTCTCTGCTTTCCTGCGGACTCCATCCTCAAAAGCACCTGTTTTCGCTTTCGGCAGCCTCCGGAGCAAAAAAGACAAACGTCCAGCTTTTGCTGCCACAGCAAAGGTGCCAGCGGGGAAAAGTAATGCTGGTTTTCACTGCCTCCTGGAACTCTTTCAAATGCCACAGACAATTTTGCACTCTCTGCTTTCCTGCGGACTCCATCCTCAAAAGCACCTCTTTTTGCTTTCGGCAGCCTCCGGAGCAAAAAAGACAAACGTCCAGCTTTTGCTGCCACAGCAAAGGTGCCAGCAGGGAAAAGTAATGCTGGTTCTCACTGCCTCCTGGAACTCTTTCAAATGCCACAGACAATTTTGCACTCTCTGCTTTCCTGCGGACTCCATCCTCAAAAGCACCTGTTTTTGCTTTCAGAAGCCTCCGGAGCAAAAAAGACAAACGTCCAGCTTTTGCTGCCACAGCAAAGGTGCCAGCGGGGAAAAGTAATGCTGGTTCTCACTGCCTCCTGGAACCCTTTCAAATGCCACAGACAATTTGGCCCTCTCTGCTCTCCTGCGGACTCCATCCTCAAAAGCACCTGTTTTCGCTTTCGGCATCCTCAGGAGCAAAAAATACAAACGTCCAGCTTTTGCTGCCACAGCAAAGGTGCCAGCGGGGAAAAGTGATGGTGGTCCTCATTGCCTCCTGGAACCTCTTCAAATGCCACAGACAATTTGGCCCTCTCTGCTTTCCTGCGGACTCCATCCTCCAAAGCACGTGTTTTCGCTTTCGGCATCCTCAGGATCAAAAAAGACAAACGTCCAGCTTTTGCTGCCACAGCAAAGGTGCCAGCGGGGAAAAGTAATGCTGGTTCTCACTGCCTCCTGGAACCCTTTCAAATGCCCCAGACAATTTGGCCCTCTCTGCTTTCCTGCGGACTCCATCCTCAAAAGCACCTGTTTTTGCTTTCGGCAGCCTCCGGAGCAAAAAAGACAAACGTCCAGCTTTTGCTGCCACAGCAAAGATGGCAGCTAGGAAAAGTGATGCTGGTTCTCACTGCCTCCTGGAACTCTTTCAAATGCCACAGACAATTTGGCCCTCTCTGCTTTCCTGCGGACTCCATCCTCAAATGCACCTGTTTTTGCTTTCGGCAGCCTCCGGAGCAAAAAAGACAAACGTCCAGCTTTTGCTGCCACAGCAAAGGTGCCAGCGGGGAAAAGTAATGCTGGTTCTCACTGCCTCCTGGAACTCTGTCAAATGCCACAGACAATTTTGCACTCTCTGCTTTCCTGCGGACTCCATCCTCAAAAGCACCTGTTTTCGCTTTCGGCATCCTCAGGAGCAAAAAAGACAAACGTCCAGCTTTTGCTGCCACAGCAAAGGTGCCAGCGGGGAAAAGTGATGCTGGTCCTCATTGCCTCCTGGAACCTCTTCAAATGCCACAGACAATTTGGCCCTCTCTGCTTTCCTGCGGACTCCATCCTCCAAAGCACGTGTTTTCGCTTTCGGCATCCTCAGGATCAAAAAAGACAAACGTCCAGCTTTTGCTGCCACAGCAAAGGTGCCAGCGGGGAAAAGTAATGCTGGTTCTCACTGCCTCCTGGAACCCCTTCAAATGCCCCAGACAATTTGGCTCTCTCTGCTTTCCTGCGGACTCTATCCTCAAAAGCGCCTTTTTTCACTTTCGGCGCCCTCCGGTGGTTAAAAGACAAACGTCCAGCTTTTGCTGCCACAGCAAAGGTGCCAGCGGGGAAAAGTAATGCTGGTTCTCACTGCCTCCTGGAACCCTTTCAAATGCACCACACAATTTGGCCCTCTCTGCTTTCCTGCGGACTCCATCCTCAAAAGCACCTGTTTTCGCTTTCGGCAGCCTCCGGAGCAAAAAAGACAAACGTCCAGCTTTTGCTGCCACAGCAAAGGTGCCAGCGGGGAAAAGTAATGCTGTTTCTCACTGCCTCCTGGAACTCTTTCAAATGCCACAGACAATTTTGCACTCTCTGCTTTCCTGCGGACTCTATCCTCAAATGCACCTGTTTTTGCTTTCGGCAGCCTCTGGAGCAAAAAAGACAAACGTCCAGCTTTTGCTGCCACAGCAAAGGTGCCAGCGGAGAAAAGTAATGCTGGTTCTCACTGCCTCTTGGAACCTTTTCAAATGCCACAGTCAATTTGGCTCTCTCTGCTTTCCTGCGGACTCCATCCTCAAAAGCACCTGTTTTCGCTTTCGGCAGCCTCCGGAGCAAAAAAGACAAACGTCCAGCTTTTGCTGCCACAGCAAAGGTGCCAGCGGGGAAAAGTAATGCTGGTTCTCACTGCCTCCTGGAACTCTGTCAAATGCCACAGACAATTTTGCACTCTCTGCTTTCCTGCGGACTCAATCCTCAAAAGCACCTTTTTTCGCTTTCGGCAGCCTCCGGAGCAAAAAAGACAAACGTCCAGCTTTTGCTGCCACAGCAAAGGTGCCAGCGGGGAAAAGTGATGCTGGTTCTCACTGCCTCCTGGAACTCTTTCAAATGCCCCAGACAATTTGGCCCTCTCTGCTTTCCTGCGGACTCTATCCTCAAAAGCGCCTTTTTTCACTTTCGGCGCCCTCCGGTGGTTAAAAGACAAACGTCCAGCTTTTGCTGCCACAGCAAAGGTGCCAGCGGGGAAAAGTAATGCTGGTTCTCACTGCCTCCTGGAACCCTTTCAAATGCACCACACAATTTGGCCCTCTCTGCTTTCCTGCGGACTCCATCCTCAAAAGCACCTGTTTTTCTTTCGGCAGCCTCCGGAGCAAAGAAGACAAACGTCCAGCTTTTGCTCCCACAGCAAAGATGGCAGCTAGGAAAACTGATGCTGGTTCTCACTGCTTCCTGGAACTCTTTCAAATGCCCCAGACAATTTGGCCCTCTCTGCTTTCCTGCGGACTCCATCCTCAAATGCACCTGTTTTTGCTTTCGGCAGCCTCCGGAGCAAAAAAGACAAACGTCCAGCTTTTGCTGCCACAGCAAAGGTGCCAGCGGAGAAAAGTAATGCTGGTTCTCACTGCCTCCTGGAACTCTGTCAAATGCCACAGACAATTTTGCACTCTCTGCTTTCCTGCGGACTCCATCCTCAAAAGCACCTCTTTTTGCTTTCGGCAGCCTCCGGAGCAAAAAAGACAAACGTCCAGCTTTTGCTGCCACAGCAAAGGCGCCAGCGGGGAAAAGTAATGCTGGTTCTCACTGCCTCCTGGAACCCTTTCAAATGCCACAGTCAATTTGGCTCTCTCTGCTTTCCTGCGGACTCCATCCTCAAAAGCACCTTTTTTTGGCTTTCGGCAGTCTCCGGAGCAAAAAAGACAAACGTCCAGCTTTTGCTGCCACAGCAAAGGTGCCAGCGGGGAAAAGTAATGCTGGTTCTCACTGCCTCCTGGAACTCTGTCAAATGCCACAGACAATTTTGCACTCTCTGCTTTCCTGCGGACTCCATCCTCCAAAGCACCTGTTTTTGCTTTCGGCAGCCTCCGGAGCAAAAAAGACAAACGTCCAGCTTTTGCTTCCACAGCAAAGATGGCAGCGGGGAAAAGTGATGCTGGTTCTCACTGCCTCCTGGAACTCTTTCAAATGCCCCAGACAATTTGGCCCTCTCTGCTTTCCTGCGGACTCCATCCTCAAAAGAACCTTTTTTCGCTTTCGGCAGCCTCCGGAGCAAAAAAGACAAACGTCCAGCTTTTGCTGCCACAGCAAAGGTGCCAGCGGGGAAAAGTAATGCTGGTTCTCACTTCCTCCTGGAACCCTTTCAAATGCCACAGTCAATTTGGATCTCTCTGCTTTCCTGCGGACTCCATCCTCAAAAGCGCCTTTTTTCGCTTTCGGCACCCTCCGGAGCAAAAAAGACAAACGTCCAGCTTTTGCTGCCACAGCAAAGGTGCCAGCGGGGAAAAGTAATGCTGGTTCTCACTGCCTCCTGGAACTCTTTCAAATGCCACAGACAATTTTGCACTCTCTGCTTTCCTGCGGACTCCATCCTCAAAAGCACCTGTTTTTGCTTTCGGCAGCCTCCGGAGCAAAAAAGACAAACGTCCAGCTTTCGCTGCCACAGCAAAGGTGCCAGCGGGGAAAAGTAATGCTGGTTCTCACTGCCTCCTGGAACCCTTTCAAATGCCACAGACAACTTGGCCCTCTCTGCTTTCCTACGGACTCCATCCTCAAAAGCACCTGTTTTCGCTTTCGGCATCCTCAGGAGCAAAAAAGACAAACGTCCAGCTTTTGCTGCCACAGCAAATGTGCCAGCAGGGAAAAGTGATGTTGGTCCTCATTGCCTCCTGGAACCTCTTCAAATGCACCACACATTTTGGCCCTCTCTGCTTTCCTGCGGACTCTATCCTCAAAAGCGCCTTTTTTCACTTTCGGCGCCCTCCGGTGGTTAAAAGACAAACGTCCAGCTTTTGCTGCCACAGCAAAGATGGCAGCGGGGAAAAGTGATGCTGGTTCTCACTGCCTCCTGGAACTCTTTCAAATGCCCCAGACAATTTGGCCCTCTCTGCTTTCCTGCGGACTCCATCCTCAAAAGCACCTTTTTTCGCTTTCGGCAGCCTCCGGAGCAAAAAAGACAAACGTCCAGCTTTTGCTGCCACAGCAAAGGTGCCAGCGGGGAAAAGTAATGCTGGTTCTCACTGCCTCCTGGAACTCTTTCAAATGCCACAGACAATTTTGCACTCTCTGCTTTCCTGCGGACTCCATCCTCAAAAGCACCTGTTTTCGCTTTCGGCAGCCTCCTAAGCAAAAAAGACAAACGTCCAGCTTTTGCTTCCACAGCAAAGGTGCCAGCGGGGAAAAGTAATGCTGGTTTTCACTGCCTCCTGGAACTCTGTCAAATGCCACAGACAATTTTGCACTCTCTGCTTTCCTGCGGACTCCATCCTCAAAAGCATCTGTTTTCGCTTTCGGCAGCCTCCGGAGCAAAAAAGACAAACGTCCAGCTTTTGCTGCCACAGCAAAGGTGCCAGCGGGGAAAAGTAATGCTGGTTCTCACTGCCTCCTGGAACCCTTTCAAATGCACCACACAATTTGGCCCTCTCTGCTTTCCTGCGGACTCCATCCTCAAAAGCACCTGTTTTTCTTTCGGCAGCCTCCGGAGCAAAGAAGACAAACGTCCAGCTTTTGCTGCCACAGCAAAGATGGCAGCTAGGAAAACTGATGCTGGTTCTCACTGCTTCCTGGAACTCTTTCAAATGCCCCAGACAATTTGGCCCTCTCTGCTTTCCTGCGGACTCCATCCTCAAATGCACCTGTTTTTGCTTTCGGCAGCCTCCGGAGCAAAAAAGACAAACGTCCAGCTTTTGCTGCCACAGCAAAGGTGCCAGCGGAGAAAAGTAATGCTGGTTCTCACTGCCTCCTGGAACTCTGTCAAATGCCACAGACAATTTTGCACTCTCTGCTTTCCTGCGGACTCCATCCTCAAAAGCACCTGTTTTTGCTTTCGGCAGCCTCCGGAGCAAAAAAGACAAACGTCCAGCTTTTGCTGCCACAGCAAAGGCGCCAGCGGGGAAAAGTAATGCTGGTTCTCACTGCCTCCTGGAACCCTTTCAAATGCCACAGTCAATTTGGCTCTCTCTGCTTTCCTGCGGACTCCATCCTCAAAAGCACCTTTTTTTGGCTTTCGGCAACCTCCGGAGCAAAAAAGACAAACGTCCAGCTTTTGCTGCCACAGCAAAGGTGCCAGCGGGGAAAAGTAATGCTGGTTCTCACTGCCTCCTGGAACTCTGTCAAATGCCACAGACAATTTTGCACTCTCTGCTTTCCTGCGGACTCCATCCTCCAAAGCACCTGTTTTTGCTTTCGGCAGCCTCCGGAGCAAAAAAGACAAACGTCCAGCTTTTGCTTCCACAGCAAAGATGGCAGCGGGGAAAAGTGATGCTGGTTCTCACTGCCTCCTGGAACTCTTTCAAATGCCCCAGACAATTTGGCCCTCTCTGCTTTCCTGCGGACTCCATCCTCAAAAGAACCTTTTTTCGCTTTCGGCAGCCTCCGGAGCAAAAAAGACAAACGTCCAGCTTTTGCTGCCACAGCAAAGGTGCCAGCGGGGAAAAGTAATGCTGGTTCTCACTTCCTCCTGGAACCCTTTCAAATGCCACAGACAATTTTGCACTCTCTGCTTTCCTGCGGACTCCATCCTCAAAAGCACCTGTTTTTGCTTTCGGCAGCCTCCGGAGCAAAAAAGACAAACGTCCAGCTTTTGCTGCCACAGCAAAGGCGCCAGCGGGGAAAAGTAATGCTGGTTCTCACTGCCTCCTGGAACCCTTTCAAATGCCACAGTCAATTTGGCTCTCTCTGCTTTCCTGCGGACTCCATCCTCAAAAGCACCTTTTTTTGGCTTTCGGCAACCTCCGGAGCAAAAAAGACAAACGTCCAGCTTTTGCTGCCACAGCAAAGGTGCCAGCGGGGAAAAGTAATGCTGGTTCTCACTGCCTCCTGGAACTCTGTCAAATGCCACAGACAATTTTGCACTCTCTGCTTTCCTGCGGACTCCATCCTCCAAAGCACCTGTTTTTGCTTTCGGCAGCCTCCGGAGCAAAAAAGACAAACGTCCAGCTTTTGCTTCCACAGCAAAGATGGCAGCGGGGAAAAGTGATGCTGGTTCTCACTGCCTCCTGGAACTCTTTCAAATGCCCCAGACAATTTGGCCCTCTCTGCTTTCCTGCGGACTCCATCCTCAAAAGAACCTTTTTTCGCTTTCGGCAGCCTCCGGAGCAAAAAAGACAAACGTCCAGCTTTTGCTGCCACAGCAAAGGTGCCAGCGGGGAAAAGTAATGCTGGTTCTCACTTCCTCCTGGAACCCTTTCAAATGCCACAGTCAATTTGGATCTCTCTGCTTTCCTGCGGACTCCATCCTCAAAAGCGCCTTTTTTCGCTTTCGGCACCCTCCGGAGCAAAAAAGACAAACGTCCAGCTTTTGCTGCCACAGCAAAGGTGCCAGCGGGGAAAAGTAATGCTGGTTCTCACTGCCTCCTGGAACTCTTTCAAATGCCACAGACAATTTTGCACTCTCTGCTTTCCTGCGGACTCCATCCTCAAAAGCACCTGTTTTTGCTTTCGGCAGCCTCCGGAGCAAAAAAGACAAACGTCCAGCTTTCGCTGCCACAGCAAAGGTGCCAGCGGGGAAAAGTAATGCTGGTTCTCACTGCCTCCTGGAACCCTTTCAAATGCCACAGACAATTTGGCCCTCTCTGCTTTCCTGCGGACTCCATCCTCAAAAGCATCTGTTTTCGCTTTCGGCAACCTCCGGAGCAAAAAAGACAAACATCCAGCTTTTGCTGCCACAGCAAAGGTGCCAGCGGGGAAAAGTAATGCTGGTTCTCACTGCCTCCTGGAACCCTTTCAAATGCCACAGACAACTTGGCCCTCTCTGCTTTCCTACGGACTCCATCCTCAAAAGCACCTGTTTTCGCTTTCGGCATCCTCAGGAGCAAAAAAGACAAACGTCCAGCTTTTGCTGCCACAGCAAAGGTGCCAGCAGGGAAAAGTGATGTTGGTCCTCATTGCCTCCTGGAACCTCTTCAAATGCACCACACATTTTGGCCCTCTCTGCTTTCCTGCGGACTCTATCCTCAAAAGCGCCTTTTTTCACTTTCGGCGCCCTCCGGTGGTTAAAAGACAAACGTCCAGCTTTTGCTGCCACAGCAAAGATGGCAGCGGGGAAAAGTGATGCTGGTTCTCACTGCCTCCTGGAACTCTTTCAAATGCCCCAGACAATTTGGCCCTCTCTGCTTTCCTGCGGACTCCATCCTCAAAAGCACCTGTTTTCGCTTTCGGCAGCCTCCTAAGCAAAAAAGACAAACGTCCAGCTTTTGCTTCCACAGCAAAGGTGCCAGCGGGGAAAAGTAATGCTGGTTTTCACTGCCTCCTGGAACTCTGTCAAATGCCACAAACAATTTTGCACTCTCTGCTTTCCTGCGGACTCCATCCTCAAAAGCATCTGTTTTCGCTTTCGGCAGCCTCCGGAGCAAAAAAGACAAACGTCCAGCTTTTGCTGCCACAGCAAAGGTGCCAGCGGGGAAAAGTAATGCTGGTTCTCACTGCCTCCTGGAACTCTTTCAAATGCCACAGACAATTTTGCACTCTCTGCTTTCCTGCGGACTCCATCCTCAAAAGCACCTGTTTTTGCTTTCGGCAGCCTCCGGAGCAAAAAAGACAAACGTCCAGCTTTTGCTGCCACAGCAAAGGTGCCAGCGGGGAAAAGTAATGCTGGTTCTCACTGCCTCCTGGAACCCTTTCAAATGCCACAGACAATTTGGCCCTCTCTGCTTTCCTGCGGACTCCATCCTCAAAAGCACCTGTTTTCGCTTTCGGCATCCTCAGGAGCAAAAAATACAAACGTCCAGCTTTTGCTGCCACAGCAAAGGTGCCAGCGGGGAAAAGTGATGGTGGTCCTCATTGCCTCCTGGAACCTCTTCAAATGCCACAGACAATTTGGCCCTCTCTGCTTTCCTGCGGACTCCATCCTCCAAAGCACGTGTTTTCGCTTTCGGCATCCTCAGGATCAAAAAAGACAAACGTCCAGCTTTTGCTGCCACAGCAAAGGTGCCAGCGGGGAAAAGTAATGCTGGTTCTCACTGCCTCCTGGAACCCTTTCAAATGCACCACACAATTTGGCCCTCTCTGCTTTCCTGCGGACTCCATCCTCAAAAGCACCTGTTTTTGCTTTCGGCAGCCTCCGGAGCAAAAAAGACAAACGTCCAGCTTTTGCTGCCACAGCAAAGATGGCAGCTAGGAAAAGTGATGCTGGTTCTCACTGCCTCCTGGAACTCTGTCAAATGCCACAGACAATTTTGCACTCTCTGCTTTCCTGCGGACTCCATCCTCAAAAGCACCTGTTTTTGCTTTCGGCAGCCTCCGGAGCAAAAAAGACAAACGTCCAGCTTTTGCTGCCACAGCAAAGGCGCCAGCGGGGAAAAGTAATGCTGGTTCTCACTGCCTCCTGGAAACCTTTCAAATGCCACAGTCAATTTGGCTCTCTCTGCTTTCCTGCGGACTCCATCCTCAAAAGCACCTTTTTTTGGCTTTCGGCAGCCTCCGGAGCAAAAAAGACAAACGTCCAGCTTTTGTTGCCACAGCAAAGGTGCCAGCGGGGAAAAGTAATGCTGGTTCTCACTGCCTCCTGGAACCCTTTCAAATGCCACAGACAATTTGGCCCTCTCTGCTTTCCTGCGGACTCCATCCTCAAAAGCATCTGTTTTCGCTTTCGGCAACCTCCGGAGCAAAAAAGACAAACGTCCAGCTTTTGCTGCCACAGCAAAGGTGCCAGCGGGGAAAAGTAATGCTGGTTCTCACTGCCTCCTGGAACCCTTTCAAATGCCACAGACAATTTGGCCCTCTCTGCTTTCCTGCGGACTCCATCCTCAAAAGCACCTGTTTTCGCTTTCGGCATCCTCAGGAGCAAAAAAGACAAACGTCCAGCTTTTGCTGCCACAGCAAAGGTGCCAGCGGGGAAAAGTGATGCTGGTCCTCATTGCCTCCTGGAACCTCTTCAAATGCCACAGACAATTTGGCCCTCTCTGCTTTCCTGCGGACTCCATCCTCCAAAGCACGTGTTTTCGCTTTCGGCATCCTCAGGATCAAAAAAGACAAACGTCCAGCTTTTGCTGCCACAGCAAAGGTGCCAGCGGGGAAAAGTAATGCTGGTTCTCACTGCCTCCTGGAAACCCTTCAAATGCCCCACACAATTTGGCTCTCTCTGCTTTCCTGCGGACTCTATCCTCAAAAGCGCCCTTTTTCACTTTCGGCGCCCTCCGGTGGTTAAAAGACAAACGTCCAGCTTTTGCTGCCACAGCAAAGGTGCCAGCGGGGAAAAGTAATGCTGGTTCTCACTGCCTCCTGGAACCCTTTCAAATGCACCACACAATTTGGCCCTCTCTGCTTTCCTGCGGACTCCATCCTCAAAAGCACCTGTTTTCGCTTTCGGCAGCCTCCGGAGCAAAAAAGACAAACGTCCAGCTTTTGCTGCCACAGCAAAGGTGCCAGCGGGGAAAAGTAATGCTGCTTCTCACTGCCTCCTGGAACTCTTTCAAATGCCACAGACAATTTTGCACTCTCTGCTTTCCTGCGGACTCCATCCTCAAATGCACCTGTTTTTGCTTTCGGCAGCCTCTGGAGCAAAAAAGACAAACGTCCAGCTTTTGCTGCCACAGCAAAGGTGCCAGCGGAGAAAAGTAATGCTGGTTCTCACTGCCTCTTGGAACCTTTTCAAATGCCACAGTCAATTTGGCTCTCTCTGCTTTCCTGCGGACTCCATCCTCAAAAGCACCTGTTTTCGCTTTCGGCAGCCTCCGGAGCAAAAAAGACAAACGTCCAGCTTTTGCTGCCACAGCAAAGGTGCCAGCGGAGAAAAGTAATGCTGGTTCTCACTGCCTCCTGGAACTCTTTCAAATGCCACAGACAATTTTGCACTCTCTGCTTTCCTGCGGACTCAATCCTCAAAAGCACCTTTTTTCGCTTTCGGCAGCCTCCGGAGCAAAAAAGACAAACGTCCAGCTTTTGCTGCCACAGCAAAGGTGCCAGCGGGGAAAAGTGATGCTGGTTCTCACTGCCTCCTGGAACTCTTTCAAATGCCCCAGACAATTTGGCCCTCTCTGCTTTCCTGCGGACTCTATCCTCAAAAGCGCCTTTTTTCACTTTCGGCGCCCTCCGGTGGTTAAAAGACAAACGTCCAGCTTTTGCTGCCACAGCAAAGGTGCCAGCGGGGAAAAGTAATGCTGGTTCTCACTGCCTCCTGGAACCCTTTCAAATGCACCACACAATTTGGCCCTCTCTGCTTTCCTGCGGACTCCATCCTCAAAAGCACCTGTTTTTCTTTCGGCAGCCTCCGGAGCAAAAAAGACAAACGTCCAGCTTTTGCTGCCACAGCAAAGATGGCAGCTAGGAAAAGTGATGCTGGTTCTCACTGCTTCCTGGAACTCTTTCAAATGCCCCAGACAATTTGGCCCTCTCTGCTTTCCTGCGGACTCCATCCTCAAATGCACCTGTTTTTGCTTTCGGCAGCCTCCGGAGCAAAAAAGACAAACGTCCAGCTTTTGCTGCCACAGCAAAGGTGCCAGCGGAGAAAAGTAATGCTGGTTCTCACTGCCTCCTGGAACTCTGTCAAATGCCACAGACAATTTTGCACTCTCTGCTTTCCTGCGGACTCCATCCTCAAAAGCACCTGTTTTTGCTTTCGGCAGCCTCCGGAGCAAAAAAGACAAACGTCCAGCTTTTGCTGCCACAGCAAAGGCGCCAGCGGGGAAAAGTAATGCTGGTTCTCACTGCCTCCTGGAACCCTTTCAAATGCCACAGTCAATTTGGCTCTCTCTGCTTTCCTGCGGACTCCATCCTCAAAAGCACCTTTTTTTGGCTTTCGGCAGCCTCCGGAGCAAAAAAGACAAACGTCCAGCTTTTGCTGCCACAGCAAAGGTGCCAGCGGGGAAAAGTAATGCTGGTTCTCACTGCCTCCTGGAACTCTGTCAAATGCCACAGACAATTTTGCACTCTCTGCTTTCCTGCGGACTCCATCCTCCAAAGCACCTGTTTTTGCTTTCGGCAGCCTCCGGAGCAAAAAAGACAAACGTCCAGCTTTTGCTGCCACAGCAAAGGTGCCAGCGGGGAAAAGTAATGCTGGTTCTCACTGCCTCCTGGAACCCTTTCAAATGCCACAGACAATTTGGCCCTCTCTGCTTTCCTGCGGACTCCATCCTCAAAAGCACCTGTTTTCGCTTTCGGCATCCTCAGGATCAAAAAAGACAAACGTCCAGCTTTTGCTGCCACAGCAAAGGTGCCAGCGGGGAAAAGTGATGCTGGTCCTCATTGCCTCCTGGAACCTCTTCAAATGCCACAGACAATTTGGCCCTCTCTGCTTTCCTGCGGACTCCATCCTCCAAAGCACGTGTTTTCGCTTTCGGCATCCTCAGGATCAAAAAAGACAAACGTCCAGCTTTTGCTGCCACAGCAAAGGTGCCAGCGGGGAAAAGTAATGCTGGTTCTCACTGCCTCCTGGAACCCCTTCAAATGCCCCAGACAATTTGGCTCTCTCTGCTTTCCTGCGGACTCTATCCTCAAAAGCGCCTTTTTTCACTTTCGGCGCCCTCCGGTGGTTAAAAGACAAACGTCCAGCTTTTGCTGCCACAGCAAAGGTGCCAGCGGGGAAAAGTAATGCTGGTTCTCACTGCCTCCTGGAACCCTTTCAAATGCACCACACAATTTGGCCCTCTCTGCTTTCCTGCGGACTCCATCCTCAAAAGCACCTGTTTTCGCTTTCGGCAGCCTCCGGAGCAAAAAAGACAAACGTCCAGCTTTTGCTGCCACAGCAAAGGTGCCAGCGGGGAAAAGTAATGCTGGTTCTCACTGCCTCCTGGAACTCTTTCAAATGCCACAGACAATTTTGCACTCTCTGCTTTCCTGCGGACTCCATCCTCAAATGCACCTGTTTTTGCTTTCGGCAGCCTCCGGAGCAAAAAAGACAAACGTCCAGCTTTTGCTGCCACAGCAAAGGTGCCAGCGGAGAAAAGTAATGCTGGTTCTCACTGCCTCCTGGAACCCTTTCAAATGCCACAGTCAATTTGGCTCTCTCTGCTTTCCTGCGGACTCCATCCTCAAAAGCACCTGTTTTCGCTTTCGGCAGCCTCCGGAGCAAAAAAGACAAACGTCCAGCTTTTGCTGCCACAGCAAAGGTGCCAGTGGGGAAAAGTAATGCTGGTTCTCACTGCCTCCTGGAACTCTGTCAAATGCCACAGACAATTTTGCACTCTCTGCTTTCCTGCGGACTCCATCCTCAAAAGCACCTGTTTTTGCTTTCGGCAGCCTCCGGAGCAAAAAAGACAAACGTCCAGCTTTTGCTGCCACAGCAAAGGCGCCAGCGGGGAAAAGTAATGCTGGTTCTCACTGCCTCCTGGAACCCTTTCAAATGCCACAGTCAATTTGGCTCTCTCTGCTTTCCTGCGGACTCCATCCTCAAAAGCACCTTTTTTCGCTTTCGGCAGCCTCCGGAGCAAAAAAGACAAACGTCCAGCTTTTGCTGCCACAGCAAAGGTGCCAGCGGGGAAAAGTAATGCTGGTTCTCACTGCCTCCTGGAACTCTGTCAAATGCCACAGACAATTTTGCACTCTCTGCTTTCCTGCGGACTCCATCCTCAAAAGCACCTGTTTTTGCTTTCGGCAGCCTCCGGAGCAAAAAAGACAAACGTCCAGCTTTTGCTGCCACAGCAAAGGTGCCAGCGGGGAAAAGTAATGCTGGTTCTCACTGCCTCCTGGAACCCTTTCAAATGCCACAGACAATTTGGCCCTCTCTGCTTTCCTGCGGACTCCATCCTCAAAAGCATCTGTTTTCGCTTTCGGCAACCTCCGGAGCAAAAAAGACAAACGTCCAGCTTTTGCTGCCACAGCAAAGGTGCCAGCGGGGAAAAGTAATGCTGGTTCTCACTGCCTCCTGGAACTCTTTCAAATGCCAAAGACAATTTTGCACTCTCTGCTTTCCTGCGGACTCCATCCTCAAAAGCACCTGTTTTCGCTTTCGGCATCCTCAGGAGCAAAAAAGACAAACGTCCAGCTTTTGCTGCCACAGCAAAGGTGCCAGCGGGGAAAAGTGATGCTGGTCCTCATTGCCTCCTGGAACCTCTTCAAATGCCACAGACAATTTGGCCCTCTCTGCTTTCCTGCGGACTCCATCCTCCAAAGCACGTGTTTTCGCTTTCGGCATCCTCAAGATCAAAAAAGAAAAACGTCCAGCTTTTGCTTCCACAGCAAAGATGGCAGCGGGGAAAAGTGATGCTGGTTCTCACTGCCTCCTGGAACTCTTTCAAATGCCCCAGACAATTTGGCCCTCTCTGCTTTCCTGCGGACTCCATCCTCAAAAGCACCTGTTTTCGCTTTCAGCAGCCTCCGGAGCAAAAAAGACAAACGTCCAGCTTTTGCTGCCACAGCAAAGGTGCCAGCGGGGAAAAGTAATGCTGGTTCTCACTTCCTCCTGGAACCCTTTCAAATGCCACAGTCAATTTGGCTCTCTCTGCTTTCCTGCGGACTCCATCCTCAAAAGCACCTTTTTTCGCTTTCGGCACCCTCCGGAGCAAAAAAGACAAACGTCCAGCTTTTGCTGCCACAGCAAAGGTGCCAGCGGGGAAAAGTAATGCTGGTTCTCACTGCCTCCTGGAACTCTTTCAAATGCCACAGACAATTTTGCACTCTCTGCTTTCCTGCGGACTCCATCCTCAAAAGCACCTGTTTTTGCTTTCGGCATCCTCAGGAGCAAAAAAGACAAACGTCCAGCTTTTGCTGCCACAGCAAAGGTGCCAGCGGGGAAAAGTGATGCTGGTTCTCACTGCCTCCTGGAACCCTTTCAAATGCCACAGACAATTTGGCCCTCTCTGCTTTCCTGCGGACTCCATCCTCAAAAGCACCTGTTTTCGCTTTCGGCATCCTCAGGAGCAAAAAAGACAAACGTCCAGCTTTTGCTGCCACAGCAAAGGTGCCAGCGGGGAAAAGTGATGCTGGTCCTCATTGCCTCCTGGAACCTCTTCAAATGCCACAGACAATTTGGCCCTCTCTGCTTTCCTGCGGACTCCATCCTCAAAAGCACCTGTTTTCGCTTTCGGCATCCTCAGGAGCAAAAAAGACAAACGTCCAGCTTTTGCTGCCACAGCAAAGGTGCCAGCGGGGAAAAGTAATGCTGGTTCTCACTGCCTCCTGGAACCCCTTCAAATGCCCCAGACAATTTGGCTCTCTCTGCTTTCCTGCGGACTCTATCCTCAAAAGCGCCTTTTTTCACTTTCGGCGCCCTCCGGTGGTTAAAAGACAAACGTCCAGCTTTTGCTGCCACAGCAAAGGTGCCAGCGGGGAAAAGTAATGCTGGTTCTCACTGCCTCCTGGAACCCTTTCAAATGCACCACACAATTTGGCCCTCTCTGCTTTCCTGCGGACTCCATCCTCAAAAGCACCTGTTTTCGCTTTCGGCAGCCTCCGGAGCAAAAAAGACAAACGTCCAGCTTTTGCTGCCACAGCAAAGGTGCCAGCGGGGAAAAGTAATGCTGGTTCTCACTGCCTCCTGGAACTCTTTCAAATGCCACAGACAATTTTGCACTCTCTGCTTTCCTGCGGACTCCATCCTCAAATGCACCTGTTTTTGCTTTCGGCAGCCTCCGGAGCAAAAAAGACAAACGTCCAGCTTTTGCTGCCACAGCAAAGGTGCCAGCGGAGAAAAGTAATGCTGGTTCTCACTGCCTCCTGGAACCCTTTCAAATGCCACAGTCAATTTGGCTCTCTCTGCTTTCCTGCGGACTCCATCCTCAAAAGCACCTGTTTTCGCTTTCGGCAGCCTCCGGAGCAAAAAAGACAAACGTCCAGCTTTTGCTGCCACAGCAAAGGTGCCAGTGGGGAAAAGTAATGCTGGTTCTCACTGCCTCCTGGAACTCTGTCAAATGCCACAGACAATTTTGCACTCTCTGCTTTCCTGCGGACTCCATCCTCAAAAGCACCTGTTTTTGCTTTCGGCAGCCTCCGGAGCAAAAAAGACAAACGTCCAGCTTTTGCTGCCACAGCAAAGGCGCCAGCGGGGAAAAGTAATGCTGGTTCTCACTGCCTCCTGGAACCCTTTCAAATGCCACAGTCAATTTGGCTCTCTCTGCTTTCCTGCGGACTCCATCCTCAAAAGCACCTTTTTTCGCTTTCGGCAGCCTCCGGAGCAAAAAAGACAAACGTCCAGCTTTTGCTGCCACAGCAAAGGTGCCAGCGGGGAAAAGTAATGCTGGTTCTCACTGCCTCCTGGAACTCTGTCAAATGCCACAGACAATTTTGCACTCTCTGCTTTCCTGCGGACTCCATCCTCAAAAGCACCTGTTTTTGCTTTCGGCAGCCTCCGGAGCAAAAAAGACAAACGTCCAGCTTTTGCTGCCACAGCAAAGGTGCCAGCGGGGAAAAGTAATGCTGGTTCTCACTGCCTCCTGGAACCCTTTCAAATGCCACAGACAATTTGGCCCTCTCTGCTTTCCTGCGGACTCCATCCTCAAAAGCATCTGTTTTCGCTTTCGGCAACCTCCGGAGCAAAAAAGACAAACGTCCAGCTTTTGCTGCCACAGCAAAGGTGCCAGCGGGGAAAAGTAATGCTGGTTCTCACTGCCTCCTGGAACTCTTTCAAATGCCAAAGACAATTTTGCACTCTCTGCTTTCCTGCGGACTCCATCCTCAAAAGCACCTGTTTTCGCTTTCGGCATCCTCAGGAGCAAAAAAGACAAACGTCCAGCTTTTGCTGCCACAGCAAAGGTGCCAGCGGGGAAAAGTGATGCTGGTCCTCATTGCCTCCTGGAACCTCTTCAAATGCCACAGACAATTTGGCCCTCTCTGCTTTCCTGCGGACTCCATCCTCCAAAGCACGTGTTTTCGCTTTCGGCATCCTCAAGATCAAAAAAGAAAAACGTCCAGCTTTTGCTTCCACAGCAAAGATGGCAGCGGGGAAAAGTGATGCTGGTTCTCACTGCCTCCTGGAACTCTTTCAAATGCCCCAGACAATTTGGCCCTCTCTGCTTTCCTGCGGACTCCATCCTCAAAAGCACCTGTTTTCGCTTTCAGCAGCCTCCGGAGCAAAAAAGACAAACGTCCAGCTTTTGCTGCCACAGCAAAGGTGCCAGCGGGGAAAAGTAATGCTGGTTCTCACTTCCTCCTGGAACCCTTTCAAATGCCACAGTCAATTTGGCTCTCTCTGCTTTCCTGCGGACTCCATCCTCAAAAGCACCTTTTTTCGCTTTCGGCACCCTCCGGAGCAAAAAAGACAAACGTCCAGCTTTTGCTGCCACAGCAAAGGTGCCAGCGGGGAAAAGTAATGCTGGTTCTCACTGCCTCCTGGAACTCTTTCAAATGCCACAGACAATTTTGCACTCTCTGCTTTCCTGCGGACTCCATCCTCAAAAGCACCTGTTTTTGCTTTCGGCATCCTCAGGAGCAAAAAAGACAAACGTCCAGCTTTTGCTGCCACAGCAAAGGTGCCAGCGGGGAAAAGTGATGCTGGTTCTCACTGCCTCCTGGAACCCTTTCAAATGCCACAGACAATTTGGCCCTCTCTGCTTTCCTGCGGACTCCATCCTCAAAAGCACCTGTTTTCGCTTTCGGCATCCTCAGGAGCAAAAAAGACAAACGTCCAGCTTTTGCTGCCACAGCAAAGGTGCCAGCGGGGAAAAGTGATGCTGGTCCTCATTGCCTCCTGGAACCTCTTCAAATGCCACAGACAATTTGGCCCTCTCTGCTTTCCTGCGGACTCCATCCTCCAAAGCACGTGTTTTCGCTTTCGGCAGCCTCCGGAGCAAAAAAGACAAACGTCCAGCTTTTGCTGCCACAGCAAAGGTGCCAGCGTGGAAAAGTGATGCTGGTTCTCACTGCCTCCTGGAACCCCTTCAAATGCCCCAGACAATTTGGCACTCTCTGCTTTCCTGCGGACTCTATCCTCAAAAGCGCCTTTTTTCACTTTCGGCGCCCTCCGGTGGTTAAAAGACAAACGTCCAGCTTTTGCTGCCGCAGCAAAGGTGCCAGCGGGGAAAAGTAATGCTGGTTCTCCCTGCCTCCTGGAACCCTTTCAAATGCACCACACAATTTGGCCCTCTCTGCTTTCCTGCGGACTCCATCCTCAAAAGCACCTGTTTTCGCTTTCGGCAGCCTCAGGAGCAAAAAAGACAAACGTCCAGCTTTTGCTGCCACAGCAAAGGTGCCAGCGGGGAAAAGTAATGCTGGTTCTCACTGCCTCCTGGAACCCTTTCAAATGCCACAGTCAATTTGGCTCTCTCTGCTTTCCTGCGGACTCCATCCTCAAAAGCACCTTTTTTCGCTTTCGGCAGCCTCCGGAGCAAAAAAGACAAACGTCCAGCTTTTCCTGCCACAGCAAAGGTACCAGCGGGGAAAAGTAATGCTGGTTCTCACTGCCTCCTGGAACTCTGTCAAATGCCACAGACAATTTTGCACTCTCTGCTTTCCTGCGGACTCCATCCTCAAAAGCACCTGTTTTTGCTTTCGGCAGCCTCCGGAGCAAAAAAGACAAACGTCCAGCTTTTGCTGCCACAGCAAAGGTGCCAGCGGGGAAAAGTAATGCTGGTTCTCACTGCCTCCTGGAACCCTTTCAAATGCCACAGACAATTTGGCCCTCTCTGCTTTCCTGCGGACTCCATCCTCAAAAGCACCTGTTTTCGCTTTCAGCATCCTCAGGAGCAAAAAAGACAAACGTCCAGCTTTTGCTGCCTCAGCAAAGGTGCCAGCGGGGAAAAGTGATGCTGGTCCTCATTGCCTCCTGGAACCTCTTCAAATGCCACAGACAATTTGGCCCTCTCTGCTTTCCTGCGGACTCCATCCTCCAAAGCACGTGTTTTCGCTTTCGGCATCCTCAGGAGCAAAAAAGACAAACGTCCAGCTTTTGCTGCCACAGCAAAGGTGCCAGCGGGGAAAAGTGATGCTGGTCCTCATTGCCTCCTGGAACCTCTTCAAATGCCACAGACAATTTGGCCCTCTCTGCTTTCCTGCGGACTCCATCCTCCAAAGCACGTGTTTTCGCTTTCGGCATCCTCAGGATCAAAAAAGACAAACGTCCAGCTTTTGCTGCCACAGCAAAGGTGCCAGCGGGGAAAAGTAATGCTGGTTCTCACTGCCTCCTGGAACCCCTTCAAATGCCCCAGAAAATTTGGCACTCTCTGCTTTCCTGCGGACTCTATCCTCAAAAGCGCCTTTTTTCACTTTCGGCGCCCTCCGGTGGTTAAAAGACAAACGTCCAGCTTTTGCTGCCGCAGCAAAGGTGCCAGCGGGGAAAAGTAATGCTGGTTCTCACTGCCTCCTGGAACCCTTTCAAATGCCACAGTCAATTTGGCTCTCTCTGCTTTCCTGCGGACTCCATCCTCAAAAGCACCTGTTTTCGCTTTCGGCAGCCTCAGGAGCAAAAAAGACAAACGTCCAGCTTTTGCTGCCACAGCAAAGGTGCCAGTGGGGAAAAGTAATGCTGGTTCTCACTGCCTCCTGGAACTCTGTCAAATGCCACAGACAATTTTGCACTCTCTGCTTTCCTGCGGACTCCATCCTCAAAAGCACCTGTTTTTGCTTTCGGCAGCCTCCGGAGCAAAAAAGACAAACGTCCAGCTTTTGCTGCCACAGCAAAGGCGCCAGCGGGGAAAAGTAATGCTGGTTCTCACTGCCTCCTGGAACCCTTTCAAATGCCACAGTCAATTTGGCTCTCTCTGCTTTCCTGCGGACTCCATCCTCAAAAGCACCTTTTTTCGCTTTCGGCAGCCTCCGGAGCAAAAAAGACAAACGTCCAGCTTTTGCTGCCACAGCAAAGGTGCCAGCGGGGAAAAGTAATGCTGGTTCTCACTGCCTCCTGGAACTCTGTCAAATGCCACAGACAATTTTGCACTCTCTGCTTTCCTGCGGACTCCATCCTCAAAAGCACCTGTTTTTGCTTTCGGCAGCCTCCGGAGCAAAAAAGACAAACGTCCAGCTTTTGCTGCCACAGCAAAGGTGCCAGCGGGGAAAAGTAATGCTGGTTCTCACTGCCTCCTGGAACCCTTTCAAATGCCACAGACAATTTGGCCCTCTCTGCTTTCCTGCGGACTCCATCCTCAAAAGCATCTGTTTTCGCTTTCGGCAACCTCCGGAGCAAAAAAGACAAACGTCCAGCTTTTGCTGCCACAGCAAAGGTGCCAGCGGGGAAAAGTAATGCTGGTTCTCACTGCCTCCTGGAACTCTTTCAAATGCCAAAGACAATTTTGCACTCTCTGCTTTCCTGCGGACTCCATCCTCAAAAGCACCTGTTTTCGCTTTCGGCATCCTCAGGAGCAAAAAAGACAAACGTCCAGCTTTTGCTGCCACAGCAAAGGTGCCAGCGGGGAAAAGTGATGCTGGTCCTCATTGCCTCCTGGAACCTCTTCAAATGCCACAGACAATTTGGCCCTCTCTGCTTTCCTGCGGACTCCATCCTCCAAAGCACGTGTTTTCGCTTTCGGCATCCTCAAGATCAAAAAAGAAAAACGTCCAGCTTTTGCTTCCACAGCAAAGATGGCAGCGGGGAAAAGTGATGCTGGTTCTCACTGCCTCCTGGAACTCTTTCAAATGCCCCAGACAATTTGGCCCTCTCTGCTTTCCTGCGGACTCCATCCTCAAAAGCACCTGTTTTCGCTTTCAGCAGCCTCCGGAGCAAAAAAGACAAACGTCCAGCTTTTGCTGCCACAGCAAAGGTGCCAGCGGGGAAAAGTAATGCTGGTTCTCACTTCCTCCTGGAACCCTTTCAAATGCCACAGTCAATTTGGCTCTCTCTGCTTTCCTGCGGACTCCATCCTCAAAAGCACCTTTTTTCGCTTTCGGCACCCTCCGGAGCAAAAAAGACAAACGTCCAGCTTTTGCTGCCACAGCAAAGGTGCCAGCGGGGAAAAGTAATGCTGGTTCTCACTGCCTCCTGGAACTCTTTCAAATGCCACAGACAATTTTGCACTCTCTGCTTTCCTGCGGACTCCATCCTCAAAAGCACCTGTTTTTGCTTTCGGCATCCTCAGGAGCAAAAAAGACAAACGTCCAGCTTTTGCTGCCACAGCAAAGGTGCCAGCGGGGAAAAGTGATGCTGGTTCTCACTGCCTCCTGGAACCCTTTCAAATGCCACAGACAATTTGGCCCTCTCTGCTTTCCTGCGGACTCCATCCTCAAAAGCACCTGTTTTCGCTTTCGGCATCCTCAGGAGCAAAAAAGACAAACGTCCAGCTTTTGCTGCCACAGCAAAGGTGCCAGCGGGGAAAAGTGATGCTGGTCCTCATTGCCTCCTGGAACCTCTTCAAATGCCACAGACAATTTGGCCCTCTCTGCTTTCCTGCGGACTCCATCCTCCAAAGCACGTGTTTTCGCTTTCGGCAGCCTCCGGAGCAAAAAAGACAAACGTCCAGCTTTTGCTGCCACAGCAAAGGTGCCAGCGTGGAAAAGTGATGCTGGTTCTCACTGCCTCCTGGAACCCCTTCAAATGCCCCAGACAATTTGGCACTCTCTGCTTTCCTGCGGACTCTATCCTCAAAAGCGCCTTTTTTCACTTTCGGCGCCCTCCGGTGGTTAAAAGACAAACGTCCAGCTTTTGCTGCCGCAGCAAAGGTGCCAGCGGGGAAAAGTAATGCTGGTTCTCCCTGCCTCCTGGAACCCTTTCAAATGCACCACACAATTTGGCCCTCTCTGCTTTCCTGCGGACTCCATCCTCAAAAGCACCTGTTTTCGCTTTCGGCAGCCTCAGGAGCAAAAAAGACAAACGTCCAGCTTTTGCTGCCACAGCAAAGGTGCCAGCGGGGAAAAGTAATGCTGGTTCTCACTGCCTCCTGGAACCCTTTCAAATGCCACAGTCAATTTGGCTCTCTCTGCTTTCCTGCGGACTCCATCCTCAAAAGCACCTTTTTTCGCTTTCGGCAGCCTCCGGAGCAAAAAAGACAAACGTCCAGCTTTTCCTGCCACAGCAAAGGTACCAGCGGGGAAAAGTAATGCTGGTTCTCACTGCCTCCTGGAACTCTGTCAAATGCCACAGACAATTTTGCACTCTCTGCTTTCCTGCGGACTCCATCCTCAAAAGCACCTGTTTTTGCTTTCGGCAGCCTCCGGAGCAAAAAAGACAAACGTCCAGCTTTTGCTGCCACAGCAAAGGTGCCAGCGGGGAAAAGTAATGCTGGTTCTCACTGCCTCCTGGAACCCTTTCAAATGCCACAGACAATTTGGCCCTCTCTGCTTTCCTGCGGACTCCATCCTCAAAAGCACCTGTTTTCGCTTTCGGCATCCTCAGGAGCAAAAAAGACAAACGTCCAGCTTTTGCTGCCTCAGCAAAGGTGCCAGCGGGGAAAAGTGATGCTGGTCCTCATTGCCTCCTGGAACCTCTTCAAATGCCACAGACAATTTGGCCCTCTCTGCTTTCCTGCGGACTCCATCCTCCAAAGCACGTGTTTTCGCTTTCGGCATCCTCAGGAGCAAAAAAGACAAACGTCCAGCTTTTGCTGCCACAGCAAAGGTGCCAGCGGGGAAAAGTGATGCTGGTCCTCATTGCCTCCTGGAACCTCTTCAAATGCCACAGACAATTTGGCCCTCTCTGCTTTCCTGCGGACTCCATCCTCCAAAGCACGTGTTTTCGCTTTCGGCATCCTCAGGATCAAAAAAGACAAACGTCCAGCTTTTGCTGCCACAGCAAAGGTGCCAGCGGGGAAAAGTAATGCTGGTTCTCACTGCCTCCTGGAACCCCTTCAAATGCCCCAGAAAATTTGGCACTCTCTGCTTTCCTGCGGACTCTATCCTCAAAAGCGCCTTTTTTCACTTTCGGCGCCCTCCGGTGGTTAAAAGACAAACGTCCAGCTTTTGCTGCCGCAGCAAAGGTGCCAGCGGGGAAAAGTAATGCTGGTTCTCACTGCCTCCTGGAACCCTTTCAAATGCCACAGTCAATTTGGCTCTCTCTGCTTTCCTGCGGACTCCATCCTCAAAAGCACCTTTATTCGCTTTCGGCAGCCTCCGGAGCAAAAAAGACAAACGTCCAGCTTTTCCTGCCACAGCAAAGGTACCAGCGGGGAAAAGTAATGCTGGTTCTCACTGCCTCCTGGAACTCTGTCAAATGCCACAGACAATTTTGCACTCTCTGCTTTCCTGCGGACTCCATCCTCAAAAGCACCTGTTTTTGCTTTCGGCAGCCTCCGGAGCAAAAAAGACAAACGTCCAGCTTTTGCTGCCAGAGCAAAGGTGCCAGCGGGGAAAAGTAATGCTGGTTCTCACTGCCTCCTGGAACCCTTTCAAATGCCACAGACAATTTGGCCCTCTCTGCTTTCCTGCGGACTCCATCCTCAAAAGCATCTGTTTTCGCGTTCGTCAACCTCCGGAGCAAAAAAGACAAACGTCCAGCTTTTGCTGCCACAGCAAAGGTGCCAGCGGGGAAAAGTAATGCTGGTCCTCATTGCCTCCTGGAACCTCTTCAAATGCCACAGACAATTTGGCCCTCTCTGCTTTCCTGCGGACTCCATCCTCCAAAGCACGTGTTTTCGCTTTCGGCATCCTCAAGATCAAAAAAGACAAACGTCCAGCTTTTGCTGCCACAGCAAAGGTGCCAGCGGGGAAAAGTAATGCTGGTTCTCACTGCCTCCTGGAACCCCTTCAAATGCCCCAGACAATTTGGCTCTCTCTGCTTTCCTGCGGACTCTATCCTCAAAAGCGCCTTTTTTCGCTTTCGGCGCCCTCCGGTGGTTAAAAGACTAACGTCCAGATTTTGCTGCTGCAGCAAAGGTGCCAGCGGGGAAAAGTAATGCTGGTTCTCACTTCCTCCTGGAACCCTTTCAAATGCCACAGTCAATTTGGCTCTCTCTGCTTTCCTGCGGACTCCATCCTCAAAAGCACCTTTTTTCGCTTTCGGCACCCTCCGGAGCAAAAAAGACAAACGTCCAGCTTTTGCTGCCACAGCAAAGGTGCCAGCGGGGAAAAGTAATGCTGGTTCTCACTGCCTCCTGGAACTCTTTCAAATGCCACAGACAATTTTGCACTCTCTGCTTTCCTGCGGACTCCATCCTCAAAAGCACCTGTTTTTCCTTTCGGCAGCCTCCGGAGCAAAAAAGACAAACGTCCAGCTTTTGCTGCCACATCAAAGGTGCCAGCGGGGAAAAGTGATGGTGGTCCTCATTGCCTCCTGGAACCTCTTCAAATGCCACAGACAATTTGGCCCTCTCTCCTTTCCTGCGGACTCCATCCTCCAAAGCACATGTTTTCGCTTTCGGCATCCTCAGGATCAAAAAAGACAAACGTCCAGCTTTTGCTGCCACAGCAAAGGTGCCAGCGGGGAAAAGTAATGCTGGTTCTCACTGCCTCCTGGAACCCCTTCAAATGCCCCAGACAATTTGGCTCTCTCTGCTTTCCTGCGGACTCTATCCTCAAAAGCGCCTTTTTTCACTTTCGGCGCTCTCCGGTGGTTAAAAGACAAACGTCCAGCTTTTGCTGCCGCAGCAAAGGTGCCAGCAGGGAAAAGTAATGCTGGTTCTCACTGCCTCCTGGAACCCTTTCAAATGCACCACACAATTTGGCCCTCTCTGCTTTCCTGCGGACTCCATCCTCAAAAGCACCTGTTTTCGCTTTCGGCAGCCTCCGGAGCAAAAAAGACAAACGTCCAGCTTTTGCTGCCACAGCAAAGGTGCCAGCGGGGAAAAGTGATGCTGGTTCTCACTGCCTCCTGGAACTCTTTCAAATGCCCCAGACAATTTGGCCCTCTCTGCTTTCCTGCGGACTCCATCCTCAAAAGCACCTGTTTTCGCTTTCGGCAGCCTCCGGAGCAAAAAAGACAAACGTCCAGCTTTTGCTGCCGCAGCAAAGGTGCCAGCGGGGAAAAGTAATGCTGGTTCTCACTTCCTCCTGGAACCCTTTCAAATGCCACAGTCAATTTGGCTCTCTCTGCTTTCCTGCGGACTCCATCCTCAAAAGCACCTTTTTTCGCTTTCGGCACCCTCCGGAGCAAAAAAGACAAACGTCCAGCTTTTGCTGCCACAGCAAAGGTGCCAGCGGGGAAAAGTAATGCTGGTTCTCACTGCCTCCTGGAACTCTTTCAAATGCCACAGACAATTTTGCACTCTCTGCTTTCCTGCGGACTCCATCCTCAAAAGCACCTGTTTTTCCTTTCGGCAGCCTCCGGAGCAAAAAAGACAAACGTCCAGCTTTTGCTGCCACAGCAAAGGTGCCAGCGGGGAAAAGTGATGGTGGTCCTCATTGCCTCCTGGAACCTCTTCAAATGCCACAGACAATTTGGCCCTCTCTGCTTTCCTGCGGACTCCATCCTCCAAAGCACATGTTTTCGCTTTCGGCATCCTCAGGATCAAAAAAGACAAACGTCCAGCTTTTGCTGCCACAGCAAAGGTGCCAGCGGGGAAAAGTAATGCTGGTTCTCACTGCCTCCTGGAACCCCTTCAAATGCCCCAGACAATTTGGCTCTCTCTGCTTTCCTGCGGACTCTATCCTCAAAAGCGCCTTTTTTCATTTTCGGCGCTCTCCGGTGGTTAAAAGACAAACGTCCAGCTTTTGCTGCCGCAGCAAAGGTGCCAGCGGGGAAAAGTGATGCTGGTCCTCATTGCCTCCTGGAACCTCTTCAAATGCCACAGACAATTTGGCCCTCTCTGCTTTCCTGCGGACTCCATCCTCCAAAGCACGTGTTTTCGCTTTCGGCATCCTCAGGATCAAAAAAGACAAACGTCCAGCTTTTGCTGCCACAGCAAAGGTGCCAGCGGGGAAAAGTAATGCTGGTTCTCACTGCCTCCTGGAACCCCTTCAAATGCCCCAGAAAATTTGGCACTCTCTGCTTTCCTGCGGACTCTATCCTCAAAAGCGCCTTTTTTCACTTTCGGCGCCCTCCGGTGGTTAAAAGACAAACGTCCAGCTTTTGCTGCCGCAGCAAAGGTGCCAGCGGGGAAAAGTAATGCTGGTTCTCACTGCCTCCTGGAACCCTTTCAAATGCCACAGTCAATTTGGCTCTCTCTGCTTTCCTGCGGACTCCATCCTCAAAAGCACCTTTATTCGCTTTCGGCAGCCTCCGGAGCAAAAAAGACAAACGTCCAGCTTTTCCTGCCACAGCAAAGGTACCAGCGGGGAAAAGTAATGCTGGTTCTCACTGCCTCCTGGAACTCTGTCAAATGCCACAGACAATTTTGCACTCTCTGCTTTCCTGCGGACTCCATCCTCAAAAGCACCTGTTTTTGCTTTCGGCAGCCTCCGGAGCAAAAAAGACTAACGTCCAGATTTTGCTGCTGCAGCAAAGGTGCCAGCGGGGAAAAGTAATGCTGGTTCTCACTTCCTCCTGGAACCCTTTCAAATGCCACAGTCAATTTGGCTCTCTCTGCTTTCCTGCGGACTCCATCCTCAAAAGCACCTTTTTTCGCTTTCGGCACCCTCCGGAGCAAAAAAGACAAACGTCCAGCTTTTGCTGCCACAGCAAAGGTGCCAGCGGGGAAAAGTAATGCTGGTTCTCACTGCCTCCTGGAACTCTTTCAAATGCCACAGACAATTTTGCACTCTCTGCTTTCCTGCGGACTCCATCCTCAAAAGCACCTGTTTTTCCTTTCGGCAGCCTCCGGAGCAAAAAAGACAAACGTCCAGCTTTTGCTGCCACAGCAAAGGTGCCAGCGGGGAAAAGTGATGGTGGTCCTCATTGCCTCCTGGAACCTCTTCAAATGCCACAGACAATTTGGCCCTCTCTGCTTTCCTGCGGACTCCATCCTCCAAAGCACATGTTTTCGCTTTCGGCATCCTCAGGATCAAAAAAGACAAACGTCCAGCTTTTGCTGCCACAGCAAAGGTGCCAGCGGGGAAAAGTAATGCTGGTTCTCACTGCCTCCTGGAACCCCTTCAAATGCCCCAGACAATTTGGCTCTCTCTGCTTTCCTGCGGACTCTATCCTCAAAAGCGCCTTTTTTCACTTTCGGCGCTCTCCGGTGGTTAAAAGACAAACGTCCAGCTTTTGCTGCCGCAGTAAAGGTGCCAGCGGGGAAAAGTAATGCTGGTTCTCACTGCCTCCTGGAACCCTTTCAAATGCCACAGACAATTTGGCCCTCTCTGCTTTCCTGCGGACTCCATCCTCAAAAGCATCTGTTTTCGCGTTCGTCAACCTCCGGAGCAAAAAAGACAAACGTCCAGCTTTTGCTGCCACAGCAAAGGTGCCAGCGGGGAAAAGTAATGCTGGTCCTCATTGCCTCCTGGAACCTCTTCAAATGCCACAGACAATTTGGCCCTCTCTGCTTTCCTGCGGACTCCATCCTCCAAAGCACGTGTTTTCGCTTTCGGCATCCTCAAGATCAAAAAAGACAAACGTCCAGCTTTTGCTGCCACAGCAAAGGTGCCAGCGGGGAAAAGTAATGCTGGTTCTCACTGCCTCCTGGAACCCCTTCAAATGCCCCAGACAATTTGGCTCTCTCTGCTTTCCTGCGGACTCTATCCTCAAAAGCGCCTTTTTTCGCTTTCGGCGCCCTCCGGTGGTTAAAAGACTAACGTCCAGATTTTGCTGCTGCAGCAAAGGTGCCAGCGGGGAAAAGTAATGCTGGTTCTCACTTCCTCCTGGAACCCTTTCAAATGCCACAGTCAATTTGGCTCTCTCTGCTTTCCTGCGGACTCCATCCTCAAAAGCACCTTTTTTCGCTTTCGGCACCCTCCGGAGCAAAAAAGACAAACGTCCAGCTTTTGCTGCCACAGCAAAGGTGCCAGCGGGGAAAAGTAATGCTGGTTCTCACTGCCTCCTGGAACTCTTTCAAATGCCACAGACAATTTTGCACTCTCTGCTTTCCTGCGGACTCCATCCTCAAAAGCACCTGTTTTTCCTTTCGGCAGCCTCCGGAGCAAAAAAGACAAACGTCCAGCTTTTGCTGCCACATCAAAGGTGCCAGCGGGGAAAAGTGATGGTGGTCCTCATTGCCTCCTGGAACCTCTTCAAATGCCACAGACAATTTGGCCCTCTCTCCTTTCCTGCGGACTCCATCCTCCAAAGCACATGTTTTCGCTTTCGGCATCCTCAGGATCAAAAAAGACAAACGTCCAGCTTTTGCTGCCACAGCAAAGGTGCCAGCGGGGAAAAGTAATGCTGGTTCTCACTGCCTCCTGGAACCCCTTCAAATGCCCCAGACAATTTGGCTCTCTCTGCTTTCCTGCGGACTCTATCCTCAAAAGCGCCTTTTTTCACTTTCGGCGCTCTCCGGTGGTTAAAAGACAAACGTCCAGCTTTTGCTGCCGCAGCAAAGGTGCCAGCAGGGAAAAGTAATGCTGGTTCTCACTGCCTCCTGGAACCCTTTCGAATGCACCACACAATTTGGCCCTCTCTGCTTTCCTGCGGACTCCATCCTCAAAAGCACCTGTTTTCGCTTTCGGCAGCCTCCGGAGCAAAAAAGACAAACGTCCAGCTTTTGCTGCCACAGCAAAGGTGCCAGCGGGGAAAAGTGATGCTGGTTCTCACTGCCTCCTGGAACTCTTTCAAATGCCCCAGACAATTTGGCCCTCTCTGCTTTCCTGCGGACTCCATCCTCAAAAGCACCTGTTTTCGCTTTCGGCAGCCTCCGGAGCAAAAAAGACAAACGTCCAGCTTTTGCTGCCGCAGCAAAGGTGCCAGCGGGGAAAAGTAATGCTGGTTCTCACTTCCTCCTGGAACCCTTTCAAATGCCACAGTCAATTTGGCTCTCTCTGCTTTCCTGCGGACTCCATCCTCAAAAGCACCTTTTTTCGCTTTCGGCACCCTCCGGAGCAAAAAAGACAAACGTCCAGCTTTTGCTGCCACAGCAAAGGTGCCAGCGGGGAAAAGTAATGCTGGTTCTCACTGCCTCCTGGAACTCTTTCAAATGCCACAGACAATTTTGCACTCTCTGCTTTCCTGCGGACTCCATCCTCAAAAGCACCTGTTTTTCCTTTCGGCAGCCTCCGGAGCAAAAAAGACAAACGTCCAGCTTTTGCTGCCACAGCAAAGGTGCCAGCGGGGAAAAGTGATGGTGGTCCTCATTGCCTCCTGGAACCTCTTCAAATGCCACAGACAATTTGGCCCTCTCTGCTTTCCTGCGGACTCCATCCTCCAAAGCACATGTTTTCGCTTTCGGCATCCTCAGGATCAAAAAAGACAAACGTCCAGCTTTTGCTGCCACAGCAAAGGTGCCAGCGGGGAAAAGTAATGCTGGTTCTCACTGCCTCCTGGAACCCCTTCAAATGCCCCAGACAATTTGGCTCTCTCTGCTTTCCTGCGGACTCTATCCTCAAAAGCGCCTTTTTTCATTTTCGGCGCTCTCCGGTGGTTAAAAGACAAACGTCCAGCTTTTGCTGCCGCAGCAAAGGTGCCAGCGGGGAAAAGTGATGCTGGTCCTCATTGCCTCCTGGAACCTCTTCAAATGCCACAGACAATTTGGCCCTCTCTGCTTTCCTGCGGACTCCATCCTCCAAAGCACGTGTTTTCGCTTTCGGCATCCTCAGGATCAAAAAAGACAAACGTCCAGCTTTTGCTGCCACAGCAAAGGTGCCAGCGGGGAAAAGTAATGCTGGTTCTCACTGCCTCCTGGAACCCCTTCAAATGCCCCAGAAAATTTGGCACTCTCTGCTTTCCTGCGGACTCTATCCTCAAAAGCGCCTTTTTTCACTTTCGGCGCCCTCCGGTGGTTAAAAGACAAACGTCCAGCTTTTGCTGCCGCAGCAAAGGTGCCAGCGGGGAAAAGTAATGCTGGTTCTCACTGCCTCCTGGAACCCTTTCAAATGCCACAGTCAATTTGGCTCTCTCTGCTTTCCTGCGGACTCCATCCTCAAAAGCACCTTTATTCGCTTTCGGCAGCCTCCGGAGCAAAAAAGACAAACGTCCAGCTTTTCCTGCCACAGCAAAGGTACCAGCGGGGAAAAGTAATGCTGGTTCTCACTGCCTCCTGGAACTCTGTCAAATGCCACAGACAATTTTGCACTCTCTGCTTTCCTGCGGACTCCATCCTCAAAAGCACCTGTTTTTGCTTTCGGCAGCCTCCGGAGCAAAAAAGACTAACGTCCAGATTTTGCTGCTGCAGCAAAGGTGCCAGCGGGGAAAAGTAATGCTGGTTCTCACTTCCTCCTGGAACCCTTTCAAATGCCACAGTCAATTTGGCTCTCTCTGCTTTCCTGCGGACTCCATCCTCAAAAGCACCTTTTTTCGCTTTCGGCACCCTCCGGAGCAAAAAAGACAAACGTCCAGCTTTTGCTGCCACAGCAAAGGTGCCAGCGGGGAAAAGTAATGCTGGTTCTCACTGCCTCCTGGAACTCTTTCAAATGCCACAGACAATTTTGCACTCTCTGCTTTCCTGCGGACTCCATCCTCAAAAGCACCTGTTTTTCCTTTCGGCAGCCTCCGGAGCAAAAAAGACAAACGTCCAGCTTTTGCTGCCACAGCAAAGGTGCCAGCGGGGAAAAGTGATGGTGGTCCTCATTGCCTCCTGGAACCTCTTCAAATGCCACAGACAATTTGGCCCTCTCTGCTTTCCTGCGGACTCCATCCTCCAAAGCACATGTTTTCGCTTTCGGCATCCTCAGGATCAAAAAAGACAAACGTCCAGCTTTTGCTGCCACAGCAAAGGTGCCAGCGGGGAAAAGTAATGCTGGTTCTCACTGCCTCCTGGAACCCCTTCAAATGCCCCAGACAATTTGGCTCTCTCTGCTTTCCTGCGGACTCTATCCTCAAAAGCGCCTTTTTTCACTTTCGGCGCTCTCCGGTGGTTAAAAGACAAACGTCCAGCTTTTGCTGCCGCAGTAAAGGTGCCAGCGGGGAAAAGTAATGCTGGTTCTCACTGCCTCCTGGAACCCTTTCAAATGCCACAGACAATTTGGCCCTCTCTGCTTTCCTGCGGACTCCATCCTCAAAAGCATCTGTTTTCGCGTTCGTCAACCTCCGGAGCAAAAAAGACAAACGTCCAGCTTTTGCTGCCACAGCAAAGGTGCCAGCGGGGAAAAGTAATGCTGGTCCTCATTGCCTCCTGGAACCTCTTCAAATGCCACAGACAATTTGGCCCTCTCTGCTTTCCTGCGGACTCCATCCTCCAAAGCACGTGTTTTCGCTTTCGGCATCCTCAAGATCAAAAAAGACAAACGTCCAGCTTTTGCTGCCACAGCAAAGGTGCCAGCGGGGAAAAGTAATGCTGGTTCTCACTGCCTCCTGGAACCCCTTCAAATGCCCCAGACAATTTGGCTCTCTCTGCTTTCCTGCGGACTCTATCCTCAAAAGCGCCTTTTTTCGCTTTCGGCGCCCTCCGGTGGTTAAAAGACTAACGTCCAGATTTTGCTGCTGCAGCAAAGGTGCCAGCGGGGAAAAGTAATGCTGGTTCTCACTTCCTCCTGGAACCCTTTCAAATGCCACAGTCAATTTGGCTCTCTCTGCTTTCCTGCGGACTCCATCCTCAAAAGCACCTTTTTTCGCTTTCGGCACCCTCCGGAGCAAAAAAGACAAACGTCCAGCTTTTGCTGCCACAGCAAAGGTGCCAGCGGGGAAAAGTAATGCTGGTTCTCACTGCCTCCTGGAACTCTTTCAAATGCCACAGACAATTTTGCACTCTCTGCTTTCCTGCGGACTCCATCCTCAAAAGCACCTGTTTTTCCTTTCGGCAGCCTCCGGAGCAAAAAAGACAAACGTCCAGCTTTTGCTGCCACATCAAAGGTGCCAGCGGGGAAAAGTGATGGTGGTCCTCATTGCCTCCTGGAACCTCTTCAAATGCCACAGACAATTTGGCCCTCTCTCCTTTCCTGCGGACTCCATCCTCCAAAGCACATGTTTTCGCTTTCGGCATCCTCAGGATCAAAAAAGACAAACGTCCAGCTTTTGCTGCCACAGCAAAGGTGCCAGCGGGGAAAAGTAATGCTGGTTCTCACTGCCTCCTGGAACCCCTTCAAATGCCCCAGACAATTTGGCTCTCTCTGCTTTCCTGCGGACTCTATCCTCAAAAGCGCCTTTTTTCACTTTCGGCGCTCTCCGGTGGTTAAAAGACAAACGTCCAGCTTTTGCTGCCGCAGCAAAGGTGCCAGCAGGGAAAAGTAATGCTGGTTCTCACTGCCTCCTGGAACCCTTTCGAATGCACCACACAATTTGGCCCTCTCTGCTTTCCTGCGGACTCCATCCTCAAAAGCACCTGTTTTCGCTTTCGGCAGCCTCCGGAGCAAAAAAGACAAACGTCCAGCTTTTGCTGCCACAGCAAAGGTGCCAGCGGGGAAAAGTGATGCTGGTTCTCACTGCCTCCTGGAACTCTTTCAAATGCCCCAGACAATTTGGCCCTCTCTGCTTTCCTGCGGACTCCATCCTCAAAAGCACCTGTTTTCGCTTTCGGCAGCCTCCGGAGCAAAAAAGACAAACGTCCAGCTTTTGCTGCCGCAGCAAAGGTGCCAGCGGGGAAAAGTAATGCTGGTTCTCACTTCCTCCTGGAACCCTTTCAAATGCCACAGTCAATTTGGCTCTCTCTGCTTTCCTGCGGACTCCATCCTCAAAAGCACCTTTTTTCGCTTTCGGCACCCTCCGGAGCAAAAAAGACAAACGTCCAGCTTTTGCTGCCACAGCAAAGGTGCCAGCGGGGAAAAGTAATGCTGGTTCTCACTGCCTCCTGGAACTCTTTCAAATGCCACAGACAATTTTGCACTCTCTGCTTTCCTGCGGACTCCATCCTCAAAAGCACCTGTTTTTCCTTTCGGCAGCCTCCGGAGCAAAAAAGACAAACGTCCAGCTTTTGCTGCCACAGCAAAGGTGCCAGCGGGGAAAAGTGATGGTGGTCCTCATTGCCTCCTGGAACCTCTTCAAATGCCACAGACAATTTGGCCCTCTCTGCTTTCCTGCGGACTCCATCCTCCAAAGCACATGTTTTCGCTTTCGGCATCCTCAGGATCAAAAAAGACAAACGTCCAGCTTTTGCTGCCACAGCAAAGGTGCCAGCGGGGAAAAGTAATGCTGGTTCTCACTGCCTCCTGGAACCCCTTCAAATGCCCCAGACAATTTGGCTCTCTCTGCTTTCCTGCGGACTCTATCCTCAAAAGCGCCTTTTTTCATTTTCGGCGCTCTCCGGTGGTTAAAAGACAAACGTCCAGCTTTTGCTGCCGCAGCAAAGGTGCCAGCGGGGAAAAGTGATGCTGGTCCTCATTGCCTCCTGGAACCTCTTCAAATGCCACAGACAATTTGGCCCTCTCTGCTTTCCTGCGGACTCCATCCTCCAAAGCACGTGTTTTCGCTTTCGGCATCCTCAGGATCAAAAAAGACAAACGTCCAGCTTTTGCTGCCACAGCAAAGGTGCCAGCGGGGAAAAGTAATGCTGGTTCTCACTGCCTCCTGGAACCCCTTCAAATGCCCCAGAAAATTTGGCACTCTCTGCTTTCCTGCGGACTCTATCCTCAAAAGCGCCTTTTTTCACTTTCGGCGCCCTCCGGTGGTTAAAAGACAAACGTCCAGCTTTTGCTGCCGCAGCAAAGGTGCCAGCGGGGAAAAGTAATGCTGGTTCTCACTGCCTCCTGGAACCCTTTCAAATGCCACAGTCAATTTGGCTCTCTCTGCTTTCCTGCGGACTCCATCCTCAAAAGCACCTTTATTCGCTTTCGGCAGCCTCCGGAGCAAAAAAGACAAACGTCCAGCTTTTCCTGCCACAGCAAAGGTACCAGCGGGGAAAAGTAATGCTGGTTCTCACTGCCTCCTGGAACTCTGTCAAATGCCACAGACAATTTTGCACTCTCTGCTTTCCTGCGGACTCCATCCTCAAAAGCACCTGTTTTTGCTTTCGGCAGCCTCCGGAGCAAAAAAGACAAACGTCCAGCTTTTGCTGCCAGAGCAAAGGTGCCAGCGGGGAAAAGTAATGCTGGTTCTCACTGCCTCCTGGAACCCTTTCAAATGCCACAGACAATTTGGCCCTCTCTGCTTTCCTGCGGACTCCATCCTCAAAAGCATCTGTTTTCGCGTTCGTCAACCTCCGGAGCAAAAAAGACAAACGTCCAGCTTTTGCTGCCACAGCAAAGGTGCCAGCGGGGAAAAGTAATGCTGGTCCTCATTGCCTCCTGGAACCTCTTCAAATGCCACAGACAATTTGGCCCTCTCTGCTTTCCTGCGGACTCCATCCTCCAAAGCACGTGTTTTCGCTTTCGGCATCCTCAAGATCAAAAAAGACAAACGTCCAGCTTTTGCTGCCACAGCAAAGGTGCCAGCGGGGAAAAGTAATGCTGGTTCTCACTGCCTCCTGGAACCCCTTCAAATGCCCCAGACAATTTGGCTCTCTCTGCTTTCCTGCGGACTCTATCCTCAAAAGCGCCTTTTTTCGCTTTCGGCGCCCTCCGGTGGTTAAAAGAATAACGTCCAGATTTTGCTGCTGCAGCAAAGGTGCCAGCGGGGAAAAGTAATGCTGGTTCTCACTTCCTCCTGGAACCCTTTCAAATGCCACAGTCAATTTGGCTCTCTCTGCTTTCCTGCGGACTCCATCCTCAAAAGCACCTTTTTTCGCTTTCGGCACCCTCCGGAGCAAAAAAGACAAACGTCCAGCTTTTGCTGCCACAGCAAAGGTGCCAGCGGGGAAAAGTAATGCTGGTTCTCACTGCCTCCTGGAACTCTTTCAAATGCCACAGACAATTTTGCACTCTCTGCTTTCCTGCGGACTCCATCCTCAAAAGCACCTGTTTTTCCTTTCGGCAGCCTCCGGAGCAAAAAAGACAAACGTCCAGCTTTTGCTGCCACATCAAAGGTGCCAGCGGGGAAAAGTGATGGTGGTCCTCATTGCCTCCTGGAACCTCTTCAAATGCCACAGACAATTTGGCCCTCTCTGCTTTCCTGCGGACTCCATCATCCAAAGCACATGTTTTCGCTTTCGGCATCCTCAGGATCAAAAAAGACAAACGTCCAGCTTTTGCTGCCACAGCAAAGGTGCCAGCGGGGAAAAGTAATGCTGGTTCTCACTGCCTCCTGGAACCCCTTCAAATGCCCCAGACAATTTGGCTCTCTCTGCTTTCCTGCGGACTCTATCCTCAAAAGCGCCTTTTTTCACTTTCGGCGCTCTCCGGTTGTTAAAAGACAAACGTCCAGCTTTTGCTGCCGCAGCAAAGGTGCCAGCAGGGAAAAGTAATGCTGGTTCTCACTGCCTCCTGGAACCCTTTCAAATGCACCACACAATTTGGCCCTCTCTGCTTTCCTGCGGACTCCATCCTCAAAAGCACCTGTTTTCGCTTTCGGCAGCCTCCGGAGCAAAAAAGACAAACGTCCAGCTTTTGCTGCCACAGCAAAGGTGCCAGCGGGGAAAAGTGATGCTGGTTCTCACTGCCTCCTGGAACTCTTTCAAATGCCCCAGACAATTTGGCCCTCTCTGCTTTCCTGCGGACTCCATCCTCAAAAGCACCTGTTTTCGCTTTCGGCAGCCTCCGGAGCAAAAAAGACAAACGTCCAGCTTTTGCTGCCGCAGCAAAGGTGCCAGCGGGGAAAAGTAATGCTGGTTCTCACTTCCTCCTGGAACCCTTTCAAATGCCACAGTCAATTTGGCTCTCTCTGCTTTCCTGCGGACTCCATCCTCAAAAGCACCTTTTTTCGCTTTCGGCACCCTCCGGAGCAAAAAAGACAAACGTCCAGCTTTTGCTGCCACAGCAAAGGTGCCAGCGGGGAAAAGTAATGCTGGTTCTCACTGCCTCCTGGAACTCTTTCAAATGCCACAGACAATTTTGCACTCTCTGCTTTCCTGCGGACTCCATCCTCAAAAGCACCTGTTTTTCCTTTCGGCAGCCTCCGGAGCAAAAAAGACAAACGTCCAGCTTTTGCTGCCACATCAAAGGTGCCAGCGGGGAAAAGTGATGGTGGTCCTCATTGCCTCCTGGAACCTCTTCAAATGCCACAGACAATTTGGCCCTCTCTCCTTTCCTGCGGACTCCATCCTCCAAAGCACATGTTTTCGCTTTCGGCATCCTCAGGATCGAAAAAGACAAACGTCCAGCTTTTGCTGCCACAGCAAAGGTGCCAGCGGGGAAAAGTAATGCTGGTTCTCACTGCCTCCTGGAACCCCTTCAAATGCCCCAGACAATTTGGCTCTCTCTGCTTTCCTGCGGACTCTATCCTCAAAAGCGCCTTTTTTCACTTTCGGCGCTCTCCGGTGGTTAAAAGACAAACGTCCAGCTTTTGCTGCCGCAGCAAAGGTGCCAGCAGGGAAAAGTAATGCTGGTTCTCACTGCCTCCTGGAACCCTTTCGAATGCACCACACAATTTGGCCCTCTCTGCTTTCCTGCGGACTCCATCCTCAAAAGCACCTGTTTTCGCTTTCGGCAGCCTCCGGAGCAAAAAAGACAAACGTCCAGCTTTTGCTGCCACAGCAAAGGTGCCAGCGGGGAAAAGTGATGCTGGTTCTCACTGCCTCCTGGAACTCTTTCAAATGCCCCAGACAATTTGGCCCTCTCTGCTTTCCTGCGGACTCCATCCTCAAAAGCACCTGTTTTCGCTTTCGGCAGCCTCCGGAGCAAAAAAGACAAACGTCCAGCTTTTGCTGCCGCAGCAAAGGTGCCAGCGGGGAAAAGTAATGCTGGTTCTCACTTCCTCCTGGAACCCTTTCAAATGCCACAGTCAATTTGGCTCTCTCTGCTTTCCTGCGGACTCCATCCTCAAAAGCACCTTTTTTCGCTTTCGGCACCCTCCGGAGCAAAAAAGACAAACGTCCAGCTTTTGCTGCCACAGCAAAGGTGCCAGCGGGGAAAAGTAATGCTGGTTCTCACTGCCTCCTGGAACTCTTTCAAATGCCACAGACAATTTTGCACTCTCTGCTTTCCTGCGGACTCCATCCTCAAAAGCACCTGTTTTTCCTTTCGGCAGCCTCCGGAGCAAAAAAGACAAACGTCCAGCTTTTGCTGCCACAGCAAAGGTGCCAGCGGGGAAAAGTGATGGTGGTCCTCATTGCCTCCTGGAACCTCTTCAAATGCCACAGACAATTTGGCCCTCTCTGCTTTACTGCGGACTCCATCCTCCAAAGCACATGTTTTCGCTTTCGGCATCCTCAGGATCAAAAAAGACAAACGTCCAGCTTTTGCTGCCACAGCAAAGGTGCCAGCGGGGAAAAGTAATGCTGGTTCTCACTGCCTCCTGGAACCCCTTCAAATGCCCCAGACAATTTGGCTCTCTCTGCTTTCCTGCGGACTCTATCCTCAAAAGCGCCTTTTTTCATTTTCGGCGCTCTCCGGTGGTTAAAAGACAAACGTCCAGCTTTTGCTGCCGCAGCAAAGGTGCCAGCGGGGAAAAGTGATGCTGGTCCTCATTGCCTCCTGGAACCTCTTCAAATGCCACAGACAATTTGGCCCTCTCTGCTTTCCTGCGGACTCCATCCTCCAAAGCACGTGTTTTCGCTTTCGGCATCCTCAGGATCAAAAAAGACAAACGTCCAGCTTTTGCTGCCACAGCAAAGGTGCCAGCGGGGAAAAGTAATGCTGGTTCTCACTGCCTCCTGGAACCCCTTCAAATGCCCCAGAAAATTTGGCACTCTCTGCTTTCCTGCGGACTCTATCCTCAAAAGCGCCTTTTTTCACTTTCGGCGCCCTCCGGTGGTTAAAAGACAAACGTCCAGCTTTTGCTGCCGCAGCAAAGGTGCCAGCGGGGAAAAGTAATGCTGGTTCTCACTGCCTCCTGGAACCCTTTCAAATGCCACAGTCAATTTGGCTCTCTCTGCTTTCCTGCGGACTCCATCCTCAAAAGCACCTTTATTCGCTTTCGGCAGCCTCCGGAGCAAAAAAGACAAACGTCCAGCTTTTCCTGCCACAGCAAAGGTACCAGCGGGGAAAAGTAATGCTGGTTCTCACTGCCTCCTGGAACTCTGTCAAATGCCACAGACAATTTTGCACTCTCTGCTTTCCTGCGGACTCCATCCTCAAAAGCACCTGTTTTTGCTTTCGGCAGCCTCCGGAGCAAAAAAGACAAACGTCCAGCTTTTGCTGCCAGAGCAAAGGTGCCAGCGGGGAAAAGTAATGCTGGTTCTCACTGCCTCCTGGAACCCTTTCAAATGCCACAGACAATTTGGCCCTCTCTGCTTTCCTGCGGACTCCATCCTCAAAAGCATCTGTTTTCGCGTTCGTCAACCTCCGGAGCAAAAAAGACAAACGTCCAGCTTTTGCTGCCACAGCAAAGGTGCCAGCGGGGAAAAGTAATGCTGGTCCTCATTGCCTCCTGGAACCTCTTCAAATGCCACAGACAATTTGGCCCTCTCTGCTTTCCTGCGGACTCCATCCTCCAAAGCACGTGTTTTCGCTTTCGGCATCCTCAAGATCAAAAAAGACAAACGTCCAGCTTTTGCTGCCACAGCAAAGGTGCCAGCGGGGAAAAGTAATGCTGGTTCTCACTGCCTCCTGGAACCCCTTCAAATGCCCCAGACAATTTGGCTCTCTCTGCTTTCCTGCGGACTCTATCCTCAAAAGCGCCTTTTTTCGCTTTCGGCGCCCTCCGGTGGTTAAAAGAATAACGTCCAGATTTTGCTGCTGCAGCAAAGGTGCCAGCGGGGAAAAGTAATGCTGGTTCTCACTTCCTCCTGGAACCCTTTCAAATGCCACAGTCAATTTGGCTCTCTCTGCTTTCCTGCGGACTCCATCCTCAAAAGCACCTTTTTTCGCTTTCGGCACCCTCCGGAGCAAAAAAGACAAACGTCCAGCTTTTGCTGCCACAGCAAAGGTGCCAGCGGGGAAAAGTAATGCTGGTTCTCACTGCCTCCTGGAACTCTTTCAAATGCCACAGACAATTTTGCACTCTCTGCTTTCCTGCGGACTCCATCCTCAAAAGCACCTGTTTTTCCTTTCGGCAGCCTCCGGAGCAAAAAAGACAAACGTCCAGCTTTTGCTGCCACATCAAAGGTGCCAGCGGGGAAAAGTGATGGTGGTCCTCATTGCCTCCTGGAACCTCTTCAAATGCCACAGACAATTTGGCCCTCTCTGCTTTCCTGCGGACTCCATCATCCAAAGCACATGTTTTCGCTTTCGGCATCCTCAGGATCAAAAAAGACAAACGTCCAGCTTTTGCTGCCACAGCAAAGGTGCCAGCGGGGAAAAGTAATGCTGGTTCTCACTGCCTCCTGGAACCCCTTCAAATGCCCCAGACAATTTGGCTCTCTCTGCTTTCCTGCGGACTCTATCCTCAAAAGCGCCTTTTTTCACTTTCGGCGCTCTCCGGTTGTTAAAAGACAAACGTCCAGCTTTTGCTGCCGCAGCAAAGGTGCCAGCAGGGAAAAGTAATGCTGGTTCTCACTGCCTCCTGGAACCCTTTCAAATGCACCACACAATTTGGCCCTCTCTGCTTTCCTGCGGACTCCATCCTCAAAAGCACCTGTTTTCGCTTTCGGCAGCCTCCGGAGCAAAAAAGACAAACGTCCAGCTTTTGCTGCCACAGCAAAGGTGCCAGCGGGGAAAAGTGATGCTGGTTCTCACTGCCTCCTGGAACTCTTTCAAATGCCCCAGACAATTTGGCCCTCTCTGCTTTCCTGCGGACTCCATCCTCAAAAGCACCTGTTTTCGCTTTCGGCAGCCTCCGGAGCAAAAAAGACAAACGTCCAGCTTTTGCTGCCGCAGCAAAGGTGCCAGCGGGGAAAAGTAATGCTGGTTCTCACTTCCTCCTGGAACCCTTTCAAATGCCACAGTCAATTTGGCTCTCTCTGCTTTCCTGCGGACTCCATCCTCAAAAGCACCTTTTTTCGCTTTCGGCACCCTCCGGAGCAAAAAAGACAAACGTCCAGCTTTTGCTGCCACAGCAAAGGTGCCAGCGGGGAAAAGTAATGCTGGTTCTCACTGCCTCCTGGAACTCTTTCAAATGCCACAGACAATTTTGCACTCTCTGCTTTCCTGCGGACTCCATCCTCAAAAGCACCTGTTTTTCCTTTCGGCAGCCTCCGGAGCAAAAAAGACAAACGTCCAGCTTTTGCTGCCACAGCAAAGGTGCCAGCGGGGAAAAGTGATGGTGGTCCTCATTGCCTCCTGGAACCTCTTCAAATGCCACAGACAATTTGGCCCTCTCTGCTTTCCTGCGGACTCCATCCTCCAAAGCACATGTTTTCGCTTTCGGCATCCTCAGGATCAAAAAAGACAAACGTCCAGCTTTTGCTGCCACAGCAAAGGTGCCAGCGGGGAAAAGTAATGCTGGTTCTCACTGCCTCCTGGAACCCCTTCAAATGCCCCAGACAATTTGGCTCTCTCTGCTTTCCTGCGGACTCGATCCTCAAAAGCGCCTTTTTTCATTTTCGGCGCTCTCCGGTGGTTAAAAGACAAACGTCCAGCTTTTGCTGCCGCAGCAAAGGTGCCAGCAGGGAAAAGTAATGCTGGTTCTCACTGCCTCCTGGAACCCTTTCAAATGCACCACACAATTTGGCCCTCTCTGCTTTCCTGCGGACTCCATCCTCAAAAGCACCTGTTTTCGCTTTCGGCAGCCTCCGGAGCAAAAAAGACAAACGTCCAGCTTTTGCTGCCACAGCAAAGGTGCCAGCGGGGAAAAGTAATGCTGGTTTTCACTGCCTCCTGGAACTCTGTCAAATGCCACAGACAATTTTGCACTCTCTGCTTTCCTGCGGACTCCATCCTCAAAAGCACCTCTTTTTGCTTTCGGCAGCCTCCGGAGCAAAAAAGACAAACGTCCAGCTTTTGCTGCCACAGCAAAGGTGCCAGCGGGGAAAAGTAATGCTGGTTCTCACTGCCTCCTGGAACCCTTTCAAATGCCACAGACAATTTGGCCCTCTCTGCTTTCCTGCGGACTCCATCCTCAAAAGCATCTGTTTTCGCTTTCGGCAGCCTCCGGAGCAAAAAAGACAAACGTCCAGCTTTTGCTGCCACAGCAAAGGTGCCAGCGGGGAAAAGTAATGCTGGTTCTCACTGCCTCCTGGAACTCTTTCAAATGCCACAGACAATTTTGCACTCTCTGCTTTCCTGCGGACTCCATCCTCAAAAGCACCTGTTTTTGCTTTCGGCAGCCTCCGGAGCAAAAAAGACAAACGTCCAGCTTTTGCTGCCACAGCAAAGGTGCCAGCGGGGAAAAGTAATGCTGGTTCTCACTGCCTCCTGGAACCCTTTCAAATGCCACAGACAATTTGGCCCTCTCTGCTTTCCTGCGGACTCCATCCTCAAAAGCACCTGTTTTCGCTTTCGGCATCCTCAGGAGAAAAAAAGACAAACGTCCAGCTTTTGCTGCCACAGCAAAGATGGCAGCGGGGAAAAGTGATGCTGGTTCTCACTGCCTCCTGGAACTCTTTCAAATGCCCCAGACAATTTGGCCCTCTCTGCTTTCCTGCGGACTCCATCCTCAAAAGCACCTGTTTTTGCTTTCGGCAGCCTCCGGAGCAAAAAAGACAAACGTCCAGCTTTTGCTGCCACAGCAAAGGTGCCAGCGGGGAAAAGTAATGCTGGTTTTCACTGCCTCCTGGAACTCTGTCAAATGCCACAGACAATTTTCCACTCTCTGCTTTCCTGCGGACTCCATCCTCAAAAGCACCTGTTTTTGCTTTCGGCAGCCTCCGGAGCAAAAAAGACAAACGTCCAGCTTTTGCTGCCACAGCAAAGGCGCCAGCGTGGAAAAGTAATGCTGGTTCTCACTGCCTCCTGGAACCCTTTCAAATGCCACAGTCAATTTGGCTCTCTCTGCTTTCCTGCGGACTCCATCCTCAAAAGCACCTTTTTTCGCTTTCGGCAGCCTCCGGAGCAAAAAAGACAAACGTCCAGCTTTTGCTGCCACAGCAAAGGTGCCAGCGGGGAAAAGTAATGCTGGTTCTCACTGCCTCCTGGAACTCTTTCAAATGCCACAGACAATTTGGCCCTCTCTGCTTTCCTGCGGACTCCATCCTCAAAAGCACCTGTTTTCGCTTTCGGCAGCCTCCGGAGCAAAAAAGACAAACGTCCAGCTTTTGCTGCCACAGCAAAGGTGCCAGCGGGGAAAAGTAATGCTGGTTCTCACTGCCTCCTGGAACCCTTTCAAATGCCACAGACAATTTGGCCCTCTCTGCTTTCCTGCGGACTCCATCCTCAAAAGCATCTGTTTTCGCTTTCGGCAACCTCCGGAGCAAAAAAGACAAACGTCCAGCTTTTGCTGCCACAGCAAAGGTGCCAGCGGGGAAAAGTAATGCTGGTTCTCACTGCCTCCTGGAACTCTTTCAAATGCCACAGACAATTTTGCACTCTCTGCTTTCCTGCGGACTCCATCCTCAAAAGCACCTGTTTTCGCTTTCGGCAGCCTCCGGAGCAAAAAAGACAAACGTCCAGCTTTTGCTGTCACAGCAAAGGTGCCAGCGGGGAAAAGTGATGCTGGTCCTCATTGCCTCCTGGAACCTCTTCAAATGCCACAGACAATTTGGCCCTCTCTGCTTTCCTGCGGACTCCATCCTCAAAAGCACCTGTTTTCGCTTTCGGCAGCCTCAGGAGCAAAAAAGACAAACGTCCAGCTTTTGCTGCCACAGCAAAGATGGCAGCGGGGAAAAGTGATGCTGGTTCTCACTGCCTCCTGGAACTCTTTCAAATGCCCCAGACAATTTGGCCCTCTCTGCTTTCCTGCGGACTCCATCCTCAAAAGCACCTGTTTTCGCTTTCGGCAGCCTCCGGAGCAAAAAAGACAAACGTCCAGCTTTTGCTGCCACAGCAAAGGTGCCAGCGGGGAAAAGTAATGCTGGTTCTCACTGCCTCCTGGAACTCTTTCAAATGCCACAGACAATTTTGCACTCTCTGCTTTCCTGCGGACTCCATCCTCAAAAGCACCTGTTTTCGCTTTCGGCAGCCTCCGGAGCAAAAAAGACAAACGTCCAGCTTTTGCTGCCACAGCAAAGGTGCCAGCGGAGAAAAGTAATGCTGGTTCTCACTGCCTCCTGGAACCCTTTCAAATGCCACAGTCAATTTGGCTCTCTCTGCTTTCCTGCGGACTCCATCCTCAAAAGCACCTTTTTTCGCTTTCGGCAGCCTCCGGAGCAAAAAAAAAAAACGTCCAGCTTTTGCTGCCACAGCAAAGGTGCCAGCGGGGAAAAGTAATGCTGGTTTTCACTGCCTCCTGGAACTCTGTCAAATGCCACAGACAATTTTGCACTCTCTGCTTTCCTGCGGACTCCATCCTCAAAAGCACCTCTTTTTGCTTTCGGCAGCCTCCGGAGCAAAAAAGACAAACGTCCAGCTTTTGCTGCCACAGCAAAGGCGCCAGCGTGGAAAAGTAATGCTGGTTCTCACTGCCTCCTGGAACCCTTTCAAATGCCACAGTCAATTTGGCTCTCTCTGCTTTCCTGCGGACTCCATCCTCAAAAGCACCTTTTTTCGCTTTCGGCAGCCTCCGGAGCAAAAAAGACAAACGTCCAGCTTTTGCTGCCACAGCAAAGGTGCCAGCGGGGAAAAGTAATGCTGGTTCTCACTGCCTCCTGGAACTCTTTCAAATGCCCCAGACAATTTGGCCCTCTCTGCTTTCCTGCGGACTCCATCCTCAAAAGCACCTGTTTTCGCTTTCGGCAGCCTCCGGAGCAAAAAAGACAAACGTCCAGCTTTTGCTGCCACAGCAAAGGTGCCAGCGGGGAAAAGTAATGCTGGTTCTCACTGCCTCCTGGAACCCTTTCAAATGCCACAGACAATTTGGCCCTCTCTGCTTTCCTGCGGACTCCATCCTCAAAAGCACCTGTTTTCGCTTTCGGCATCCTCAGGAGCAAAAAAGACAAACGTCCAGCTTTTGCTGCCACAGCAAAGGTGCCAGCGGGGAAAAGTGATGCTGGTCCTCATTGCCTCCTGGAACCTCTTCAAATGCCACAGACAATTTGGCCCTCTCTGCTTTCCTGCGGACTCCATCCTCAAAAGCACCTGTTTTCGCTTTCGGCAGCCTCCGGAGCAAAAAAGACAAACGTCCAGCTTTTGCTGCCACAGCAAAGGTGCCAGCGGGGAAAAGTAATGCTGGTTCTCACTGCCTCCTGGAACTCTTTCAAATGCCACAGACAATTCTGCACTCTCTGCTTTCCTGCGGACTCCATCCTCAAAAGCACCTGTTTTCGCTTTCGGCATCCTCAGGATCAAAAAAGACAAACGTCCAGCTTTTGCTGCCACAGCAAAGGTGCCAGCGGGGAAAAGTAATGCTGGTTCTCACTGCCTCCTGGAACCCTTTCAAATGCCACAGACAATTTGGCCCTCTCTGCTTTCCTGCGGACTCCATCCTCAAAAGCATCTGTTTTCGCTTTCGGCAACCTCCGGAGCAAAAAAGACAAACGTCCAGCTTTTGCTGCCACAGCAAAGGTGCCAGCGGGGAAAAGTAATGCTGGTTCTCACTGCCTCCTGGAACTCTTTCAAATGGCACAGACAATTCTGCACTCTCTGCTTTCCTGCGGACTCCATCCTCAAAAGCACCTGGTTTTGCTTTCGGCAGCCTCCGGAGCAAAAAAGACAAACGTCCAGCTTTTGCTGCCACAGCAAAGGTGCCAGCGGGGAAAAGTAATGCTGGTTCTCACTGCCTCCTGGAACCCTTTCAAATGCCACAGACAATTTTGCCCTCTCTGCTTTCCTGCGGACTCCATCCTCAAAAGCATCTGTTTTCGCTTTCGGCAACCTCCGGAGCAAAAAAGACAAACGTCCAGCTTTTGCTGCCACAGCAAAGGTGCCAGCGGGGAAAAGTGATGCTGGTCCTCATTGCCTCCTGGAACCTCTTCAAATGCCACAGACAATTTGGCCCTCTCTGCTTTCCTGCGGACTCCATACTCCAAAGCACGTGTTTTCACTTTCGGCATCCTCAGGATCAAAAAAGACAAACGTCCAGCTTTTGCTGCCACAGCAAAGGTGCCAGCGGGGAAAAGTAATGCTGGTTCTCACTGCCTCCTGGAACCCCTTCAAATGCCCCAGACAATTTGGCTCTCTCTGCTTTCCTGCGGACTCTATCCTCAAAAGCGCCTTTTTTCACTTTCGGCGCCCTCCGGTGGTTAAAAGACAAACGTCCAGCTTTTGCTGCCGCAGCAAAGGTGCCAGCGGGGAAAAGTGATGGTGGTCCTCATTGCCTCCTGGAACCTCTTCAAATGCCACAGACAATTTGGCCCTCTCTGCTTTCCTGCGGACTCCATCCTCAAAAGCACCTGTTTTCGCTTTCGGCAGCCTCAGGAGCAAAAAAGACAAACGTCCAGCTTTTGCTGCCACAGCAAAGATGGCAGCGGGGAAAAGTGATGCTGGTTCTCACTGCCTCCTGGAACTCTTTCAAATGCCCCAGACAATTTTGCACTCTCTGCTTTCCTGCGGACTCTATCCTCAAAAGCACCTGTTTTCGCTTTCGGCAGCCTCCGGAGCAAAAAAGACAAACGTCCAGCTTTTGCTGCCACAGCAAAGGTGCCAGCGGGGAAAAGTAATGCTGGTTCTCACTGCCTCCTGGAACTCTTTCAAATGCCAAAGACAATTCTGCACTCTCTGCTTTCCTGCGGACTCCATCCTCAAAAGCACCTGTTTTTGCTTTCGGCAGCCTCCGGAGCAAAAAAGACAAACGTCCAGCTTTTGCTGCCACAGCAAAGGTGCCAGCGGGGAAAAGTAATGCTGGTTCTCACTGCCTCCTGGAACCCCTTCAAATGCCCCAGACAATTTGGCTCTCTCTGCTTTCCTGCGGACTCTATCCTCAAAAGCGCCTTTTTTCACTTTCGGCGCCCTCCGGTGGTTAAAAGACAAACGTCCAGCTTTTGCTGCCGCAGCAAAGGTGCCAGCGGGGAAAAGTGATGGTGGTCCTCATTGCCTCCTGGAACCTCTTCAAATGCCACAGACAATTTGGCCCTCTCTGCTTTCCTGCGGACTCCATCCTCAAAAGCACCTGTTTTCGCTTTCGGCAGCCTCAGGAGCAAAAAAGACAAACGTCCAGCTTTTGCTGCCACAGCAAAGATGGCAGCGGGGAAAAGTGATGCTGGTTCTCACTGCCTCCTGGAACTCTTTCAAATGCCCCAGACAATTTGGCCCTCTCTGCTTTCCTGCGGACTCCATCCTCCAAAGCACCTGTTTTCGCTTTCGGCAGCCTCCGGAGCAAAAAAGACAAACGTCCAGCTTTTGCTGCCACAGCAAAGGTGCCAGCGGGGAAAAGTAATGCTGGTTCTCACTGCCTCCTGGAACTCTTTCAAATGCCACAGACAATTTTGCACTCTCTGCTTTCCTGCGGACTCCATCCTCAAAAGCACCTTTTTTCGCTTTCGGCAGCCTCCGGAGCAAAAAAGAAAAACGTCCAGCTTTTGCTGCCACAGCAAAGGTGCCAGCGGGGAAATGTAATGCTGGTTCTCACTGCCTCCTGGAACTCTGTCAAATGCCACAGACAATTTTGCACTCTCTCCTTTCCTGCGGACTCCATCCTCAAAAGCACCTGTTTTTGCTTTCGGCAGCCTCCGGAGCAAAAAAGACAAACGTCCAGCTTTTGCTGCCACAGCAAAGGCGCCAGCGGGGAAAAGTAATGCTGGTTCTCACTGCCTCCTGGAACCCTTTCAAATGCCACAGTCAATTTGGCTCTCTCTGCTTTCCTGCGGACTCCATCCTCAAAAGCACCTGTTTTCGCTTTCGGCAGCCTCCGGAGCAAAAAAGACAAACGTCCAGCTTTTGCTGCCACAGCAAAGGTGCCAGCGGGGAAAAGTAATGCTGGTTCTCACTGCCTCCTGGAACTCTGTCAAATGCCACAGACAATTTTGCACTCTCTGCTTTCCTGCGGACTCCATCCTCAAAAGCACCTGTTTTTGCTTTCGGCAGCCTCCGGAGCAAAAAAGACAAACGTCCAGCTTTTGCTGCCACAGCAAAGGTGCCAGCGGGGAAAAGTAATGCTGGTTCTCACTGCCTCCTGGAACCCTTTCAAATGCCACAGACAATTTGGCCCTCTCTGCTTTCCTGCGGACTCCATCCTCAAAAGCATCTGTTTTCGCTTTCGGCAACCTCCGGAGCAAAAAAGACAAACGTCCAGCTTTTGCTGCCACAGCAAAGGTGCCAGCGGGGAAAAGTAATGCTGGTTCTCACTGCCTCCTGGAACTCTGTCAAATACCACAGACAATTTTGCACTCTCTGCTTTCCTGCGGACTCCATCCTCAAAAGCACCTGTTTTTGCTTTCGGCAGCCTCCGGAGCAAAAAAGACAAACGTCCAGCTTTTGCTGCCACAGCAAAGGTGCCAGCGGGGAAAAGTAATGCTGGTTCTCACTGCCTCCTGGAACCCTTTCAAATGCTACAGACAATTTGGCCCTCTCTGCTTTCCTGCGGACTCCATCCTCAAAAGCATCTGTTTTCGCTTTCGGCAACCTCCGGAGCAAAAAAGACAAACGTCCAGCTTTTGCTGCCACAGCAAAGGTGCCAGCGGGGAAAAGTAATGCTGGTTCTCACTGCCTCCTGGAACTCTTTCAAATGCCACAGACAATTTGCACTCTCTGCTTTCCTGCGGACTCCATCCTCAAAAGCACCTGTTTTTGCTTTCGGCAGCCTCCGGAGCAAAAAAGACAAACGTCCAGCTTTTGCTGCCACAGCAAAGGTGCCAGCGGGGAAAAGTAATGCTGGTTCTCACTGCATCCTGGAACCCTTTCAAATGCCACAGACAATTTGGCCCTCTCTGCTTTCCTGCGGTCTCCATCCTCAAAAGCACCTGTTTTCGCTTTCGGCATCCTCAGGAGCAAAAAAGACAAACGTCCAGCTTTTGCTGCCACAGCAAAGGTGCCAGCGGGGAAAAGTGATGCTGGTCCTCATTGCCTCCTGGAACCTCTTCAAATGCCACAGACAATTTGGCCCTCTCTGCTTTCCTGCGGACTCCATCCTCCAAAGCACGTGTTTTCGCTTTCGGCATCCTCAGGATCAAAAAAGACAAACGTCCAGCTTTTGCTGCCACAGCAAAGGTGCCAGCGGGGAAAAGTAATGCTGGTTCTCACTGCCTCCTGGAACCCCTTCAAATGCCCCAGACAATTTGGCTCTCTCTGCTTTCCTGCGGACTCTATCCTCAAAAGCGCCTTTTTTCACTTTCGGCGCCCTCCGGTGGTTAAAAGACAAACGTCCAGCTTTTGCTGCCGCAGCAAAGGTGCCAGCGGGGAAAAGTGATGGTGGTCCTCATTGCCTCCTGGAACCTCTTCAAATGCCACAGACAATTTGGCCCTCTCTGCTTTCCTGCGGACTCCATCCTCCAAAGCACCTGTTTTCGCTTTTGGCAGCCTCAGGAGCAAAAAAGACAAACGTCCAGCTTTTGCTGCCACAGCAAAGGTGCCAGCGGGGAAAAGTGATGCTGGTTCTCACTGCCTCCTGGAACCCTTTCAAATGCCCCAGACAATTTGGCCCTCTCTGCTTTCCTGCGGACTCCATCCTCAAAAGCACCTGTTTTCGCTTTCGGCAGCCTCCGGAGCAAAAAAGACAAACGTCCAGCTTTTGCTGCCACAGCAAAGGTGCCAGCGGGGAAAAGTAATGCTGGTTCTCACTGCCTCCTGGAACTCTGTCAAATGCCACAGACAATTTTGCACTCTCTGCTTTCCTGCGGACTCCATCCTCAAAAGCACCTGTTTTTGCTTTCGGCAGCCTCCGGAGCAAAAAAGACAAACGTCCAGCTTTTGCTGCCACAGCAAAGGTGCCAGCGGAGAAAAGTAATGCTGGTTCTCACTGCCTCCTGGAACCCTTTCAAATGCCACAGTCAATTTGGCTCTCTCTGCTTTCCTGCGGACTCCATCCTCAAAAGCACCTTTTTTCGCTTTCGGCAGCCTCCGGAGCAAAAAAGACAAACGTCCAGCTTTTGCTGCCACAGCAAAGGTGCCAGCGGGGAAAAGTAATGCTGGTTCTCACTGCCTCCTGGAACCCCTTCAAATGCCCTAGACAATTTGGCTCTCTCTGCTTTCCTGCGGACTCTATCCTCAAAAGCGCCTTTTTTCACTTTCGGCGCCCTCCGGTGGTTAAAAGACAAACGTCCAGCTTTTGCTGCCGCAGCAAAGGTGCCAGCGGGGAAAAGTAATGCTGGTTCTCCCTGCCTCCTGGAACCCTTTCAAATGCACCACACAATTTGGCCCTCTCTGCTTTCCTGCGGACTCCATCCTCAAAAGCACCTGTTTTCGCTTTCGGCAGCCTCAGGAGCAAAAAAGACAAACGTCCAGCTTTTGCTGCCACAGCAAAGATGGCAGCGGGGAAAAGTGATGCTGGTTCTCACTGCCTCCTGGAACTCTTTCAAATGCCCCAGACAATTTGGCCCTCTCTGCTTTCCTGCGGACTCCATCCTCAAAAGCACCTGTTTTTGCTTTCGGCAGCCTCCGGAGCAAAAAAGACAAACGTCCACCTTTTGCTGCCACAGCAAAGGTGCCAGCGGGGAAAAGTAATGCTGGTTCTCACTGCCTCCTGGAACTCTTTCAAATGCCACAGACAATTTTGCACTCTCTGCTTTCCTGCGGACTCCATCCTCCAAAGCACCTTTTTTCGCTTTCGGCAGCCTCCGGAGCAAAAAAAACAAACGTCCAGCTTTTGCTGCCACAGCAAAGGTGCCAGCGGGGAAATGTAATGCTGGTTCTCACTGCCTCCTGGAACTCTGTCAAATGCCAAAGACAATTTTGCACTCTCTCCTTTCCTGCGAACTCCATCCTCAAAAGCATCTGTTTTTGCTTTCGGTAGCCTCCGGAGCAAAAAAGACAAACGTCCAGCTTTTGCTGCCACAGCAAAGGCGCCAGCGGGGAAAAGTAATGCTGGTTCTCACTGCCTCCTGGAACCCTTTCAAATGCCACAGTCAATTTGGCTCTCTCTGCTTTCCTGCGGACTCCATCCTCAAAAGCACCTTTTTTCGCTTTCGGCAGCCTCCGGAGCAAAAAAGACAAACGTCCAGCTTTTGCTGCCACAGCAAAGGTGCCAGCGGGGAAAAGTAATGCTGGTTCTCACTGCCTCCTGGAACTCTGTCAAATGCCACAGACAATTTTGCACTCTCTGCTTTCCTGCGGACTCCATCCTCAAAAGCACCTGTTTTTGCTTTCGGCAGCCTCCGGAGCAAAAAAGACAAACGTCCAGCTTTTGCTGCCACAGCAAAGGTGCCAGCGGGGAAAAGTAATGCTGGTTCTCACTGCCTCCTGGAACCCTTTCAAATGCCACAGACAATTTGGCCCTCTCTGCTTTCCTGCGGACTCCATCCTCAAAAGCATCTGTTTTCGCTTTCGGCAACCTCCGGAGCAAAAAAGACAAACGTCCAGCTTTTGCTGCCACAGCAAAGGTGCCAGCGGGGAAAAGTAATGCTGGTTCTCACTGCCTCCTGGAACTCTTTCAAATGCCACAGACAATTTGGCCCTCTCTGCTTTCCTGCGGACTCCATCCTCAAAAGCACCTGTTTTCGCTTTCGGCAGCCTCCGGAGCAAAAAAGACAAACGTCCAGCTTTTGCTGTCACAGCAAAGGTGCCAGCGGGGAAAAGTGATGCTGGTCCTCATTGCCTCCTGGAACCTCTTCAAATGCCACAGACAATTTGGCCCTCTCTGCTTTCCTGCGGACTCCATCCTCAAAAGCACCTGTTTTCGCTTTCGGCAGCCTCAGGAGCAAAAAAGACAAACGTCCAGCTTTTGCTGCCACAGCAAAGATGGCAGCGGGGAAAAGTGATGCTGGTTCTCACTGCCTCCTGGAACTCTTTCAAATGCCCCAGACAATTTGGCCCTCTCTGCTTTCCTGCGGACTCCATCCTCAAAAGCACCTGTTTTCGCTTTCGGCAGCCTCCGGAGCAAAAAAGACAAACGTCCAGCTTTTGCTGCCACAGCAAAGGTGCCAGCGGGGAAAAGTAATGCTGGTTCTCACTGCCTCCTGGAACTCTTTCAAATGCCACAGACAATTTTGCACTCTCTGCTTTCCTGCGGACTCCATCCTCAAAAGCACCTGTTTTCGCTTTCGGTAGCCTCCGGAGCAAAAAAGACAAACGTCCAGCTTTTGCTGCCACAGCAAAGGTGCCAGCGGAGAAAAGTAATGCTGGTTCTCACTGCCTCCTGGAACCCTTTCAAATGCCACAGTCAATTTGGCTCTCTCTGCTTTCCTGCGGACTCCATCCTCAAAAGCACCTTTTTTCGCTTTCGGCAGCCTCCGGAGCAAAAAAAAAAAACGTCCAGCTTTTGCTGCCACAGCAAAGGTGCCAGCGGGGAAAAGTAATGCTGGTTTTCACTGCCTCCTGGAACTCTGTCAAATGCCACAGACAATTTTGCACTCTCTGCTTTCCTGCGGACTCCATCCTCAAAAGCACCTCTTTTTGCTTTCGGCAGCCTCCGGAGCAAAAAAGACAAACGTCCAGCTTTTGCTGCCACAGCAAAGGCGCCAGCGTGGAAAAGTAATGCTGGTTCTCACTGCCTCCTGGAACCCTTTCAAATGCCACAGTCAATTTGGCTCTCTCTGCTTTCCTGCGGACTCCATCCTCAAAAGCACCTTTTTTCGCTTTCGGCAGCCTCCAGAGCAAAAAAGACAAACGTCCAGCTTTTGCTGCCACAGCAAAGGTGCCAGCGGGGAAAAGTAATGCTGGTTCTCACTGCCTCCTGGAACTCTTTCAAATGCCACAGACAATTTGGCCCTCTCTGCTTTCCTGCGGACTCCATCCTCAAAAGCACCTGTTTTCGCTTTCGGCAGCCTCCGGAGCAAAAAAGACAAACGTCCAGCTTTTGCTGCCACAGCAAAGGTGCCAGCGGGGAAAAGTAATGCTGGTTCTCACTGCCTCCTGGAACCCTTTCAAATGCCACAGACAATTTGGCCCTCTCTGCTTTCCTGCGGACTCCATCCTCAAAAGCACCTGTTTTCGCTTTCGGCATCCTCAGGAGCAAAAAAGACAAACGTCCAGCTTTTGCTGCCACAGCAAAGGTGCCAGCGGGGAAAAGTGATGCTGGTCCTCATTGCCTCCTGGAACCTCTTCAAATGCCACAGACAATTTGGCCCTCTCTGCTTTCCTGCGGACTCCATCCTCAAAAGCACCTGTTTTCGCTTTCGGCAGCCTCCGGAGCAAAAAAGACAAACGTCCAGCTTTTGCTGCCACAGCAAAGGTGCCAGCGGGGAAAAGTAATGCTGGTTCTCACTGCCTCCTGGAACTCTTTCAAATGCCACAGACAATTCTGCACTCTCTGCTTTCCTGCGGACTCCATCCTCAAAAGCACCTGTTTTTGCTTTCGGCAGCCTCCGGAGCAAAAAAGACAAACGTCCAGCTTTTGCTGCCACAGCAAAGGTGCCAGCGGGGAAAAGTAATGCTGGTTCTCACTGCCTCCTGGAACCCTTTCAAATGCCACAGACAATTTGGCCCTCTCTGCTTTCCTGCGGACTCCATCCTCAAAAGCATCTGTTTTCGCTTTCGGCAACCTCCGGAGCAAAAAAGACAAACGTCCAGCTTTTGCTGCCACAGCAAAGGTGCCAGCGGGGAAAAGTAATGCTGGTTCTCACTGCCTCCTGGAACCCCTTCAAATGCCACAGACAATTCTGCACTCTCTGCTTTCCTGCGGACTCCATCCTCAAAAGCACCTGTTTTTGCTTTCGGCAGCCTCCGGAGCAAAAAAGACAAACGTCCAGCTTTTGCTGCCACAGCAAAGGTGCCAGCGGGGAAAAGTAATGCTGGTTCTCACTGCCTCCTGGAACCCTTTCAAATGCCACAGACAATTTGGCCCTCTCTGCTTTCCTGCGGACTCCATCCTCAAAAGCATCTGTTTTCGCTTTCGGCAACCTCCGGAGCAAAAAAGACAAACGTCCAGCTTTTGCTGCCACAGCAAAGGTGCCAGCGGGGAAAAGTAATGCTGGTTCTCACTGCCTCCTGGAACTCTTTCAAATGCCACAGACAATTCTGCACTCTCTGCTTTCCTGCGGACTCCATCCTCAAAAGCACCTGTTTTTGCTTTCGGCAGCCTCCGGAGCAAAAAAGACAAACGTCCAGCTTTTGCTGCCACAGCAAAGGTGCCAGCGGGGAAAAGTAATGCTGGTTCTCACTGCCTCCTGGAACTCTGTCAAATGCCACAGACAATTTGGCCCTCTCTGCTTTCCTGCGGACTCCATCCTCAAAAGCACCTGTTTTCTCTTTCGGCAGCCTCCGGAGCAAAAAAGACAAACGTCCAGCTTTTGCTGCCACAGCAAAGGTGCCAGCGGGGAAAAGTAATGCTGGTTCTCACTGCCTCCTGGAACCCTTTCAAATGCCACAGACAATTTGGCCCTCTCTGCTTTCCTGCGGACTCCATCCTCAAAAGCATCTGTTTTCGCTTTCGGCAACCTCCGGAGCAAAAAAGACAAACGTCCAGCTTTTGCTGCCACAGCAAAGGTGCCAGCGGGGAAAAGTGATGCTGGTCCTCATTGCCTCCTGGAACCTCTTCAAATGCCACAGACAATTTGGCCCTCTCTGCTTTCCTGCGGACTCCATACTCCAAAGCACGTGTTTTCACTTTCGGCATCCTCAGGATCAAAAAAGACAAACGTCCAGCTTTTGCTGCCACAGCAAAGGTGCCAGCGGGGAAAAGTAATGCTGGTTCTCACTGCCTCCTGGAACCCCTTCAAATGCCCCAGACAATTTGGCTCTCTCTGCTTTCCTGCGGACTCTATCCTCAAAAGCGCCTTTTTTCACTTTCGGCGCCCTCCGGTGGTTAAAAGACAAACGTCCAGCTTTTGCTGCCGCAGCAAAGGTGCCAGCGGGGAAAAGTGATGGTGGTCCTCATTGCCTCCTGGAACCTCTTCAAATGCCACAGACAATTTGGCCCTCTCTGCTTTCCTGCGGACTCCATCCTCAAAAGCACCTGTTTTCGCTTTCGGCAGCCTCAGGAGCAAAAAAGACAAACGTCCAGCTTTTGCTGCCACAGCAAAGATGGCAGCGGGGAAAAGTGATGCTGGTTCTCACTGCCTCCTGGAACTCTTTCAAATGCCCCAGACAATTTGGCCCTCTCTGCTTTCCTGCGGACTCCATCCTCAAAAGCACCTGTTTTCGCTTTCGGCAGCCTCCGGAGCAAAAAAGACAAACGTCCAGCTTTTGCTGCCACAGCAAAGGTGCCAGCGGGGAAAAGTAATGCTGGTTCTCACTGCCTCCTGGAACTCTTTCAAATGCCAAAGACAATTCTGCACTCTCTGCTTTCCTGCGGACTCCATCCTCAAAAGCACCTGTTTTTGCTTTCGGCAGCCTCCGGAGCAAAAAAGACAAACGTCCAGCTTTTGCTGCCACAGCAAAGGTGCCAGCGGGGAAAAGTAATGCTGGTTCTCACTGCCTCCTGGAACCCCTTCAAATGCCCCAGACAATTTGGCTCTCTCTGCTTTCCTGCGGACTCTATCCTCAAAAGTGCCTTTTTTCACTTTCGGCGCCCTCCGGTGGTTAAAAGACAAATGTCCAGCTTTTGCTGCCGCAGCAAAGGTGCCAGCGGGGAAAAGTAATGCTGGTTCTCACTGCCTCCTGGAACCCTTTCAAATGCACCACACAATTTGGCCCTCTCTGCTTTCCTGCGGACTCCATCCTCAAAAGCACCTGTTTTCGCTTTCGGCAGCCTCCGGAGCAAAAAAGACAAACGTCCAGCTTTTGCTGCCACAGCAAAGGTGCCAGCGGGGAAAAGTAATGCTGGTTCTCACTGCCTCCTGGAACCCTTTCAAATGCCACAGACAATTTGGCCCTCTCTGCTCTCCTGCGGACTCCATCCTCAAAAGCATCTGTTTTCGCTTTCGGCAACCTCCGGAGCAAAAAAGACAAACGTCCAGCTTTTGCTGCCACAGCAAAGGTGCCAGCGGGGAAAAGTAATGCTGGTTCTCACTGCATCCTGGAACTCTTTCAAATGCCACAGACAATTTTGCACTCTCTGCTTTCCTGCGGACTCCATCCTCAAAAGCACTTGTTTTTGCTTTCGGCAGCCTCCAGAGCAAAAAAGACAAACGTCCAGCTTTTGCTGCCACAGCAAAGGTGCCAGCGGGGAAAAGTAATGCTGGTTCTCACTGCCTCCTGGAACCCTTTCAAATGCCACAGACAATTTGGCCCTCTCTGCTTTCCTGCGGACTCCATCCTCAAAAGCACCTGTTTTCGCTTTCGGCAGACTCCGGAGCAAAAAAGACAAACGTCCAGCTTTTGCTGCCACAGCAAAGGTGCCAGCGGGGAAAAGTGATGCTGGTCCTCATTGCCTCCTGGAACCTCTTCAAATGCCACAGACAATTTGGCCCACTCTGCTTTCCTGCGGACTCCATCCTCCAAAGCACGTGTTTTCGCTTTCGGCATCCTCAGGATCAAAAAAGACAAACGTCCAGCTTTTGCTGCCACAGCAAAGGTGCCAGCGGGGAAAAGTAATGCTGGTTCTCACTGCCTCCTGGAACCCCTTCAAATGCCCCAGACAATTTGGCTCTCTCTGCTTTCCTGCGGACTCTATCCTCAAAAGCGCCTTTTTTCACTTTCCGCGCCCTCCGGTGGTTAAAAGACAAACGTCCAGCTTTTGCTGCCGCAGCAAAGGTGCCAGCGGGGAAAAGTGATGGTGGTCCTCGTTGCCTCCTGGAACCTCTTCAAATGCCACAGACAATTTGGCCCTCTCTGCTTTCCTGCGGACTCCATCCTCAAAAGCACCTGTTTTCGCTTTCGGCAGCCTCAGGAGCAAAAAAGACAAACGTCCAGCTTTTGCTGCCACAGCAAAGATGGCAGCGGGGAAAAGTGATGCTGGTTCTCACTGCCTCCTGGAACTCTTTCAAATGCCCCAGACAATTTGGCCCTCTCTGCTTTCCTGCGGACTCCATCCTCAAAAGCATCTGTTTTCGCTTTCGGCAGCCTCCGGAGCAAAAAAGACAAACGTCCAGCTTTTCCTGCCACAGCAAAGGTGCCAGCGGGGAAAAGTAATGCTGGTTCTCACTGCCTCCTGGAACTCTTTCAAATGCCACAGACAATTTTGCACTCTCTGCTTTCCTGCGGACTCTATCCTCAAAAGCACCTGTTTTTGCTTTCGGCAGCCTCCGGAGCAAAAAAGACAAACGTCCAGCTTTTGCTGCCACAGCAAAGGTGCCAGCGGAGAAAAGTAATGCTGGTTCTCACTGTTCCTGGAACCCTTTCAAATGCCACAGTCAATTTGGCTCTCTCTGCTTTCCTGCGGACTCCATCCTCAAAAGCACCTTTTTTCGCTTTCGGCAGCCTCCGGAGCAAAAAAGACAAACGTGCAGCTTTTGCTGCCACAGCAAAGATGCCAGCGGGGAAATGTAATGCTGGTTCTCACTGCCTCCTGGAACTCTGTCAAATGCCACAGACAATTTTGCACTCTCTGCTTTCCTGCGGACTCCATCCTCAAAAGCACCTGTTTTTGCTTTCGGCAGCCTCCGGAGCAAAAAAGACAAACGTCCAGCTTTTGCTGCCACAGCAAAGGTGCCAGCGGGGAAAAGTAATGCTGGTTCTCACTGCCTCCTGGAACCCTTTCAAATGCCACAGACAATTTGGCCCTCTCTGCTTTCCTGCGGACTCCATCCTCAAAAGCACCTGTTTTCGCTTTCGGCATCCTCAGGAGCAAAAAAGACAAACGTCCAGCTTTTGCTGCCACAGCAAAGGTGCCAGCGGGGAAAAGTGATGCTGGTCCTCATTGCCTCCTGGAACCTCTTCAAATGCCACAGACAATTTGGCCCTCTCTGCTTTCCTGCGGACTCCATACTCCAAAGCACGTGTTTTCACTTTCGGCATCCTCAGGATCAAAAAAGACAAACGTCCAGCTTTTGCTGCCACAGCAAAGGTGCCAGCGGGGAAAAGTAATGCTGGTTCTCACTGCCTCCTGGAACCCCTTCAAATGCCCCAGACAATTTGGCCCTCTCTGCTTTCCTGCGGACTCTATCCTCAAAAGCGCCTTTTTTCACTTTCGGCGCCCTCCGGTGGTTAAAAGACAAACGTCCAGCTTTTGCTGCCGCAGCAAAGGTGCCAGCGGGGAAAAGTGATGGTGGTCCTCATTGCCTCCTGGAACCTCTTCAAATGCCACAGACAATTTGGCCCTCTCTGCTTTCCTGCGGACTCCATCCTCAAAAGCACCTGTTTTCGCTTTCGGCAGCCTCCGGAGCAAAAAAGACAAACGTCCAGCTTTTGCTGCCACAGCAAAGATGGCAGCGGGGAAAAGTGATGCTGGTTCTCACTGCCTCCTGGAACTCTGTCAAATGCCCCAGACAATTTGGCCCTCTCTGCTTTCCTGCGGACTCCATCCTCAAAAGCACCTGTTTTCGCTTTCGGCAGCCTCCGGAGCAAAAAAGACAAACGTCCAGCTTTTGCTGCCACAGCAAAGGTGCCAGCGGGGAAAAGTAATGCTGGTTCTCACTGCCTCCTGGAACTCTTTCAAATGCCACAGACAATTTTGCACTCTCTGCTTTCCTGCGGACTCCATCCTCAAAAGCACCTTTTTTCGCTTTCGGCAGCCTCCGGAGCAAAAAAGACAAACGTCCAGCTTTTGCTGCCACAGCAAAGGTGCCAGCGGGGAAATGTAATGCTGGTTCTCACTGCCTCCTGGAACTCTGTCAAATGCCACAGACAATTTTGCACTCTCTCCTTTCCTGCGGACTCCATCCTCAAAAGCACCTGTTTTTGCTTTCGGCAGCCTCCGGAGCAAAAAAGACAAACGTCCAGCTTTTGCTGCCACAGCAAAGGCGCCAGCGGGGAAAAGTAATGCTGGTTCTCACTGCCTCCTGGAACCCTTTCAAATGCCACAGTCAATTTGGCTCTCTCTGCTTTCCTGCGGACTCCATCCTCAAAAGCACCTGTTTTCGCTTTCGGCAGCCTCCGGAGCAAAAAAGACAAACGTCCAGCTTTTGCTGCCACAGCAAAGATGGCAGCTAGGAAAACTGATGCTGGTTCTCACTGCCTCCTGGAACTCTGTCAAATGCCACAGACAATTTTGCACTCTCTGCTTTCCTGCGGACTCCATCCTCAAAAGCACCTGTTTTTGCTTTCGGCAGCCTCCGGAGCAAAAAAGACAAACGTCCAGCTTTTGCTGCCACAGCAAAGGTGCCAGCGGGGAAAAGTAATGCTGGTTCTCACTGCCTCCTGGAACCCTTTCAAATGCCACAGACAATTTGGCCCTCTCTGCTTTCCTGCGGACTCCATCCTCAAAAGCATCTGTTTTCGCTTTCGGCAGCCTCCGGAGCAAAAAAGACAAACGTCCAGCTTTTGCTGCCACAGCAAAGGTGCCAGCGGGGAAAAGTAATGCTGGTTCTCACTGCCTCCTGGAACTCTGTCAAATGCCACAGACAATTTTGCACTCTCTGCTTTCCTGCGGACTCCATCCTCAAAAGCACCTGTTTTTGCTTTCGGCAGCCTCCGGAGCAAAAAAGACAAACGTCCAGCTTTTGCTGCCACAGCAAAGGTGCCAGCGGGGAAAAGTAATGCTGGTTCTCACTGCCTCCTGGAACCCTTTCAAATGCTACAGACAATTTGGCCCTCTCTGCTTTCCTGCGGACTCCATCCTCAAAAGCATCTGTTTTCGCTTTCGGCAACCTCCGGAGCAAAAAAGACAAACGTCCAGCTTTTGCTGCCACAGCAAAGGTGCCAGCGGGGAAAAGTAATGCTGGTTCTCACTGCCTCCTGGAACTCTTTCAAATGCCACAGACAATTTGCACTCTCTGCTTTCCTGCGGACTCCATCCTCAAAAGCACCTGTTTTTGCTTTCGGCAGCCTCCGGAGCAAAAAAGACAAACGTCCAGCTTTTGCTGCCACAGCAAAGGTGCCAGCGGGGAAAAGTAATGCTGGTTCTCACTGCCTCCTGGAACTCTTTCAAATGCCACAGACAATTTGCACTCTCTGCTTTCCTGCGGACTCCATCCTCAAAAGCACCTGTTTTTGCTTTCGGCAGCCTCCGGAGCAAAAAAGACAAACGTCCAGCTTTTGCTGCCACAGCAAAGGTGCCAGCGGGGAAAAGTAATGCTGGTTCTCACTGCATCCTGGAACCCTTTCAAATGCCCCAGACAATTTGGCCCTCTCTGCTTTCCTGCGGTCTCCATCCTCAAAAGCACCTGTTTTCGCTTTCGGCATCCTCAGGAGCAAAAAAGACAAACGTCCAGCTTTTGCTGCCACAGCAAAGGTGCCAGCGGGGAAAAGTGATGCTGGTCCTCATTGCCTCCTGGAACCTCTTCAAATGCCACAGACAATTTGGCCCTCTCTGCTTTCCTGCGGACTCCATCCTCCAAAGCACGTGTTTTCGCTTTCGGCATCCTCAGGATCAAAAAAGACAAACGTCCAGCTTTTGCTGCCACAGCAAAGGTGCCAGCGGGGAAAAGTAATGCTGGTTCTCACTGCCTCCTGGAACCCCTTCAAATGCCCCAGACAATTTGGCTCTCTCTGCTTTCCTGCGGACTCTATCCTCAAAAGCGCCTTTTTTCACTTTCGGCGCCCTCCGGTGGTTAAAAGACAAACGTCCAGCTTTTGCTGCCGCAGCAAAGGTGCCAGCGGGGAAAAGTGATGGTGGTCCTCATTGCCTCCTGGAACCTCTTCAAATGCCACAGACAATTTGGCCCTCTCTGCTTTCCTGCGGACTCCATCCTCCAAAGCACCTGTTTTCGCTTTTGGCAGCCTCAGGAGCAAAAAAGACAAACGTCCAGCTTTTGCTGCCACAGCAAAGGTGCCAGCGGGGAAAAGTGATGCTGGTTCTCACTGCCTCCTGTAACCCTTTCAAATGCCCCAGACAATTTGGCCCTCTCTGCTTTCCTGCGGACTCCATCCTCAAAAGCACCTGTTTTCGCTTTCGGCAGCCTCCGGAGCAAAAAAGACAAACGTCCAGCTTTTGCTGCCACAGCAAAGGTGCCAGCGGGGAAAAGTAATGCTGGTTCTCACTGCCTCCTGGAACTCTGTCAAATGCCACAGACAATTTTGCACTCTCTGCTTTCCTGCGGACTCCATCCTCAAAAGCACCTGTTTTTGCTTTCGGCAGCCTCCGGAGCAAAAAAGACAAACGTCCAGCTTTTGCTGCCACAGCAAAGGTGCCAGCGGAGAAAAGTAATGCTGGTTCTCAGTGCCTCCTGGAACCCTTTCAAATGCCACAGTCAATTTGGCTCTCTCTGCTTTCCTGCGGACTCCATCCTCAAAAGCACCTTTTTTCGCTTTCGGCAGCCTCAGGAGCAAAAAAGACAAACGTCCAGCTTTTGCTGCCACAGCAAAGGTGCCAGCGGGGAAAAGTAATGCTGGTTCTCACTGCCTCCTGGAACCCCTTCAAATGCCCCAGACAATTTGGCTCTCTCTGCTTTCCTGCGGACTCTATCCTCAAAAGCGCCTTTTTTCACTTTCGGCGCCCTCCGGTGGTTAAAAGACAAACGTCCAGCTTTTGCTGCCGCAGCAAAGGTGCCAGCGGGGAAAAGTAATGCTGGTTCTCCCTGCCTCCTGGAACCCTTTCAAATTCACCACACAATTTGGCCCTCTCTGCTTTCCTGCGGACTCCATCCTCAAAAGCACCTGTTTTCGCTTTCGGCATCCTCAGGAGCAAAAAAGACAAACGTCCAGCTTTTGCTGCCACAGCAAAGATGGCAGCGGGGAAAAGTGATGCTGGTTCTCACTGCCTCCTGGAACTCTTTCAAATGCCCCAGACAATTTGGCCCTCTCTGCTTTCCTGCGGACTCCATCCTCAAAAGCACCTGTTTTTGCTTTCGGCAGCCTCCGGAGCAAAAAAGACAAACGTCCAGCTTTTGCTGCCACAGCAAAGGTGCCAGCGGGGAAAAGTAATGCTGGTTCTCACTGCCTCCTGGAACTCTTTCAAATGCCACAGACAATTTTGCACTCTCTGCTTTCCTGCGGACTCCATCCTCCAAAGCACCTTTTTTCGCTTTCGGCAGCCTCCGGAGCAAAAAAGACAAACGTCCAGCTTTTGCTGCCACAGCAAAGGTGCCAGCGGGGAAATGTAATGCTGGTTCTCACTGCCTCCTGGAACTCTGTCAAATGCCAAAGACAATTTTGCACTCTCTCCTTTCCTGCGGACTCCATCCTCAAAAGCATCTGTTTTTGCTTTCGGCAGCCTCCGGAGCAAAAAAGACAAACGTCCAGCTTTTGCTGCCACAGCAAAGGCGCCAGCGGGGAAAAGTAATGCTGGTTCTCACTGCCTCCTGGAACCCTTTCAAATGCCACAGTCAATTTGGCTCTCTCTGCTTTCCTGCGGACTCCATCCTCAAAAGCACCTGTTTTCGCTTTCGGCAGCCTCCGGAGCAAAAAAGACAAACGTCCAGCTTTTGCTGCCACAGCAAAGGTGCCAGCGGGGAAAAGTGATGCTGGTTCTCACTGCCTCCTGGAACTCTTTCAAATGCCCCAGACAATTTGGCCCTCTCTGCTTTCCTGCGGACTCCATCCTCAAAAGCACCTGTTTTTGCTTTCGGCAGCCTCCGGAGCAAAAAAGACAAACGTCCAGCTTTTGCTGCCACAGCAAAGGTGCCAGCGGGGAAAAGTAATGCTGGTTCTCACTGCCTCCTGGAACTCTTTCAAATGCCACAGACAATTTTGCACTCTCTGCTTTCCTGCGGACTCCATCCTCCAAAGCACCTTTTTTCGCTTTCGGCAGCCTCCGGAGCAAAAAAGACAAACGTCCAGCTTTTGCTGCCACAGCAAAGGTGCCAGCGGGGAAATGTAATGCTGGTTCTCACTGCCTCCTGGAACTCTGTCAAATGCCAAAGACAATTTTGCACTCTCTCCTTTCCTGCGGACTCCATCCTCAAAAGCATCTGTTTTTGCTTTCGGCAGCCTCCGGAGCAAAAAAGACAAACGTCCAGCTTTTGCTGCCACAGCAAAGGCGCCAGCGGGGAAAAGTAATGCTGGTTCTCACTGCCTCCTGGAACCCTTTCAAATGCCACAGTCAATTTGGCTCTCTCTGCTTTCCTGCGGACTCCATCCTCAAAAGCACCTGTTTTCGCTTTCGGCAGCCTCCGGAGCAAAAAAGACAAACGTCCAGCTTTTGCTGCCACAGCAAAGGTGCCAGCGGGGAAAAGTAATGCTGGTTCTCACTGCCTCCTGGAACTCTGTCAAATGCCACAGACAATTTTGCACTCTCTGCTTTCCTGCGGACTCCATCCTCAAAAGCACCTGTTTTTGCTTTCGGCAGCCTCCGGAGCAAAAAAGACAAACGTCCAGCTTTTGCTGCCACAGCAAAGGTGCCAGCGGGGAAAAGTAATGCTGGTTCTCACTGCCTCCTGGAACCCTTTCAAATGCCACAGACAATTTGGCCCTCTCTGCTTTCCTGCGGACTCCATCCTCAAAAGCATCTGTTTTCGCTTTCGGCAACCTCCGGAGCAAAAAAGACAAACGTCCAGCTTTTGCTGCCACAGCAAAGGTGCCAGCGGGGAAAAGTAATGCTGGTTCTCACTGCCTCCTGGAACTCTGTCAAATGCCACAGGCAATTTTGCACTCTCTGCTTTCCTGCGGACTCCATCCTCAAAAGCACCTGTTTTTGCTTTCGGCAGCCTCCGGAGCAAAAAAGACAAACGTCCAGCTTTTGCTGCCACAGCAAAGGTGCCAGCGGGGAAAAGTAATGCTGGTTCTCACTGCCTCCTGGAACTCTTTCAAATGCCACAGACAATTTGCACTCTCTGCTTTCCTGCGGACTCCATCCTCAAAAGCACCTGTTTTCGCTTTCGGCATCCTCAGGTGCAAAAAAGACAAACGTCCAGCTTTTGCTGCCACAGCAAAGGTGCCAGCGGGGAAAAGTGATGCTGGTCCTCATTGCCTCCTGGAACCTCTTCAAATGCCACAGACAATTTGGCCCTCTCTGCTTTCCTGCGGACTCCATCCTCCAAAGCACGTGTTTTCGCTTTCGGCATCCTCAGGATCAAAAAAGACAAACGTCCAGCTTTTGCTGCCACAGCAAAGGTGCCAGCGGGGAAAAGTAATGCTGGTTCTCACTGCCTCCTGGAACCCCTTCAAATGCCCCAGACAATTTGGCTCTCTCTGCTTTCCTGCGGACTCTATCCTCAAAAGCGCCTTTTTTCACTTTCGGCGCCCTCCGGTGGTTAAAAGACAAACGTCCAGCTTTTGCTGCCGCAGCAAAGGTGCCAGCGGGGAAAAGTGATGGTGGTCCTCATTGCCTCCTGGAACCTCTTCAAATGCCACAGACAATTTGGCCCTCTCTGCTTTCCTGCGGACTCCATCCTCAAAAGCACCTGTTTTCGCTTTTGGCAGCCTCAGGAGCAAAAAAGACAAACGTCCAGCTTTTGCTGCCACAGCAAAGGTGCCAGCGGGGAAAAGTGATGCTGGTTCTCACTGCCTCCTGGAACCCTTTCAAATGCCCCAGACAATTTGGCCCTCTCTGCTTTCCTGCGGACTCCATCCTCAAAAGCACCTGTTTTCGCTTTCGGCAGCCTCCGGAGCAAAAAAGACAAACGTCCAGCTTTTGCTGCCACAGCAAAGGTGCCAGCGGGGAAAAGTAATGCTGGTTCTCACTGCCTCCTGGAACTCTGTCAAATGCCACAGGCAATTTTGCACTCTCTGCTTTCCTGCGGACTCCATCCTCAAAAGCACCTGTTTTTGATTTCGGCAGCCTCCGGAGCAAAAAAGACAAACGTCCAGCTTTTGCTGCCACAGCAAAGGTGCCAGCGGAGAAAAGTAATGCTGGTTCTCACTGCCTCCTGGAACCCTTTCAAATGCCACAGTCAATTTGGCTCTCTCTGCTTTCCTGCGGACTCCATCCTCAAAAGCACCTTTTTTCGCTTTCGGCAGCCTCAGGAGCAAAAAAGACAAACGTCCAGCTTTTGCTGCCACAGCAAAGGTGCCAGCGGGGAAAAGTAATGCTGGTTCTCACTGCCTCCTGGAACCCCTTCAAATGCCCCAGACAATTTGGCTCTCTCTGCTTTCCTGCGGACTCTATCCTCAAAAGCGCCTTTTTTCACTTTCGGCGCCCTCCGGTGGTTAAAAGACAAACGTCCAGCTTTTGCTGCCGCAGCAAAGGTGCCAGCGGGGAAAAGTAATGCTGGTTCTCCCTGCCTCCTGGAACCCTTTCAAATGCACCACACAATTTGGCCCTCTCTGCTTTCCTGCGGACTCCATCCTCAAAAGCACCTGTTTTCGCTTTCGGCATCCTCAGGAGCAAAAAAGACAAACGTCCAGCTTTTGCTGCCACAGCAAAGATGGCAGCGGGGAAAAGTGATGCTGGTTCTCACTGCCTCCTGGAACTCTTTCAAATGCCCCAGACAATTTGGCCCTCTCTGCTTTCCTGCGGACTCCATCCTCAAAAGCACCTTTTTTCGCTTTTGGCAGCCTCCGGAGCAAAAAAGACAAACGTCCAGCTTTTGCTGCCACAGCAAAGGTGCCAGCGGAGAAAAGTAATGCTGGTTCTCACTGCCTCCTGGAACCCTTTCAAATGCCACAGTCAATTTGGCTCTCTCTGCTTTCCTGCGGACTCCATCCTCAAAAGCACCTTTTTTCGCTTTCGGCAGCCTCCGGAGCAAAAAAGACAAACGTCCAGCTTTTGCTGCCACAACAAAGATGCCAGCGGGGAAATGTAATGCTGGTTCTCACTGCCTCCTGGAACTCTGTCAAATGCCACAGACAATTTTGCACTCTCTGCTTTCCTGCGGACTCCATCCTCAAAAGCACCTGTTTTTGCTTTCGGCAGCCTCCGGAGCAAAAAAGACAAACGTCCAGCTTTTGCTGCCACAGCAAAGGCGCCAGCGGGGAAAAGTAATGCTGGTTCTCACTGCCTCCTGGAACCCTTTCAAATGCCACAGTCAATTTGGCTCTCTCTGCTTTCCTGCGGACTCCATCCTCAAAAGCACCTTTTTTCGCTTTCGGCAGCCTCCGGAGCAAAAAAGACAAACGTCCAGCTTTTGCTGCCACAGCAAAGGTGCCAGCGGGGAAAAGTAATGCTGGTTCTCACTGCCTCCTGGAACTCTGTCAAATGCCACAGACAATTTTGCACTCTCTGCTTTCCTGCGGACTCCATCCTCAAAAGCACCTGTTTTTGCTTTAGGCAGCCTCCGGAGCAAAAAAGACAAACGTCCAGCTTTTGCTGCCACAGCAAAGGTGCCAGCGGGGAAAAGTGATGCTGGTCCTCATTGCCTCCTGGAACCTCTTCAAATGCCACAGACAATTTGGCCCTCTCTGCTTTCCTGCGGACTCCATACTCCAAAGCACGTGTTTTCGCTTTCGGCATCCTCAGGATCACAACAGACAAACGTCCAGCTTTTGCTGCCACAGCAAAGGTGCCAGCGGGGAAAAGTAATGCTGGTTCTCACTGCCTCCTGGAACCCCTTCAAATGCCCCAGACAATTTGGCTCTCTCTGCTTTCCTGCGGACTCTATCCTCAAAAGCGCCTTTTTTCACTTTCGGCGCCCTCCGGTGGTTAAAAGACAAACGTCCAGCTTTTGCTGCCGCAGCAAAGGTACCAGCGGGGAAAAGTAATGCTGGTTCTCCCTGCCTCCTGGAACCCTTTCAAATGCACCACACAATTTGGCCCTCTCTGCTTTCCTGCGGACTCCATCCTCAAAAGCACCTGTTTTCGCTTTCGGCATCCTCAGGAGCAAAAAAGACAAACGTCCAGCTTTTGCTGCCACAGCAAAGATGGCAGCGGGGAAAAGTGATGCTGGTTCTCACTGCCTCCTGGAACTCTTTCAAATGCCCCAGACAATTTGGCTCTCTCTGCTTTCCTGCGGACTCCATCCTCAAAAGCACCTTTTTTCGCTTTTGGCAGCCTCCGGAGCAAAAAAGACAAACGTCCAGCTTTTGCTGCCACAGCAAAGGCGCCAGCGGGGAAAAGTAATGCTGGTTCTCACTGCCTCCTGGAACCCTTTCAAATGCCACAGTCAATTTGGCTCTCTCTGCTTTCCTGCGGACTCCATCCTCAAAAGCACCTTTTTTCGCTTTCGGCAGCCTCCGGAGCAAAAAAGACAAACGTCCAGCTTTTGCTGCCACAGCAAAGGTGCCAGCGGGGAAAAGTAATGCTGGTTCTCACTGCCTCCTGGAACTCTGTCAAATGCCACAGACAATTTTGCACTCTCTGCTTTCCTGCGGACTCCATCCTCAAAAGCACCTGTTTTTGCTTTAGGCAGCCTCCGGAGCAAAAAAGACAAACGTCCAGCTTTTGCTGCCACAGCAAAGGTGCCAGCGGGGAAAAGTGATGCTGGTCCTCATTGCCTCCTGGAACCTCTTCAAATGCCACAGACAATTTGGCCCTCTCTGCTTTCCTGCGGACTCCATACTCCAAAGCACGTGTTTTCGCTTTCGGCATCCTCAGGATCACAACAGACAAACGTCCAGCTTTTGCTGCCACAGCAAAGGTGCCAGCGGGGAAAAGTAATGCTGGTTCTCACTGCCTCCTGGAACCCCTTCAAATGCCCCAGACAATTTGGCTCTCTCTGCTTTCCTGCGGACTCTATCCTCAAAAGCGCCTTTTTTCACTTTCGGCGCCCTCCGGTGGTTAAAAGACAAACGTCCAGCTTTTGCTGCCGCAGCAAAGGTGCCAGCGGGGAAAAGTAATGCTGGTTCTCCCTGCCTCCTGGAACCCTTTCAAATGCACCACACAATTTGGCCCTCTCTGCTTTCCTGCGGACTCCATCCTCAAAAGCACCTGTTTTCGCTTTCGGCATCCTCAGGAGCAAAAAAGACAAACGTCCAGCTTTTGCTGCCACAGCAAAGATGGCAGCGGGGAAAAGTGATGCTGGTTCTCACTGCCTCCTGGAACTCTTTCAAATGCCCCAGACAATTTGGCCCTCTCTGCTTTCCTGCGGACTCCATCCTCAAAAGCACCTGTTTTTGCTTTCGGCAGCCTCCGGAGCAAAAAAGACAAACGTCCAGCTTTTGCTGCCACAGCAAAGGTGCCAGCGGAGAAAAGTAATGCTGGTTCTCACTGCCTCCTGGAACCCTTTCAAATGCCACAGTCAATTTGGCTCTCTCTGCTTTCCTGCGGACTCCATCCTCAAAAGCACCTTTTTTCGCTTTCGGCAGCCTCCGGAGCAAAAAAGACAAACGTCCAGCTTTTGCTGCCACAGCAAAGGTGCCAGCGGGGAAAAGTAATGCTGGTTCTCACTGCCTCCTGGAACTCTGTCAAATGCCACAGACAATTTGGCTATCTCTGCTTTCCTGCGGACTCTATCCTCAAAAGCGCCTTTTTTCACTTTCGGCGCCCTCCGGTGGTTAAAAGACAAACGTCCAGCTTTTGCTGCCGCAGCAAAGGTGCCAGCGGGGAAAAGTAATGCTGGTTCTCCCTGCCTCCTGGAACCCTTTCAAATGCACCACACAATTTGGCCCTCTCTGCTTTCCTGCGGACTCCATCCTCAAAAGCACCTGTTTTCGCTTTCGGCATCCTCAGGAGCAAAAAAGACAAACGTCCAGCTTTTGCTGCCACAGCAAAGATGGCAGCGGGGAAAAGTGATGCTGGTTCTCACTGCCTCCTGGAACTCTTTCAAATGCCCCAGACAATTTGGCTCTCTCTGCTTTCCTGCGGACTCCATCCTCAAAAGCACCTTTTTTCGCTTTTGGCAGCCTCCGGAGCAAAAAAGACAAACGTCCAGCTTTTGCTGCCACAGCAAAGGCGCCAGCGGGGAAAAGTAATGCTGGTTCTCACTGCCTCCTGGAACCCTTTCAAATGCCACAGTCAATTTGGCTCTCTCTGCTTTCCTGCGGACTCCATCCTCAAAAGCACCTGTTTTCGCTTTCGGCAGCCTCCGGAGCAAAAAAGACAAACGTCCAGCTTTTGCTGCCACAGCAAAGGTGCCAGCGGGGAAAAGTAATGCTGGTTCTCACTGCCTCCTGGAACTCTGTCAAATGCCACAGACAATTTTGCACTCTCTGCTTTCCTGCGGACTCCATCCTCAAAAGCACCTGTTTTTGCTTTAGGCAGCCTCCGGAGCAAAAAAGACAAACGTCCAGCTTTTGCTGCCACAGCAAAGGTGCCAGCGGGGAAAAGTGATGCTGGTCCTCATTGCCTCCTGGAACCTCTTCAAATGCCACAGACAATTTGGCCCTCTCTGCTTTCCTGCGGACTCCATACTCCAAAGCACGTGTTTTCGCTTTCGGCATCCTCAGGATCACAACAGACAAACGTCCAGCTTTTGCTGCCACAGCAAAGGTGCCAGCGGGGAAAAGTAATGCTGGTTCTCACTGCCTCCTGGAACCCCTTCAAATGCCCCAGACAATTTGGCTCTCTCTGCTTTCCTGCGGACTCTATCCTCAAAAGCGCCTTTTTTCACTTTCGGCGCCCTCCAGTGGTTAAAAGACAAACGTCCAGCTTTTGCTGCCGCAGCAAAGGTGCCAGCGGGGAAAAGTAATGCTGGTTCTCCCTGCCTCCTGGAACCCTTTCAAATGCACCACACAATTTGGCCCTCTCTGCTTTCCTGCGGACTCCATCCTCAAAAGCACCTGTTTTCGCTTTCGGCATCCTCAGGAGCAAAAAAGACAAACGTCCAGCTTTTGCTGCCACAGCAAAGATGGCAGCGGGGAAAAGTGATGCTGGTTCTCACTGCCTCCTGGAACTCTTTCAAATGCCCCAGACAATTTGGCCCTCTCTGCTTTCCTGCGGACTCCATCCTCAAAAGCACCTGTTTTTGCTTTCGGCAGCCTCCGGAGCAAAAAAGACAAACGTCCAGCTTTTGCTGCCACAGCAAAGGTGCCAGCGGAGAAAAGTAATGCTGGTTCTCACTGCCTCCTGGAACCCTTTCAAATGCCACAGTCAATTTGGCTCTCTCTGCTTTCCTGCGGACTCCATCCTCAAAAGCACCTTTTTTCGCTTTCGGCAGCCTCCGGAGCAAAAAAGACAAACGTCCAGCTTTTGCTGCCACAGCAAAGGTGCCAGCGGGGAAAAGTAATGCTGGTTCTCACTGCCTCCTGGAACTCTGTCAAATGCCACAGACAATTTGGCTATCTCTGCTTTCCTGCGGACTCTATCCTCAAAAGCGCCTTTTTTCACTTTCGGCGCCCTCCGGTGGTTAAAAGACAAACGTCCAGCTTTTGCTGCCGCAGCAAAGGTGCCAGCGGGGAAAAGTAATGCTGGTTCTCCCTGCCTCCTGGAACCCTTTCAAATGCACCACACAATTTGGCCCTCTCTGCTTTCCTGCGGACTCCATCCTCAAAAGCACCTGTTTTCGCTTTCGGCAGCCTCAGGAGCAAAAAAGACAAACGTCCAGCTTTTGCTGCCACAGCAAAGATGGCAGCGGGGAAAAGTGATGCTGGTTCTCACTGCCTCCTGGAACTCTTTCAAATGCCCCAGACAATTTGGCCCTCTCTGCTTTCCTGCGGACTCCATCCTCAAAAGCACCTGTTTTCGCTTTCGGCAGCCTCCGGAGCAAAAAAGACAAACGTCCAGCTTTTGCTGCCACAGCAAAGGTGCCAGCGGGGAAAAGTAATGCTGGTTCTCACTGCCTCCTGGTACTCTTTCAAATGCCACAGACAATTTTGCACTCTCTGCTTTCCTGCGGACTCCATCCTCAAAAGCACCTTTTTTCGCTTTCGGCAGCCTCCGGAGCAAAAAAGACAAACGTCCAGCTTTTGCTGCCACAGCAAAGGTGCCAGCGGGGAAATGTAATGCTGGTTCTCACTGCCTCCTGGAACTCTGTCAAATGCCACAGACAATTTTGCACTCTCTCCTTTCCTGCGGACTCCATCCTCAAAAGCACCTGTTTTTGCTTTCGGCAGCCTCCGGAGCAAAAAAGACAAACGTCCAGCTTTTGCTGCCACAGCAAAGGTGCCAGCGGGGAAAAGTGATGCTGGTTCTCACTGCCTCCTGGAACCCTTTCAAATGCCCCAGACAATTTGGCCCTCTCTGCTTTCCTGCTGACTCCATCCTCAAAAGCACCTGTTTTCGCTTTCGGCAGCCTCCGGAGCAAAAAAGACAAACGTCCAGCTTTTGCTGCCACAGCAAAGGTGCCAGCGGGGAAAAGTAATGCTGGTTCTCACTGCCTCCTGGAACTCTGTCAAATGCCACAGGCAATTTTGCACTCTCTGCTTTCCTGCGGACTCCATCCTCAAAAGCACCTGTTTTTGCTTTCGGCAGCCTCCGGAGCAAAAAAGACAAACGTCCAGCTTTTGCTGCCACAGCAAAGGTGCCAGCGGAGAAAAGTAATGCTGGTTCTCACTGCCTCCTGGAACCCTTTCAAATGCCACAGTCAATTTGGCTCTCTCTGCTTTCCTGCGGACTCCATCCTCAAAAGCACCTTTTTTCGCTTTCGGCAGCCTCAGGAGCAAAAAAGACAAACGTCCAGCTTTTGCTGCCACAGCAAAGGTGCCAGCGGGGAAAAGTAATGCTGGTTCTCACTGCCTCCTGGAACCCCTTCAAATGCCCCAGACAATTTGGCTCTCTCTGCTTTCCTGCGGACTCTATCCTCAAAAGCGCCTTTTTTCACTTTCGGCGCCCTCCGGTGGTTAAAAGACAAACGTCCAGCTTTTGCTGCCGCAGCAAAGGTGCCAGCGGGGAAAAGTAATGCTGGTTCTCCCTGCCTCCTGGAACCCTTTCAAATGCACCACACAATTTGGCCCTCTCTGCTTTCCTGCGGACTCCATCCTCAAAAGCACCTGTTTTCGCTTTCGGCATCCTCAGGAGCAAAAAAGACAAACGTCCAGCTTTTGCTGCCACAGCAAAGATGGCAGCGGGGAAAAGTGATGCTGGTTCTCACTGCCTCCTGGAACTCTTTCAAATGCCCAAGACAATTTGGCCCTCTCTGCTTTCCTGCGGACTCCATCCTCAAAAGCACCTGTTTTCGCTTTCGGCAGCCTCCGGAGCAAAAAAGACAAACGTCCAGCTTTTGCTGCAACAGCAAAGGTGCCAGCGGAGAAAAGTAATGCTGGTTCTCACTGCCTCCTGGAACCCTTTCAAATGCCACAGTCAATTTGGCTCTCTCTGCTTTCCTGCGGACTCCATCCTCAAAAGCACCTTTTTTCGCTTTCGGCAGCCTCCGGAGCAAAAAAGACAAACGTCCAGCTTTTGCTGCCACAACAAAGATGCCAGCGGGGAAATGTAATGCTGGTTCTCACTGCCTCCTGGAACTCTGTCAAATGCCACAGACAATTTTGCACTCTCTGCTTTCCTGCGGACTCCATCCTCAAAAGCACCTGTTTTTGCTTTCGGCAGCCTCCGGAGCAAAAAAGACAAACGTCCAGCTTTTGCTGCCACAGCAAAGGCGCCAGCGGGGAAAAGTAATGCTGGTTCTCACTGCCTCCTGGAACCCTTTCAAATGCCACAGTCAATTTGGCTCTCTCTGCTTTCCTGCGGACTCCATCCTCAAAAGCACCTTTTTTCGCTTTCGGCAGCCTCCGGAGCAAAAAAGACAAACGTCCAGCTTTTGCTGCCACAGCAAAGGTGCCAGCGGGGAAAAGTAATGCTGGTTCTCACTGCCTCCTGGAACTCTGTCAAATGCCACAGACAATTTTGCACTCTCTGCTTTCCTGCGGACTCCATACTCCAAAGCACGTGTTTTCGCTTTCGGCATCCTCAGGATCACAACAGACAAACGTCCAGCTTTTGCTGCCACAGCAAAGGTGCCAGCGGGGAAAAGTAATGCTGGTTCTCACTGCCTCCTGGAACCCCTTCAAATGCCCCAGACAATTTGGCTCTCTCTGCTTTCCTGCGGACTCTATCCTCAAAAGCGCCTTTTTTCACTTTCGGCGCCCTCCGGTGGTTAAAAGACAAACGTCCAGCTTTTGCTGCCGCAGCAAAGGTGCCAGCGGGGAAAAGTAATGCTGGTTCTCCCTGCCTCCTGGAACCCTTTCAAATGCACCACACAATTTGGCCCTCTCTGCTTTCCTGCGGACTCCATCCTCAAAAGCACCTGTTTTCGCTTTCGGCATCCTCAGGAGCAAAAAAGACAAACGTCCAGCTTTTGCTGCCACAGCAAAGATGGTAGCGGGGAAAAGTGATGCTGGTTCTCACTGCCTCCTGGAACTCTTTCAAATGCCCCAGACAATTTGGCCCTCTCTGCTTTCCTGCGGACTCCATCCTCAAAAGCACCTGTTTTTGCTTTCGGCAGCCTCCGGAGCAAAAAAGACAAACGTCCAGCTTTTGCTGCCACAGCAAAGGTGCCAGCGGAGAAAAGTAATGCTGGTTCTCACTGCCTCCTGGAACCCTTTCAAATGCCACAGTCAATTTGGCTCTCTCTGCTTTCCTGCGGACTCCATCCTCAAAAGCACCTTTTTTCGCTTTCGGCAGCCTCCGGAACAAAAAAGACAAACGTCCAGCTTTTGCTGCCACAGCAAAGGTGCCAGCGGGGAAAAGTAATGCTGGTTCTCACTGCCTCCTGGAACTCTGTCAAATGCCACAGACAATTTGGCTCTCTCTGCTTTCCTGCGGACTCTATCCTCAAAAGCGCCTTTTTTCACTTTCGGCGCCCTCCGGTGGTTAAAAGACAAACGTCCAGCTTTTGCTGCCGCAGCAAAGGTGCCAGCGGGGAAAAGTAATGCTGGTTCTCCCTGCCTCCTGGAACCCTTTCAAATGCACCACACAATTTGGCCCTCTCTGCTTTCCTGCGGACTCCATCCTCAAAAGCACCTGTTTTCGCTTTCGGCAGCCTCAGGAGCAAAAAAGACAAACGTCCAGCTTTTGCTGCCACAGCAAAGGCGCCAGCGGGGAAAAGTGATGCTGGTTCTCACTGCCTCCTGGAACTCTTTCAAATGCCCCAGACAATTTGGCCCTCTCTGCTTTCCTGCGGACTCCATCCTCAAAAGCACCTGTTTTCGCTTTCGGCAGCCTCCGGAGCAAAAAAGACAAACGTCCAGCTTTTGCTGCCACAGCAAAGGTGCCAGCGGGGAAAAGTAATGCTGGTTCTCACTGCCTCCTGGTACTCTTTCAAATGCCACAGACAATTTTGCACTCTCTGCTTTCCTGCGGACTCCATCCTCAAAAGCACCTTTTTTCGCTTTCGGCAGCCTCCGGAGCAAAAAAGACAAACGTCCAGCTTTTGCTGCCACAGCAAAGGTGCCAGCGGGGAAATGTAATGCTGGTTCTCACTGCCTCCTGGAACTCTGTCAAATGCCACAGACAATTTTGCACTCTCTCCTTTCCTGCGGACTCCATCCTCAAAAGCACCTGTTTTTGCTTTCGGCAGCCTCCGGAGCAAAAAAGACAAACGTCCAGCTTTTGCTGCCACAGCAAAGGTGCCAGCGGGGAAAAGTAATGCTGGTTCTCACTGCCTCCTGGAACCCCTTCAAATGCCCCAGACAATTTGGCTCTCTCTGCTTTCCTGCGGACTCTATCCTCAAAAGCGCCTTTTTTCACTTTCGGCGCCCTCCGGTGGGTAAAAGACAAACGTCCAGCTTTTGCTGCCGCAGCAAAGGTGCCAGCGGGGAAAAGTAATGCTGGTTCTCCCTGCCTCCTGGAACCCTTTCAAATGCACCACACAATTTGGCCCTCTCTGCTTTCCTGCGGACTCCATCCTCAAAAGCACCTGTTTTCGCTTTCGGCATCCTCAGGAGCAAAAAAGACAAACGTCCAGCTTTTGCTGCCACAGCAAAGATGGCAGCGGGGAAAAGTGATGCTGGTTCTCACTGCCTCCTGGAACTCTTTCAAATGCCCCAGACAATTTGGCCCTCTCTTCTTTCCTGCGGACTCCATCCTCAAAAGCACCTGTTTTCGCTTTCGGCAGCCTCCGGAGCAAAAAAGACAAACGTCCAGCTTTTGCTGCCACAGCAAAGGTGCCAGCGGGGAAAAGTAATGCTGGTTCTCACTGCCTCCTGGAACTCTTTCAAATGCCACAGACAATTTTGCACTCTCTGCTTTCCTGCGGACTCCATCCTCCAAAGCACCTTTTTTCGCTTTCGGCAGCCTCCGGAGCAAAAAAGACAAACGTCCAGCTTTTGCTGCCACAGCAAAGGTGCCAGCGGGGAAATGTAATGCTGGTTCTCACTGCCTCCTGGAACTCTGTCAAATGCCAAAGACAATTTTGCACTCTCTCCTTTCCTGCGGACTCCATCCTCAAAAGCATCTGTTTTTGCTTTCGGCAGCCTCCGGAGCAAAAAAGACAAACGTCCAGCTTTTGCTGCCACAGCAAAGGCGCCAGCGGGGAAAAGTAATGCTGGTTCTCACTGCCTCCTGGAACCCTTTCAAATGCCACAGTCAATTTGGCTCTCTCTGCTTTCCTGCGGACTCCATCCTCAAAAGCACCTGTTTTCGCTTTCGGCAGCCTCCGGAGCAAAAAAGACAAACGTCCAGCTTTTGCTGCCACAGCAAAGGTGCCAGCGGGGAAAAGTAATGCTGGTTCTCACTGCCTCCTGGAACTCTGTCAAATGCCACAGACAATTTTCACTCTCTGCTTTCCTGCGGACTCCATACTCCAAAGCACGTGTTTTCGCTTTCGGCATCCTCAGGATCACAACAGACAAACGTCCAGCTTTTGCTGCCACAGCAAAGGTGCCAGCGGGGAAAAGTAATGCTGGTTCTCACTGCCTCCTGGAACCCCTTCAAATGCCCCAGACAATTTGGCTCTCTCTGCTTTCCTGCGGACTCTATCCTCAAAAGCGCCTTTTTTCACTTTCGGCGCCCTCCGGTGGTTAAAAGACAAACGTCCAGCTTTTGCTGCCGCAGCAAAGGTGCCAGCGGGGAAAAGTAATGCTGGTTCTCCCTGCCTCCTGGAACCCTTTCAAATGCACCACACAATTTGGCCCTCTCTGCTTTCCTGCGGACTCCATCCTCAAAAGCACCTGTTTTCGCTTTCGGCATCCTCAGGAGCAAAAAAGACAAACGTCCAGCTTTTGCTGCCACAGCAAAGATGGCAGCGGGGAAAAGTGATGCTGGTTCTCACTGCCTCCTGGAACTCTTTCAAATGCCCCAGACAATTTGGCCCTCTCTGCTTTCCTGCGGACTCCATCCTCAAAAGCACCTGTTTTTGCTTTCGGCAGCCTCCGGAGCAAAAAAGACAAACGTCCAGCTTTTGCTGCCACAGCAAAGGTGCCAGCGGAGAAAAGTAATGCTGGTTCTCACTGCCTCCTGAACCCTTTCAAATGCCACAGTCAATTTGGCTCTCTCTGCTTTCCTGCGGACTCCATCCTCAAAAGCACCTTTTTTCGCTTTCGGCAGCCTCCGGAGCAAAAAAGACAAACGTCCAGCTTTTGCTGCCACAGCAAAGGTGCCAGCGGGGAAAAGTAATGCTGGTTCTCACTGCCTCCTGGAACTCTGTCAAATGCCACAGACAATTTGGCTCTCTCTGCTTTCCTGCGGACTCTATCCTCAAAAGCGCCTTTTTTCACTTTCGGCGCCCTCCGGTGGTTAAAAGACAAACGTCCAGCTTTTGCTGCCGCAGCAAAGGTGCCAGCGGGGAAAAGTAATGCTGGTTCTCCCTGCCTCCTGGAACCCTTTCAAATGCACCACACAATTTGGCCCTCTCTGCTTTCCTGCGGACTCCATCCTCAAAAGCACCTGTTTTCGCTTTCGGCAGCCTCAGGAGCAAAAAAGACAAACGTCCAGCTTTTGCTGCCACAGCAAAGATGGCAGCGGGGAAAAGTGATGCTGGTTCTCACTGCCTCCTGGAACTCTTTCAAATGCCCCAGACAATTTGGCCCTCTCTGCTTTCCTGCGGACTCCATCCTCAAAAGCACCTGTTTTCGCTTTCGGCAGCCTCCGGAGCAAAAAAGACAAACGTCCAGCTTTTGCTGCCACAGCAAAGGTGCCAGCGGGGAAAAGTAATGCTGGTTCTCACTGCCTCCTGGTACTCTTTCAAATGCCACAGACAATTTTGCACTCTCTGCTTTCCTGCGGACTCCATCCTCAAAAGCACCTTTTTTCGCTTTCGGCAGCCTCCGGAGCAAAAAAGACAAACGTCCAGCTTTTGCTGCCACAGCAAAGGTGCCAGCGGGGAAATGTAATGCTGGTTCTCACTGCCTCCTGGAACTCTGTCAAATGCCACAGACAATTTTGCACTCTCTCCTTTCCTGCGGACTCCATCCTCAAAAGCACCTGTTTTTGCTTTCGGCAGCCTCCGGAGCAAAAAAGACAAACGTCCAGCTTTTGCTGCCACAGCAAAGGTGCCAGCGGGGAAAAGTAATGCTGGTTCTCACTGCCTCCTGGAACCCCTTCAAATGCCCCAGACAATTTGGCTCTCTCTGCTTTCCTGCGGACTCTATCCTCAAAAGCGCCTTTTTTCACTTTCGGCGCCCTCCGGTGGTTAAAAGACAAACGTCCAGCTTTTGCTGCCGCAGCAAAGGTGCCAGCGGGGAAAAGTAATGCTGGTTCTCCCTGCCTCCTGGAACCCTTTCAAATGCACCACACAATTTGGCCCTCTCTGCTTTCCTGCGGACTCCATCCTCAAAAGCACCTGTTTTCGCTTTCGGCATCCTCAGGAGCAAAAAAGACAAACGTCCAGCTTTTGCTGCCACAGCAAAGATGGCAGCGGGGAAAAGTGATGCTGGTTCTCACTGCCTCCTGGAACTCTTTCAAATGCCCCAGACAATTTGGCCTTCTCTTCTTTCCTGCGGACTCCATCCTCAAAAGCACCTGTTTTCGCTTTCGGCAGCCTCCGGAGCAAAAAAGACAAACGTCCAGCTTTTGCTGCCACAGCAAAGGTGCCAGCGGGGAAAAGTAATGCTGGTTCTCACTGCCTCCTGGAACTCTTTCAAATGCCACAGACAATTTTGCACTCTCTGCTTTCCTGCGGACTCCATCCTCCAAAGCACCTTTTTTCGCTTTCGGCAGCCTCCGGAGCAAAAAAGACAAACGTCCAGCTTTTGCTGCCACAGCAAAGGTGCCAGCGGGGAAATGTAATGCTGGTTCTCACTGCCTCCTGGAACTCTGTCAAATGCCAAAGACAATTTTGCACTCTCTCCTTTCCTGCGGACTCCATCCTCAAAAGCATCTGTTTTTGCTTTCGGCAGCCTCCGGAGCAAAAAAGACAAACGTCCAGCTTTTGCTGCCACAGCAAAGGCGCCAGCGGGGAAAAGTAATGCTGGTTCTCACTGCCTCCTGGAACCCTTTCAAATGCCACAGTCAATTTGGCTCTCTCTGCTTTCCTGCGGACTCCATCCTCAAAAGCACCTGTTTTCGCTTTCGGCAGCCTCCGGAGCAAAAAAGACAAACGTCCAGCTTTTGCTGCCACAGCAAAGGTGCCAGCGGGGAAAAGTAATGCTGGTTCTCACTGCCTCCTGGAACCTCTTCAAATGCCACAGACAATTTTGCACTCTCTGCTTTCCTGCGGACTCCATCCTCAAAAGCACCTGTTTTTGCTTTCGGCAGCCTCCGGAGCAAAAAAGACAAACGTCCAGCTTTTGCTGCCACAGCAAAGGTGCCAGCGGGGAAAAGTAATGCTGGTTCTCACTGCCTCCTGGAACCCTTTCAAATGCCACAGACAATTTGGCCCTCTCTGCTTTCCTGCGGACTCCATCCTCAAAAGCATCTGTTTTCGCTTTCGGCAACCTCCGGAGCAAAAAAGACAAACGTCCAGCTTTTGCTGCCACAGCAAAGGTGCCAGCGGGGAAAAGTAATGCTGGTTCTCACTGCCTCCTGGAACTCTGTCAAATGCCACAGGCAATTTTGCACTCTCTGCTTTCCTGCGGACTCCATCCTCAAAAGCACCTGTTTTTGCTTTCGGCAGCCTCCGGAGCAAAAAAGACAAACGTCCAGCTTTTGCTGCCACAGCAAAGGTGCCAGCGGGGAAAAGTAATGCTGGTTCTCACTGCCTCCTGGAACTCTTTCAAATGCCACAGACAATTTGCACTCTCTGCTTTCCTGCGGACTCCATCCTCAAAAGCACCTGTTTTCGCTTTCGGCATCCTCAGGTGCAAAAAAGACAAACGTCCAGCTTTTGCTGCCACAGCAAAGGTGCCAGCGGGGAAAAGTGATGCTGGTCCTCATTGCCTCCTGGAACCTCTTCAAATGCCACAGACAATTTGGCCCTCTCTGCTTTCCTGCGGACTCCATCCTCCAAAGCACGTGTTTTCGCTTTCGGCATCCTCAGGATCACAACAGACAAACGTCCAGCTTTTGCTGCCACAGCAAAGGTGCCAGCGGGGAAAAGTAATGCTGGTTCTCACTGCCTCCTGGAACCCCTTCAAATGCCCCAGACAATTTGGCTCTCTCTGCTTTCCTGCGGACTCTATCCTCAAAAGCGCCTTTTTTCACTTTCGGCGCCCTCCGGTGGTTAAAAGACAAACGTCCAGCTTTTGCTGCCGCAGCAAAGGTGCCAGCGGGGAAAAGTAATGCTGGTTCTCCCTGCCTCCTGGAACCCTTTCAAATGCACCACACAATTTGGCCCTCTCTGCTTTCCTGCGGACTCCATCCTCAAAAGCACCTGTTTTCGCTTTCGGCAGCCTCAGGAGCAAAAAAGACAAACGTCCAGCTTTTGCTGCCACAGCAAAGATGGCAGCGGGGAAAAGTGATGCTGGTTCTCACTGCCTCCTGGAACTCTTTCAAATGCCCCAGACAATTTGGCCCTCTCTGCTTTCCTGCGGACTCCATCCTCAAAAGCACCTGTTTTTGCTTTCGGCAGCCTCCGGAGCAAAAAAGACAAACGTCCAGCTTTTGCTGCCACAGCAAAGGTGCCAGCGGAGAAAAGTAATGCTGGTTCTCACTGCCTCCTGGAACCCTTTCAAATGCCACAGTCAATTTGGCTCTCTCTGCTTTCCTGCGGACTCCATCCTCAAAAGCACCTTTTTTCGCTTTCGGCAGCCTCCGGAGCAAAAAAGACAAACGTCCAGCTTTTGCTGCCACAGCAAAGGTGCCAGCGGGGAAAAGTAATGCTGGTTCTCACTGCCTCCTGGAACTCTGTCAAATGCCCCAGACAATTTGGCTCTCTCTGCTTTCCTGCGGACTCTATCCTCAAAAGCGCCTTTTTTCACTTTCGGCGCCCTCCGGTGGTTAAAAGACAAACGTCCAGCTTTTGCTGCCGCAGCAAAGGTGCCAGCGGGGAAAAGTAATGCTGGTTCTCCCTGCCTCCTGGAACCCTTTCAAATGCACCACACAATTTGGCCCTCTCTGCTTTCCTGCGGACTCCATCCTCAAAAGCACCTGTTTTCGCTTTCGGCATCCTCAGGAGCAAAAAAGACAAACGTCCAGCTTTTGCTGCCACAGCAAAGATGGCAGCGGGGAAAAGTGATGCTGGTTCTCACTGCCTCCTGGAACTCTTTCAAATGCCCCAGACAATTTGGCCCTCTCTGCTTTCCTGCGGACTCCATCCTCAAAAGCACCTGTTTTCGCTTTCGGCAGCCTCCGGAGCAAAAAAGACAAACGTCCAGCTTTTGCTGCCACAGCAAAGGTGCCAGCGGGGAAAAGTAATGCTGGTTCTCACTGCCTCCTGGAACTCTTTCAAATGCCACAGACAATTTTGCACTCTCTGCTTTCCTGCGGACTCCATCCTCCAAAGCACCTTTTTTCGCTTTCGGCAGCCTCCGGAGCAAAAAAGACAAACGTCCAGCTTTTGCTGCCACAGCAAAGGTGCCAGCGGGGAAATGTAATGCTGGTTCTCACTGCCTCCTGGAACTCTGTCAAATGCCAAAGACAATTTTGCACTCTCTCCTTTCCTGCGGACTCCATCCTCAAAAGCATCTGTTTTTGCTTTCGGCAGCCTCCGGAGCAAAAAAGACAAACGTCCAGCTTTTGCTGCCACAGCAAAGGCGCCAGCGGGGAAAAGTAATGCTGGTTCTCACTGCCTCCTGGAACCCTTTCAAATGCCACAGTCAATTTGGCTCTCTCTGCTTTCCTGCGGACTCCATCCTCAAAAGCACCTGTTTTCGCTTTCGGCAGCCTCCGGAGCAAAAAAGACAAACGTCCAGCTTTTGCTGCCACAGCAAAGGTGCCAGCGGGGAAAAGTAATGCTGGTTCTCACTGCCTCCTGGAACTCTGTCAAATGCCACAGACAATTTTGCACTCTCTGCTTTCCTGCGGACTCCATCCTCAAAAGCACCTGTTTTTGCTTTCGGCAGCCTCCGGAGCAAAAAAGAAAAACGTCCAGCTTTTGCTGCCACAGCAAAGGTGCCAGCGGGGAAAAGTAATGCTGGTTCTCACTGCCTCCTGGAACCCTTTCAAATGCCACAGACAATTTGGCCCTCTCTGCTTTCCTGCGGACTCCATCCTCAAAAGCATCTGTTTTCGCTTTCGGCAACCTCCGGAGCAAAAAAGACAAACGTCCAGCTTTTGCTGCCACAGCAAAGGTGCCAGCGGGGAAAAGTAATGCTGGTTCTCACTGCCTCCTGGAACTCTGTCAAATGCCACAGGCAATTTTGCACTCTCTGCTTTCCTGCGGACTCCATCCTCAAAAGCACCTGTTTTTGCTTTCGGCAGCCTCCGGAGCAAAAAAGACAAACGTCCAGCTTTTGCTGCCACAGCAAAGGTGCCAGCGGGGAAAAGTAATGCTGGTTCTCACTGCCTCCTGGAACTCTTTCAAATGCCACAGACAATTTGCACTCTCTGCTTTCCTGCGGACTCCATCCTCAAAAGCACCTGTTTTCGCTTTCGGCATCCTCAGGTGCAAAAAAGACAAACGTCCAGCTTTTGCTGCCACAGCAAAGGTGCCAGCGGGGAAAAGTGATGCTGGTCCTCATTGCCTCCTGGAACCTCTTCAAATGCCACAGACAATTTGGCCCTCTCTGCTTTCCTGCGGACTCCATCCTCCAAAGCACGTGTTTTCGCTTTCGGCATCCTCAGGATCAAAAAAGACAAACGTCCAGCTTTTGCTGCCACAGCAAAGGTGCCAGCGGGGAAAAGTAATGCTGGTTCTCACTGCCTCCTGGAACCCCTTCAAATGCCCCAGACAATTTGGCTCTCTCTGCTTTCCTGCGGACTCTATCCTCAAAAGCGCCTTTTTTCACTTTCGGCGCCCTCCGGTGGTTAAAAGACAAACGTCCAGCTTTTGCTGCCGCAGCAAAGGTGCCAGCGGGGAAAAGTGATGGCGGTCCTCATTGCCTCCTGGAACCTCTTCAAATGCCACAGACAATTTGGCCCTCTCTGCTTTCCTGCGGACTCCATCCTCAAAAGCACCTGTTTTCGCTTTTGGCAGCCTCAGGAGCAAAAAAGACAAACGTCCAGCTTTTGCTGCCACAGCAAAGGTGCCAGCGGGGAAAAGTGATGCTGGTTCTCACTGCCTCCTGGAACTCTTTCAAATGCCCCAGACAATTTGGCCCTCTCTGCTTTCCTGCGGACTCCATCCTCAAAAGCACCTGTTTTCGCTTTCGGCAGCCTCCGGAGCAAAAAAGACAAACGTCCAGCTTTTGCTGCCACAGCAAAGGTGCCAGCGGGGAAAAGTAATGCTGGTTCTCACTGCCTCCTGGAACTCTGTCAAATGCCACAGGCAATTTTGCACTCTCTGCTTTCCTGCGGACTCCATCCTCAAAAGCACCTGTTTTTGCTTTCGGCAGCCTCCGGAGCAAAAAAGACAAACGTCCAGCTTTTGCTGCCACAGCAAAGGTGCCAGCGGAGAAAAGTAATGCTGGTTCTCACTGCCTCCTGGAACCCTTTCAAATGCCACAGTCAATTTGGCTCTCTCTACTTTCCTGCGGACTCCATCCTCAAAAGCACCTTTTTTCGCTTTCGGCAGCCTCCGGAGCAAAAAAGACAAACGTCCAGCTTTTGCTGCCACAGCAAAGGTGCCAGCGGGGAAAAGTAATGCTGGTTCTCACTGCCTCCTGGAACCCTTTCAAATGCCACAGTCAATTTGGCTCTCTCTGCTTTCCTGCGGACTCCATCCTCAAAAGCACCTTTTTTCGCTTTCGGCAGCCTCCGGAGCAAAAAAGACAAACGTCCAGCTTTTGCTGCCACAACAAAGATGCCAGCGGGGAAATGTAATGCTGGTTCTCACTGCCTCCTGGAACTCTGTCAAATGCCACAGACAATTTTGCACTCTCTGCTTTCCTGCGGACTCCATCCTCAAAAGCACCTGTTTTTGCTTTCGGCAGCCTCCGGAGCAAAAAAGACAAACGTCCAGCTTTTGCTGCCACAGCAAAGGCGCCAGCGGGGAAAAGTAATGCTGGTTCTCACTGCCTCCTGGAACCCTTTCAAATGCCACAGTCAATTTGGCTCTCTCTGCTTTCCTGCGGACTCCATCCTCAAAAGCACCTTTTTTCGCTTTCGGCAGCCTCCGGAGCAAAAAAGACAAACGTCCAGCTTTTGCTGCCACAGCAAAGGTGCCAGCGGGGAAAAGTAATGCTGGTTCTCACTGCCTCCTGGAACTCTGTCAAATGCCACAGACAATTTTGCACTCTCTGCTTTCCTGCGGACTCCATCCTCAAAAGCACCTGTTTTCGCTTTCGGCAGCCTCCGGAGCAAAAAAGACAAACGTCCAGCTTTTGCTGCCACAGCAAAGGTGCCAGCGGGGAAAAGTGATGCTGGTCCTCATTGCCTCCTGGAACCTCTTCAAATGCCACAGACAATTTGGCCCTCTCTGCTTTCCTGCGGACTCCATCCTCGAAAGCACGTGTTTTCGCTTTCGGCATCCTCAGGATCACAACAGACAAACGTCCAGCTTTTGCTGCCACAGCAAAGGTGCCAGCGGGGAAAAGTAATGCTGGTTCTCACTGCCTCCTGGAACCCCTTCAAATGCCCCAGACAATTTGGCTCTCTCTGCTTTCCTGCGGACTCTATCCTCAAAAGCGCCTTTTTTCACTTTCGGCGCCCTCCAGTGGTTAAAAGACAAACGTCCAGCTTTTGCTGCCGCAGCAAAGGTGCCAGCGGGGAAAAGTAATGCTGGTTCTCCCTGCCTCCTGGAACCCTTTCAAATGCACCACACAATTTGGCCCTCTCTGCTTTCCTGCGGACTCCATCCTCAAAAGCACCTGTTTTCGCTTTCGGCATCCTCAGGAGCAAAAAAGACAAACGTCCAGCTTTTGCTGCCACAGCAAAGATGGCAGCGGGGAAAAGTGATGCTGGTTCTCACTGCCTCCTGGAACTCTTTCAAATGCCCCAGACAATTTGGCCCTCTCTGCTTTCCTGCGGACTCCATCCTCAAAAGCACCTGTTTTTGCTTTCGGCAGCCTCCGGAGCAAAAAAGACAAACGTCCAGCTTTTGCTGCCACAGCAAAGGTGCCAGCGGAGAAAAGTAATGCTGGTTCTCACTGCCTCCTGGAACCCTTTCAAATGCCACAGTCAATTTGGCTCTCTCTGCTTTCCTGCGGACTCCATCCTCAAAAGCACCTTTTTTCGCTTTCGGCAGCCTCCGGAGCAAAAAAGACAAACGTCCAGCTTTTGCTGCCACAGCAAAGGTGCCAGCGGGGAAAAGTAATGCTGGTTCTCACTGCCTCCTGGAACTCTGTCAAATGCCACAGACAATTTGGCTCTCTCTGCTTTCCTGCGGACTCTATCCTCAAAAGCGCCTTTTTTCACTTTCGGCGCCCTCCGGTGGTTAAAAGACAAACGTCCAGCTTTTGCTGCCACAGCAAAGGTGCCAGCGGGGAAAAGTAATGCTGGTTCTCCCTGCCTCCTGGAACCCTTTCAAATGCACCACACAATTTGGCCCTCTCTGCTTTCCTGCGGACTCCATCCTCAAAAGCACCTGTTTTCGCTTTCGGCAGCCTCAGGAGCAAAAAAGACAAACGTCCAGCTTTTGCTGCCACAGCAAAGATGGCAGCGGGGAAAAGTGATGCTGGTTCTCACTGCCTCCTGGAACTCTTTCAAATGCCCCAGACAATTTGGCCCTCTCTGCTTTCCTGCGGACTCCATCCTCAAAAGCACCTGTTTTCGCTTTCGGCAGCCTCCGGAGCAAAAAAGACAAACGTCCAGCTTTTGCTGCCACAGCAAAGGTGCCAGCGGGGAAAAGTAATGCTGGTTCTCACTGCCTCCTGGTACTCTTTCAAATGCCACAGTCAATTTGGCTCTCTCTGCTTTCCTGCGGACTCCATCCTCAAAAGCACCTTTTTTCGCTTTCGGCAGCCTCAGGAGCAAAAAAGACAAACGTCCAGCTTTTGCTGCCACAGCAAAGGTGCCAGCGGGGAAATGTAATGCTGGTTCTCACTGCCTCCTGGAACCCTTTCAAATGCCACAGTCAATTTGGCTCTCTCTGCTTTCCTGCTGACTCCATCCTCAAAAGCACCTGTTTTCGCTTTCGGCAGCCTCCGGAGCAAAAAAGACAAACGTCCAGCTTTTGCTGCCACAGCAAAGGTGCCAGCGGGGAAAAGTAATGCTGGTTCTCACTGCCTCCTGGAACTCTGTCAAATGCCACAGACAATTTTGCACTCTCTGCTTTCCTGCGGACTCCATCCTCAAAAGCACCTGTTTTTGCTTTCGGCAGCCTCCGGAGCAAAAAAGACAAACGTCCAGCTTTTGCTGCCACAGCAAAGGTGCCAGCGGGGAAAAGTAATGCTGGTTCTCACTGCCTCCTGTAACTCTGTCAAATGCCACAGACAATTTGGCTCTCTCTGCTTTCCTGCGGACTCTATCCTCAAAAGCGCCTTTTTTCACTTTCGGCGCCCTCCGGTGTTTAAAAGACAAACGTCCAGCTTTTGCTGCCACAGCAAAGGTGCCAGCGGGGAAAAGTAATGCTGGTTCTCCCTGCCTCCTGGAACCCTTTCAAATGCACCACACAATTTGGCCCTCTCTGCTTTCCTGCGGACTCCATCCTCAAAAGCACCTGTTTTCGCTTTCGGCATCCTCAGGAGCAAAAAAGACAAACGTCCAGCTTTTGCTGCCACAGCAAAGATGGCAGCGGGGAAAAGTGATGCTGGTTCTCACTGCCTCCTGGAACTCTTTCAAATGCCCCAGATAATTTGGCCCTCTCTGCTTTCCTGCGGACTCCATCCTCAAAAGCACCTGTTTTCGCTTTCGGCAGCCTCCGGAGCAAAAAAGACAAACGTCCAGCTTTTGCTGCCACAGCAAAGGTGCCAGCGGGGAAAAGTAATGCTGGTTCTCACTGCCTCCTGGTACTCTTTCAAATGCCACAGACAATTTTGCACTCTCTGCTTTCCTGCGGACTCCATCCTCAAAAGCACCTTTTTTCGCTTTCGGCAGCCTCCGGAGCAAAAAAGACAAACGTCCAGCTTTTGCTGCCACAGCAAAGGTGCCAGCGGGGAAATGTAATGCTGGTTCTCACTGCCTCCTGGAACTCTGTCAAATGCCACAGACAATTTTGCACTCTCTCCTTTCCTGCGGACTCCATCCTCAAAAGCACCTGTTTTTGCTTTCGGCAGCCTCCGGAGCAAAAAAGACAAACGTCCAGCTTTTGCTGCCACAGCAAAGGCGCCAGCGGGGAAAAGTAATGCTGGTTCTCACTGCCTCCTGGAACCCTTTCAAATGCCACAGTCAATTTGGCTCTCTCTGCTTTCCTGCGGACTCCATCCTCAAAAGCACCTGTTTTCGCTTTCGGCAGCCTCCGGAGCAAAAAAGACAAACGTCCAGCTTTTGCTGCCACAGCAAAGGTGCCAGCGGGGAAAAGTAATGCTGGTTCTCACTGCCTCCTGGAACTCTGTCAAATGCCACAGACAATTTTGCACTCTCTGCTTTCCTGCGGACTCCATCCTCAAAAGCACCTGTTTTTGCTTTCGGCAGCCTCCGGAGCAAAAAAGACAAACGTCCAGCTTTTGCTGCCACAGCAAAGGTGCCAGCGGGGAAAAGTAATGCTGGTTCTCACTGCCTCCTGGAACCCTTTCAAATGCTACAGACAATTTGGCCCTCTCTGCTTTCCTGCGGACTCCATCCTCAAAAGCACCTGTTTTTGCTTTCGGCAGCCTCCGGAGCAAAAAAGACAAACGTCCAGCTTTTGCTGCCACAGCAAAGGTGCCAGCGGGGAAAAGTAATGCTGGTTCTCACTGCCTCCTGGAACTCTTTCAAATGCCACAGACAATTTGCACTCTCTGCTTTCCTGCGGACTCCATCCTCAAAAGCACCTGTTTTCGCTGTCGGCATCCTCAGGTGCAAAAAAGACAAACGTCCAGCTTTTGCTGCCACAGCAAAGGTGCCAGCGGGGAAAAGTGATGCTGGTCCTCATTGCCTCCTGGAACCTCTTCAAATGCCACAGACAATTTGGCCCTCTCTGCTTTCCTGCGGACTCCATCCTCCAAAGCACGTGTTTTCGCTTTCGGCATCCTCAGGATCAAAAAAGACAAACGTCCAGCTTTTGCTGCCACAGCAAAGGTGCCAGCGGGGAAAAGTAATGCTGGTTCTCACTGCCTCCTGGAACCCCTTCAAATGCCCCAGACAATTTGGCTCTCTCTGCTTTCCTGCGGACTCTATCCTCAAAAGCGCCTTTTTTCACTTTCGGCGCCCTCCGGTGGTAAAAAGACAAACGTCCAGCTTTTGCTGCCGCAGCAAAGGTGCCAGCGGGGAAAAGTGATGGTGGTCCTCATTGCCTCCTGGAACCTCTTCAAATGCCACAGACAATTTGGCCCTCTCTGCTTTCCTGCGGACTCCATCCTCAAAAGCACCTGTTTTCGCTTTTGGCAGCCTCAGGAGCAAAAAAGACAAACGTCCAGCTTTTGCTGCCACAGCAAAGGTGCCAGCGGGGAAAAGTGATGCTGGTTCTCACTGCCTCCTGGAACCCTTTCAAATGCCCCAGACAATTTGGCCCTCTCTGCTTTCCTGCGGACTCCATCCTCAAAAGCACCTGTTTTCGCTTTCGGCAGCCTCCGGAGCAAAAAAGACAAACGTCCAGCTTTTGCTGCCACAGCAAAGGTGCCAGCGGGGAAAAGTAATGCTGGTTCTCACTGCCTCCTGGAACTCTGTCAAATGCCACAGGCAATTTTGCACTCTCTGCTTTCCTGCGGACTCCATCCTCAAAAGCACCTGTTTTTGCTTTCGGCAGCCTCCGGAGCAAAAAAGACAAACGTCCAGCTTTTGCTGCCACAGCAAAGGTGCCAGCGGAGAAAAGTAATGCTGGTTCTCACTGCCTCCTGGAACCCTTTCAAATGCCACAGACAATTTGGCTCTCTCTGCTTTCCTGCGGACTCCATCCTCAAAAGCACCTTTTTTCGCTTTCGGCAGCCTCCGGAGCAAAAAAGACAAACGTCCAGCTTTTGCTGCCACAGCAAAGGTGCCAGCGGGGAAAAGTAATGCTGGTTCTCACTGCCTCCTGGAACCCCTTCAAATGCCCCAGACAATTTGGCTCTCTCTGCTTTCCTGCGGACTCTATCCTCAAAAGCGCCTTTTTTCACTTTCGGCGCCCTCCGGTGGTTAAAAGACAAACGTCCAGCTTTTGCTGCCGCAGCAAAGGTGCCAGCGGGGAAAAGTAATGCTGGTTCTCCCTGCCTCCTGGAACCCTTTCAAATGCACCACACAATTTGGCCCTCTCTGCTTTCCTGCGGACTCCATCCTCAAAAGCACCTGTTTTCGCTTTCGGCATCCTCAGGAGCAAAAAAGACAAACGTCCAGCTTTTGCTGCCACAGCAAAGATGGCAGCGGGGAAAAGTGATGCTGGTTCTCACTGCCTCCTGGAACTCTTTCAAATGCCCCAGATAATTTGGCCCTCTCTGCTTTCCTGCGGACTCCATCCTCAAAAGCACCTGTTTTCGCTTTCGGCAGCCTCCGGAGCAAAAAAGACAAACGTCCAGCTTTTGCTGCCACAGCAAAGGTGCCAGCGGAGAAAAGTAATGCTGGTTCTCACTGCCTCCTGGAACCCTTTCAAATGCCACAGTCAATTTGGCTCTCTCTGCTTTCCTGCGGACTCCATCCTCAAAAGCACCTTTTTTCGCTTTCGGCAGCCTCCGGAGCAAAAAAGACAAACGTCCAGCTTTTGCTGCCACAACAAAGATGCCAGCGGGGAAATGTAATGCTGGTTCTCACTGCCTCCTGGAACTCTGTCAAATGCCACAGACAATTTTGCACTCTCTGCTTTCCTGCGGACTCCATCCTCAAAAGCACCTGTTTTTGCTTTCGGCAGCCTCCGGAGCAAAAAAGACAAACGTCCAGCTTTTGCTGCCACAGCAAAGGCGCCAGCGGGGAAAAGTAATGCTGGTTCTCACTGCCTCCTGGAACCCTTTCAAATGCCACAGTCAATTTGGCTCTCTCTGCTTTCCTGCGGACTCCATCCTCAAAAGCACCTTTTTTCGCTTTCGGCAGCCTCCGGAGCAAAAAAGACAAACGTCCAGCTTTTGCTGCCACAGCAAAGGTGCCAGCGGGGAAAAGTAATGCTGGTTCTCACTGCCTCCTGGAACTCTGTCAAATGCCACAGACAATTTTGCACTCTCTGCTTTCCTGCGGACTCCATCCTCAAAAGCACCTGTTTTTGCTTTAGGCAGCCTCCGGAGCAAAAAAGACAAACGTCCAGCTTTTGCTGCCACAGCAAAGGTGCCAGCGGGGAAAAGTGATGCTGGTCCTCATTGCCTCCTGGAACCTCTTCAAATGCCACAGACAATTTGGCCCTCTCTGCTTTCCTGCGGACTCCATCCTCGAAAGCACGTGTTTTCGCTTTCGGCATCCTCAGGATCACAACAGACAAACGTCCAGCTTTTGCTGCCACAGCAAAGGTGCCAGCGGGGAAAAGTAATGCTGGTTCTCACTGCCTCCTGGAACCCCTTCAAATGCCCCAGACAATTTGGCTCTCTCTGCTTTCCTGCGGACTCTATCCTCAAAAGCGCCTTTTTTCACTTTCGGCGCCCTCCAGTGGTTAAAAGACAAACGTCCAGCTTTTGCTGCCGCAGCAAAGGTGCCAGCGGGGAAAAGTAATGCTGGTTCTCCCTGCCTCCTGGAACCCTTTCAAATGCACCACACAATTTGGCCCTCTCTGCTTTCCTGCGGACTCCATCCTCAAAAGCACCTGTTTTCGCTTTCGGCATCCTCAGGAGCAAAAAAGACAAACGTCCAGCTTTTGCTGCCACAGCAAATATGGCAGCGGGGAAAAGTGATGCTGGTTCTCACTGCCTCCTGGAACTCTTTCAAATGCCCCAGACAATTTGGCCCTCTCTTTGCTTTCCTGCGGACTCCATCCTCAAAAGCACCTGTTTTTGCTTTCGGCAGCCTCCGGAGCAAAAAAGACAAACGTCCAGCTTTTGCTGCCACAGCAAAGGTGCCAGCGGAGAAAAGTAATGCTGGTTCTCACTGCCTCCTGGAACCCTTTCAAATGCCACAGTCAATTTGGCTCTCTCTGCTTTCCTGCGGACTCCATCCTCAAAAGCACCTTTTTTCGCTTTCGGCAGCCTCCGGAGCAAAAAAGACAAACGTCCAGCTTTTGCTGCCACAGCAAAGGTGCCAGCGGGGAAAAGTAATGCTGGTTCTCACTGCCTCCTGGAACTCTGTCAAATGCCACAGACAATTTGGCTCTCTCTGCTTTCCTGCGGACTCTATCCTCAAAAGCGCCTTTTTTCACTTTCGGCGCCCTCCGGTGGTTAAAAGACAAACGTCCAGCTTTTTTGCCGCAGCAAAGGTGCCAGCGGGGAAAAGTAATGCTGGTTCTCCCTGCCTCCTGGAACCCTTTCAAATGCACCACACAATTTGGCCCTCTCTGCTTTCCTGCGGACTCCATCCTCAAAAGCACCTGTTTTCGCTTTCGGCAGCCTCAGGAGCAAAAAAGACAAACGTCCAGCTTTTGCTGCCACAGCAAAGATGGCAGCGGGGAAAAGTGATGCTGGTTCTCACTGCCTCCTGGAACTCTTTCAAATGCCCCAGACAATTTGGCCCTCTCTGCTTTCCTGCGGACTCCATCCTCAAAAGCACCTGTTTTCGCTTTCGGCAGCCTCCGGAGCAAAAAAGACAAACGTCCAGCTTTTGCTGCCACAGCAAAGGTGCCAGCGGGGAAAAGTAATGCTGGTTCTCACTGCCTCCTGGTACTCTTTCAAATGCCACAGACAATTTTGCACTCTCTGCTTTCCTGCGGACTCCATCCTCAAAAGCACCTTTTTTCGCTTTCGGCAGCCTCCGGAGCAAAAAAGACAAACGTCCAGCTTTTGCTGCCACAGCAAAGGTGCCAGCGGGGAAATGTAATGCTGGTTCTCACTGCCTCCTGGAACTCTGTCAAATGCCACAGACAATTTTGCACTCTCTCCTTTCCTGCGGACTCCATCCTCAAAAGCACCTGTTTTTGCTTTCGGCAGCCTCCGGAGCAAAAAAGACAAACGTCCAGCTTTTGCTGCCACAGCAAAGGCGCCAGCGGGGAAAAGTAATGCTGGTTCTCACTGCCTCCTGGAACCCTTTCAAATGCCACAGTCAATTTGGCTCTCTCTGCTTTCCTGCGGACTCCATCCTCAAAAGCACCTGTTTTCGCTTTCGGCAGCCTCCGGAGCAAAAAAGACAAACGTCCAGCTTTTGCTGCCACAGCAAAGGTGCCAGCGGGGAAAAGTAATGCTGGTTCTCACTGCCTCCTGGAACTCTTTCAAATGCCACAGACAATTTGCACTCTCTGCTTTCCTGCGGACTCCATCCTCAAAAGCACCTGTTTTCGCTTTCGGCATCCTCAGGTGCAAAAAAGACAAACGTCCAGCTTTTGCTGCCACAGCAAAGGTGCCAGCGGGGAAAAGTGATGCTGGTCCTCATTGCCTCCTGGAACCTCTTCAAATGCCACAGACAATTTGGCCCTCTCTGCTTTCCTGCGGACTCCATCCTCCAAAGCACGTGTTTTCGCTTTCGGCATCCTCAGGATCAAAAAAGACAAACGTCCAGCTTTTGCTGCCACAGCAAAGGTGCCAGCGGGGAAAAGTAATGCTGGATCTCACTGCCTCCTGGAACCCCTTCAAATGCCCCAGACAATTTGGCTCTCTCTGCTTTCCTGCGGACTCTAGCCTCAAAAGCGCCTTTTTTCACTTTCGGCGCCCTCCGGTGGTTAAAAGACAAACGTCCAGCTTTTGCTGCCGCAGCAAAGGTGCCAGCGGGGAAAAGTGATGGTGGTCCTCATTGCCTCCTGGAACCTCTTCAAATGCCACAGACAATTTGGCCCTCTCTGCTTTCCTGCGGACTCCATCCTCAAAAGCACCTGTTTTCGCTTTTGGCAGCCTCAGGAGCAAAAAAGACAAACGTCCAGCTTTTGCTGCCACAGCAAAGGTGCCAGCGGGGAAAAGTAATGCTGGTTCTCACTGCCTCCTGGAACCCCTTCAAATGCCCCAGACAATTTGGCTCTCTCTGCTTTCCTGCGGACTCTATCCTCAAAAGCGCCTTTTTTCACTTTCGGCGCCCTCCGGTGATTAAAAGACAAACGTCCAGCTTTTGCTGCCGCAGCAAAGGTGCCAGCGGGGAAAAGTGATGGTGGTCCTCATTGCCTCCTGGAACCTCTTCAAATGCCCCAGACAATTTGGCCCTCTCTGCTTTCCTGCGGACTCCATCCTCAAAAGCACCTGTTTTCGCTTTCGGCAGCCTCCGGAGCAAAAAAGACAAACGTCCAGCTTTTGCTGCCACAGCAAAGGTGCCAGCGGGGAAAAGTAATGCTGGTTCTCACTGCCTCCTGGAACTCTGTCAAATGCCACAGGCAATTTTGCACTCTCTGCTTTCCTGCGGACTCCATCCTCAAAAGCACCTGTTTTTGCTTTCGGCAGCCTCCGGAGCAAAAAAGACAAACGTCCAGCTTTTGCTGCCACAGCAAAGGTGCCAGCGGAGAAAAGTAATGCTGGTTCTCACTGCCTCCTGGAACCCTTTCAAATGCCACAGTCAATTTGGCTCTCTCTGCTTTCCTGCGGACTCCATCCTCAAAAGCACCTTTTTTCGCTTTCGGCAGCCTCAGGAGCAAAAAAGACAAACGTCCAGCTTTTGCTGCCACAGCAAAGGTGCCAGCGGGGAAAAGTAATGGTGGTTCTCACTGCCTCCTGGAACCCCTTCAAATGCCCCAGACAATTTGGCTCTCTCTGCTTTCCTGCGGACTCTATCCTCAAAAGCGCCTTTTTTCACTTTCGGCGCCCTCCGGTGGTTAAAAGACAAACGTCCAGCTTTTGCTGCCGCAGCAAAGGTGCCAGCGGGGAAAAGTAATGCTGGTTCTCCCTGCCTCCTGGAACCCTTTCAAATGCACCACACAATTTGGCCCTCTCTGCTTTCCTGCGGACTCCATCCTCAAAAGCACCTGTTTTCGCTTTCGGCAGCCTCCGGAGCAAAAAAGACAAACGTCCAGCTTTTGCTGCCACAGCAAAGATGGCAGCGGGGAAAAGTGATGCTGGTTCTCACTGCCTCCTGGAACTCTTTCAAATGCCCCAGACAATTTGGCCCTCTCTGCTTTCCTGCGGACTCCATCCTCAAAAGCACCTGTTTTCGCTTTCGGCAGCCTCCGGAGCAAAAAAGACAAACGTCCAGCTTTTGCTGCCACAGCAAAGGTGCCAGCGGAGAAAAGTAATGCTGGTTCTCACTGCCTCCTGGAACCCTTTCAAATGCCACAGTCAATTTGGCTCTCTCTGCTTTCCTGCGGACTCCATCCTCAAAAGCACCTTTTTTCGCTTTCGGCAGCCTCCGGAGCAAAAAAGACAAACGTCCAGCTTTTGCTGCCACAACAAAGATGCCAGCGGGGAAATGTAATGCTGGTTCTCACTGCCTCCTGGAACTCTTTCAAATGCCACAGACAATTTTGCACTCTCTGCTTTCCTGCGGACTCCATCCTCAAAAGCACCTGTTTTTGCTTTCGGCAGCCTCCGGAGCAAAAAAGACAAACGTCCAGCTTTTGCTGCCACAGCAAAGGCGCCAGCGGGGAAAAGTAATGCTGGTTCTCACTGCCTCCTGGAACCCTTTCAAATGCCACAGTCAATTTGGCTCTCTCTGCTTTCCTGCGGACTCCATCCTCAAAAGCACCTTTTTTCGCTTTCGGCAGCCTCCGGAGCAAAAAAGACAAACGTCCAGCTTTTGCTGCCACAGCAAAGGTGCCAGCGGGGAAAAGTAATGCTGGTTCTCACTGCCTCCTGGAACTCTGTCAAATGCCACAGACAATTTTGCACTCTCTGCTTTCCTGCGGACTCCATCCTCAAAAGCACCTGTTTTTGCTTTAGGCAGCCTCCGGAGCAAAAAAGACAAACGTCCAGCTTTTGCTGCCACAGCAAAGGTGCCAGCGGGGAAAAGTGATGCTGGTCCTCATTGCCTCCTGGAACCTCTTCAAATGCCACAGACAATTTGGCCCTCTCTGCTTTCCTGCGGACTCCATCCTCGAAAGCACGTGTTTTCGCTTTCGGCATCCTCAGGATCACAACAGACAAACGTCCAGCTTTTGCTGCCACAGCAAAGGTGCCAGCGGGGAAAAGTAATGCTGGTTCTCACTGCCTCCTGGAACCCCTTCAAATGCCACAGACAATTTGGCCCTCTCTGCTTTCCTGCGGACTCTATCCTCAAAAGCGCCTTTTTTCACTTTCGGCGCCCTCCAGTGGTTAAAAGACAAACGTCCAGCTTTTGCTGCCGCAGCAAAGGTGCCAGCGGGGAAAAGTAATGCTGGTTCTCCCTGCCTCCTGGAACCCTTTCAAATGCACCACACAATTTGGCCCTCTCTGCTTTCCTGCGGACTCCATCCTCAAAAGCACCTGTTTTCGCTTTCGGCATCCTCAGGAGCAAAAAAGACAAACGTCCAGCTTTTGCTGCCACAGCAAAGATGGCAGCGGGGAAAAGTGATGCTGGTTCTCACTGCCTCCTGGAACTCTTTCAAATGCCCCAGACAATTTGGCCCTCTCTGCTTTCCTGCGGACTCCATCCTCAAAAGCACCTGTTTTTGCTTTCGGCAGCCTCCGGAGCAAAAAAGACAAACGTCCAGCTTTTGCTGCCACAGCAAAGCTGCCAGCGGAGAAAAGTAATGCTGGTTCTCACTGCCTCCTGGAACCCTTTCAAATGCCACAGTCAATTTGGCTCTCTCTGCTTTCCTGCGGACTCCATCCTCAAAAGCACCTTTTTTCGCTTTCGGCAGCCTCCGGAGCAAAAAAGACAAACGTCCAGCTTTTGCTGCCACAGCAAAGATGGCAGCGGGGAAAAGTGATGCTGGTTCTCACTGCCTCCTGGAACTCTTTCAAATGCCCCAGACAATTTGGCCCTCTCTGCTTTCCTGCGGACTCCATCCTCAAAAGCACCTGTTTTCGCTTTCGGCAGCCTCCGGAGCAAAAAAGACAAACGTCCAGCTTTTGCTGCCACAGCAAAGGTGCCAGCGGGGAAAAGTAATGCTGGTTCTCACTGCCTCCTGGTACTCTTTCAAATGCCACAGACAATTTGGCCCTCTCTGCTTTCCTGCGGACTCCATCCTCAAAAGCACCTTTTTTCGCTTTCGGCAGCCTCCGGAGCAGAAAAGACAAACGTCCAGCTTTTGCTGCCACAGCAAAGGTGCCAGCGGGGAAATGTAATGCTGGTTCTCACTGCCTCCTGGAACTCTGTCAAATGCCACAGACAATTTTGCACTCTCTCCTTTCCTGCGGACTCCATCCTCAAAAGCACCTGTTTTTGCTTTCGGCAGCCTCCGGAGCAAAAAAGACAAACGTCCAGCTTTTGCTGCCACAGCAAAGGCGCCAGCGGGGAAAAGTAATGCTGGTTCTCACTGCCTCCTGGAACCCTTTCAAATGCCACAGTCAATTTGGCTCTCTCTGCTTTCCTGCGGACTCCATCCTCAAAAGCACCTGTTTTCGCTTTCGGCAGCCTCCGGAGCAAAAAAGACAAACGTCCAGCTTTTGCTGCCACAGCAAAGGTGCCAGCGGGGAAAAGTAATGCTGGTTCTCACTGCCTCCTGGAACTCTGTCAAATGCCACAGACAATTTGCACTCTCTGCTTTCCTGCGGACTCCATCCTCAAAAGCACCTGTTTTCGCTTTCGGCATCCTCAGGTGCAAAAAAGACAAACGTCCAGCTTTTGCTGCCACAGCAAAGGTGCCAGCGGGGAAAAGTAATGCTGGTTCTCACTGCCTCCTGGTACTCTTTCAAATGCCACAGACAATTTTGCACTCTCTGCTTTCCTGCGGACTCCATCCTCAAAAGCACCTGTTTTCGCTTTCGGCAGCCTCCGGAGCAAAAAAGACAAACGTCCAGCTTTTGCTGCCACAGCAAAGGTGCCAGCGGGGAAATGTAATGCTGGTTCTCACTGCCTCCTGGAACTCTGTCAAATGCCACAGACAATTTTGCACTCTCTGCTTTCCTGCGGACTCCATCCTCAAAAGCACCTGTTTTTGCTTTCGGCAGCCTCCGGAGCAAAAAAGACAAACGTCCAGCTTTTGCTGCCACAGCAAAGGCGCCAGCGGGGAAAAGTAATGCTGGTTCTCACTGCCTCCTGGAACCCTTTCAAATGCCACAGTCAATTTGGCTCTCTCTGCTTTCCTGCGGACTCCATCCTCAAAAGCACCTGTTTTCGCTTTCGGCAGCCTCCGGAGCAAAAAAGACAAACGTCCAGCTTTTGCTGCCACAGCAAAGGTGCCAGCGGGGAAAAGTAATGCTGGTTCTCACTGCCTCCTGGAACTCTTTCAAATGCCACAGACAATTTGCACTCTCTGCTTTCCTGCGGACTCCATCCTCAAAAGCACCTGTTTTCGCTTTCGGCATCCTCAGGTGCAAAATAGACAAACGTCCAGCTTTTGCTGCCACAGCAAAGGTGCCAGCGGGGAAAAGTGATGCTGGTCCTCATTGCCTCCTGGAACCTCTTCAAATGCCACAGACAATTTGGCCCTCTCTGCTTTCCTGCGGACTCCATCCTCAAAAGCACCTTTTTTCGCTTTCGGCATCCTCCGGAGCAAAAAAGACAAACGTCCAGCTTTTGCTGCCACAGCAAAGGTGCCAGCGGGGAAAAGTAATGCTGGTTCTCACTGCCTCCTGGAACCCCTTCAAATGCCCCAGACAATTTGGCTCTCTCTGCTTTCCTGCGGACTCTATCCTCAAAAGCGCCTTTTTTCACTTTCGGCGCCCTCCGGTGGTTAAAAGACAAACGTCCAGCTTTTGCTGCCACAGCAAAGATGGCAGCGGGGAAAAGTGATGCTGGTTCTCACTGCCTCCTGGAACTCTTTCAAATGCCCCAGACAATTTGGCCCTCTCTGCTTTCCTGCGGACTCCATCCTCAAAAGCACCTGTTTTCGCTTTCGGCAGCCTCCGGAGCAAAAAAGACAAACGTCCAGCTTTTGCTGCCACAGCAAAGGTGCCAGCGGGGAAAAGTAATGCTGGTTCTCACTGCCTCCTGGTACTCTTTCAAATGCCACAGACAATTTTGCACTCTCTGCTTTCCTGCGGACTCCATCCTCAAAAGCACCTTTTTTCGCTTTCGGCAGCCTCCGGAGCAAAAAAGACAAACGTCCAGCTTTTGCTGCCACAGCAAAGGTGCCAGCGGGGAAATGTAATGCTGGTTCTCACTGCCTCCTGGAACTCTGTCAAATGCCACAGACAATTTTGCACTCTCTCCTTTCCTGCGGACTCCATCCTCAAAAGCACCTGTTTTTGCTTTCGGCAGCCTCCGGAGCAAAAAAGACAAACGTCCAGCTTTTGCTGCCACAGCAAAGGCGCCAGCGGGGAAAAGTAATGCTGGTTCTCACTGCCTCCTGGAACCCTTTCAAATGCCACAGTCAATTTGGCTCTCTCTGCTTTCCTGCGGACTCCATCCTCAAAAGCACCTGTTTTCGCTTTCGGCAGCCTCCGGAGCAAAAAAGACAAACGTCCAGCTTTTGCTGCCACAGCAAAGGTGCCAGCGGGGAAAAGTAATGCTGGTTCTCACTGCCTCCTGGAACTCTGTCAAATGCCACAGACAATTTTGCACTCTCTGCTTTCCTGCGGACTCCATCCTCAAAAGCACCTGTTTTTGCTTTCGGCAGCCTCCGGAGCAAAAAAGACAAACGTCCAGCTTTTGCTGCCACAGCAAAGGTGCCAGCGGGGAAAAGTAATGCTGGTTCTCACTGCCTCCTGGAACTCTGTCAAATGCCACAGACAATTTGGCTCTCTCTGCTTTCCTGCGGACTCCATCCTCAAAAGCGCCTTTTTTCGCTTTCGGCGCCCTCCGGTGGTTAAAAGACAAACGTCCAGCTTTTGCTGCCACAGCAAAGGTGCCAGCGGGGAAAAGTAATGCTGGTTCTCCCTGCCTCCTGGAACCCTTTCAAATGCACCACACAATTTGGCCCTCTCTGCTTTCCTGCGGACTCCATCCTCAAAAGCACCTGTTTTCGCTTTCGGCATCCTCAGGAGCAAAAAAGACAAACGTCCAGCTTTTGCTGCCACAGCAAAGATGGCAGCGGGGAAAAGTGATGCTGGTTCTCACTGCCTCCTGGAACTCTTTCAAATGCCCCAGACAATTTGGCCCTCTCTGCTTTCCTGCGGACTCCATCCTCAAAAGCACCTGTTTTCGCTTTCGGCAGCCTCCGGAGCAAAAAAGACAAACGTCCAGCTTTTGCTGCCACAGCAAAGGTGCCAGCGGGGAAAAGTAATGCTGGTTCTCACTGCCTCCTGGTACTCTTTCAAATGCCACAGACAATTTTGCACTCTCTGCTTTCCTGCGGACTCCATCCTCAAAAGCACCTTTTTTCGCTTTCGGCAGCCTCCGGAGCAAAAAAGACAAACGTCCAGCTTTTGCTGCCACAGCAAAGGTGCCAGCGGGGAAATGTAATGCTGGTTCTCACTGCCTCCTGGAACTCTGTCAAATGCCACAGACAATTTTGCACTCTCTGCTTTCCTGCGGACTCCATCCTCAAAAGCACCTGTTTTTGCTTTCGGCAGCCTCCGGAGCAAAAAAGACAAACGTCCAGCTTTTGCTGCCACAGCAAAGGCGCCAGCGGGGAAAAGTAATGCTGGTTCTCACTGCCTCCTGGAACCCTTTCAAATGCCACAGTCAATTTGGCTCTCTCTGCTTTCCTGCGGACTCCATCCTCAAAAGCACCTGTTTTCGCTTTCGGCAGCCTCCGGAGCAAAAAAGACAAACGTCCAGCTTTTGCTGCCACAGCAAAGGTGCCAGCGGGGAAAAGTAATGCTGGTTCTCACTGCCTCCTGGAACCCTTTCAAATGCTACAGACAATTTGGCCCTCTCTGCTTTCCTGCGGACTCCATCCTCAAAAGCATCTGTTTTCGCTTTCGGCATCCTCAGGTGCAAAAAAGACAAACGTCCAGCTTTTGCTGCCACAGCAAAGGTGCCAGCGGGGAAAAGTAATGCTGGTTCTCACTGCCTCCTGGTACTCTTTCAAATGCCACAGACAATTTTGCACTCTCTGCTTTCCTGCGGACTCCATCCTCAAAAGCACCTTTTTTCGCTTTCGGCAGCCTCCGGAGCAAAAAAGACAAACGTCCAGCTTTTGCTGCCACAGCAAAGGTGCCAGCGGGGAAATGTAATGCTGGTTCTCACTGCCTCCTGGAACTCTGTCAAATGCCACAGACAATTTTGCACTCTCTGCTTTCCTGCGGACTCCATCCTCAAAAGCACCTGTTTTTGCTTTCGGCAGCCTCCGGAGCAAAAAAGACAAACGTCCAGCTTTTGCTGCCACAGCAAAGGCGCCAGCGGGGAAAAGTAATGCTGGTTCTCACTGCCTCCTGGAACCCTTTCAAATGCCACAGTCAATTTGGCTCTCTCTGCTTTCCTGCGGACTCCATCCTCAAAAGCACCTGTTTTCGCTTTCGGCAGCCTCCGGAGCAAAAAAGACAAACGTCCAGCTTTTGCTGCCACAGCAAAGGTGCCAGCGGGGAAAAGTAATGCTGGTTCTCACTGCCTCCTGGAACTCTTTCAAATGCCACAGACAATTTGCACTCTCTGCTTTCCTGCGGACTCCATCCTCAAAAGCACCTGTTTTCGCTTTCGGCATCCTCAGGTGCAAAAAAGACAAACGTCCAGCTTTTGCTGCCACAGCAAAGGTGCCAGCGGGGAAAAGTGATGCTGGTCCTCATTGCCTCCTGGAACCTCTTCAAATGCCACAGACAATTTGGCCCTCTCTGCTTTCCTGCGGACTCCATCCTCCAAAGCACGTGTTTTCGCTTTCGGCATCCTCAGGATCAAAAAAGACAAACGTCCAGCTTTTGCTGCCACAGCAAAGGTGCCAGCGGGGAAAAGTAATGCTGGTTCTCACTGCCTCCTGGAACCCCTTCAAATGCCCCAGACAATTTGGCTCTCTCTGCTTTCCTGCGGACTCTATCCTCAAAAGCGCCTTTTTTCACTTTCGGCGCCCTCCGGTGGTTAAAAGACAAACGTCCAGCTTTTGCTGCCACAGCAAAGATGGCAGCGGGGAAAAGTGATGCTGGTTCTCACTGCCTCCTGGAACTCTTTCAAATGCCCCAGACAATTTGGCCCTCTCTGCTTTCCTGCGGACTCCATCCTCAAAAGCACCTGTTTTCGCTTTCGGCAGCCTCCGGAGCAAAAAAGACAAACGTCCAGCTTTTGCTGCCACAGCAAAGGTGCCAGCGGGGAAAAGTAATGCTGGTTCTCACTGCCTCCTGGTACTCTTTCAAATGCCACAGACAATTTTGCACTCTCTGCTTTCCTGCGGACTCCATCCTCAAAAGCACCTTTTTTCGCTTTCGGCAGCCTCCGGAGCAAAAAAGACAAACGTCCAGCTTTTGCTGCCACAGCAAAGGTGCCAGCGGGGAAATGTAATGCTGGTTCTCACTGCCTCCTGGAACTCTGTCAAATGCCACAGACAATTTTGCACTCTCTCCTTTCCTGCGGACTCCATCCTCAAAAGCACCTGTTTTTGCTTTCGGCAGCCTCCGGAGCAAAAAAGACAAACGTCCAGCTTTTGCTGCCACAGCAAAGGCGCCAGCGGGGAAAAGTAATGCTGGTTCTCACTGCCTCCTGGAACCCTTTCAAATGCCACAGTCAATTTGGCTCTCTCTGCTTTCCTGCGGACTCCATCCTCAAAAGCACCTGTTTTCGCTTTCGGCAGCCTCCGGAGCAAAAAAGACAAACGTCCAGCTTTTGCTGCCACAGCAAAGGTGCCAGCGGGGAAAAGTAATGCTGGTTCTCACTGCCTCCTGGAACTCTGTCAAATGCCACAGACAATTTGGCTCTCTCTGCTTTCCTGCGGACTCCATCCTCAAAAGCGCCTTTTTTCACTTTCGGCGCCCTCCGGTGGTTAAAAGACAAACGTCCAGCTTTTGCTGCCACAGCAAAGGTGCCAGCGGGGAAAAGTAATGCTGGTTCTCCCTGCCTCCTGGAACCCTTTCAAATGCACCACACAATTTGGCCCTCTCTGCTTTCCTGCGGACTCCATCCTCAAAAGCACCTGTTTTCGCTTTCGGCATCCTCAGGAGCAAAAAAGACAAACGTCCAGCTTTTGCTGCCACAGCAAAGATGGCAGCGGGGAAAAGTGATGCTGGTTCTCACTGCCTCCTGGAACTCTTTCAAATGCCCCAGACAATTTGGCCCTCTCTGCTTTCCTGCGGACTCCATCCTCAAAAGCACCTGTTTTCGCTTTCGGCAGCCTCCGGAGCAAAAAAGACAAACGTCCAGCTTTTGCTGCCACAGCAAAGGTGCCAGCGGGGAAAAGTAATGCTGGTTCTCACTGCCTCCTGGTACTCTTTCAAATGCCACAGACAATTTTGCACTCTCTGCTTTCCTGCGGACTCCATCCTCAAAAGCACCTTTTTTCGCTTTCGGCAGCCTCCGGAGCAAAAAAGACAAACGTCCAGCTTTTGCTGCCACAGCAAAGGTGCCAGCGGGGAAATGTAATGCTGGTTCTCACTGCCTCCTGGAACTCTGTCAAATGCCACAGACAATTTTGCACTCTCTCCTTTCCTGCGGACTCCATCCTCAAAAGCACCTGTTTTTGCTTTCGGCAGCCTCCGGAGCAAAAAAGACAAACGTCCAGCTTTTGCTGCCACAGCAAAGGCGCCAGCGGGGAAAAGTAATGCTGGTTCTCACTGCCTCCTGGAACCCTTTCAAATGCCACAGTCAATTTGGCTCTCTCTGCTTTCCTGCGGACTCCATCCTCAAAAGCACCTGTTTTCGCTTTCGGCAGCCTCCGGAGCAAAAAAGACAAACGTCCAGCTTTTGCTGCCACAGCAAAGGTGCCAGCGGGGAAAAGTAATGCTGGTTCTCACTGCCTCCTGGAACTCTGTCAAATGCCACAGACAATTTTGCACTCTCTGCTTTCCTGCGGACTCCATCCTCAAAAGCACCTGTTTTTGCTTTCGGCAGCCTCCGGAGCAAAAAAGACAAACGTCCAGCTTTTGCTGCCACAGCAAAGGTGCCAGCGGGGAAAAGTAATGCTGGTTCTCACTGCCTCCTGGAACCCTTTCAAATGCTACAGACAATTTGGCCCTCTCTGCTTTCCTGCGGACTCCATCCTCAAAAGCATCTGTTTTCGCTTTCGGCAACCTCCGGAGCAAAAAAGACAAACGTCCAGCTTTTGCTGCCACAGCAAAGGTGCCAGCGGGGAAAAGTAATGCTGGTTCTCACTGCCTCCTGGAACCCTTTCAAATGCCACAGACAATTTGCACTCTCTGCTTTCCTGCGGACTCCATCCTCAAAAGCACCTGTTTTTGCTTTCGGCAGCCTCCGGAGCAAAAAAGACAAACGTCCAGGTTTTGCTGCCACAGCAAAGGTGCCAGCGGGGAAAAGTAATGCTGGTTCTCACTGCATCCTGGAACCCTTTCAAATGCCCCAGACAATTTGGCCCTCTCTGCTTTCCTGCGGACTCCATCCTCAAAAGCACCTGTTTTCGCTTTCGGCATCCTCAGGAGCAAAAAAGACAAACGTCCAGCTTTTGCTGCCACAGCAAAGGTGCCAGCGGGGAAAAGTGATGCTGGTCCTCATTGCCTCCTGGAACCTCTTCAAATGCCACAGACAATTTGGCCCTCTCTGCTTTCCTGCGGACTCCATCCTCCAAAGCACGTGTTTTCGCTTTCGGCATCCTCAGGATCAAAAAAGACAAACGTCCAGCTTTTGCTGCCACAGCAAAGGTGCCAGCGGGGAAAAGTAATGCTGGTTCTCACTGCCTCCTGGAACCCCTTCAAATGCCCCAGACAATTTGGCTCTCTCTGCTTTCCTGCGGACTCTATCCTCAAAAGCGCCTTTTTTAACTTTCGGCGCCCTCCGGTGGTTAAAAGACAAACGTCCAGCTTTTGCTGCCGCAGCAAAGGTGCCAGCGGGGAAAAGTGATGGTGGTCCTCACTGCCTCCTGGAACTCTTTCAAATGCCACAGACAATTTGGCCCTCTCTGCTTTCCTGCGGACTCCATCCTCAAAAGCACCTGTTTTCGCTTTTGGAAGCCTCCGGAGCAAAAAAGACAAACGTCCAGCTTTTGCTGCCACAGCAAAGGTGCCAGCAGGGAAAAGTAATGCTGGTTCTCACTGCCTCCTGGAACTCTGTCAAATGCCACAGACAATTTTGCACTCTCTGCTTTCCTGCGGACTCCATCCTCAAAAGCACCTGTTTTTGCTTTCGGCAGCCTCCGGAGCAAAAAAGACAAACGTCCAGCTTTTGCTGCCACAGCAAAGCTGCCAGCGGAGAAAAGTAATGCTGGTTCTCACTGCCTCCTGGAACCCTTTCAAATGCCACAGTCAATTTGGCTCTCTCTGCTTTCCTGCGGACTCCATCCTCAAAAGCACCTTTTTTCGCTTTCGGCAGCCTCAGGAGCAAAAAAGACAAACGTCCAGCTTTTGCTGCCACAGCAAAGGTGCCAGCGGGGAAAAGTAATGCTGGTTCTCACTGCCTCCTGGAACCCCTTCAAATGCCCCAGACAATTTGGCTCTCTCTGCTTTCCTGCGGACTCTATCCTCAAAAGCGCCTTTTTTCACTTTCGGCGCCCTCCGGTGGTTAAAAGACAAACGTCCAGCTTTTGCTGCCGCAGCAAAGGTGCCAGCGGGGAAAAGTAATGCTGGTTCTCCCTGCCTCCTGGAACCCTTTCAAATGCACCACACAATTTGGCCCTCTCTGCTTTCCTGCGGACTCCATCCTCAAAAGCACCTGTTTTCGCTTTCGGCATCCTCAGGAGCAAAAAAGACAAACGTCCAGCTTTTGCTGCCACAGCAAAGATGGCAGCGGGGAAAAGTGATGCTGGTTCTCACTGCCTCCTGGAACTCTTTCAAATGCCCCAGACAATTTGGCCCTCTCTGCTTTCCTGCGGACTCCATCCTCAAAAGCACCTGTTTTCGCTTTCGGCAGCCTCCGGAGCAAAAAAGACAAACGTCCAGCTTTTGCTGCCACAGCAAAGGTGCCAGCGGAGAAAAGTAATGCTGGTTCTCACTGCCTCCTGGAACCCTTTCAAATGCCACAGTCAATTTGGCTCTCTCTGCTTTCCTGCGGACTCCATCCTCAAAAGCACCTTTTTTCGCTTTCGGCAGCCTCCGGAGCAAAAAAGACAAACGTCCAGCTTTTGCTGCCACAGCAAAGATGCCAGCGGGGAAATGTAATGCTGGTTCTCACTGCCTCCTGGAACTCTTTTAAATGCCACAGACAATTTTGCACTCTCTGCTTTCCTGCGGACTCCATCCTCAAAAGCACCTGTTTTTGCTTTCGGCAGCCTCCGGAGCAAAAAAGACAAACGTCCAGCTTTTGCTGCCACAGCAAAGGCGCCAGCGGGGAAAAGTAATGCTGGTTCTCACTGCCTCCTGGAACCCTTTCAAATGCCACAGTCAATTTGGCTCTCTCTGCTTTCCTGCGGACTCCATCCTCAAAAGCACCTTTTTTCGCTTTCGGCAGCCTCCGGAGCAAAAAAGACAAACGTCCAGCTTTTGCTGCCACAGCAAAGGTGCCAGCGGGGAAAAGTAATGCTGGTTCTCACTGCCTCCTGGAACTCTGTCAAATGCCACAGACAATTTTGCACTCTCTGCTTTCCTGCGGACTCCATCCTCAAAAGCACCTGTTTTTGCTTTAGGCAGCCTCCGGAGCAAAAAAGACAAACGTCCAGCTTTTGCTGCCACAGCAAAGGTGCCAGCGGGGAAAAGTGATGCTGGTCCTCATTGCCTCCTGGAACCTCTTCAAATGCCACAGACAATTTGGCCCTCTCTGCTTTCCTGCGGACTCCATCCTCGAAAGCACTTGTTTTCGCTTTCGGCATCCTCAGGATCAAAACAGACAAACGTCCAGCTTTTGCTGCCACAGCAAAGGTGCCAGCGGGGAAAAGTAATGCTGGTTCTCACTGCCTCCTGGAACCCCTTCAAATGCCCCAGACAATTTGGCTCTCTCTGCTTTCCTGCGGACTCTATCCTCAAAAGCGCCTTTTTTCACTTTCGGCGCCCTCCGGTGGTTAAAAGACAAACGTCTAGCTTTTGCTGCCGCAGCAAAGGTGCCAGCGGGGAAAAGTAATGCTGGTTCTCCCTGCCTCCTGGAACCCTTTCAAATGCACCACACAATTTGGCCCTCTCTGCTTTCCTGCGGACTCCATCCTCAAAAGCACCTGTTTTCGCTTTCGGCATCCTCAGGAGCAAAAAAGACAAACGTCCAGCTTTTGCTGCCACAGCAAAGATGGCAGCGGGGAAAAGTGATGCTGGTTCTCACTGCCTCCTGGAACTCTTTCAAATGCCCCAGACAATTTGGCCCTCTCTGCTTTCCTGCGGACTCCATCCTCAAAAGCACCTGTTTTCGCTTTCGGCAGCCTCCGGAGCAAAAAAGACAAACGTCCAGCTTTTGCTGCCACAGCAAATGTGCCAGCGGAGAAAAGTAATGCTGGTTCTCACTGCCTCCTGGAACCCTTTCAAATGCCACAGTCAATTTGGCTCTCTCTGCTTTCCTGCGGACTCCATCCTCAAAAGCACCTTTTTTCGCTTTCGGCAGCCTCCGGAGCAAAAAAGACAAACGTCCAGCTTTTGCTGCCACAGCAAAGATGCCAGCGGGGAAAAGTAATGCTGGTTCTCACTGCCTCCTGGAACTCTGTTAAATGCCACAGACAATTTTGCACTCTCTGCTTTCCTGCGGACTCCATCCTCAAAAGCACCTGTTTTTGCTTTCGGCAGCCTCAGGAGCAAAAAAGACAAACGTCCAGCTTTTGCTGCCACAGAAAGGCGCCAGCGGCGAAAAGTAATGCTGGTTCTCACTGCCTCCTGGAACCCTTTCAAATGCCACAGTCAATTTGGCTCTCTCTGCTTTCCTGCGGACTCCATCCTCAAAAGCACCTTTTTTCGCTTTCGGCAGCCTCCGGAGCAAAAAAGACAAACGTCCAGCTTTTGCTGCCACAGCAAAGGTGCCAGCGGGGAAAAGTAATGCTGGTTCTCACTGCCTCCTGGAACTCTGTCAAATGCCACAGACAATTTTGCACTCTCTGCTTTCCTGCGGACTCCATCCTCAAAAGCACCTGTTTTTTCTTTCGGCAGCCTCCGGAGCAAAAAAGACAAACGTCCAGCTTTTGCTGCCACAGCAAAGGTGCCAGCGGGGAAAAGTAATGCTGGTTCTCACTGCCTCCTGGAACCCTTTCAAATGCCACAGACAATTTGGCCCTCTCTGCTTTCCTGCGGACTCCATCCTCAAAAGCATCTGTTTTCGCTTTCGGCAACCTCCGGAGCAAAAAAGACAAACGTCCAGCTTTTGCTGCCACAGCAAAGGTGCCAGCGGGGAAAAGTGATGCTGGTTCTCACTGCCTCCTGGAACTCTGTCAAATGCCACAGACAATTTTGCACTCTCTGCTTTCCTGCGGACTCCATCCTCAAAAGCACCTGTTTTTGCTTTCGGCAGCCTCCGGAGCAAAAAAGACAAACGTCCAGCTTTTGCTGCCACAGCAAAGGTGCCAGCGGGGAAAAGTAATGCTGGTTCTCACTGCCTCCTGGAACCCTTTCAAATGCCCCAGACAATTTGGCTCTCTCTGCTTTCCTGCGGACTCTATCCTCAAAAGCGCCTTTTTTCACTTTCGGCGCCCTCCGGTGGTTAAAAGACAAATGTCCATCTTTTGCTGCCGCAGCAAAGGTGCCAGCGGGGAAAAGTAATGCTGGTTCTCACTGCCTCCTGGAACCCTTTCAAATGCCACAGACAATTTGGCCCTCTCTGCTTTCCTGCGGACTCCATCCTCAAAAGCACCTGTTTTCGCTTTCGGCAGCCTCAGGAGCAAAAAAGACAAACGTCCAGCTTTTGCTGCCACAGCAAAGGTGCCAGCGGGGAAAAGTAATGCTGGTTCTCACTGCCTCCTGGAACTCTTTCAAATGCCACAGACAATTTGGCCCTCTCTGCTTTCCTGCGGACTCCATCCTCAAAAGCACCTGTTTTCGCTTTCGGCATCCTCAGGAGCAAAAAAAAAAACGTCCAGCTTTTGCTGCCACAGCAAAGGTGCCAGCGGGGAAAAGTAATGCTGGTTCTCACTGCCTCCTGGAACTCTTTCAAATGCCCCAGACAATTTGGCCCTCTCTGCTTTCCTGCGGACTCCATCCTCAAAAGCACCTGTTTTCGCTTTCGGCAGCCTCCGGAGCAAAAAAGACAAACATCCAGCTTTTGCTGCCACAGCAAATGTGCCAGCGGAGAAAAGTAATGCTGGTTCTCACTGCCTCCTGGAACCCTTTCAAATGCCACAGTCAATTTGGCTCTCTCTGCTTTCCTGCGGACTCCATCCTCAAAAGCACCTTTTTTCGCTTTCGGCAGCCTCCGGAGCAAAAAAGACAAACGTCCAGCTTTTGCTGCCACAGCAAAGATGCCAGCGGGGAAAAGTAATGCTGGTTCTCACTGCCTCCTGGAACTCTGTTAAATGCCACAGACAATTTTGCACTCTCTGCTTTCCTGCGGACTCCATCCTCAAAAGCACCTGTTTTTGCTTTCGGCAGCCTCAGGAGCAAAAAAGACAAACGTCCAGCTTTTGCTGCCACAGAAAGGCGCCAGCGGGGAAAAGTAATGCTGGTTCTCACTGCCTCCTGGAACCCTTTCAAATGCCACAGTCAATTTGGCTCTCTCTGCTTTCCTGCGGACTCCATCCTCAAAAGCACCTTTTTTCGCTTTCGGCAGCCTCCGGAGCAAAAAAGACAAACGTCCAGCTTTTGCTGCCACAGCAAAGGTGCCAGCGGGGAAAAGTAATGCTGGTTCTCACTGCCTCCTGGAACTCTGTCAAATGCCACAGACAATTTTGCACTCTCTGCTTTCCTGCGGACTCCATCCTCAAAAGCACCTGTTTTTTCTTTCGGCAGCCTCCGGAGCAAAAAAGACAAACGTCCAGCTTTTGCTGCCACAGCAAAGGTGCCAGCGGGGAAAAGTAATGCTGGTTCTCACTGCCTCCTGGAACCCTTTCAAATGCCACAGACAATTTGGCCCTCTCTGCTTTCCTGCGGACTCCATCCTCAAAAGCATCTGTTTTCGCTTTCGGCAACCTCCGGAGCAAAAAAGACAAACGTCCAGCTTTTGCTGCCACAGCAAAGGTGCCAGCGGGGAAAAGTGATGCTGGTTCTCACTGCCTCCTGGAACTCTTTCAAATGCCACAGACAATTTTGCACTCTCTGCTTTCCTGCGGACTCCATCCTCAAAAGCACCTGTTTTTGCTTTCGGCAGCCTCCGGAGCAAAAAAGACAAACGTCCAGCTTTTGCTGCCACAGCAAAGGTGCCAGCGGGGAAAAGTAATGCTGGTTCTCACTGCCTCCTGGAACCCTTTCAAATGCCCCAGACAATTTGGCTCTCTCTGCTTTCCTGCGGACTCTATCCTCAAAAGCGCCTTTTTTCACTTTCGGCGCCCTCCGGTGGTTAAAAGACAAATGTCCATCTTTTGCTGCCGCAGCAAAGGTGCCAGCGGGGAAAAGTAATGCTGGTTCTCACTGCCTCCTGGAAACCTTTCAAATGCCACAGACAATTTGGCCCTCTCTGCTTTCCTGCGGACTCCATCCTCAAAAGCACCTGTTTTCGCTTTCGGCAGCCTCAGGAGCAAAAAAGACAAACGTCCAGCTTTTGCTGCCACAGCAAAGGTGCCAGCGGGGAAAAGTAATGCTGGTTCTCACTGCCTCCTGGAACTCTTTCAAATGCCACAGACAATTTGGCCCTCTCTGCTTTCCTGCGGACTCCATCCTCAAAAGCACCTGTTTTCGCTTTCGGCATCCTCAGGAGCAAAAAAAAAAACGTCCAGCTTTTGCTGCCACAGCAAAGGTGCCAGCGGGGAAAAGTAATGCTGGTTCTCACTGCCTCCTGGAACTCTTTCAAATGCCACAGACAATTTGGCCCTCTCTGCTTTCCTGCGGACTCCATCCTCAAAAGCACCTGTTTTCGCTTTCGGCATCCTCAGGAGCAAAAAAGACAAACGTCCAGCTTTTGCTGCCACAGCAATGGTGCCAGCGGGGAAAAGTGATGCTGGTCCTCATTGCCTCCTGGAACCTCTTCAAATGCCACAGACAATTTGGCCCTCTCTGCTTTCCTGCGGACTCCATCCTCGAAAGCACGTGTTTTCGCTTTCGGCATCCTCAGGATCAAAAAAGACAAACGTCCAGCTTTTGCTGCCACAGCAAAGGTGCCAGCGGGGAAAAGTAATGCTGGTTCTCACTGCCTCCTGGAACCCCTTCAAATGCCCCAGACAATTTGGCTCTCTCTGCTTTCCTGCGGACTCCATCCTCAAAAGCGCCTTTTTTCACTTTCGGCGCCCTCCGGTGGTTAAAAGACAAACGTCCAGCTTTTGCTGCCGCAGCAAAGGTGCCAGCGGGGAAAAGTAATGCTGGTTCTCACTGCCTCCTGGAACCCTTTCAAATGCACCACACAATTTGGCCCTCTCTGCTTTCCTGCGGACTCCATCCTCAAAAGCACCTGTTTTCGCTTTCGGCAGCCTCAGGAGCAAAAAAGACAAACGTCCAGCTTTTGCTGCCACAGCAAAGATGGCAGCGGGGAAAAGTGATGCTGGTTCTCACTGCCTCCTGGAACTCTTTCAAATGCCACAGACAATTTGGCCCTCTCTGCTTTCCTGCGGACTCCATCCTCAAAAGCACCTGTTTTCGCTTTCGGCAGCCTCCGGAGCAAAAAAGACAAACGTCCAGCTTTTGCTGCCACAGCAAAGGTGCCAGCGGGGAAAAGTAATGCTGGTTCTCATTGCCTCCTGGAACTCTTTCAAATGCCACAGACAATTTTGCACTCTCTGCTTTCCTGCGGACTCCATCCTCAAAAGCACCTGTTTTCGCTTTCGGCAGCCTCCGGAGCAAAAAAGACAAACGTCCAGCTTTTGCTGCCACAGCAAAGGTGCCAGCGGAGAAAAGTAATGCTGGTTCTCACTGCCTCCTGGAACCCTTTCAAATGCCACAGTCAATTTGGCTCTCTCTGCTTTCCTGCGGACTCCATCCTCAAAAGCACCTTTTTTCGCTTTCGGCAGCCTCCGGAGCAAAAAAGACAAACGTCCAGCTTTTGCTGCCACAGCAAAGGTGCCAGCGGGGAAAAGTAATGCTGGTTCTCACTGCCTCCTGGAACTCTTTCAAATGCCACAGACAATTTTGTACTCTCTGCTTTCCTGCGGACTCCATCCTCAAAAGCACCTGTTTTCGCTTTCGGCAGCCTCCAAAGCAAAAAAGACAAACGTCCAGCTTTTGCTGCCACAGCAAAGGTGCCAGCGGGGAAAAGTAATGCTGGTTCTCACTGCCTCCTGGAACCCTTTCAAATGCCACAGACAATTTGGCCCTCTCTGCTTTCCTGCGGACTCCATCCTCAAAAGCACCTGTTTTCGCTTTCGGCATCCTCAGGAGCAAAAAAGACAAACGTCCAGCTTTTGCTGCCACAGCAAAGGTGCCAGCGGGGAAAAGTGATGCTGGTCCTCATTGCCTCCTGGAACCTCTTCAAATGCCAGAGACAATTTGGCCCTCTCTGCTTTCCTGCGGACTCCATCCTCCAAAGCACGTGTTTTCGCTTTCGGCATCCTCAGGAGCAAAAAAGACAAACGTCCAGCTTTTGCTGCCACAGCAAAGGTGCCAGCGGGGAAAAGTAATGCTGGTTCTCACTGCCTCCTGGAACCCCTCCAAATGCCCCAGACAATTTGGCTCTCTCTGCTTTCCTGCGGACTCCATCCTCAAAAGCACCTTTTTTCGCTTTCGGCAGCCTCCGGAGCAAAAAAGACAAACGTCCAGCTTTTGCTGCCACAGCAAAGGTGCCAGCGGGGAAAAGTAATGCTGGTTCTCACTGCCTCCTGGAACCCTTTCAAATGCCACAGACAATTTGGCCCTCTCTGCTTTCCTGCGGACTCCATCCTCAAAAGCACCTGTTTTCGCTTTCGGCAGCCTCAGGAGCAAAAAAGACAAACGTCCAGCTTTTGCTGCCACAGCAAAGGTGCCAGCGGAAAAAAGTGATGCTGGTCCTCATTGCCTCCTGGAACCTCTTCAAATGCCACAGACAATTTGGCCCTCTCTGCTTTCCTGCGGACTCCATCCTCCAAAGCACGTGTTTTCGCTTTCGGCATCCTCAGGAGCAAAAAAGACAAACGTCCAGCTTTTGCTGCCACAGGAAAGGTGCCAGCGGGGAAAAGTAATGCTGGTTCTCACTGCCTCCTGGAACCCCTTCAAATGCCCCAGACAATTTGGCTCTCTCTGCTTTCCTGCGGACTCTATCCTCAAAAGCGCCTTTTTTCGCTTTCGGCGCCCTCCGGTGGTTAAAAGACAAACGTCCAGCTTTTGCTGCCACAGCAAAGGTGCCAGCGGGGAAAAGTAATGCTGGTTCTCACTGCCTCCTGGAACCCTTTCAAATGCACCACACAATTTGGCCCTCTCTGCTTTCCTGCGGACTCCATCCTCAAAAGCACCTGTTTTCGCTTTCGGCAGCCTCCGGAGCAAAAAAGACAAACGTCCAGCTTTTGCTGCCACAGCAAAGATGGCAGCGGGGAAAAGTGATGCTGGTTCTCACTGCCTCCTGGAACTCTTTCAAATGCCCCAGACAATTTGGCCCTCTCTGCTTTCCTGCGGACTCCATCCTCAAAAGCACCTGTTTTCGCTTTCGGCAGCCTCCGGAGCAAAAAAGACAAACGTCCAGCTTTTGCTGCCACAGCAAAGGTGCCAGCGGGGAAAAGTAATGCTGGTTCTCACTTCCTCCTGGAACCCTTTCAAATGCCACAGTCAATTTGGCTCTCTCTGCTTTCCTGCAGACTCCATCCTCAAAAGCACCTTTTTTCGCTTTCGGCAGCCTCCGGAGCAAAAAACACAAACGTCCAGCTTTTGCTGCCACAGCAAAGGTGCCAGCGGGGAAAAGTAATGCTGGTTCTCACTGCCTCCTGGAACTCTTTCAAATGCCACAGACAATTTTGCACTCTCTGCTTTCCTGCGGACTCCATCCTCAAAAGCACCTGTTTTTGCTTTCGGCAGCCTCCTGAGCAAAAAAGACAAACGTCCAGCTTTTGCTGCCACAGCAAAGGTGCCAGCGGGGAAAAGTAATGCTGGTTCTCATTGCCTCCTGGAACCCTTTCAAATGCCACAGACAATTTGGCCCTCTCTGCTTTCCTGCGGACTCCATCCTCAAAAGCATCTGTTTTCGCTTTCGGCATCCTCAGGAGCAAAAACGACAAACGTCCAGCTTTTGCTGCCACAGCAAAGGTGCCAGCGGGGAAAAGTGATGCTGGTCCTCATTGCCTCCTGGAACCTCTTCAAATGCCACAGACAATTTGGCCCTCTCTGCTTTCCTGCGGACTCCATCCTCAAAAGCATCTGTTTTCGCTTTCGGCATCCTCAGGATCAAAAAAGACAAACGTCCAGCTTTTGCTGCCACAGCAAAGGTGCCAGCGGGGAAAAGTAATGCTGGTTCTCACTGCCTCCTGGAACCCCTTCAAATGCCCCAGACAATTTGGCTCTCTCTGCTTTCCTGCGGACTCTATCCTCAAAAGCGCCTTTTTTCGCTTTCGGCAACCTCCGGAGCAAAAAAGACAAACGTCCAGCTTTTGCTGCCGCAGCAAAGGTGCCAGCGGGGAAAAGTAATGCTGGTTCTCACTGCCTCCTGGAACCCTTTCAAATGCACCACACAATTTGGCCCTCTCTGCTTTCCTACGGACTCCATCCTCAAAAGCACCTGTTTTCGCTTTCGGCAGCCTCCGGAGCAAAAAAGACAAACGTCCAGCTTTTGCTGCCACAGCAAAGATGGCAGCGGGGAAAAGTGATGCTGGTTCTCACTGCCTCCTGGAACTCTTTCAAATGCCCCAGACAATTTGGCCCTCTCTGCTTTCCTGCGGACTCCATCCTCAAAAGCACCTGTTTTCGCTTTCGGCAGCCTCCGGAGCAAAAAAGACAAACGTCCAGCTTTTGCTGCCACAGCAAAGGTGCCAGCGGGGAAAAGTAATGCTGGTTCTCACTTCCTCCTGGAACCCTTTCAAATGCCACAGTCAATTTGGCTCTCTCTGCTTTCCTGCGGACTCCATCCTCAAAAGCACCTTTTTTCGCTTTCGGCAGCCTCCGGAGCAAAAAAGACAAACGTCCAGCTTTTGCTGCCACAGCAAAGGTGCCAGCGGGGAAAAGTAATGCTGGTTCTCACTGCCTCCTGGAACCCTTTCAAATGCCACAGACAATTTGGCCCTCTCTGCTTTCCTGCGGACTCCATCCTCAAAAGCATCTGTTTTCGCTTTCGGCATCCTCAGGATCAAAAAAGACAAACGTCCAGCTTTTGCTGCCACAGCAAAGGTGCCAGCGGGGAAAAGTAATGCTGGTTCTCACTGCCTCCTGGAACCCCTTCAAATGCCCCAGACAATTTGGCTCTCTCTGCTTTCCTGCGGACTCTATCCTCAAAAGCGCCTTTTTTCGCTTTCGGCAACCTCCGGAGCAAAAAAGACAAACGTCCAGCTTTTGCTGCCACAGCAAAGGTGCCAGCGGGGAAAAGTAATGCTGGTTCTCACTGCCTCCTGGAACCCTTTCAAATGCACCACACAATTTGGCCCTCTCTGCTTTCCTGCGGACTCCATCCTCAAAAGCACCTGTTTTCGCTTTCGGCAGCCTCCGGAGCAAAAAAGACAAACGTCCAGCTTTTGCTGCCACAGCAAAGGTGCCAGCGGAGAAAAGTAATACTGGTTCTCACTGCCTCTTGAACACTTTCAAATGCCACAGTCAATTTGGCTCTCTCTGCTTTCCTGCGGACTCCATCCTCAAAAGCACCTTTTTTCGCTTTCGGCAGCCTCCGGAGCAAAAAAGACAAACGTCCAGCTTTTGCTGCCACAGCAAAGGTGCCAGCGGGGAAAAGTAATGCTGGTTCTCACTGCCTCCTGGAACTCTTTCAAATGCCACAGACAATTTTGCACTCTCTGCTTTCCTGCGGACTCCATCCTCAAAAGCACCTGTTTTTGCTTTCAGCATCCTCACGAGCAAAGAAGACAAACGTCCAGCTTTTGCTGCCACAGCAAAGGTGCCAGCGGGGAAAAGTAATGCTGGTTCTCACTGCCTCCTGGAACCCCTTCAAATGCCCCAGACAATTTGGCTCTCTCTGCTTTCCTGCGGACTCTATCCTCAAAAGCGCCTTTTTTCGCTTTCGGCGCCCTCCGGTGGTTAAAAGACAAACGTCCAGCTTTTGCTGCCGCAGCAAAGGTGCCAGCGGGGAAAAGTAATGCTGGTTCTCCCTGCCTCCTGGAACCCTTTCAAATGCACCACACAATTTGGCCCTCTCTGCTTTCCTGCGGACTCCATCCTCAAAAGCACCTGTTTTCGCTTTCGGCAGCCTCCGGAGCAAAAAAGACAAACGTCCAGCTTTTGCTGCCACAGCAAAGATGGCAGCGGGGAAAAGTGATGCTGGTTCTCACTGCCTCCTAGAACTCTTTCAAATGCCCCAGACAATTTGGCCCTCTCTGCTTTCCTGCGGACTCCATCCTCAAAAGCACCTTTTTTTGCTTTCGGCAGCCTCCGGAGCAAAAAAGACAAACGTCCAGCTTTTGCTGCCACAGCAAAGGTGCCAGCGGAGAAAAGTAATGCTGGTTTTCACTGCCTCCTGGAACCCTTTCAAATGCCACAGTCAATTTGGCTCTCTCTGCTTTCCTGCGGACTCCATCCTCAAAAGCATCTGTTTTCGCTTTCGGCAGCCTCCGGAGCAAAAAAGACAAACGTCCAGCTTTTGCTGCCACAGCAAAGGTGCCAGCGGGGAAATGTAATGCTGGTTCTCACTGCCTCCTGGAACTCTGTCAAATGCCACAGACAATTTTGCACTCTCTGCTTTCCTGCGGACTCCATCCTCAAAAGCACCTGTTTTTGCTTTCGGCAGCCTCCGGAGCAAAAAAGACAAACGTCCAGCTTTTGCTGCCACAGCAAAGGCGCCAGCGGGGAAAAGTAATGCTGGTTCTCACGGCCTCCTGGAACCCTTTCAAATGCCACAGTCAATTTGGCTTTCTCTGCTTTCCTGCGGACTCCATCCTCAAAAGCACCTTTTTTCGCTTTCGGCAGCCTCCGGAGCAAAAAAGACAAACGTCCAGCTTTTGCTGCCACAGCAAATGTGCCAGCGGGGAAAAGTAATGCTGGTTCTCACTGCCTCCTGGAACTCTGTCAAATGCCACAGACAATTTTGCACTCTCTGCTTTCCTGCGGACTCCATCCTCAAAAGCACCTGTTTTTGCTTTCGGCAGCCTCCGGAGCAAAAAAGACAAACGTCCAGCTTTTGCTGCCACAGCAAAGGTGCCAGCAGAGAAAAGTAATGCTGGTTCTCACTGCCTCCTGGAACCCTTTCAAATGCCACAGACAATTTGGCCCTCTCTGCTTTCCTGTGGACTCCATCCTCAAAAGCACCTGTTTTCGCTTTCTGCAACCTCCGGAGCAAAAAAGACAAACGTCCAGCTTTTGCTGCCACAGCAAAGGTGCCAGCGGGGAAAAGTAATGCTGGTTCTCACTGCCTCCTGGAACTCTTTCAAATGCCACAGACAATTTGGCCCTCTCTGCTTTCCTGCGGACTCCATCCTCCAAAGCACGTGCTTTCGCTTTCGGCATCCTCAGGAGCAAAAAAGACAAACGTCCAGCTTTTGCTGCCACAGCAAAGGTGCCAGTGGGGAAAAGTAATGCTGGTTCTCACTGCCTCCTGGAACCCCTTCAAATGCCCCAGACAATTTGGCTCTCTCTGCTTTCCTGCGGACTCTATCCTCAAAAGCGCCTTTTTTCACTTTCGGCGCCCTCCGGTGGTTAAAAGACAAATGTCCAGCTTTTGCTGCCGCAGGAAAGGTGCCAGAGGGGAAAAGTAATGCTGGTTCTCACTGCCTCCTGGAACCCTTTCAAATGCACCACACAATTTGGCCCTCTCTGCTTTCCTGCGGACTCCATCCTCAAAAGCACCTGTTTTTGCTTTCGGCAGCCTCCGGAGCAAAAAAGACAAACGTCCAGCTTTTGCTGCCACAGCAAAGATGGCAGCGGGGAAAAGTGATGCTGGTTCTCACTGCCTCCTGGAACTCTTTCAAATGCCACAGACAATTTGGCCCTCTCTGCTTTCCTGCGGACTCCATCCTCAAAAGCACCTGTTTTCGCTTTCGGCACCCTCACGAGCAAAAAAGACAAACGTCCAGCTTTTGCTGCCACAGCAAAGGTGCCAGCGGGGAAAAGTGATGCTGGTCCTCATTGCCTCCTGGAACCTCTTCAAATGCCACAGACAATTTGGCCCTCTCTGCTTTCCTGCGGACTCCATCCTCCAAAGCACGTGCTTTCGCTTTCGTCATCCTCAGGAGCAAAAAAGACAAACGTCCAGCTTTTGCTGCCACAGCAAAGGTGCCAGTGGGGAAAAGTAATGCTGGTTCTCACTGCCTCCTGGAACCCCTTCAAATGCCCCAGACAATTTGGCTCTCTCTGCTTTCCTGCGGAATCTATCCTCAAAAGCGCCTTTTTTCACTTTCGGCACCCTCCGGTGGTTAAAAGACAAATGTCCAGCTTTTGCTGCCACAGCAAAGGTGCCAGCGGGGAAAAGTAATGCTGGTTCTCACTGCCTCCTGGAACCCTTTCAAATGCACAACACAATTTGGCCCTCTCTGCTTTCCTGCGGACTCCATCCTCAAAAGCACCTGTTTTCGCTTTCGGCATCCTCAGGAGCAAAAAAGACAAACGTCCAGCTTTTGCTGCCACAGCAAAGATGGCAGCGGGGAAAAGTGATGCTGGTTCTCACTGCCTCCTGGAACTCTTTCAAATGCCACAGACAATTTGGCCCTCTCTGCTTTCCTGCGGACTCCATCCTCAAAAGCACCTGTTTTCGCTTTCGGCAGCCTCCGGAGCAAAAAAGACAAACGTCCAGCTTTTGCTGCCACAGCAAAGGTGCCAGCGGGGAAAAGTAATGCTGGTTCTCACTGCCTCCTGGAACTCTTTCAAATGCCACAGACAATTTTGCACTCTCTGCTTTCCTGCGGACTCCATCCTCAAAAGCACCTGTTTTTGCTTTCGGCAGCCTCCGGAGCAAAAAAGACAAACGTCCAGCTTTTGCTGCCACAGCAAAGGTGCCAGCAGGGAAAAGTAATGCTGGTTCTCACTGCCTCCTGGAACCCTTTCAAATGCCACAGACAATTTGGCCCTCTCTGCTTTCCTGTGGACTCCATCCTCAAAAGCACCTTGTTTTCGCTTTCTGCAACCTCCGGAGCAAAAAAGACAAACGTCCAGCTTTTGCTGCCACAGCAAAGGTGCCAGCGGGGAAAAGTAATGCTGGTTCTCACTGCCTCCTGGAACTCTTTCAAATGCCACAGACAATTTGGCCCTCTCTGCTTTCCTGCGGACTCCATCCTCCAAAGCACGTGCTTTCGCTTTCGGCATCCTCAGGAGCAAAAAAGACAAACGTCCAGCTTTTGCTGCCACAGCAAAGGTGCCAGTGGGGAAAAGTAATGCTGGTTCTCACTGCCTCCTGGAACCCCTTCAAATGCCCCAGACAATTTGGCTCTCTCTGCTTTCCTGCGGACTCTATCCTCAAAAGCGCCTTTTTTCACTTTCGGCGCCCTCCGGTGGTTAAAAGACAAATGTCCAGCTTTTGCTGCCGCAGGAAAGGTGCCAGAGGGGAAAAGTAATGCTGGTTCTCACTGCCTCCTGGAACCCTTTCAAATGCACCACACAATTTGGCCCTCTCTGCTTTCCTGCGGACTCCATCCTCAAAAGCACCTGTTTTTGCTTTCGGCAGCCTCCGGAGCAAAAAAGACAAACGTCCAGCTTTTGCTGCCACAGCAAAGATGGCAGCGGGGAAAAGTGATGCTGGTTCTCACTGCCTCCTGGAACTCTTTCAAATGCCACAGACAATTTGGCCCTCTCTGCTTTCCTGCGGACTCCATCCTCAAAAGCACCTGTTTTCGCTTTCGGCACCCTCAGGAGCAAAAAAGACAAACGTCCAGCTTTTGCTGCCACAGCAAAGGTGCCAGCGGGGAAAAGTGATGCTGGTCCTCATTGCCTCCTGGAACCTTTTCAAATGCCACAGACAATTTGGCCCTCTCTGCTTTCCTGCGGACTCCATCCTCCAAAGCACGTGCTTTCGCTTTCGGCATCCTCAGGAGCAAAAAAGACAAACGTCCAGCTTTTGCTGCCACAGCAAAGGTGCCAGTGGGGAAAAGTAATGCTGGTTCTCACTGCCTCCTGGAACCCCTTCAAATGCCCCAGACAATTTGGCTCTCTCTGCTTTCCTGCGGAATCTATACTCAAAAGCGCCTTTTTTCACTTTCGGCGCCCTCCGGTGGTTAAAAGACAAATGTCCACCTTTTGCTGCCGCAGCAAAGGTGCCAGCGGGGAAAAGTAATGCTGGTTCTCACTGCCTCCTGGAACCCTTTCAAATGCACAACACAATTTGGCCCTCTCTGCTTTCCTGCGGACTCCATCCTCAAAAGCACCTGTTTTCGCTTTCGGCATCCTCAGGAGCAAAAAAGACAAACGTCCAGCTTTTGCTGCCACAGCAAAGATGGCAGCGGGGAAAAGTGATGCTGGTTCTCACTGCCTCCTGGAACTCTTTCAAATGCCACAGACAATTTGGCCCTCTCTGCTTTCCTGCGGACTCCATCCTCAAAAGCACCTGTTTTCGCTTTCGGCAGCCTCCGGAGCAAAAAAGACAAACGTCCAGCTTTTGCTGCCACAGCAAAGGTGCCAGCGGGGAAAAGTAATGCTGGTTCTCACTGCCTCCTGGAACTCTTTCAAATGCCACAGACAATTTTGCACTCTCTGCTTTCCTGCGGACTCCATCCTCAAAAGCACCTGTTTTTGCTTTCGGCAGCCTCCGGAGCAAAAAAGACAAACGTCCAGCTTTTGCTGCCACAGCAAAGGTGCCAGTGGAGAAAAGTAATGCTGGTTCTCACTGCCTCCTGGAACCCTTTCAAATGCCACAGTCAATTTGGCTCTCTCTGCTTTCCTGCGGACTCCATCCTCAAAAGCACCTTTTTTCACTTTCGGCAGCCTCCGGAGCAAAAAAGACAAACGTCCAGCTTTTGCTGCCACAGCAAAGGTGCCAGCGGGGAAAAGTAATGCTGGTTCTCACTGCCTCCTGGAACCCTTTCAAATGCCACAGTCAATTTGGCTCTCTCTGCTTTCCTGCAGACTCCATCCTCAAAAGCACCTTTTTTCGCTTTGGGCAGCCTCCGGAGCAAAAAAGACAAACGTCCAGCTTTTGCTGCCACAGCAAAGGTGCCAGCGGGGAAAAGTAATGCTGGTTCTCACTGCCTCCTGGAACTCTTTCAAATGCCACAGACAATTTTGCACTCTCTGCTTTCCTGTGGACTCCATCCTCAAAAGCACCTGTTTTCGCTTTCGGCAGCCTCCGGAGCAAAAAAGACAAACGTCCAGCTTTTGCTGCCACAGCAAAGGTGCCAGCGGGGAAAAGTAATGCTGGTTCTCACTGCCTCCTGGAACCCTTTCAAATGCCCCAGACAACTTGGCCCTCTCTGCTTTCCTGCGGACTCCATCCTCAAAAGCACCTGTTTTCGCTTTCGGCATCCTCAGGAGCAAAAAAGACAAACGTCCAGCTTTTGCTGCCACAGCAAAGGTGCCACCGGGGAAAAGTGATGCTGGTCCTCATTGCCTCCTGGAACCCCTTCAAATGCCCCAGACAATTTGGCTCTCTCTGCTTTCCTGCGGACTCTATCCTCAAAAGCGCCTTTTTTCACTTTCGGCGCCCTCCGGTGGTTAAAAGACAAACGTCCAGCTTTTGCTGCCGCAGCAAAGGTGCCAGCGGAGAAAAGTAATGCTGGTTCTCACTGCCTCCTGGAACCCTTTCAAATGCCACAGTCAATTTGGCTCTCTCTGCTTTCCTGCGGACTCCATCCTCAAAAGCACCTTTTTTCGCTTTCGGCAGCCTCCGGAGCAAAAAAGACAAACGTCCAGCTTTTGCTGCCACAGCAAAGATGGCAGCGGGGAAAAGTAATGCTGGTTCTCACTGCCTCCTGGAACTCTGTCAAATGCCACAGACAATTTTGCACTCTCTGCTTTCCTGCGGACTCCATCCTCAAAAGCACCTGTTTTTGCTTTCGGCAGCCTCCGGAGCAAAAAAGACAAACGTCCAGCTTTTGCTGCCACAGCAAATGTGCCAGCGGGGAAAAGTAATGCTGGTTCTCACTGCCTCCTGGAACTCTGTCAAATGCCACAGACAATTTTGCACTCTCTGCTTTCCTGCGGACTCCATCCTCAAAAGCACCTGTTTTTGCTTTCGGCAGCCTCCGGAGCAAAAAAGACAAACGTCAAGCTTTTGCTGCCACAGCAAAGGTGCCAGCGGGGAAAAGTAATGCTGGTTCTCACTGCCTCCTGGAACCCTTTCAAATGCCACAGACAATTTGGCCCTCTCTGCTTTCCTGCGGACTCCATCCTCAAAAGCACCTGTTTTCACTTTCAGCGCCCTCCGGAGCAAAAAAGACAAATGTCCAGCTTTTGCTGCCGCAGGAAAGGTGCCAGCGGGGAAAAGTAATGCTGGTTCTCACTGCCTCCTGGAACCCTTTCAAATGCACCACACAATTTGGCCCTCTCTGCTTTCCTGCGGACTCCATCCTCAAAAGCACCTGTTTTTGCTTTCGGCATCCTCAGGAGCAAAAAAGACAAACGTCCAGCTTTTGCTGCCACAGCAAAGATGGCAGCGGGGAAAAGTGATGCTGGTTCTCACTGCCTCCTGGAACTCTTTCAAATGCCACAGACAATTTGGCCCTCTCTGCTTTCCTGCGGACTCCATCCTCAAAAGCACCTGTTTTCGCTTTCGGCACCCTCAGGAGCAAAAAAGACAAACGTCCAGCTTTTGCTGCCACAGCAAAGGTGCCAGCGGGGAAAAGTGATGCTGGTCCTCATTGCCTCCTGGAACCTCTTCAAATGCCACAGACAATTTGGCCCTCTCTGCTTTCCTGCGGACTCCATCCTCCAAAGCACGTGCTTTCGCTTTCGGCATCCTCAGGAGCAAAAAAGACAAACGTCCAGCTTTTGCTGTCACAGCAAAGGTGCCAGTGGGGAAAAGTAATGCTGGTTCTCACTGCCTCCTGGAACCCCTTCAAATGCCCCAGACAATTTGGCTCTCTCTGCTTTCCTGCAGAATCTATCCTCAAAAGCGCCTTTTTTCACTTTCGGCGCTCTCCGGTGGTTAAAAGACAAATGTCCAGCTTTTGCTGCCGCAACAAAGGTGCCAGCGGGGAAAAGTAATGCTGGTTCTCCCTGCCTCCTGGAACCCTTTCAAATGCACCACACAATTTGGCCCTCTCTGCTTTCCTGCGGACTCCATCCTCAAAAGCACCTGTTTTTGCTTTCGGCAGCCTCCGGAGCAAAAAAGACAAACGTCCAGCTTTTGCTGCCACAGCAAATGTGCCAGCAAGGAAAAGTAATGCTGGTTCTCACTGCCTCCTGGAACTCTGTCAAATGCCACAGACAATTTTGCACTCTCTGCTTTCCTGCGGACTCCATCCTCAAAAGCACCTGTTTTTGCTTTCGGCAGCCTCCGGAGCAAAAAAGACAAACGTCCAGCTTTTGCTGCCACAGCAAAGGTGCCAGCGGGGAAAAGTAATGCTGGTTCTCACTGCCTCCTGGAACCCTTTCAAATGCCACAGACAATTTGGCCCTCTCTGCTTTCCTGCGGACTCTATCCTCAAAAGCGCCTTTTTTCACTTTCAGCGCCCTCCGGAGCAAAAAAGACAAACGTCCAGCTTTTGCTGCCGCAGGAAAGGTGCCAGCGGGGAAAAGTAATGCTGGTTCTCACTGCCTCCTGGAACCCTTTCAAATGCACCACACAATTTGGCCCTCTCTGCTTTCCTGCGGACTCCATCCTCAAAAGCACCTGTTTTTGCTTTCGGCATCCTCAGGAGCAAAAAAGACAAACGTCCAGCTTTTGCTGCCACAGCAAAGATGGCAGCGGGGAAAAGTGATGCTGGTTCTCACTGCCTCCTGGAACTCTTTCAAATGCCACAGACAATTTGGCCCTCTCTGCTTTCCTGCGGACTCCATCCTCAAAAGCACCTGTTTTCGCTTTCGGCACCCTCAGGAGCAAAAAAGACAAACGTCCAGCTTTTGCTGCCACAGCAAAGGTGCCAGCGGGGAAAAGTGATGCTGGTCCTCATTGCCTCCTGGAACCTCTTCAAATGCCACAGACAATTTGGCCCTCTCTGCTTTCCTGCGGACTCCATCCTCCAAAGCACGTGCTTTCGCTTTCGGCATCCTCCGGAGCAAAAAAGACAAACGTCCAGCTTTTGCTGCCACAGCAAAGGTGCCAGTGGGGAAAAGTAATGCTGGTTCTCACTGCCTCCTGGAACCCTTTCAAATGCCACAGTCAATTTGGCTCTCTCTGCTTTCCTGCGGACTCCATCCTCAAAAGCACCTTTTTTCGCTTTCGGCAGCCTCCGGAGCAAAAAAGACAAACGTCCAGCTTTTGCTGCCACAGCAAAGGTGCCAGCGGGGAAAAGTAATGCTGGTTCTCACTGCCTCCTGGAACTCTTTCAAATGCCACAGACAATTTTGCACTCTCTGCTTTCCTGTGGACTCCATCCTCAAAAGCACCTGTTTTTGCTTTCGGCAGCCTCCGGAGCAAAAAAGACAAACGTCCAGCTTTTGCTGCCACAGCAAAGGTGCCAGCGGGGAAAAGTAATGCTGGTTCTCACTGCCTCCTGGAACCCTTTCAAATGCACCACACAATTTGGCCCTCTCTGCTTTCCTGCGGACTCCATCCTCAAAAGCACCTGTTTTCGCTTTCGGCAATCTCCGGAGCAAAAAAGACAAACGTCCAGCTTTTGCTTCCACAGCAAAGGTGCCAGCGGGGAAAAGTAATGCTGGTTCTCACTGCCTCCTGGAACCCTTTCAAATGCCACAGACAATTTGGCCCTCTCTGCTTTCCTGCGGACTCCATCCTCAAAAGCACCTGTTTTCGCTTTCGGCATCCTCAGGAGCAAAAAAGACAAACGTCCAGCTTTTGCTGCCACAGCAAAGGTGCCAGCGGGGAAAAGTGATGCTGGTCCTCATTGCCTCCTGGAACCTCTTCAAATGCCACAGACAATTTGGCCCTCTCTGCTTTCCTGCGGACTCCATCCTCAAAAGCACCTGTTTTCGCTTTCGGCATCCTCAGGATCAAAAAAGACAAACGTCCAGCTTTTGCTGCCACAGCAAAGATGGCAGCGGGGAAAAGTGATGCTGGTTCTCACTGCCTCCTGGAACTCTTTCAAATGCCACAGACAATTTGGCCCTCTCTGCTTTCCTGCGGACTCCATCCTCAAAAGCACCTGTTTTCGCTTTCGGCACCCTCAGGAGCAAAAAAGACAAACGTCCAGCTTTTGCTGCCACAGCAAAGGTGCCAGCGGGGAAAAGTGATGCTGGTCCTCATTGCCTCCTGGAACCTCTTCAAATGCCACAGACAATTTGGCCCTCTCTGCTTTCCTGCGGACTCCATCCTCCAAAGCACGTGCTTTCGCTTTCGGCATCCTCAGGAGCAAAAAAGACAAACGTCCAGCTTTTGCTGCCACAGCAAAGGTGCCAGTGGGGAAAAGTAATGCTGGTTCTCACTGCCTCCTGGAACCCCTTCAAATGCCCCAGACAATTTGGCTCTCTCTGCTTTCCTGCAGAATCTATCCTCAAAAGCGCCTTTTTTCACTTTCGGCGCTCTCCGGTGGTTAAAAGACAAATGTCCAGCTTTTGCTGCCGCAACAAAGGTGCCAGCGGGGAAAAGTAATGCTGGTTCTCCCTGCCTCCTGGAACCCTTTCAAATGCACCACACAATTTGGCCCTCTCTGCTTTCCTGCGGACTCCATCCTCAAAAGCACCTGTTTTTGCTTTCGGCAGCCTCCGGAGCAAAAAAGACAAACGTCCAGCTTTTGCTGCCACAGCAAATGTGCCAGCAAGGAAAAGTAATGCTGGTTCTCACTGCCTCCTGGAACTCTGTCAAATGCCACAGACAATTTTGCACTCTCTGCTTTCCTGCGGACTCCATCCTCAAAAGCACCTGTTTTTGCTTTCGGCAGCCTCCGGAGCAAAAAAGACAAACGTCCAGCTTTTGCTGCCACAGCAAAGGTGCCAGCGGGGAAAAGTAATGCTGGTTCTCACTGCCTCCTGGAACCCTTTCAAATGCCACAGACAATTTGGCCCTCTCTGCTTTCCTGCGGACTCTATCCTCAAAAGCGCCTTTTTTCACTTTCAGCGCCCTCCGGAGCAAAAAAGACAAACGTCCAGCTTTTGCTGCCGCAGGAAAGGTGCCAGCGGGGAAAAGTAATGCTGGTTCTCACTGCCTCCTGGAACCCTTTCAAATGCACCACACAATTTGGCCCTCTCTGCTTTCCTGCGGACTCCATCCTCAAAAGCACCTGTTTTTGCTTTCGGCATCCTCAGGAGCAAAAAAGACAAACGTCCAGCTTTTGCTGCCACAGCAAAGATGGCAGCGGGGAAAAGTGATGCTGGTTCTCACTGCCTCCTGGAACTCTTTCAAATGCCACAGACAATTTGGCCCTCTCTGCTTTCCTGCGGACTCCATCCTCAAAAGCACCTGTTTTCGCTTTCGGCACCCTCAGGAGCAAAAAAGACAAACGTCCAGCTTTTGCTGCCACAGCAAAGATGGCAGCGGGGAAAAGTGATGCTGGTTCTCACTGCCTCCTGGAACTCTTTCAAATGCCACAGACAATTTGGCCCTCTCTGCTTTCCTGCGGACTCCATCCTCAAAAGCACCTTTTTTCGCTTTCGGCAGCCTCCGGAGCAAAAAAGACAAACGTCCAGCTTTTGCTGCCACAGCAAAGGTGCCAGCGGGGAAAAGTAATGCTGGTTCTCACTGCCTCCTGGAACTCTTTCAAATGCCACAGACAATTTTGCACTCTCTGCTTTCCTGTGGACTCCATCCTCAAAAGCACCTGTTTTTGCTTTCGGCAGCCTCCGGAGCAAAAAAGACAAACGTCCAGCTTTTGCTGCCACAGCAAAGGTGCCAGCGGGGAAAAGTAATGCTGGTTCTCACTGCCTCCTGGAACCCTTTCAAATGCACCACACAATTTGGCCCTCTCTGCTTTCCTGCGGACTCCATCCTCAAAAGCACCTGTTTTCGCTTTCGGCAATCTCCGGAGCAAAAAAGACAAACGTCCAGCTTTTGCTTCCACAGCAAAGGTGCCAGCGGGGAAAAGTAATGCTGGTTCTCACTGCCTCCTGGAACCCTTTCAAATGCCACAGACAATTTGGCCCTCTCTGCTTTCCTGCGGACTCCATCCTCAAAAGCACCTGTTTTCGCTTTCGGCATCCTCAGGAGCAAAAAAGACAAACGTCCAGCTTTTGCTGCCACAGCAAAGGTGCCAGCGGGGAAAAGTGATGCTGGTCCTCATTGCCTCCTGGAACCTCTTCAAATGCCACAGACAATTTGGCCCTCTCTGCTTTCCTGCGGACTCCATCCTCAAAAGCACCTGTTTTCGCTTTCGGCATCCTCAGGATCAAAAAAGACAAACGTCCAGCTTTTGCTGCCACAGCAAAGGTGCCAGCGGGGAAAAGTAATGCTGGTTCTCACTGCCTCCTGGAACCCCTTCAAATGCCCCAGACAATTTGGCTCTCTCTGCTTTCCTGCGGACTCTATCCTCAAAAGCGCCTTTTTTCACTTTCGGCGCCCTCCGGTGGTTAAAAGACAAACGTCCAGCTTTTGCTGCCGCAGCAAAGGTGCCAGCGGGGAAAAGTAATGCTGGTTCTCACTGCCTCCTGGAACCCTTTCAAATGCACCACACAATTTGGCCCTCTCTGCTTTCCTGCGGACTCCATCCTCAAAAGCACGTGTTTTCGCTTTCGGCATCCTCAGGATCAAAAAAGACAAACGTCCAGCTTTTGCTGCCACAGCAAAGATGGCAGCGGGGAAAAGTGATGCTGGTTCTCACTGCCTCCTGGAACTCTTTCAAATGCCCCAGACAATTTGGCCCTCTCTGCTTTCCTGCGGACTCCATCCTCAAAAGCACCTGTTTTCGCTTTCGGCAACCTCCGGAGCAAAAAAGACAAACGTCCAGCTTTTGCTGCCACAGCAAAGGTGCCAGCGGGGAAAAGTAATGCTGGTTCTCACTGCCTCCTGGAACTCTTTCAAATGCCACAGACAATTTTGCACTCTCTGCTTTCCTGCGGACTCCATCCTCAAAAGCACCTGTTTTTGCTTTCAGCAGCCTCCGGAGCAAAAAAGACAAACGTCCAGCTTTTGCTGCCACAGCAAAGGTGCCAGCGGAGAAAAGTAATGCTGGTTCTCACTGCCTCTTGGAACCCTTTCAAATGCCACAGTCAATTTGGCTCTCTCTGCTTTCCTGCGGACTCCATCCTCAAAAGCACCTGTTTTCGCTTTCGGCAGCCTCCGGAGCAAAAAAGACAAACGTCCAGCTTTTGCTGCCACAGCAAAGGTGCCAGCGGGGAAAAGTAATGCTGGTTCTCACTGCCTCCTGGAACTCTGTCAAATGCCACAGACAATTTTGCACTCTCTGCTTTCCTGCGGACTCCATCCTCAAAAGCACCTGTTTTCGCTTTCGGCAGCCTCCGGAGCAAAAAAGACAAACGTCCAGCTTTTGCTGCCACAGCAAAGGCGACAGCGGGGAAAAGTAATGCTGGTTCTCACTGCCTCCTGGAACCCTTTCAAATGCCACAGTCAATTTGGCTCTCTCTGCTTTCCTGCGGACTCCATCCTCAAAAGCACCTTTTTACGCTTTCGGCAGCCTCCGGAGCAAAAAAGACAAACGTCCAGCTTTTGCTGCCACAGCAAAGGTGCCAGCGGGGAAAAGTAATGCTGGTTCTCACTGCCTCCTGGAACTCTGTCAAATGCCACAGACAATTTTGCACTCTCTGCTTTCCTGCGGACTCCATCCTCAAAAGCACCTGTTTTTGCTTTCGGCAGCCTCCGGAGCAAAAAAGAAAAACGTCCAGCTTTTGCTGCCACAGCAAAGGTGCCAGCGGGGAAAAGTTATGCTGGTTCTCACTGCCTCCTGGAACCCTTTCAAATGCCACAGACAATTTGGCCCTCTCTGCTTTCCTGCGGACTCCATCCTCAAAAGCATCTGTTTTCGCTTTCTGCAACCTCCGGAGCAAAAAAGACAAACGTCCAGCTTTTGCTGCCACAGCAAAGGTGCCAGCGGGGAAAAGTAATGCTGGTTCTCACTGCCTCCTGGAACTCTTTCAAATGCCACAGACAATTTTGCACTCTCTGCTTTCCTGCGGACTCCATCCTCAAAAGCACCTGTTTTTGCTTTCGGCAGCCTCCGGAGCAAAAAAGACAAACGTCCAGCTTTTGCTGCCACAGCAAAGGTGCCAGCGGGGAAAAGTAATGCTGGTTCTCACTGCCTCCTGGAACCCTTTCAAATGCCACAGACAATTTGGCCCTGTCTGCTTTCCTGCGGACTCCATCCTCAAAAGCACCTGTTTTCGCTTTCGGCATCCTCAGTAGCAAAAAAGACAAACGTCCAGCTTTTGCTGCCACAGAAAGGTGCCAGCGGGGAAAAGTGATGCTGGTCCTCATTGCCTCCTGGAACCTCTTCAAATGCCACAGACAATTTGGCCCTCTCTGCTTTCCTGCGGACTCCATCCTCCAAAGCACGTGTTTTCGCTGTCGGCATCCTCAGGATCAAAAAAGACAAACGTCCAGCTTTTGCTGCCACAGGAAAGGTGCCAGCGGGGAAAAGTAATGCTGGTTCTCACTGCCTCCTGGAACCCCTTCAAATGCCCCAGACAATTTGGCCCTCTCTGCTTTCCTGCGGAATCTATCCTCAAAAGCTCCTTTTTTCACTTTCGGCGCCCTCCGGTGGTTAAAAGACAAATGTCCACCTTTTGCTGCCGCAGCAAAGGTGCCAGCGGGGAAAAGTAATGCTGGTTCTCACTGCCTCCTGGAACCCTTTCAAATGCACCACACAATTTGGCCTTCTCTGCTTTCCTGCGGACTCCATCCTCAAAAGCACCTGTTTTCGCTTTCGGCAGCCTCCGGAGCAAAAAAGACAAACGTCCAGCTTTTGCTGCCACAGCAAAGATGGCACCGGGGAAAAGTGATGCTGGTTCTCACTGCCTCCTGGAACTCTTTCAAATGCCCCAGACAATTTGGCCCTCTCTGCTTTCCTGCGGACTCCATCCTCAAAAGCACCTGTTTTCGCTTTCGGCAGCCTCCCGAGCAAAAAAAGACAAACGTCCAGCTTTTGCTGCCACAGCAAAGGTGCCAGCGGGGAAAAGTAATGCTGGTTCTCACTGCCTCCTGGAACCCTTTCAAATGCCACAGTCAATTTGGCTCTCTCTGCTTTCCTGCGGACTCAATCCTCAAAAGCACCTTTTTTCGCTTTCGGCAGCCTCCGGAGCAAAAAAGACAAACGTCCAGCTTTTGCTGCCACAGCAAAGGTGCCAGCGGGGAAAAGTAATGCTGGTTCTCACTGCCTCTTGGAACTCTTTCAAATGCCACAGACAATTTGGCCCTCTCTGCTTTCCTGCGGACTCCATTCTCAAAAGCATCTGTTTTCGCTTTCGGCATCCTCAGGAGCAAAGAATACAAACGTCCAGCTTTTGCTGCCACAGCAAAGGTGCCAGCGGGGAAAAGTGATGGTGGTCCTCATTGCCTCCTGGAACCTCTTCAAATGCCACAGACAATTTGGCCCTCTCTGCTTTCCTGCGGACTCCATCCTCAAAAGCATCTGTTTTCGCTTTCGGCATCCTCAGGATCAAAAAAGACAAACGTCCAGCTTTTGCTGCCACAGCAAAGGTGCCAGCGGGGAAAAGTAATGCTGGTTCTCACTGCCTCCTGGAACCCTTTCAAATGCACCACACAATTTGGCCCTCTCTGCTTTCCTGCGGACTCCATCCTCAAAAGCACCTGTTTTCGCTTTCGGCAGCCTCCGGAGCAAAAAAGACAAACGTCCAGCTTTTGCTGCCACAGCAAAGGTGCCAGCGGGGAAAAGTAATGCTGGTTCTCACTGCCTCCTGGAACTCTGTCAAATGCCACAGACAATTTTGCACTCTCTGCTTTCCTGCGGACTCCATCCTCAAAAGCACCTGTTTTCGCTTTCGGCATCCTCAGGAGCAAAAAAGACAAACGTCCAGCTTTTGCTGCCACAGCAAAGGCGACAGCGGGGAAAAGTAATGCTGGTTCTCACTGCCTCCTGGAACCCTTTCAAATGCCACAGACAATTTGGCCCTCTCTGCTTTCCTGCAGACTCCATCCTCAAAAGCATCTGTTTTCGCTTTCTGCAACCTCCGGAGCAAAAAAGACAAACGTCCAGCTTTTGCTGCCACAGCAAAGGTGCCAGCGGGGAAAAGTAATGCTGGTTCTCACTGCCTCCTGGAACTCTTTCAAATGCCACAGACAATTTTGCACTCTCTGCTTTCCTGCGGACTCCATCCTCAAAAGCACGTGTTTTCGCTTTCGGCAGCCTCCGGAGCAAAAAAGACAAACGTCCAGCTTTTGCTGCCACAGCAAAGGCGACAGCGGGGAAAAGTAATGCTGGTTCTCACTGCCTCCTGGAACCCTTTCAAATGCCACAGACAATTTGGCCCTCTCTGCTTTCCTGCGGACTCCATCCTCAAAAGCACCTTTTTTCGCTTTCGGCATCCTCCGGAGCAAAAAAGACAAACGTCCAGCTTTTGCTGCCACAGCAAAGGTGCCAGCGGGGAAAAGTAATGCTGGTTCTCACTGCCTCCTGGAACTCTTTCAAATGCCACAGATAATTTTGCACTCTCTGCTTTCCTGCGGACTCCATCCTCAAAAGCACCTGTTTTTGCTTTCGGCAGCCTCCGGAGCAAAAAAGACAAACGTCCAGCTTTTGCTGCCACAGCAAAGGTGCCAGCGGAGAAAAGTAATGCTGGTTCTCACTGCCTCCTGGAACCCTTTCAAATGCCACAGTCAATTTGGCTCTCTCTGCTTTCCTGCGGACTCAATCCTCAAAAGCACCTTTTTTCGCTTTCGGCAGCCTCCGGAGCAAAAAAGACAAACGTCCAGCTTTTGCTGCCACAGCAAAGGTGCCAGCGGGGAAAAGTAATGCTGGTTCTCACTGCCTCCTGGAACTCTGTCAAATGCCACAGACAATTTTGCACTCTCTGCTTTCCTGCGGACTCCATCCTCAAAAGCACCTGTTTTTGCTTTCGGCAGCCTCCGGAGCAAAAAAGACAAACGTCCAGCTTTTGCTGCCACAGCAAAGGTGCCAGCGGGGAAAAGTAATGCTGGTTCTCACTGCCTCCTGGAACCCTTTCAAATGCCACAGTCAATTTGGCTCTCTCTGCTTTCCTGCGGACTCCATCCTCAAAAGCACCTTTTTTCGCTTTCGGCAGCCTCCGGAGCAAAAAAGACAAACGTCCAGCTTTTGCTGCCACAGCAAAGGTGCCAGCGGGGAAAAGTAATGCTGGTTCTCACTGCCTCCTGGAACCCTTTCAAATGCACCACACAATTTGGCCCTCTCTGCTTTCCTGCGGACTCCATCCTCAAAAGCACCTGTTTTTGCTTTCGGCAGCCTCCGGAGCAAAAAAGACAAACGTCCAGCTTTTGCTGCCACAGCAAAGGTGCCAGTGGAGAAAAGTAATGCTGGTTCTCACTGCCTCCTGGAACCCTTTCAAATGCCACAGTCAATTTGGCTCTCTCTGCTTTCCTGCGGACTCCATCCTCAAAAGCACCTTTTTTCGCTTTCGGCAGCCTCCGGAGCAAAAAAGACAAACGTCCAGCTTTTGCTGCCACAGCAAAGGTGCCAGCGGGGAAAAGTAATGCTGGTTCTCACTGCCTCCTGGAACCCTTTCAAATGCCACAGACAATTTGGCCCTCTGCTTTCCTGCGGACTCCATCCTCAAAAGCATCTGTTTTCGCTTTCGGCAACCTCCGGAGCAAAAAAGACAAACGTCCAGCTTTTGCTGCCACAGCAAAGGTGCCAGCGGGGAAAAGTAATGCTGGTTCTCACTGCCTCCTGGAACTCTTTCAAATGCCACAGACAATTTTGCACTCTCTGCTTTCCTGCGGACTCCATCCTCAAAAGCACCTGTTTTTGCTTTCGGCAGCCTCCGGAGCAAAAAAGACAAACGTCCAGCTTTTGCTGCCACAGCAAAGGTGCCAGCGGGGAAAAGTAATGCTGGTTCTCACTGCCTCCTGGAACCCTTTCAAATGCACCACACAATTTGGCCCTCTCTGCTTTCCTGCGGACTCCATCCTCAAAAGCACCTGTTTTTGCTTTCGGCAGCCTCCGGAGCAAAAAAGACAAACGTCCAGCTTTTGCTGCCACAGCAAAGGTGCCAGCGGGGAAAAGTAATGCTGGTTCTCACTGCCTCCTGGAACCCTTTCAAATGCCACAGTCAATTTGGCTCTCTCTGCTTTCCTGCGGACTCCATCCTCAAAAGCACCTTTTTTCGCTTTCGGCAGCCTCCGGAGCAAAAAAGACAAACGTCCAGCTTTTGCTGCCACAGCAAAGGTGCCAGCGGGGAAAAGTAATGCTGGTTCTCACTGCCTCCTGGAACCCTTTCAAATGCCACAGACAATTTGGCCCTCTGCTTTCCTGCGGACTCCATCCTCAAAAGCATCTGTTTTCGCTTTCGGCAACCTCCGGAGCAAAAAAGACAAACGTCCAGCTTTTGCTGCCACAGCAAAGGTGCCAGCGGGGAAAAGTAATGCTGGTTCTCACTGCCTCCTGGAACTCTTTCAAATGCCACAGACAATTTGGCCCTCTCTGCTTTCCTGCGGACTCCATCCTCAAAAGCACCTGTTTTCTCTTTCGGCAGCCTCCGGAGCAAAAAAGACAAACGTCCAGCTTTTGCTGCCACAGCAAAGGTGCCAGCGGGGAAAAGTAATGCTGGTTCTCACTGCCTCCTGGAACCCTTTCAAATGCACCACACAATTTGGCCCTCTCTGCTTTCCTGCGGACTCCATCCTCAAAAGCACCTGTTTTCGCTTTCGGCATCCTCAGGAGCAAAAAAGACAAACGTCCAGCTTTTGCTGCCACAGCAAAGGTGCCAGCGGGGAAAAGTGATGCTGGTCCTTATTGCCTCCTGGAACCTCTTCAAATGCCACAGACAATTTGGCCCTCTCTGCTTTCCTGCGGACTCCATCCTCCAAAGCACGTGCTTTCGCTTTCGGCATCCTCAGGAGCAAAAAAGACAAACGTCCAGCTTTTGCTGCCACAGCAAAGGTGCCAGCGGGGAAAAGTAATGCTGGTTCTCACTTCCTCCTGGAACCCTTTCAAATGCCACAGACAATTTGGCTCTCTCTGCTTTACTGCGGACTCCATCCTCAAAAGCACCTGTTTTCGCTTTCGGCAGCCTCCGGAGCAAAAAAGACAAACGTCCAGCTTTTGCTGCCACAGCAAAGGTGCCAGCGGGGAAAAGTAATGCTGGTTCTCACTGCCTCCTGGAACTCTGTCAAATGCCACAGACAATTTTGCACTCTCTGCTTTCCTGCGGACTCCATCCTCAAAAGCACCTGTTTTTGCTTTCGGCAGCCTCCGGAGCAAAAAAGACAAACGTCCAGCTTTTGCTGCCACAGCAAAGGTGCCAGCGGAGAAAAGTAATGCTGGTTCTCACTGCCTCCTGGAACCCTTTCAAATGCCACAGTCAATTTGGCTCTCTCTGCTTTCCTGCGGACTCCATCCTCAAAAGCACCTTTTTTCGCTTTCGGCAGCCTCCGGAGCAAAAAAGACAAACGTCCAGCTTTTGCTGCCACAGCAAAGGTGCCAGCGGGGAAAAGTAATGCTGGTTCTCACTGCCTCCTGGAACCCTTTCAAATGCCACAGACAATTTGGCCCTCTCTGCTTTCCTGCGGACTCCATCCTCAAAAGCACCTGTTTTCGCTTTCGGCATCCTCCGGAGCAAAAAAGACAAACGTCCAGCTTTTGCTGCCACAGCAAAGGTGCCAGCGGGGAAAAGTAATGCTGGTCCTCATTGCCTCCTGGAACCTCTTCAAATGCCACAGACAATTTGGCCCTCTCTGCTTTCCTGCGGACTCCATCCTCCAAAGCACGTGTTTTCACTTTCGGCATCCTCAGGATCAAAAAAGACAAACGTCCAGCTTTTGCTGCCACAGCAAAGGTGCCAGCGGGGAAAAGTAATGCTGGTTCTCACTGCCTCCTGGAACCCCTTCAAATGCCCCAGACAATTTGGCTCTCTCTGCTTTCCTGCGGACTCTATCCTCAAAAGCGCCTTTTTTCACTTTCGGCGCCCTCCGGTGGTTAAAAGACAAACGTCCAGCTTTTGCTGCCACAGCAAAGGTGCCAGTGGAGAAAAGTAATGCTGGTTCTCACTGCCTCCTGGAACCCTTTCAAATGCACCACACAATTTGGCCCTCTCTGCTTTCCTGCGGACTCCATCCTCAAAAGCACCTGTTTTCGCTTTCGGCAGCCTCCGGAGCAAAAAAGACAAACGTCCAGCTTTTGCTGCCACAGCAAAGGTGCCAGCGGGGAAAAGTAATGCTGGTTCTCACTGCCTCCTGGAACTCTTTCAAATGCCACAGACAATTTTGCACTCTCTGCTTTCCTGCGGACTCCATCCTCAAAAGCACCTGTTTTTGCTTTCGGCAGCCTCCGGAGCAAAAAAGACAAACGTCCAGCTTTTGCTGCCACAGCAAAGGTGCCAGCGGAGAAAAGTAATGCTGGTTCTCACTGCCTCCTGGAACCCTTTCAAATGCCACAGTCAATTTGGCTCTCTCTGCTTTCCTGCGGACTCCATCCTCAAAAGCACCTTTTTTCGCTTTCGGCAGCCTCCGGAGCAAAAAAGACAAACGTCCAGCTTTTGCTGCCACAGCAAAGGTGCCAGCGGGGAAAAGTAATGCTGGTTCTCACTGCCTCCTGGAACTCTGTCAAATGCCACAGACAATTTTGCACTCTCTGCTTTCCTGCGGACTCCATCCTCAAAAGCACCTGTTTTTGTTTTCGGCAGCCTCCGGAGCAAAAAAGACAAACGTCCAGCTTTTGCTGCCACAGCAAAGGTGCCAGCGGGGAAAAGTAATGCTGGTTCTCACTGCCTCCTGGAACTCTTTCAAATGCCCCAGACAATTTGGCCCTCTCTGCTTTCCTGCGGACTCCATCCTCAAAAGCACCTGTTTTCGCTTTCGGCAGCCTCCGGAGCAAAAAAGACAAACGTCCAGCTTTTGCTGCCACAGCAAAGGTGCCAGCGGGGAAAAGTAATGCTGGTTCTCACTGCCTCCTGGAACTCTTTCAAATGCCACAGACAATTTTGCACTCTCTGCTTTCCTGCGGACTCCATCCTCAAAAGCACCTGTTTTTGCTTTCGGCAGCCTCCGGAGCAAAAAAGACAAACGTCCAGCTTTTGCTGCCACAGCAAAGGTGCCAGCGGAGAAAAGTAATGCTGGTTCTCACTGCCTCCTGGAACCCTTTCAAATGCCACAGTCAATTTGGCTCTCTCTGCTTTCCTGCGGACTCCATCCTCAAAAGCACCTTTTTTCGCTTTCGGCAGCCTCCGGAGCAAAAAAGACAAACGTCCAGCTTTTGCTGCCACAGCAAAGGTGCCAGCGGGGAAAAGTAATGCTGGTTCTCACTGCCTCCTGGAACCCTTTCAAATGCCACAGTCAATTTGGCTCTCTCTGCTTTCCTGCGGACTCCATCCTCAAAAGCACCTTTTTTCGCTTTCGGCAGCCTCCGGAGCAAAAAAGACAAACGTCCAGCTTTTGCTGCCACAGCAAAGGTGCCAGCGGGGAAAAGTAATGCTGGTTCTCACTGCCTCCTGGAACTCTGTCAAATGCCACAGACAATTTTGCACTCTCTGCTTTCCTGTGGACTCCATCCTCAAAAGCACCTGTTTTTTCTTTCGGCAGCCTCCGGAGCAAAAAAGACAAACGTCCAGCTTTTGCTGCCACAGCAAAGGTGCCAGCGGGGAAAAGTAATGCTGGTTCTCACTGCCTCCTGGAACCCTTTCAAATGCCACAGACAATTTGGCCCTCTGCTTTCCTGCGGACTCCATCCTCAAAAGCATCTGTTTTCGCTTTCGGCAACCTCCGGAGCAAAAAAGACAAACGTCCAGCTTTTGCTGCCACAGCAAAGGTGCCAGCGGGGAAAAGTAATGCTGGTTCTCACTGCCTCCTGGAACTCTTTCAAATGCCACAGACAATTTTGCACTCTCTGCTTTCCTGCGGACTCCATCCTCAAAAGCACCTGTTTTTGCTTTCGGCAGCCTCCGGAGCAAAAAAGACAAACGTCCAGCTTTTGCTGCCACAGCAAAGGTGCCAGCGGGGAAAAGTAATGCTGGTTCTCACTGCCTCCTGGAACCCTTTCAAATGCACCACACAATTTGGCCCTCTCTGCTTTCCTGCGGACTCCATCCTCAAAAGCACCTGTTTTCGCTTTCGGCATCCTCAGGAGCAAAAAAGACAAACGTCCAGCTTTTGCTGCCACAGCAAAGGTGCCAGCGGGGAAAAGTGATGCTGGTCCTCATTGCCTCCTGGAACCTCTTCAAATGCCCCAGACAATTTGGCCCTCTCTGCTTTCCTGCGGACTCCATCCTCCAAAGCACGTGCTTTCGCTTTCGGCATCCTCAGGAGCAAAAAAGACAAACGTCCAGCTTTTGCTGCCACAGCAAAGGTGCCAGCGGGGAAAAGTAATGCTGGTTCTCACTTCCTCCTGGAAGCCTTTCAAATGCCACAGACAATTTGGCTCTCTCTCCTTTACTGCGGACTCCATCCTCAAAAGCACCTTTTTTCGCTTTCGGCAGCCTCCGGAGCAAAAAAGACAAACGTCCAGCTTTTGCTGCCACAGGAAAGGTGCCAGCGGGGAAAAGTAATGCTGGTTCTCACTGCTTCCTGGAACCCTTACAAATGCCCCAGACAATTTGGCCCTCTCTGCTTTCCTGCGGACTCCATCCTCAAAAGCACCTGTTTTCGCTTTCGGCAGCCTCCGGAGCAAAAAAGACAAACGTCCAGCTTTTGCTGCCACAGCAAAGGTGCCAGCGGGGAAAAGTAATGCTGGTTCTCACTGCCTCCTGGAACTCTTTCAAATGCCACAGACAATTTTGCACTCTCTGCTTTCCTGCGGACTCCATCCTCAAAAGCACCTGTTTTTGCTTTCGGCAGCCTCCGGAGCAAAAAAGACAAACGTCCAGCTTTTGCTGCCACAGCAAAGGTGCCAGCGGAGAAAAGTAATGCTGGTTCTCACTGCCTCCTGGAACCCTTTCAAATGCCACAGTCAATTTGGCTCTCTCTGCTTTCCTGCGGACTCCATCCTCAAAAGCACCTGTTTTCGCTTTCGGCAGCCTCCGGAGCAAAAAAGACAAACGTCCAGCTTTTGCTGCCACAGCAAAGGTGCCAGCGGGGAAAAGTAATGCTGGTTCTCACTGCCTCCTGGAACTCTGTCAAATGCCACAGACAATTTTGCACTCTCTGCTTTCCTGCGGACTCCATCCTCAAAAGCACCTGTTTTCGCTTTCGGCAGCCTCCGGAGCAAAAAAGACAAACGTCCAGCTTTTGCTGCCACAGCAAAGGTGCCAGCGGGGAAAAGTAATGCTGGTCCTCATTGCCTCCTGGAACCTCTTCAAACAAATGCCACAGACAATTTGGCCCTCTCTGCTTTCCTGCGGACTCCATCCTCCAAAGCACTTGTTTTCACTTTCGGCATCCTCAGGATCAAAAAAGACAAACGTCCAGCTTTTGCTGCCACAGCAAAGGTGCCAGCGGGGAAAAGTAATGCTGGTTCTCACTGCCTCCTGGAACCCCTTCAAATGCCCCAGACAATTTGGCTCTCTCTGCTTTCCTGCGGACTCTATCCTCAAAAGCGCCTTTTTTCACTTTCGGCGCCCTCCGGTGGTTAAAAGACAAACGTCCAGCTTTTGCTGCCACAGCAAAGGTGCCAGCGGAGAAAAGTAATGCTGGTTCTCACTGCCTCCTGGAACCCTTTCAAATGCACCACACAATTTGGCCCTCTCTGCTTTCCTGCGGACTCCATCCTCAAAAGCACCTTTTTTCGCTTTCGGCAGCCTCCGGAGCAAAAAAGACAAACGTCCAGCTTTTGCTGCCACAGCAAAGGTGCCAGCGGGGAAAAGTAATGCTGGTTCTCACTGCCTCCTGGAACTCTGTCAAATGCCACAGACAATTTTGCACTCTCTGCTTTCCTGCGGACTCCATCCTCAAAAGCACCTGTTTTTGTTTTCGGCAGCCTCCGGAGCAAAAAAGACAAACGTCCAGCTTTTGCTGCCACAGCAAAGGTGCCAGCGGGGAAAAGTAATGCTGGTTCTCACTGCCTCCTGGAACCCCTTCAAATGCCACAGACAATTTTGCACTCTCTGCTTTCCTGCGGACTCCATCCTCAAAAGCACCTGTTTTCGCTTTCGGCAACCTCCGGAGCAAAGAATACAAACGTCCAGCTTTTGCTGCCACAGCAAATGTGCCAGCGGGGAAAAGTGATGGTGGTCCTCATTGCCTCCTGGAACCTCTTCAAATGCCACAGACAATTTGGCCCTCTCTGCTTTCCTGCGGACTCCATCCTCAAAAGCACCTGTTTTCGCTTTCGGCATCCTCCGGAGCAAAAAAGACAAACGTCCAGCTTTTGCTGCCACAGCAAAGGTGCCAGCGGGGAAAAGTAATGCTGGTTCTCACTGCCTCCTGGAACCCCTTCAAATGCCCCAGACAATTTGGCCCTCTCTGCTTTCCTGCGGACTCTATCCTCAAAAGCGCCTTTTTTCACTTTCGGCGCACTCCGGTGGTTAAAAGACAAACGTCCAGCTTTTGCTGCCACAGCAAAGGTGCCAGCGGGGAAAAGTAATGCTGGTTCTCACTGCCTCCTGGAACCCTTTCAAATGCACCACACAATTTGGCCCTCTCTGCTTTCCTGCGGACTCCATCCTCAAAAGCACCTGTTTTCGCTTTCGGCAGCCTCCGGAGCAAAAAAGACAAACGTCCAGCTTTTGCTGCCACAGCAAAGGTGCCAGCGGGGAAAAGTAATGCTGGTTCTCACTGCCTCCTGGAACTCTTTCAAATGCCACAGACAATTTTGCACTCTCTGCTTTCCTGCGGACTCCATCCTCAAAAGCACCTGTTTTTGCTTTCGGCAGCCTCCGGAGCAAAAAAGACAAACGTCCAGCTTTGCTGCCACAGCAAAGGTGCCAGCGGAGAAAAGTAATGCTGGTTCTCACTGCCTCCTGGAACCCTTTCAAATGCCACAGTCAATTTGGCTCTCTCTGCTTTCCTGCGGACTCCATCCTCAAAAGCACCTTTTTTCGCTTTCGGCAGCCTCCGGAGCAAAAAAGACAAACGTCCAGCTTTTGCTGCCACAGCAAAGGTGCCAGCGGGGAAAAGTAATGCTGGTTCTCACTGCCTCCTGGAACTCTGTCAAATGCCACAGACAATTTTGCACTCTCTGCTTTCCTGCGGACTCCATCCTCAAAAGCACCTGTTTTCGCTTTCGGCATCCTCAGGAGCAAAAAAGACAAACGTCCAGCTTTTGCTGCCACAGCAAAGCTGCCAGCGGGGAAAAGTAATGCTGGTTCTCACTGCCTCCTGGAACCCTTTCAAATGCCACAGACAATTTGGCCCTCTCTGCTTTCCTGCGGACTCCATCCTCAAAAGCACCTGTTTTCGCTTTCGGCAGCCTCCGGAGCAAAAAAGACAAACGTCCAGCTTTTGCTGCCACAGCAAAGGTGCCAGCGGGGAAAAGTAATGCTGGTTCTCACTGCCTCCTGGAACTCTTTCAAATGCCACAGACAATTTTGCACTCTCTGCTTTCCTGCGGACTCCATCCTCAAAAGCACCTGTTTTTGCTTTCGGCAGCCTCCGGAGCAAAAAAGACAAACGTCCAGCTTTTGCTGCCACAGGAAAGGTGCCAGCGGAGAAAAGTAATGCTGGTTCTCACTGCCTCCTGGAACCCTTTCAAATGCCACAGTCAATTTGGCTCTCTCTGCTTTCCTGCGGACTCCATCCTCAAAAGCACCTTTTTTCGCTTTCGGCAGCCTCCGGAGCAAAAAAGACAAACGTCCAGCTTTTGCTGCCACAGCAAAGCTGCCAGCGGGGAAAAGTAATGCTGGTTCTCACTGCCTCCTGGAACTCTGTCAAATGCCACAGACAATTTTGCACTCTCTGCTTTCCTGCGGACTCCATCCTCAAAAGCACCTGTTTTTGCTTTCGGCAGCCTCCGGAGCAAAAAAGACAAACGTCCAGCTTTTGCTGCCACAGCAAAGGTGCCAGCGTGGAAAAGTAATGCTGGTTCTCACTGCCTCCTGGAACCCTTTCAAATGCCACAGACAATTTGGCCCTCTCTGCTTTCCTGCGGACTCCATCCTCAAAAGCATCTGTTTTCGCTTTCGGCAACCTCCGGAGCAAAAAAGACAAACGTCCAGCTTTTGCTGCCACAGCAAAGGTGCCAGCGGGGAAAAGTAATGCTGGTTCTCACTGCCTCCTGGAACTCTTTCAAATGCCACAGACAATTTTGCACTCTCTGCTTTCCTGCGGACTCCATCCTCAAAAGCACCTGTTTTTGCTTTCGGCAGCCTCCGGAGCAAAAAAGACAAACGTCCAGCTTTTGCTGCCACAGCAAAGGTGCCAGCGGAGAAAAGTAATGCTGGTTCTCACTGCCTCCTGGAACCCTTTCAAATGCCACAGTCAATTTGGCTCTCTCTGCTTTCCTGCGGACTCCATCCTCAAAAGCACCTTTTTTCGCTTTCGGCAGCCTCCGGAGCAAAAAAGACAAACGTCCAGCTTTTGCTGCCACAGCAAAGGTGACAGCGGGGAAAAGTAATGCTGGTTCTCACTGCCTCCTGGAACTCTGTCAAATGCCACAGACAATTTTGCACTCTCTGCTTTCCTGCGGACTCCATCCTCAAAAGCACCTGTTTTTTCTTTCGGCAGCCTCCGGAGCAAAAAAGACAAACGTCCAGCTTTTGCTGCCACAGCAAAGGTGCCAGCGGGGAAAAGTAATGCTGGTTCTCACTGCCTCCTGGAACCCTTTAAAATGCCACAGACAATTTGGCCCTCTCTGCTTTCCTGCGGACTCCATCCTCCAAAGCACGTGCTTTCGCTTTCGGCATCCTCAGGAGCAAAAAAGACAAACGTCCAGCTTTTGCTGCCACAGCAAAGGTGCCAGCGGGGAAAAGTAATGCTGGTTCTCACTTCCTCCTGGAACCCTTTCAAATGCCACAGACAATTTGGCTCTCACTGCTTTACTGCGGACTCCATCCTCAAAAGCACCTGTTTTCGCTTTCGGCAGCCTCCGGAGCAAAAAAGACAAACGTCCAGCTTTTGCTGCCACAGCAAAGGTGCCAGCGGGGAAAAGTAATGCTGGTTCTCACTGCCTCCTGGAACTCTGTCAAATGCCACAGACAATTTTGCACTCTCTGCTTTCCTGCGGACTCCATCCTCAAAAGCACCTGTTTTTGCTTTCGGCAGCCTCCGGAGCAAAAAAGACAAACGTCCAGCTTTTGCTGCCACAGCAAAGGTGCCAGCGGAGAAAAGTAATGCTGGTTCTCACTGCCTCCTGGAACCCTTTCAAATGCCACAGTCAATTTGGCTCTCTCTGCTTTCCTGCGGACTCCATCCTCAAAAGCACCTTTTTTCGCTTTCGGCAGCCTCCGGAGCAAAAAAGACAAACGTCCAGCTTTTGCTGCCACAGCAAAGGTGCCAGCGGGGAAAAGTAATGCTGGTTCTCACTGCCTCCTGGAACTCTGTCAAATGCCACAGACAATTTTGCACTCTCTGCTTTCCTGCGGACTCCATCCTCAAAAGCACCTGTTTTTGCTTTCGGCAGCCTCCGGAGCAAAAAAGACAAACGTCCAGCTTTTGCTGCCACAGGAAAGGTGCCAGCGGGGAAAAGTAATGCTGGTTCTCACTGCCTCCTGGAACCCTTTCAAATGCCACAGACAATTTGGCCCTCTCTGCTTTCCTGCGGACTCCATCCTCAAAAGCATCTGTTTTCGTTTTCGGCAACCTCCGGAGCAAAAAAGACAAACGTCCAGCTTTTGCTGCCACAGCAAAGGTGCCAGCGGGGAAAAGTAATGCTGGTTCTCACTGCCTCCTGGAACTCTTTCAAATGCCACAGACAATTTGGCGCTCTCTGCTTTCCTGCGGACTCCATCCTCAAAAGCACCTGTTTTTCTCTTTCGGCAGCCTCCGGAGCAAAAAGACAAACGTCCAGCTTTTGCTGCCACAGCAAAGGTGCCAGCGGGGAAAAGTAATGCTGGTTCTCACTGCCTCCTGGAACTCTTTCAAATGCCACAGACAATTTGGCCCTCTCTGCTTTCCTGCGGACTCCATCCTCAAAAGCACCTGTTTTCGCTTTCGGCATCCTCAGGAGCAAAAAAGACAAACGTCCAGCTTTTGCTGCCACAGCAAAGGTGCCAGCGGGGAAAAGTAATGCTGGTTCTCACTTCCTCCTGGAACCCTTTCAAATGCCACAGACAATTTGGCTCTCTCTGCTTTACTGCGGACTCCATCCTCAAAAGCACCTTTTTTCGCTTTCGGCAGCCTCCGGAGCAAAAAAGACAAACGTCCAGCTTTTGCTGCCACAGGAAAGGTGCCAGCGGGGAAAAGTAATGCTGGTTCTCACTGCCTCCTGGAACCCTTACAAATGCCACAGACAATTTGGCCCTCTCTGCTTTCCTGCGGACTCCATCCTCAAAAGCACCTGTTTTCGCTTTCGGCAGCCTCCGGAGCAAAAAAGACAAACGTCCAGCTTTTGCTGCCACAGCAAAGGTGCCAGCGGGGAAAAGTAATGCTGGTTCTCACTGCCTCCTGGAACTCTGTCAAATGCCACAGACAATTTTTGCACTCTCTGCTTTCCTGCGGACTCCATCCTCAAAAGCACCTGTTTTTGCTTTCGGCAGCCTCCGGAGCAAAAAAGACAAACGTCCAGCTTTTGCTGCCACAGCAAAGGTGCCAGCGGAGAAAAGTAATGCTGGTTCTCACTGCCTCCTGGAACCCTTTCAAATGCCACAGTCAATTTGGCTCTCTCTGCTTTCCTGCGGACTCCATCCTCAAAAGCACCTTTTTTCGCTTTCGGCAGCCTCCGGAGCAAAAAAGACAAACGTCCAGCTTTTGCTGCCACAGCAAAGGTGCCAGCGGGGAAAAGTAATGCTGGTTCTCACTGCCTCCTGGAACTCTGTCAAATGCCACAGACAATTTTGCACTCTCTGCTTTCCTGCGGACTCCATCCTCAAAAGCACCTGTTTTTGCTTTCGGCAGCCTCCGGAGCAAAAAAGACAAACGTCCAGCTTTTGCTGCCACAGGAAAGGTGCCAGCGGGGAAAAGTAATGCTGGTTCTCACTGCCTCCTGGAACCCTTTCAAATGCCACAGACAATTTGGCCCTCTCTGCTTTCCTGCGGACTCCATCCTCAAAAGCATCTGTTTTCGTTTTCGGCAACCTCCGGAGCAAAAAAGACAAACGTCCAGCTTTTGCTGCCACAGCAAAGGTGCCAGCGGGGAAAAGTAATGCTGGTTCTCACTGCCTCCTGGAACTCTTTCAAATGCCACAGACAATTTGGCGCTCTCTGCTTTCCTGCGGACTCCATCCTCAAAAGCACCTGTTTTCTCTTTCGGCAGCCTCCGGAGCAAAAAAGACAAACGTCCAGCTTTTGCTGCCACAGCAAAGGTGCCACCGGGGAAAAGTAATGCTGGTTCTCACTGCCTCCTGGAACTCTTTCAAATGCCACAGACAATTTGGCCCTCTCTGCTTTCCTGCGGACTCCATCCTCAAAAGCACCTGTTTTCGCTTTCGGCATCCTCAGGAGCAAAAAAGACAAACGTCCAGCTTTTGCTGCCACAGCAAAGGTGCCAGCGGGGAAAAGTGATGCTGGTCCTCATTGCCTCCTGGAACCTCTTCAAATGCCACAGAAAATTTGGCCCTCTCTGCTTTCCTGCGGACTCCATCCTCCAAAGCACGTGTTTTCACTTTCGGCATCATCAGGATCAAAAAAGACAAACGTCCAGCTTTTGCTGCCACAGAAAAGGTGCCAGCGGGGAAAAGTAATGCTGGTTCTCACTGCCTCCTGGAACCCCTTCAAATGCCCCAGACAATTTGGCGCTCTCTGCTTTCCTGCGGACTCTATCCTCAAAAGCGCCTTTTTTCACTTTCGGCGCCCTCCGGTGGTTAAAAGACAAACGTCCAGCTTTTGCTGTCGCAGCAAAGGTGCCAGCGGGGAAAAGTAATGCTGGTTCTCACTGCCTCCTGGAACCCTTTCAAATGCACCACACAATTTGGCCCTCTCTGCTTTCCTGCGGACTCCATCCTCAAAAGCACCTGTTTTCGCTTTCGGCAGCCTCAGGAGCAAAAAAGACAAACGTCCAGCTTTTGCTGCCACAACAAAGATGGCAGCGGGGAAAAGTGATGCTGGTTCTCACTGCCTCCTGGAACTCTTTCAAATGCCCCAGACAATTTGGCCCTCTCTGCTTTCCTGCGGACTCCATCCTCAAAAGCACCTGTTTTCGCTTTCGGCAGCCTCCGGAGCAAAAAAGACAAACGTCCAGCTTTTGCTGCCACAGCAAAGGTGCCAGCGGAGAAAAGTAATGCTGGTTCTCACTGCCTCCTGGAACCCTTTCAAATGCCACAGTCAATTTGGCTCTCTCTGCTTTCCTGCGGACTCCATCCTCAAAAGCACCTGTTTTCGCTTTCGGCAGCCTCCGGAGCAAAAAAGACAAACGTCCAGCTTTTGCTGCCACAGCAAAGGTGCCAGCGGGGAAAAGTAATGCTGGTTCTCACTGCCTCCTGGAACTCTTTTAAATGCCACAGACAATTTTGCACTCTCTGCTTTCCTGCGGACTCCATCCTCAAAAGCACCTGGTTTTGCTTTCGGCAGCCTCCGGAGCAAAAAAGACAAACGTCCAGCTTTTGCTGCCACAGCAAAGGTGCCAGCGGGGAAAAGTAATGCTGGTTCTCACTGCCTCCTGGAACCCTTTCAAATGCCACAGTCAATTTGGCTCTCTCTGCTTTCCTGCGGACTCCATCCTCAAAAGCACCTGTTTTCGCTTTCGGCAGCCTCCGGAGCAAAAAAGACAAACGTCCAGCTTTTGCTGCCACAGCAAAGGTGCCAGCGGGGAAAAGTAATGCTGGTTCTCACTGCCTCCTGGAACCCTTTCAAATGCCACAGACAATTTGGCCCTCTCTGCTTTCCTGCGGACTCCATCCTCAAAAGCACCTGTTTTCGCTTTCGGCATCCTCAGGAGCAAAAAAGACAAACGTCCAGCTTTTGCTGCCACAGCAAAGGTGCCAGCGGAGAAAAGTAATGCTGGTTCTCACTGCCTCCTGGAACCCTTTCAAATGCCACAGTCAATTTGGCTCTCTCTGCTTTCCTGCGGACTCCATCCTCAAAAGCACCTTTTTTCGCTTTCGGCAGCCTCCGGAGCAAAAAAGACAAACGTCCAGCTTTTGCTGCCACAGCAAAGGTGCCAGCGGGGAAAAGTAATGCTGGTTCTCACTGCCTCCTGGAACCCTGTCAAATGCCACAGACAATTTGGCCCTCTCTGCTTTCCTGCGGACTCCATCCTCAAAAGCACCTGTTTTCGCTTTCGGCAACCTCCGGAGCAAAAAAGACAAACGTCCAGCTTTTGCTGCCACAGCAAAGGTGCCAGCGGGGAAAAGTAATGCTGATTCTCACTGCCTCCTGGAACCCTTTCAAATGCCACAGTCAATTTGGATCTCTCTGCTTTCCTGCGGACTCCATCCTCAAAAGCACCTGTTTTCGCTTTCGGCAGCCTCCGGAGCAAAAAAGACAAACGTCCAGCTTTTGCTGCCACAGCAAAGCTGCCAGCGGGGAAAAGTAATGCTGGTTCTCACTGCCTCCTGGAACTCTGTCAAATGCCACAGACAATTTTGCACTCTCTGCTTTCCTGCGGACTCCATCCTCAAAAGCACCTGTTTTTGCTTTCGGCAGCCTCAGGAGCAAAAAAGACAAACGTCCAGCTTTTGCTGCCACAGCAAAGGTGCCACCGGGGAAAAGTAATGCTGGTTCTCACTGCCTCCTGGAACCCTTTCAAATGCCACAGACAATATGGCTCTCTCTGCTTTCCTGCGGACTCCATCCTCAAAAGTATCTGTTTTCGCTTTCGGCAACCTCCGGAGCACAAAAGACAAACGTCCAGCTTTTGCTGCCACAGCAAAGGTGCCAGCGGGGAAAAGTAATGCTGGTTCTCACTGCCTCCTGGAACCCTTTCAAATGCCACAGACAATTTGGCCCTCTCTGCTTTCCTGCGGACTCCATCCTCAAAAGTATCTGTTTTCGCTTTCGGCAACCTCCGGAGCACAAAAGACAAACGTCCAGCTTTTGCTGCCACAGCAAAGGTGCCAGCGGGGAAAAGTAATGCTGGTTCTCACTGCCTCCTGGAACTCTTTCAAATGCCACAGACAATTTGGCCCTCTCTGCTTTCCTGCGGACTCCATCCTCAAAAGCACCTGTTTTTTCTTTCGGCAGCCTCCGGAGCAAAAAAGACAAACGTCCAGCTTTTGCTGCCACAGCAAAGGTGCCAGCGGGGAAAAGTAATGCTGGTTCTCACTGCCTCCTGGAACCCTTTCAAATGCCACAGACAATTTGGCCCTCTCTGCTTTCCTGCGGACTCCATCCTCAAAAGCACCTGTTTTCGCTTTCGGCATCCTCAGGAGCAAAAAAGACAAACGTCCAGCTTTTGCTGCCACAGCAAAGGTGCCAGCGGGAAAAAGTGATGCTGGTCCTCATTGCCTCCTGGAACCTCTTCAAATGCCCCAGACAATTTGGCCCTCTCTGCTTTCCTGCGGACTCCATCCTCCAAAGCACGTGTTTTCGCTTTCGGCATCCTCAGTAGCAAAAAAGACAAACGTCCAGCTTTTGCTGCCACAGCAAAGGTGCCAGCGGGGAAAAGTAATGCTGGTTCTCACTGCCTCCTGGAACCCTTTCAAATGCACCACACAATTTGGCCCTCTCTGCTTTCCTGCGGACTCCATCCTCAAAAGCACCTGTTTTCGCTTTCGGCAGCCTCAGGAGCAAAAAAGACAAACGTCCAGCTTTTGCTGCCACAGCAAAGGTGCCAGCGGGGAAAAGTAATGCTGGTTCTCACTGCCTCCTGGAACTCTTTCAAATGCCACAGACAATTTTGCACTCTCTGCTTTCCTGCGGACTCCATCCTCAAAAGCACCTGTTTTTGCTTTCGGCAGCCTCCGGAGCAAAAAAGACAAACGTCCAGCTTTTGCTGCCACAGCAAAGGTGCCAGCGGGGAAAAGTAATGCTGGTTCTCACTGCCTCCTGGAACTCTGTCAAATGCCACAGACAATTTTGCACTCTCTGCTTTCCTGCGGACTCCATCCTCAAAAGCACCTGTTTTTGCTTTCGGCAGCCTCTGGAGCAAAAAAGACAAACGTCCAGCTTTTGCTGCCACAGCAAAGGTGCCAGCGGAGAAAAGTAATGCTGGTTCTCACTGCCTCCTGGAACCCTTTCAAATGCCACAGTCAATTTGGCTCTCTCTGCTTTCCTGCGGACTCCATCCTCAAAAGCACCTTTTTTCGCTTTCGGCAGCCTCCGGAGCAAAAAAGACAAACGTCCAGCTTTTGCTGCCACAGCAAAGGTGCCAGCGGGGAAAAGTAATGCTGGTTCTCACTGCCTCCTGGAACTCTTTCAAATGCCACAGACAATTTGGCCCTCTCTGCTTTCCTGCGGACTCCATCCTCAAAAGCACCTGTTTTCGCTTTCGGCATCCTCAGGAGCAAAAAAGACAAACGTCCAGCTTTTGCTGCCACAGCAAAGGTGCCAGCGGGGAAAACTAATGCTGGTCCTCATTGCCTCCTGGAACCTCTTCAAATGCCACAGACAATTTGGCCCTCTCTGCTTTCCTGCGGACTCCATCCTCCAAAGCACGTGTTTTCACTTTCGGCATCCTCAGGATCAAAAAAGACAAACGTCCAGCTTTTGCTGCCACAGCAAAGGTGCCAGCGGGGAAAAGTAATGCTGGTTCTCACTGCCTCCTGGAACCCTTTCAAATGCACCACACAATTTGGCCCTCTCTGCTTTCCTGCGGAATCCATCCTCAAAAGCACCTGTTTTTGCTTTCGGCAGCCTCAGGAGCAAAAAAGACAAACGTCCAGCTTTTGCTGCCACAGCAAAGATGGCAGCAGAGAAAAGTGATGCTGGTTCTCACTGCCTCCTGGAACTCTTTCAAATGCCACAGACAATTTGACCCTCTCTGCTTTCCTGCGGACTCCATCCTCAAAAGCACCTGTTTTCGCTTTCGGCAGCCTCCGGAGCAAAAAAGACAAACGTCCAGCTTTTGCTGCCACAGCAAAGGTGCCAGCGGGGAAAAGTAATGCTGGTTCTCACTGCCTCCTGGAACTCTTTCAAATGCCACAGACAATTTTGCACTCTCTGCTTTCCTGCGGACTCCATCCTCAAAAGCACCTGTTTTTGCTTTCGGCAGCCTCCGGAGCAAAAAAGACAAACGTCCAGCTTTTGCTGCCACAGCAAAGGTGCCAGCGGAGAAAAGTAATGCTGGTTCTCACTGCCTCCTGGAACCCTTTCAAATGCCACAGTCAATTTGGCTCTCTCTGCTTTCCTGCGGACTCCATCCTCAAAAGCACCTTTTTTCGCTTTCGGCAGCCTCCGGAGCAAAAAAGACAAACGTCCAGCTTTTGCTGCCACAGCAAAGGTGCCAGCGGGGAAAAGTAATGCTGGTTCTCACTGCCTCCTGGAACTCTTTCAAATGCCACAGACAATTTTGCACTCTCTGCTTTCCTGCGGACTCCATCCTCAAAAGCACCTGTTTTCGCTTTCGGCATCCTCAGGAGCAAAGAATACAAACGTCCAGCTTTTGCTGCCACAGCAAATGTGCCAGCGGGGAAAAGTGATGGTGGTCCTCATTGCCTCCTGGAACCTCTTCAAATGCCACAGACAATTTGGCCCTCTCTGCTTTCCTGCGGACTCCATCCTCCAAAGCACGTGTTTTCGCTTTCGGCATCCTCAGGATCAAAAAAGACAAACGTCCAGCTTTTGCTGCCACAGCAAAGGTGCCAGCGGGGAAAAGTAATGCTGGTTCTCACTGCCTCCTGGAACTCTTTCAAATGCCCCAGACAATTTGGCTCTCTCTGCTTTCCTGCGGACTCTATCCTCAAAAGCGCCTTTTTTCACTTTCGGCGCACTCCGGTGGTTAAAGGACAAACGTCCAGCTTTTGCTGCCACAGCAAAGGTGCCAGCGGGGAAAAGTAATGCTGGTTCTCACTGCCTCCTGGAACCCTTTCAAATGCACCACACAATTTGGCCCTCTCTGCTTTCCTGCGGACTCCATCCTCAAAAGCACCTGTTTTCGCTTTCGGCAGCCTCCGGAGCAAAAAAGACAAACGTCCAGCTTTTGCTGCCACAGCAAAGGTGCCAGCGGGGAAAAGTAATGCTGGTTCTCACTGCCTCCTGGAACTCTTTCAAATGCCACAGACAATTTTGCACTCTCTGCTTTCCTGCGGACTCCATCCTCAAAAGCACCTGTTTTTGCTTTCGGCAGCCTCCGGAGCAAAAAAGACAAACGTCCAGCTTTTGCTGCCACAGCAAAGGTGCCAGCGGAGAAAAGTAATGCTGGTTCTCACTGCCTCCTGGAACCCTTTCAAATGCCACAGTCAATTTGGCTCTCTCTGCTTTCCTGCGGACTCCATCCTCAAAAGCACCTTTTTTCGCTTTCGGCAGCCTCTTGAGCAAAAAAGACAAACGTCCAGCTTTTGCTGCCACAGCAAAGGTGACAGCGGGGAAAAGTAATGCTGGTTCTCACTGCCTCCTGGAACTCTGTCAAATGCCACAGACAATTTTGCACTCTCTGCTTTCCTGCGGACTCCATCCTCAAAAGCACCTGTTTTCGCTTTCGGCATCCTCAGGAGCAAAAAAGACAAACGTCCAGCTTTTGCTGCCACAGCAAAGCTGCCAGCGGGGAAAAGTAATGCTGGTTCTCACTGCCTCCTGGAACCCTTTCAAATGCCACAGACAATTTGGCCCTCTCTGCTTTCCTGCGGACTCCATCCTCAAAAGCACCTGTTTTCGCTTTCGGCAGCCTCCGGAGCAAAAAAGACAAACGTCCAGCTTTTGCTGCCACAGCAAAGGTGCCAGCGGGGAAAAGTAATGCTGGTTCTCACTGCCTCCTGGAACTCTTTCAAATGCCACAGACAATTTTGCACTCTCTGCTTTCCTGCGGACTCCATCCTCAAAAGCACCTGTTTTTGCTTTCGGCAGCCTCCGGAGCAAAAAAGACAAACGTCCAGCTTTTGCTGCCACAGCAAAGGTGCCAGCGGAGAAAAGTAATGCTGGTTCTCACTGCCTCCTGGAACCCTTTCAAATGCCACAGTCAATTTGGCTCTCTCTGCTTTCCTGCGGACTCCATCCTCAAAAGCACCTTTTTTCGCTTTCGGCAGCCTCCGGAGCAAAAAAGACAAACGTCCAGCTTTTGCTGCCACAGCAAAGGTGCCAGCGGGGAAAAGTAATGCTGGTTCTCACTGCCTCCTGGAACTCTGTCAAATGCCACAGACAATTTTGCACTCTCTGCTTTCCTGCGGACTCCATCCTCAAAAGCACCTGTTTTTGCTTTCGGCAGCCTCCGGAGCAAAAAAGACAAACGTCCAGCTTTTGCTGCCACAGCAAAGGTGCCAGCGTGGAAAAGTAATGCTGGTTCTCACTGCCTCCTGGAACCCTTTCAAATGCCACAGACAATTTGGCCCTCTCTGCTTTCCTGCGGACTCCATCCTCAAAAGCATCTGTTTTCGCTTTCGGCAACCTCCGGAGCAAAAAAGACAAACGTCCAGCTTTTGCTGCCACAGCAAAGGTGCCAGCGGGGAAAAGTAATGCTGGTTCTCACTGCCTCCTGGAACTCTTTCAAATGCCACAGACAATTTTGCACTCTCTGCTTTCCTGCGGACTCCATCCTCAAAAGCACCTGTTTTTGCTTTCGGCATCCTCAGGAGCAAAAAAGACAAACGTCCAGCTTTTGCTGCCACAGCAAAGGTGCCAGCGGAGAAAAGTAATGCTGGTTCTCACTGCCTCCTGGAACCCTTTCAAATGCCACAGTCAATTTGGCTCTCTCTGCTTTCCTGCGGACTCCATCCTCAAAAGCACCTTTTTTCGCTTTCGGCAGCCTCCGGAGCAAAAAAGACAAACGTCCAGCTTTTGCTGCCACAGCAAAGGTGCCAGCGGGGAAAAGTAATGCTGGTTCTCACTGCCTCCTGGAACTCTGTCAAATGCCACAGACAATTTTGCACTCTCTGCTTTCCTGCGGACTCCATCCTCAAAAGCACCTGTTTTTTCTTTCGGCAGCCTCCGGAGCAAAAAAGACAAACGTCCAGCTTTTGCTGCCACAGCAAAGGTGCCAGCGGGGAAAAGTAATGCTGGTTCTCACTGCCTCCTGGAACCCTTTCAAATGCCACAGACAATTTGGCCCTCTCTGCTTTCCTGCGGACTCCATCCTCAAAAGCATCTGTTTTCGCTTTCGGCAACCTCCGGAGCAAAAAAGACAAACGTCCAGCTTTTGCTGCCACAGCAAAGATGCCAGCGGGGAAAAGTAATGCTGGTTCTCACTGCCTCCTGGAACTCTTTCAAATGCCACAGACAATTTTGCACTCTCTGCTTTCCTGCGGACTCCATCCTCAAAAGCACCTGTTTTTGCTTTCGGCAGCCTCCGGAGCAAAAAAGAAAAACGTCCAGCTTTTGCTGCCACAGCAAAGGTGCCAGCGGGGAAAAGTAATGCTGGTTCTCACTGCCTCCTGGAACCCTTTCAAATGCCACAGACAATTTGGCCCTCTCTGCTTTCCTGCGGACTCCATCCTCAAAAGCACCTGTTTTCGCTTTCGGCAGCCTCCAGAGCAAAAAAGACAAACGTCCAGCTTTTGCTACCACAGCAAAGGTGCCAGCGGGGAAAAGTGATGCTGGTCCTCATTGCCTCCTGGAACCTCTTCAAATGCCACAGAAAATTTGGCCCTCTCTGCTTTCCTGCGGACTCCATCCTCCAAAGCACGTGCTTTCGCTTTCGGCATCCTCAGGAGCAAAAAAGACAAACGTCCAGCTTTTGCTGCCACAGCAAAGGTGCCAGCGGGGAAAAGTAATGCTGGTTCTCACTGCCTCCTGGAACCCTTACAAATGCCACAGACAATTTGGCCCTCTCTGCTTTCCTGCGGACTCCATCCTCAAAAGCACCTGTTTTCGCTTTCGGCAGCCTCCGGAGCAAAAAAGACAAACGTCCAGCTTTTGCTGCCACAGCAAAGGTGCCAGCGGGGAAAAGTAATGCTTGTTCTCACTGCCTCCTGGAACTCTGTCAAATGCCACAGACAATTTTGCACTCTCTGCTTTCCTGCGGACTCCATCCTCAAAAGCACCTGTTTTTGCTTTCGGCAGCCTCCGGAGCAAAAAAGACAAACGTCCAGCTTTTGCTGCCACAGCAAAGGTGCCAGCGGAGAAAAGTAGTGCTGGTTCTCACTGCCTCCTGGAACCCTTTCAAATGCCACAGTCAATTTGGCTCTCTCTGCTTTCCTGCGGACTCCATCCTCAAAAGCACCTTTTTTCGCTTTCGGCAGCCTCCGGAGCAAAAAAGAAAAACGTCCAGCTTTTGCTGCCACAGCAAAGGTGCCAGCGGGGAAAAGTAATGCTGGTTCTCACTGCCTCCTGGAACTCTGTCAAATGCCACAGACAATTTTGCACTCTCTGCTTTCCTGCGGACTCCATCCTCAAAAGCACCTGTTTTTGCTTTCGGCAGCCTCCGGAGCAAAAAAGACAAACGTCCAGCTTTAGCTGCCACAGCAAAGGTGCCAGCGGGGAAAAGTAATGCTGGTTCTCACTGCCTCCTGGAACCCTTTCAAATGCCACAGACAATTTGGCCCTCTCTGCTTTCCTGCGGACTCCATCCTCAAAAGCATCTGTTTTCGCTTTCGGCAACCTCCGGAGCAAAAAAGACAAACGTCCAGCTTTTGTTGCCACAGCAAAGGTGCCAGCGGGGAAAAGTAATGCTGGTTCTCACTGCCTCCTGGAACTCTTTCAAATGCCACAGACAATTTGGCCCTCTCTGCTTTCCTGCGGACTCCATCCTCAAAAGCACCTGTTTTCTCTTTCGGCAGCCTCCGGAGCAAAAAAGACAAACGTCCAGCTTTTGCTGCCACAGCAAAGGTGCCAGCGGGGAAAAGTAATGCTGGTTCTCACTGCCTCCTGGAACCCTTTCAAATGCCACAGAGAATTTGGCCCTCTCTGCTTTCCTGCGGACTCCATCCTCAAAAGCATCTGTTTTCGCTTTCGGCAACCTCCGGAGCAAAAAAGACAAACGTCCAGCTTTTGCTGCCACAGCAAAGGTGCCAGCGGGGAAAAGTAATGCTGGTTCTCACTGCCTCCTGGAACTCTTTCAAATGCCACAGACAATTTGGCCCTCTCTGCTTTCCTGCGGACTCCATCTTCAAAAGCACCTGTTTTCTCTTTCGGCAGCCTCCGGAGCAAAAAAGACAAACGTCCAGCTTTTGCTGCCACAGCAAAAGTGCCAGCGGGGAAAAGTAATGCTGGTTCTCACTGCCTCCTGGAACTCTTTCAAATGCCACAGACAATTTGGCCCTCTCTGCTTTCCTGCGGACTCCATCCTCAAAAGCACCTGTTTTCGCTTTCGGCATCCTCAGGAGCAAAAAAGACAAACGTCCAGCTTTTGCTGCCACAGCAAAGGTGCCAGCGGGGAAAAGTGATGCTGGTCCTCATTGCCTCCTGGAACCTCTTCAAATGCCACAGAAAATTTGGCCCTCTCTGCTTTCCTGCGGACTCCATCCTCCAAAGCACGTGTTTTCACTTTCGGCATCATCAGGATCAAAAAAGACAAACGTCCAGCTTTTGCTGCCACAGAAAAGGTGCCAGCGGGGAAAAGTAATGCTGGTTCTCACTGCCTCCTGGAACCCCTTCAAATGCCCCAGACAATTTGGCTCTCTCTGCTTTCCTGCGGACTCTATCCTCAAAAGCGCCTTTTTTCACTTTCGGCGCCCTCCGGTGGTTAAAAGACAAACGTCCAGCTTTTGCTGTCGCAGCAAAGGTGCCAGCGGGGAAAAGTAATGCTGGTTCTCACTGCCTCCTGGAACCCTTTCAAATGCACCACACAATTTGGCCCTCTCTGCTTTCCTGCGGACTCCATCCTCAAAAGCACCTGTTTTCGCTTTCGGCAGCCTCAGGAGCAAAAAAGACAAACGTCGAGCTTTTGCTGCCACAGCAAAGATTGCAGCGGGGAAAAGTGATGCTGGTTCTCACTGCCTCCTGGAACTCTTTCAAATGCCCCAGACAATTTTGCCCTCTCTGCTTTCCTGCGGACTCCATCCTCAAAAGCACCTGTTTTCGCTTTCGGCATCCTCCGGAGCAAAAAAGACAAACGTCCAGCTTTTGCTGCCACAGCAAAGGTGCCAGTGGGGAAAAGTAATGCTGGTTCTCACTGCCTCCTGGAACTCTTTCAAATGCCACAGACAATTTTGCACTCTCTGCTTTCCTGCGGACTCCATCCTCAAAAGCACCTGTTTTCGCTTTCGGCAGCCTCAGGAGCAAAAAAAGACAAACGTCCAGCTTTTGCTGCCACAGCAAAGGTGCCAGCGGAGAAAAGTAATGCTGGTTCTCACTGCCTCCTGGAACCCTTTCAAATGCCACAGTCAATTTGGCTCTCTCTGCTTTCCTGCGGACTCCATCCTCAAAAGCACCTTTTTTCGCTTTCGGCAGCCTCCGGAGCAAAAAAGACAAACGTCCAGCTTTTGCTGCCACAGCAAAGGTGCCAGCGGGGAAAAGTAATGCTGGTTCTCACTGCCTCCTGGAACCCTGTCAAATGCCACAGACAATTTTGCACTCTCTGCTTTCCTGCGGACTCCATCCTCAAAAGCATCTGTTTTCGCTTTCGGCAATCTCCAAAGCAAAAAAGACAAACGTCCAGCTTTTGCTGCCACAGCAAAGCTGCCAGCGGGGAAAAGTAATGCTGGTTCTCACTGCCTCCTGGAACTCTGTCAAATGCCACAGACAATTTTGCACTCTCTGCTTTCCTGCGGACTCCATCTTCAAAAGCACCTGTTTTTGCTTTCGGCAGCCCTCGGAGCAAAAAAGACAAACGTCCAGCTTTTGCTGCCACAGCAAAGGTGCCAGCGGGGAAAACTAATGCTGGTTCTCACTGCCTCCTGGAATCTCTTCAAATGCCACAGACAATTTGGCCCTCTCTGCTTTCCTGCGGACTCCATCCTCAAAAGCACCTGTTTTCGCTTTCGGCATCCTCAGGAGCAAAAAAGACAAACGTCCAGCTTTTGCTTCCACAGCAAAGCTGCCAGCGGGGAAAAGTAATGCTGGTTCTCACTGCCTCCTGGAACTCTTTCAAATGCCACAGACAATTTTGCACTCTCTGCTTTCCTGCGGACTCCATCCTCAAAAGCACCTGTTTTTGCTTTCGGCAGCCTCCGGAGCAAAAAAGACAAACGTCCAGCTTTTGCTGCCACAGCAAAGGTGCCAGCGGAGAAAAGTAATGCTGGTTCTCACTGCCTCCTGGAACCCTTTCAAATGCCACAGACAATTTGGCCCTCTCTGCTTTCCTGCGGACTCCATCCTCAAAAGCATCTGTTTTCGCTTTCGGCAACCTCTGGAGCAAAAAGACAAACGTCCAGCTTTTGCTGCCACAGCAAAGGTGCCAGCGGGGAAAAGTAATGGTGGTTCTCACTGCCTCCTGGAACTCTTTCAAATGCCACAGACAATTTTGCACTCTCTGCTTTCCTGCGGACTCCATCCTCAAAAGCACCTGTTTTTGCTTTCGGCAGCCTCCGGAGCAAAAAAGACAAACGTCCAGCTTTTGCTGCCACAGCAAAGGTGCCAGCGGAGAAAAGTAATGCTGGTTCTCACTGCCTCCTGGAACCCTTTCAAATGCCACAGTCAATTTGGCTCTCTCTGCTTTCCTGCGGACTCCATCCTCAAAAGCACCTTTTTTCGCTTTCGGCAGCCTCCGGAGCAAAAAAGACAAACGTCCAGCTTTTGCTGCCACAGCAAAGGTGCCAGCGGAGAAAAGTAATGCTGGTTCTCACTGCCTCCTGGAACCCTTTCAAATGCCACAGACAATTTGGCCCTCTCTGCTTTCCTGCGGACTCCATCCTCAAAAGCACCTTTTTTCGCTTTCGGCAGCCTCCGGAGCAAAAAAGACAAACGTCCAGCTTTTGCTGCCACAGCAAAGGTGCCAGCGGGGAAAAGTGATGCTGGTCCTCATTGCCTCCTGGAACCTCTTCAAATGCCACAGACAATTTGGCCCTCTCTGCTTTCCTGCGGACTCCATCCTCCAAAGCACTTGCTTTCGCTTTCGGCAGCCTCAGGAGCAAAAAAGACAAACGTCCAGCTTTTGCTGCCACAGCAAAGGTGCCAGCGGGAAAAGTAATGCTGGTTCTCACTTCCTCCTGGAACCCTTTCAAATGCCACAGACAATTTGGCTCTCTCTGCTTTACTGCGGACTCCATCCTCAAAAGCACCTGTTTTCGTTTTCGGCAGCCTCCGGAGCAAAAAAGACAAACGTCCAGCTTTTGCTGCCACAGGAAAGGTGCCAGCGGGGAAAAGTAATGCTGGTTCTCACTGCCTCCTGGAACCCCTTCAAATGTCCCAGACAATTTGGCTCTCTCTGCTTTCCTGCGGACTCTATCCTCAAAAGCGCCTTTTTTCACTTTCGGCGCCCTCCGGTGGTTAAAAGACAAACGTCCAGCTTTTGCTGTCGCAGCAAAGGTGCCAGCGGGGAAAAGTAATGCTGGTTCTCACTGCCTCCTGGAACCCTTTCAAATGCACCACACAATTTGGCCCTCTCTGCTTTCCTGCGGACTCCATCCTCAAAAGCACCTGTTTTCGCTTTCGGCAGCCTCCGGAGCAAAAAAGACAATCGTCCAGCTTTTGCTGCCACAGCAAAGATGGCAGCGGGGAAAAGTGATGCTGGTTCTCACTGCCTCCTGGAACTCTTTCAAATGCCCCAGACAATTTTGCCCTCTCTGCTTTCCTGCGGACTCCATCCTCAAAAGCACCTGTTTTCGCTTTCGGCAGCCTCCGGAGCAAAAAAGACAAACGTCCAGCTTTTGCTGCCACAGCAAAGGTGCCAGCGGGGAAAAGTAATGCTGGTTCTCACTGCCTCCTGGAACTCTTTCAAATGCCACAGACAATTTTGCACTCTCTGCTTTCCTGCGGACTCCATCCTCAAAAGCACCTGTTTTCGCTTTCGGCAGGCTCCGGAGCAAAAAAGACAAACGTCCAGCTTTTGCTGCCACAGCAAAGGTGCCAGCGGAGAAAAGTAATGCTGGTTCTCACTGCCTCCTGGAACCCTTTCAAATGCCACAGTCAATTTGGCTCTCTCTGCTTTCCTGCGGACTCCATCCTCAAAAGCACCTGTTTTCGCTTTCGGCAGCCTCCGGAGCAAAAAAGACAAACGTCCAGCTCTTGCTGCCACAGCAAAGGTGCCAGCGGGGAAAAGTAATGCTGGTTCTCACTGCCTCCTGGAACTCTTTTAAATGCCACAGACAATTTTGCACTCTCTGCTTTCCTGCGGACTCCATCCTCAAAAGCACCTGGTTTTGCTTTCGGCAGCCTCAGGAGCAAAAAAGACAAACGTCCAGCTTTTGCTGCCACAGCAAAGGTGCCAGCGGGGAAAAGTAATGCTGGTTCTCACTGCCTCCTGGAACCCTTTCAAATGCCACAGACAATTTGGCCCTCTCTGCTTTCCTGCGGACTCCATCCTCAAAAGCACCTGTTTTCGCTTTCGGCATCCTCAGGAGCAAAAAAGACAAACGTCCAGCTTTTGCTGCCACAGCAAAGGTGCCAGCGGAGAAAAGTAATGCTGGTTCTCACTGCCTCCTGGAACCCTTTCAAATGCCACAGACAATTTGGCTCTCTCTGCTTTACTGCGGACTCCATCCTCAAAAGCACCTGTTTTCGCTTTCGGCAGCCTCAGGAGCAAAAAAGACAAACGTCCAGCTTTTGCTGCCACAGCAAAGGTGCCAGCGGGGAAAAGTAATGCTGGTTCTCACTGCCTCCTGGAACTCTTTCAAATGCCACAGACAATTTTGCACTCTCTGCTTTCCTGCGGACTCCATCCTCAAAAGCACCTGTTTTTGCTTTCGGCAGCCTCCGGAGCAAAAAAGACAAACGTCCAGCTTTTGCTGCCACAGCAAAGGTGCCAGCGGGGAAAAGTAATGCTGGTTCTCACTGCCTCCTGGAACCCTTTCAAATGTCACAGACAATTTGGCCCTCTCTGCTTTCCTGCGGACTCCATCCTCAAAAGCATCTGTTTTCGCTTTCGGCAACCTCCGGAGCAAAAAAGACAAACGTCCAGCTTTTGCTGCCACAGCAAAGGTGCCAGCGGGGAAAAGTAATGCTGGTTCTCACTGCCTCCTGGAACTCTTTCAAATGCCCCAGACAATTTGGCCCTCTCTGCTTTCCTGCGGACTCCATCCTCAAAAGCACCTGTTTTTGCTTTCGGCAGCCTCCGGAGCAAAAAAGACAAACGTCCAGCTTTTGCTGCCACAGCAAAGGTGCCAGCGGGGAAAAGTAATGCTGGTTCTCACTTCCTCCTGGAACCCTTTCAAATGCCACAGACAATTTGGCTCTCTCTGCTTTCCTGCGGACTCCATCCTCAAAAGCACCTGTTTTCGCTTTCGGCAGCCTCTGGAGCAAAAAAGACAAACGTCCAGCTTTTGCTGCCACAGCAAAGGTGCCAGCGGGGAAAAGTAATGCTGGTTCTCACTGCCTCCTGGAACCCTTACAAATGCCCCAGACAATTTGGCCCTCTCTGCTTTCCTGCGGACTCCATCCTCAAAAGCACCTGTTTTCGCTTTCGGCAGCCTCCGGAGCAAAAAAGACAAACGTCCAGCTTTTGCTGCCACAGCAAAGGTGCCAGCGGGGAAAAGTAATGGTGGTTCTCACTGCCTCCTGGAACTCTTTCAAATGCCACAGACAATTTTGCACTCTCTGCTTTCCTGCGGACTCCATCCTCAAAAGCACCTGTTTTTGCTTTCGGCAGCCTCCGGAGCAAAAAAGACAAACGTCCAGCTTTTGCTGCCACAGCAAAGGTGCCAGCGGAGAAAAGTAATGCTGGTTCTCACTGCCTCCTGGAACCCTTTCAAATGCCACAGTCAATTTGGCTCTCTCTGCTTTCCTGCGGACTCCATCCTCAAAAGCACCTGTTTTCGCTTTCGGCAGCCTCCGGAGCAAAAAAGACAAACGTCCAGCTTTTGCTGCCACAGGAAAGCTGCCAGCGGGTAAAAGTAATGCTGGTTCTCACTGCCTCCTGGAACTCTGTCAAATGCCACAGACAATTTTGCACTCTCTGCTTTCCTGTGGACTCCATCCTCAAAAGCACCTGTTTTTTCTTTCGGCAGCCTCCGGAGCAAAAAAGACAAACGTCCAGCTTTTGCTGCCACAGCAAAGGTGCCAGCGGAGAAAAGTAATGCTGGTTCTCACTGCCTCCTGGAACCCTTTCAAATGCCACAGACAATTTGGCCCTCTCTGCTTTCCTGCGGACTCCATCCTCAAAAGCACCTTTTTTCGCTTTCGGCAGCCTCCGGAGCAAAAAAGACAAACGTCCAGCTTTTGCTGCCACAGCAAAGGTGCCAGCGGGGAAAAGTGATGCTGGTCCTCATTGCCTCCTGGAACCTCTTCAAATGCCACAGACAATTTGGCCCTCTCTGCTTTCCTGCGGACTCCATCCTCCAAAGAACTTGCTTTCGCTTTCGGCATCCTCAGGAGCAAAAAAGACAAACGTCCAGCTTTTGCTGCCACAGCAAAGGTGCCAGCGGGGAAAAGTAATGCTGGTTCTCACTTCCTCCTGGAACCCTTTCAAATGCCACAGACAATTTGGCTCTCTCTGCTTTACTGCGGACTCCATCCTCAAAAGCACCTGTTTTCGCTTTCGGCAGCCTCCGGAGCAAAAAAGACAAACGTCCAGCTTTTGCTGCCACAGGAAAGGTGCCAGCGGGGAAAAGTAATGCTGGTTCTCACTGCCTCCTGGAACCCTTACAAATGCCACAGACAATTTGGCCCTCTCTGCTTTCCTGCGGACTCCAACCTCAAAAGCACCTGTTTTCGCTTTCGGCAGCCTCCGGAGCAAAAAAGACAAACGTCCAGCTTTTGCTGCCACAGCAAAGGTGCCAGCGGGGAAAAGTAATGCTGGTTCTCACTGCCTCCTGGAACTCTTTCAAATGCCACAGACAATTTTGCACTCTCTGCTTTCCTGCGGACTCCATCCTCAAAAGCACCTGTTTTTGCTTTCGGCAGCATCCGGAGCAAAAAAGACAAACGTCCAGCTTTTGCTGCCACAGCAAAGGTGCCAGCGGAGAAAAGTAATGCTGGTTCTCACTGCCTCCTGGAACTCTTTCAAATGCCACAGTCAATTTGGCTCTCTCTGCTTTCCTGCGGACTCCATCCTCAAAAGCACCTTTTTTCGCTTTCGGCAGCCTCCGGAGCAAAAAAGACAAACGTCCAGCTTTTGCTGCCACAGCAAAGGTGCCAGCGGGGAAAAGTAATGCTGGTTCTCACTGCCTCCTGGAACTCTGTCAAATGCCACAGACAATTTTGCACTCTCTGCTTTCCTGCGGACTCCATCCTCAAAAGCACCTGTTTTTGCTTTCGGCAGCCTCCGGAGCAAAAAAGACAAACGTCCAGCTTTTGCTGCCACAGCAAAGGTGCCAGCGGGGAAAAGTAATGCTGGTTCTCACTGCCTCCTGGAACCCCTTCAAATGTCCCAGACAATTTGGCTCTCTCTGCTTTCCTGCGGACTCTATCCTCAAAAGCGCCTTTTTTCACTTTCGGCGCCCTCCGGTGGTTAAAAGACAAACGTCCAGCTTTTGCTGTCGCAGCAAAGGTGCCAGCGGGGAAAAGTAATGCTGGTTCTCACTGCCTCCTGGAACCCTTTCAAATGCACCACACAATTTGGCCCTCTCTGCTTTCCTGCGGACTCCATCCTCAAAAGCACCTGTTTTCGCTTTCGGCAGCCTCCGGAGCAAAAAAGACAAACGTCCAGCTTTTGCTGCCACAGCAAAGGTGCCAGCGGAGAAAAGTAATGCTGGTTCTCACTGCCTCCTGGAACCCTTTCAAATGCCACAGTCAATTTGGCTCTCTCTGCTTTCCTGCGGACTCCATCCTCAAAAGCACCTTTTTTCGCTTTCGGCAGCCTCCGGAGCAAAAAAGACAAACGTCCAGCTCTTGCTGCCACAGCAAAGGTGCCAGCGGGGAAAAGTAATGCTGGTTCTCACTGCCTCCTGGAACTCTTTTAAATGCCACAGACAATTTTGCACTCTCTGCTTTCCTGCAGACTCCATCCTCAAAAGCACCTGGTTTTGCTTTCGGCAGCCTCTGGAGCAAAAAAGACAAACGTCCAGCTTTTGCTGCCACAGCAAAGGTGCCAGCGGGGAAAAGTAATGCTGGTTCTCACTGCCTCCTGGAACCCTTACAAATGCCCCAGACAATTTGGCCCTCTCTGCTTTCCTGCGGACTCCATCCTCAAAAGCACCTGTTTTCGCTTTCGGCAGCCTCCGGAGCAAAAAAGACAAACGTCCAGCTTTTGCTGCCACAGCAAAGGTGCCAGCGGGGAAAAGTAATGGTGGTTCTCACTGCCTCCTGGAACTCTTTCAAATGCCACAGACAATTTTGCACTCTCTGCTTTCCTGCGGACTCCATCCTCAAAAGCACCTGTTTTTGCTTTCGGCAGCCTCCGGAGCAAAAAAGACAAACGTCCAGCTTTTGCTGCCACAGCAAAGGTGCCAGCGGAGAAAAGTAATGCTGGTTCTCACTGCCTCCTGGAACCCTTTCAAATGCCACAGTCAATTTGGCTCTCTCTGCTTTCCTGCGGACTCCATCCTCAAAAGCACCTGTTTTCGCTTTCGGCAGCCTCCGGAGCAAAAAAGACAAACGTCCAGCTTTTGCTGCCACAGCAAAGCTGCCAGCGGGTAAAAGTAATGCTGGTTCTCACTGCCTCCTGGAACTCTGTCAAATGCCACAGACAATTTTGCACTCTCTGCTTTCCTGCGGACTCCATCCTCAAAAGCACCTGTTTTCGCTTTCGGCAGCCTCCGGAGCAAAAAAGACAAACGTCCAGCTTTTGCTGCCACAGCAAAGGTGCCAGCGGGGAAAAGTAATGCTGGTTCTCACTGCCTCCTGGAACCCTTTCAAATGCCACAGACAATTTGGCCCTCTCTGCTTTCCTGCGGACTCCATCCTCAAAAGCATCTGTTTTCGCTTTCGGCAACCTCCGGAGCAAAAAAGACAAACGTCCAGCTTTTGCTGCCACAGCAAAGGTGCCAGCGGGGAAAAGTAATGCTGGTTCTCACTGCCTCCTGGAACCCCTTCAAATGCCCCAGACAATTTGGCCCTCTCTGCTTTCCTGCGGACTCTATCCTCAAAAGCGCCTTTTTTCACTTTTGGCGCCCTCCGGTGGTTAAAAGACAAACGTTTAGCTTTTGCTGCCGCAGCAAAGGTGCCAGCGGGGAAAAGTAATGCTGGTTCTCACTGCCTCCTGGAACTCTTTCAAATGCCCCAGATAATTTGGCCCTCTCTGCTTTCCTGCGGACTCCATCCTCAAAAGCACCTGTTTTCGCTTTCGGCAGCCTCCGGAGCAAAAAAGACAAACGTCCAGCTTTTGCTGCCACAGCAAAGGTGCCAGCGGGGAAAAGTAATGCTGGTTCTCACTGCCTCCTGGAACTCTTTCAAATGCCACAGACAATTTTGCACTCTCTGCTTTCCTGCGGACTCCATCCTCAAAAGCACCTGTTTTCGCTTTCGGCAGCCTCCGGAGCAAAAAAGACAAACGTCCAGCTTTTGCTGCCACAGCAAAGGTGCCAGCGGAGAAAAGTAATGCTGGTTCTCACTGCCTCCTGGAACCCTTTCAAATGCCACAGTCAATTTGGCTCTCTCTGCTTTCCTGCGGACTCCATCCTCAAAAGCACCTGTTTTCGCTTTCGGCAACCTCCGGAGCAAAAAAGACAAACGTCCAGCTTTTGCTGCCACAGCAAAGGTGCCAGCAGGGAAAAGTAATGCTGGTTCTCACTGCCTCCTGGAACCCCTTCAAATGCCCCAGACAATTTGGCTCTCTCTGCTTTCCTGCGGACTCTATCCTCAAAAGCGCCTTTTTTCAATTTCGGCGCCCTCCGGTGGTTAAAAGACAAACGTTTAGCTTTTGCTGCCACAGCAAAGGTGCCAGCGGGGAAAAGTAATGCTGGTTCTCACTGCCTCCTGGAACCCTTTCAAATGCCACAGACAATTTTGCACTCTCTGCTTTCCTGCGGACTCCATCCTCAAAAGCACCTGTTTTTGCTTTCGGCAGCCTCCAGAGCAAAAAAGACAAACGTCCAGCTTTTGCTGCCACAGCAAAGATGGCAGCGGCGAAAAGTGATGCTGGTTCTCACTGCCTCCTGGAACTCTTTCAAATGCCCCAGACAATTTGGCCCTCTCTGCTTTCCTGCGGACTCCATCCTCAAAAGCACCTGTTTTTGCTTTCGGCAGCCTCCGGAGCAAAAAAGACAAACGTCCAGCTTTTGCTGCCACAGCAAAGGTGCCAGCGGGGAAAAGTAATGCTGGTTCTCACTGCCTCCTGGAACCCTTTCAAATGCCACAGACAACTTGGCCCTCTCTGCTTTCCTGCGGACTCCATCCTCAAAAGCACCTGTTTTCGCTTTCGGCATCCTCAGGAGCAAAAAAGACAAACGTCCAGCTTTTGCTGCCACAGCAAAGGTGCCAGCAGGGAAAAGTGATGCTGGTCCTCATTGCCTCCTGGAACCTCTTCAAATGCCACAGACAATTTTTCCCTGTCTGCTTTCCTGCGGACTCCATCCTCAAAAGCACGTGTTTTCGCTTTCGGCATCCTCAGGAGCAAAAAAGACAAACGTCCAGCTTTTGCTGCCACAGCAAAGGTGCCAGCGGGGAAAAGTAATGCTGGTTTTCACTGCCTCCTGGAACCCCTTCAAATGCCCCAGACAATTTGGCTCTCTCTGCTTTCCTGCGGACTCTATCCTCAAAAGCGCCTTTTTTCACTTTCGGCGCCCTCCGGTGGTTAAAAGACAAACGTCCAGCTTTTGCTGCCGCAGCAAAGGTGCCAGCGGGGAAAAGTAATGCTGGTTCTCACTGCCTCCTGGAACCCTTTCAAATGCCACAGACAACTTGGCCCTCTCTGCTTTCCTGCGGACTCCATCCTCAAAAGCACCTGTTTTCGCTTTCGGCAACCCCGGAGCAAAAAAGACAAGCCTCCAGCTTTTGCTGCCACAGCAAAGGTGCCAGAGGGGAAAAGTGATGCTGGTCCTCACTGCCTCCTGGAACCCCTTCAAATGCCCTAAACAATTTGGCCCTCTCTGCTTTCCTGTGGACTCAATCCTCAAAAGAACCTCTTTTCGCTTTCGGCGGTGTTTGGAGCAAAAAAGACAAACGTCCAGCTTTTGCTGCCACAGCAAAGGTGCCAGCGGGGAAAAGTAATGCTGGTTCTCACTGCCTCCTGGAACCCTTTCAAATGCCACAGACAATTTGGCGCTCTCTGCTTTACTGCGGACTCCATCCTCAAAAGCACCTGTTTTCGCTTTCGGCAGCCTCCGGAGCAAAAAAGACAAACGTCCAGCTTTTGCTGCCACAGCAACGGTGCCAGCGGGGAAAAGTAATGCTTGTTCTCACTGCCTCCTTGAACCTCTTCAAATGCCCCAGACAATTTGGCCCTCTCTGCTTTCCTGCGGACTCCATCCTCAAAAGCACCTGTTTTCGCTTTCGGCATCCTCAGGAGCAAAAAAGACAAACGTCCAGCTTTTGCTGCCACAGCAAAGATGGCAGCGGGGAAAAGTGATGCTGGTTCTCACTGCCTCCTGGAACTCTTTCAAATGCCCCAGACAATTTGGCCCTCTCTGCTTTCCTGCGGACTCCATCCTCAAAAGCACCTGTTTTCGCTTTCGGCAGCCTCCGGAGCAAAAAAGGCAAACGTCCAGCTTTTGCTGCCACAGCAAAGGTGCCAGCGGGGAAAAGTAATGCTGGTTCTCACTTCCTCCTGGAACCCTTTCAAATGCCACAGTCAATTTGGCTCTCTCTGCTTTCCTGCGGACTCCATCCTCAAAAGCACCTGTTTTCGCTTTCGGCAACCTCCGGAGCAAAAAAGACAAACGTCCAGCTTTTGCTGCCACAGGAAAGGTGCCAGCGGGGAAAAGTAATGCTGGTTCTCACTGCCTCCTGGAACTCTTTCAAATGCCACAGACAATTTTGCACTCTCTGCTTTCCTGCGGACTACATCCTCAAAAGCACCTGTTTTTGCTTTCGGCAGCCTCCGGAGCAAAAAAGGCAAACGTCCAGCTTTTGCTGCCACAGCAAAGGTGCCAGCGGGGAAAAGTAATGCTGGTTCTCACTGCCTCCTGGAACCCTTTCAAATGCCACAGACAATTTGGCCCTCTCTGCTTTCCTGCGGACTCCATCCTCAAAAGCATCTGTTTTCGCTTTCGGCAATCTCCGGAGCAAAAAAGACAAACATCCAGCTTTTGCTGCCACAGCAAAGGTGCCAGCGGGGAAAAGTAATGCTGGTTCTCACTGCCTCCTGGAACCCTTTCAAATGCCACAGACAATTTGGCCCTCTCTGCTTTCCTGCGGACTCCATCCTCAAAAGCACCTGTTTTCGCTTTCGGCGGTGTTTCGAGCAAAAAAGACAAACGTCCAGCTTTTGCTGCCACAGCAAAGGTGCCAGCGGGGAAAAGTGATGCTGGTCCTCATTGCCTCTTGGAACCTCTTCAAATGCCCCAGACAATTTGGCCTTCTCTGCTTTCCTGCGGACTCCATCCTCAAAAGCACCTGTTTTCGCTTTCGGCAGCCTCCGGAGCAAAAAAGACAAACGTCCAGCTTTTGCTGCCACAGCAAAGGTGCCAGCGGGGAAAAGTAATGCTGGTTCTCACTGCCTCCTGGAACCTCTTCAAATGCCACAGACAATTTGGCCCTCTCTGCTTTCCTGCGGACTCCAACCTCAAAAGCACCTTTTTTCGCTTTCGGCATCCTCAGGAGCAAAGAATACAAACGTCCAGCTTTTGCTGCCACAGCAAAGCTGCCAGCGGGGAAAAGTAATGCTGGTTCTCACTGCCTCCTGGAACCCCTTCAAATGCCCCAGACAATTTGGCCCTCTCTGCTTTCCTGCGGACTCCATCCTCAAAAGCACCTGTTTTCGCTTTCGGCAGCCTCCGGAGCAAAAAAGACAAACGTCCAGCTTTTGCTGCCACAGGAAAGGGACCAGCGGGGAAAAGTGATGCTGGTTCTCACTGCCTCCTGGAACTCTTTCAAATGCCACAGACAATTTAGCCATCTCTGCTTTCCTGCGGACTCCATCCTCAAAAGCACCTGTTTTCGCTTTCGGCAACCTCCGGAGCAAAAAAGACAAACGTCCAGCTTTTGCTGCCACAGCAAAGCTGCCAGCGGGGAAAAGTAATGCTGGTTCTCACTGCCTCCTGGAACTCTTTCAAATGCCCCAGACAATTTGGCCCTCTCTGCTTTCCTGCGGACTCCATCCTCAAAAGCACCTGTTTTCGCTTTCGGCAGCCTCCGGAGCAAAAAAGACAAACGTCCAGCTTTTGCTGCCACAGCAAAGGTGCCAGCGGGGAAAAGTAATGCTGGTTCTCACTGCCTCCTGGAACCCTTTCAAATGCCACAGACAATTTGGCCCTCTCTGCTTTCCTGCGGACTCCATCCTCAAAAGCACCTGTTTTCGCTTTCGGCAGCCTCCGGAGCAAAAAAGACAAACGTCCAGCTTTTGCTGCCACAGCAAAGGTGCCAGCGGAGAAAAGTAATGCTGGTTCTCACTTCCTCCTGGAACCCTTTCAAATGCCACAGTCAATTTGGCTCTCTCTGCTTTCCTGCGGACTCCATCCTCAAAAGCACCTTTTTTCGCTTTCGGCATCCTCAGGAGCAAAAAAGACAAACGTCCAGCTTTTGCTGCCACAGCAAAGGTGCCAGCGGGGAAAAGTGATGCTGGTCCTCATTGCCTCCTGGAACCTCTTCAAATGCCACAGACAATTTGGCCCTCTCTGCTTTCCTGCGGACTCCATCCTCAAAAGCACCTGTTTTTGCTTTCGGCATCCTCAGGAGCAAAAAAGACAAACGTCCAGCTTTTGCTGCCACAGCAAAGATGGCAGCGGGGAAAAGTGATGCTGGTTCTCACTGCCTCCTGGAACTCTTTCAAATGCCCCAGACAATTTGGCCCTCTCTGCTTTCCTGCGGACTCCATCCTCAAAAGCACCTGTTTTCGCTTTCGGCAGCCTCCGGAGCAAAAAAGACAAACGTCCAGCTTTTGCTGCCACAGCAAAGGTGCCAGCGGGGAAAAGTAATGCTGGTTCTCACTTCCTCCTGGAACCCTTTCAAATGCCACAGTCAATTTGGCTCTCTCTGCTTTCCTGCGGACTCCATCCTCAAAAGCACCTGTTTTCGCTTTCGGCAACCTCCGGAGCAAAAAAGACAAACGTCCAGCTTTTGCTGCCACAGGAAAGGTGCCAGCGGGGAAAAGTAATGCTGGTTCTCACTGCCTCCTGGAACTCTTTCAAATGCCACAGACAATTTTGCACTCTCTGCTTTCCTGCGGACTCCATCCTCAAAAGCACCTGTTTTTGCTTTCGGCAGCCTCCGGAGCAAAAAAGGCAAACGTCCAGCTTTTGCTGCCACAGCAAAGGTGCCAGCGGGGAAAAGTAATGCTGGTTCTCACTGCCTCCTGGAACCCTTTCAAATGCCACAGACAATTTGGCCCTCTCTGCTTTCCTGCGGACTCCATCCTCAAAAGCATCTGTTTTCGCTTTCGGCAACCTCCGGAGCAAAAAAGACAAACATCCAGCTTTTGCTGCCACAGCAAAGGTGCCAGCAGGGAAAAGTAATGCTGGTTCTCACTGCCTCCTGGAACCTCTTCAAATGCCACAGACAATTTTGCACTCTCTGCTTTCCTGTGGACTCCATCCTTAAAAGCACCTGTTTTTGCTTTCGGCAGCCTCCGGAGCAAAAAAGACAAACGTCCAGCTTTTGCTGCCACAGCAAAGGTGCCAGCGGGGAAAAGTAATGCTGGTTCTCACTGCCTCCTGGAACCCTTTCAAATGCCACAGACAATTTGGCCCTCTCTGCTTTCCTGCGGACTCCATCCTCAAAAGCACCTGTTTTCGCTTTCGGCAGCCTCCGGAGCAAAAAAGACAAACGTCCAGCTTTTGCTGCCACAGCAAAGGTGCCAGCGGAGAAAAGTAATGCTGGTTCTCACTTCCTCCTGGAACCCTTTCAAATGCCACAGTCAATTTGGCTCTCTCTGCTTTCCTGCGGACTCCATCCTCAAAAGCACCTTTTTTCGCTTTCGGCAGCCTCCGGAGCAAAAAAGACAAACGTCCAGCTTTTGCTGCCGCAGCAAAGGTGCCAGCGGAGAAAAGTAATGCTGGTTCTCACTGCCTCCTGGAACCCTTTCAAATGCCACAGTCAATTTGGCTCTCTCTGCTTTCCTGCGGACTCCATCCTCAAAAGCACCTGTTTTCGCTTTCGGCAGCCTCTGGAGCAAAAAAGACAAACGTCCAGCTTTTGCTGCCACAGCAAAGGTGCCAGCGGAGAAAAGTAATGCTGGTTCTCACTGCCTCCTGGAACCCTTTCAAATGCACCACACAATTTGGCCCTCTCTGCTTTCCTGCGGACTCCATCCTCAAAAGCACCTTTTTTCGCTTTCGGCAGCCTCAGGAGCAAAAAAGACAAACGTCCAGCTTTTGCTGCCACAGCAAAGATGGCAGCGGCGAAAAGTGATGCTGGTTCTCACTGCCTCCTGGAACTCTTTCAAATGCCACAGACAATTTGGCCCTCTCTGCTTTCCTGCGGACTCCATCCTCAAAAGCACCTGTTTTTGCTTTCGGCAGCCTCCGGAGCAAAAAAGACAAACGTCCAGCTTTTGCTGCCACAGCAAAGGTGCCAGCGGGGAAAAGTAATGCTGGTTCTCACTGCCTCCTGGAACCCCTTCAAATGCCACAGACAACTTGGCCCTCTCTGCTTTCCTGCGGACTCCATCCTCAAAAGCACCTGTTTTCGCTTTCGGCATCCTCAGGAGCAAAAAAGACAAACGTCCAGCTTTTGCTGCCACAGCAAAGGTGCCAGCAGGGAAAAGTGATGCTGGTCCTCATTGCCTCCTGGAACCTCTTCAAATGCCACAGACAATTTTTCCCTGTCTGCTTTCCTGCGGACTCCATCCTCAAAAGCACGTGTTTTCGCTTTCGGCATCCTCAGGAGCAAAAAAGACAAACGTCCAGCTTTTGCTGCCACAGCAAAGGTGCCAGCGGGGAAAAGTAATGCTGGTTCTCACTGCCTCCTGGAACCCCTTCAAATGCCCCAGACAATTTGGCTCTCTCTGCTTTCCTGCGGACTCTATCCTCAAAAGCGCCTTTTTTCACTTTCGGCGCCCTCCGGTGGTTAAAAGACAAACGTCCAGCTTTTCCTGCCGCAGCAAAGGTGCCAGCGGGGAAAAGTAATGCTGGTTCTCACTGCCTCCTGGAACCCTTTCAAATGCCACAGACAACTTGGCCCTCTCTGCTTTCCTGCGGACTCCATCCTCAAAAGCACCTGTTTTCGCTTTCGGCAACCCCGGAGCAAAAAAGACAAGCCTCCAGCTTTTGCTGCCACAGCAAAGGTGCCAGCGGGGAAAAGTGATGCTGGTCCTCACTGCCTCCTGGAACCCCTTCAAATGCCCCAAACAATTTGGCCCTCTCTGCTTTCCTGTGGACTCCATCCTCAAATGAACCTCTTTTCGCTTTCGGCGGTGTTTGGAGCAAAAAAGACAAACGTCCAGCTTTTGCTGCCACAGCAAAGGTGCCAGCGGGGAAAAGTAATGCTGGTTCTCACTGCCTCCTGGAACCCTTTCAAATGCCGCAGACAATTTGGCGCTCTCTGCTTTACTGCGGACTCCATCCTCAAAAGCACCTGTTTTCGCTTTCGGCAGCCTCCGGAGCAAAAAAGACAAACGTCCAGCTTTTGCTGCCACAGCAACGGTGCCAGCGGGGAAAAGTAATGCTTGTTCTCACTGCCTCCTTGAACCTCTTCAAATGCCCCAGACAATTTGGCCCTCTCTGCTTCCCTGCGGACTCCATCCTCAAAAGCACCTGTTTTCGCTTTCGGCAACCTCCGGAGCAAAAAAGACAAACGTCCAGCTTTTGCTGCCAAAGCAAAGGTACCAGCGGGGAAAAGTAATGCTGGTTCTCATTGCCTCCTGGAACTCTTTCAAATGCCACAGGCAATTTGGCCCTCTCTGCTTTCCTGCGGACTCCATCCTCAAAAGCACCTGTTTTCGCTTTCGGCAACCTCCGGAGCAAAAAAGACAAACGTCCAGCTTTTGCTGCCACAGCAAAGGTGCCAGCGGGGAAAAGTGATGCTGGTCCTCATTGCCTCCTGGAACCTCTTCAAATGCCACAGACAATTTGGCCCTCTCTGCTTTCCTGCGGACTCCATCCTCAAAAGCACCTGTTTTCGCTTTCGGCATCCTCAGGAGCAAAAAAGACAAACGTCCAGCTTTTGCTGCCACAGCAAAGATGGCAGCGGGGAAAAGTGATGCTGGTTCTCACTGCCTCCTGGAACTCTTTCAAATGCCCCAGACAATTTGGCCCTCTCTGCTTTCCTGCGGACTCCATCCTCAAAAGCACCTGTTTTCGCTTTCGGCAACCTCCGGAGCAAAAAAGACAAACGTCCAGCTTTTGCTGCCACAGCAAAGGTGCCAGCGGGGAAAAGTAATGCTGGTTCTCACTGCCTCCTGGAACCCTTTCAAATGCCACAGTCAATTTGGCTCTCTCTGCTTTCCTGCGGACTCCATCCTCAAAAGCACCTGTTTTCGCTTTCGGCAACCTCCGGAGCAAAAAAGACAAACGTCCAGCTTTTGCTGCCACAGGAAAGGTGCCAGCGGGGAAAAGTAATGCTGGTTCTCACTGCCTCCTGGAACTCTTTCAAATGCCACAGACAATTTTGCACTCTCTGCTTTCCTGCGGACTCCATCCTCAAAAGCACCTGTTTTTGCTTTCGGCAGCCTCCGGAGCAAAAAAGGCAAACGTCCAGCTTTTGCTGCCACAGCAAAGGTGCCAGCGGGGAAAAGTAATGCTGGTTCTCACTGCCTCCTGGAACCCTTTCAAATGCCACAGACAATTTGGCCCTCTCTGCTTTCCTGCGGACTCCATCCTCAAAAGCATCTGTTTTCGCTTTCGGCAACCTCCGGAGCAAAAAAGACAAACATCCAGCTTTTGCTGCCACAGCAAAGGTGCCAGCGGGGAAAAGTAATGCTGGTTCTCATAGCCTCCTGGAACCCTTTCAAATGCCACAGACAATTTGGCCCTCTCTGCTTTCCTGCGGACTCCATCCTCAAAAGCACCTGTTTTCGCTTTAGGCGGTGTTTCGAGCAAAAAAGACAAACGTCCAGCTTTTGCTGCCACAGCAAAGATGGCAGCGGGGAAAAGTGATGCTGGTCCTCATTGCCTCTTGGAACCTCTTCAAATGCCCCAGACAATTTGGCCTTCTCTGCTTTCCTGCGGACTCCATCCTCAAAAGCACCTGTTTTCGCTTTCGGCAGCCTCCGGAGCAAAAAAGACAAACGTCCAGCTTTTGCTGCCACAGCAAAGGTGCCAGCGGGGAAAAGTAATGCTGGTTCTCACTGCCTCCTGGAACCTCTTCAAATGCCACAGACAATTTGGCCCTCTCTGCTTTCCTGCGGACTCCATCCTCAAAAGCACCTGTTTTCGCTTTCGGCATCCTCAGGAGCAAAGAATACAAACGTCCAGCTTTTGCTGCCACAGCAAAGCTGCCAGCGGGGAAAAGTAATGCTGGTTCTCACTGCCTCCTGGAACCCCTTCAAATGCCCCAGACAATTTGGCCCTCTCTGCTTTCCTGCGGACTCCATCCTCAAAAGCACCTGTTTTCGCTTTCGGCAGCCTCCGGAGCAAAAAAGACAAACGTCCAGCTTTTGCTGCCACAGGAAAGGTGCCAGCGGGGAAAAGTGATGCTGGTTCTCACTGCCTCCTGGAACTCTTTCAAATGCCACAGACAATTTAGCCATCTCTGCTTTCCTGCGGACTACATCCTCAAAAGCACCTGTTTTCGCTTTCGGCAACCTCCGGAGCAAAAAAGACAAACGTCCAGCTTTTGCTGCCACAGCAAAGGTGCCAGCGGGGAAAAGTAATGCTGGTTCTCACTGCCCCCTGGAACTCTTTCAAATGCCCCAGACAATTTGGCCCTCTCTGCTTTCCTGCGGACTCCATCCTCAAAAGCACCTGTTTTCGCTTTCGGCAGCCTCCGGAGCAAAAAAGACAAACGTCCAGCTTTTGCTGCCACAGCAAAGGTGCCAGCGGGGAAAAGTAATGCTGGTTCTCACTGCCTCCTGGAACCCTTTCAAATGCCACAGACAATTTGGCCCTCTCTGCTTTCCTGCGGACTCCATCCTCAAAAGCACCTGTTTTCGCTTTCGGCAACCTCCGGAGCAAAAAAGACAAACGTCCAGCTTTTGCTGCCACAGCAAAGGTGCCAGCGGGGAAAAGTGATGCTGGTCCTCATTGCCTCCTGGAACCTCTTCAAATGCCACAGACAATTTGGCCCTCTCTGCTTTCCTGCGGACTCCATCCTCAAAAGCACCTGTTTTCGCTTTCGGCATCCTCAGGAGCAAAAAAGACAAACGTCCAGCTTTTGCTGCCACAGCAAAGATGGCAGCGGGGAAAAGTGATGCTGGTTCTCACTGCCTCCTGGAACTCTTTCAAATGCCCCAGACAATTTGGCCCTCTCTGCTTTCCTGCGGACTCCATCCTCAAAAGCACCTGTTTTCGCTTTCCGCAGCCTCCGGAGCAAAAAAGACAAACGTCCAGCTTTTGCTGCCACAGCAAAGGTGCCAGCGGGGAAAAGTAATGCTGGTTCTCACTTCCTCCTGGAACCCTTTCAAATGCCACAGTCAATTTGGCTCTCTCTGCTTTCCTGCGGACTCCATCCTCAAAAGCACCTGTTGTCGCTTTCGGCAACCTCCGGAGCAAAAAAGACAAACGTCCAGCTTTTGCTGCCACAGGAAAGGTGCCAGCGGGGAAAAGTAATGCTGGTTCTCACTGCCTCCTGGAACTCTTTCAAATGCCACAGACAATTTGGCCCTCTCTGCTTTCCTGCGGACTCCATCCTCAAAAGCACGTGCTTTCGCTTTCGGCAGCCTCCGGAGCAAAAAAGGCAAACGTCCAGCTTTTGCTGCCACAGCAAAGGTGCCAGCGGGGAAAAGTAATGCTGGTTCTCACTGCCTCCTGGAACCCTTTCAAATGCCACAGACAATATGGCCCTCTCTGCTTTCCTGCGGACTCCATCCTCAAAAGCATCTGTTTTCGCTTTCGGCAACCTCCGGAGCAAAAAAGACAAACGTCCAGCTTTTGCTGCCACAGCAAAGGTGCCAGGAGGGAAAAGTAATGCTGGTTCTCACTGCCTCCTGGAACCCTTTCAAATGCCACAGACAATTTGGCCCTCTCTGCTTTCCTGCGGACTCCATCCTCAAAAGCACCTGTTTTCGCTTTCGGCGGTGTTTCGAGCAAAAAAGACAAACGTCCAGCTTTTGCTGCCACAGCAAAGGTGCCAGCGGGGAAAAGTGATGCTGGTCCTCATTGCCTCTTGGAACCTCTTCAAATGCCCCAGACAATTTGGCCTTCTCTGCTTTCCTGCGGACTCCATCCTCAAAAGCACCTGTTTTCGCTTTCGGCAGCCTCCGGAGCAAAAAAGACAAACGTCCAGCTTTTGCTGCCACAGCAAAGGTGCCAGCGGGGAAAAGTAATGCTGGTTCTCACTGCCTCCTGGAACTCTGTCAAATGCCACAGACAATTTGGCCCTCTCTGCTTTCCTGCGGACTCCATCCTCAAAAGCACCTTTTTTCGCTTTCGGCATCCTCAGGAGCAAAGAATACAAACGTCCAGCTTTTGCTGCCACAGCAAAGCTGCCAGCGGGGAAAAGTAATGCTGGTTCTCACTCCCTCCTGGAACCCCTTCAAATGCCCCAGACAATTTGGCCCTCTCTGCTTTCCTGCGGACTCCATCCTCAAAAGCACCTGTTTTCGCTTTCGGCAGCCTCCGGAGCAAAAAAGACAAACGTCCAGCTTTTGCTGCCACAGGAAAGGTGCCAGCGGGGAAAAGTGATGCTGGTTCTCACTGCCTCCTGGAACTCTTTCAAATGCCCCAGACAATTTAGCCATCTCTGCTTTCCTGCGGACTCCATCCTCAAAAGCACCTGTTTTCGCTTTCGGCAACCTCCGGAGCAAAAAAGACAAACGTCCAGCTTTTGCTGCCACAGCAAAGCTGCCAGCGGGGAAAAGTAATGCTGGTTCTCACTGCCTCCTGGAACTCTTTCAAATGCCCCAGACAATTTGGCCCTCTCTGCTTTCCTGCGGACTCCATCCTCAAAAGCACCTGTTTTCGCTTTCGGCAGCCTCCGGAGCAAAGAAGACAAACGTCCAGCTTTTGCTGCCACAGCAAAGGTGCCAGCGGAGAAAAGTAATGCTGGTTCTCACTTCCTCCTGGAACCCTTTCAAATGCCACAGTCAATTTGGCTCTCTCTGCTTTCCTGCGGACTCCATCCTCAAAAGCATCTGTTTTCGCTTTCGGCAACCTCCGGAGCAAAAAAGACAAACATCCAGCTTTTGCTGCCACAGCAAAGGTGCCAGCGGGGAAAAGTAATGCTGGTTCTCACTGCCTCCTGGAACCTCTTCAAATGCCACAGACAATTTTGCACTCTCTGCTTTCCTGCGGACTCCATCCTTAAAAGCACCTGTTTTTGCTTTCGGTAGCCTCCGGAGCAAAAAAGACAAACGTCCAGCTTTTGCTGCCACAGCAAAGGTGCCAGCGGGGAAAAGTAATGCTGGTTCTCACTGCCTCCTGGAACCCTTTCAAATGCCACAGACAATTTGGCCCTCTCTGCTTTCCTGCGGACTCCATCCTCAAAAGCACCTGTTTTCGCTTTCGGCAGCCTCCGGAGCAAAAAAGACAAACGTCCAGCTTTTGCTGCCACAGCAAAGGTGCCAGCGGAGAAAAGTAATGCTGGTTCTCACTTCCTCCTGGAACCCTTTCAAATGCCACAGTCAATTTGGCTCTCTCTGCTTTCCTGCGGACTCCATCCTCAAAAGCACCTTTTTTCGCTTTCGGCAGCCTCCGGAGCAAAAAAGACAAACGTCCAGCTTTTGCTGCCACAGCAAAGGTGCCAGCGGGGAAAAGTAATGCTGGTTCTCACTGCCTCCTGGAACTCTTTTAAATGCCACATACAATTTTGCACTCTTTGCTTTCCTGCGGACTCCATCCTCAAAAGCACCTGTTTTCGCTTTCGGCATCCTCAGGAGCAAAAAAGACAAACGTCCAGCTTTTGCTGCCACAGCAAAGGTGCCAGCGGGGAAAAGTGATGCTGGTCCTCATTACCTCCTGGAACCTCTTCAAATGCCACAGACAATTTGGCCCTCTCTGCTTTCCTGCGGACTCCATCCTCAAAAGCACCTGTTTTCGCTTTCGGCAGCCTCCGGAGCAAAAAAGACAAACGTCCAGCTTTTGCTGCCACAGCAAAGGTGCCAGCGGGGAAAAGTAATGCTGGTTCTCACTGCCTCCTGGAACTCTTTCAAATGCCACAGACAATTTTGCACTCTCTGCTTTCCTGCGGACTCCATCCTCAAAAGCACCTGTTTTTGCTTTCGGCAGCCTCCGGAGCAAAAAAGGCAAACGTCCAGCTTTTGCTGCCACAGCAAAGGTGCCAGCGGGGAAAAGTAATGCTGGTTCTCACTGCCTCCTGGAACCCTTTCAAATGCCCCAGACAATTTTTCCCTCTCTGCTTTCCTGCGGACTCCATCCTTAAAAGCACCTCTTTTTGCTTTCGGTAGCCTCCGGAGCAAAAAAGACAAACGTCCAGCTTTTGCTGCCACAGCAAAGGTGCCAGCGGGGAAAAGTAATGCTGGTTCTCACTGCCTCCTGGAACCCTTTCAAATGCCACAGACAATTTGGCCCTCTCTGCTTTCCTGCGGACTCCATCCTCAAAAGCACCTGTTTTCGCTTTCGGCGGTGTTTCGAGGAAAAAAGACAAACGTCCAGCTTTTGCTGCCACAGCAAAGGTGCCAGCGGGGAAAAGTGATGCTGGTCCTCATTGCCTCTTGGAACCTCTTCAAATGCCCCAGACAATTTGGCCTTCTCTGCTTTCCTGCGGACTCCATCCTCAAAAGCACCTGTTTTCGCTTTCGGCAGCCTCCGGAGCAAAAAAGACAAACGTCCAGCTTTTGCTGCCACAGCAAAGGTGCCAGCGGGGAAAAGTAATGCTGGTTCTCACTGCCTCCTGGAACCTCTTCAAATGCCCCAGACAATTTGGCCCTCTCTGCTTTCCTGCGGACTCCATCCTCAAAAGCACCTGTTTTCGCTTTCGGCAGCCTCCGGAGCAAAAAAGACAAACGTCCAGCTTTTGCTGCCACAGCAAAGGTGCCAGCGGGGAAAAGTAATGCTGGTTCTCACTGCCTCCTGAAACTCTTTCAAATGCCACAGACAATTTTGCACTCTCTGCTTTCCTGCGGACTCCATCCTCAAAAGCACCTGTTTTTGCTTTCGGCAGCCTCCGGAGCAAAAAAGGCAAACGTCCAGCTTTTGCTGCCACAGCAAAGGTGCCAGCGGGGAAAAGTAATGCTGGTTCTCACTGCCTCCTGGAACCCTTTCAAATGCCCCAGACAATTTGGCCCTCTCTGCTTTCCTGCGGACTCCATCCTCAAAAGCATCTGTTTTCGCTTTCGGCAACCTCCGGAGCAAAAAAGACAAACATCCAGCTTTTGCTGCCACAGCAAAGGTGCCAGCGGGGAAAAGTAATGCTGGTTCTCACTGCCTCCTGGAACCTCTTCAAATGCCACAGACAATTTTGCACTCTCTGCTTTCCTGCGGACTCCATCCTTAAAAGCACCTGTTTTTGCTTTCGGTAGCCTCCGGAGCAAAAAAGACAAACGTCCAGCTTTTGCTGCCACAGCAAAGGTGCCAGCGGGGAAAAGTAATGCTGGTTCTCACTGCCTCCTGGAACCCTTTCAAATGCCACAGACAATTTGGCCCTCTCTGCTTTCCTGCGGACTCCATCCTCAAAAGCACCTGTTTTCGCTTTCGGCAGCCTCCGGAGCAAAAAAGACAAACGTCCAGCTTTTGCTGCCACAGCAAAGGTGCCAGCGGAGAAAAGTAATGCTGGTTCTCACTTCCTCCTGGAACCCTTTCAAATGCCACAGTCAATTTGGCTCTCTCTGCTTTCCTGCGGACTCCATCCTCAAAAGCACCTTTTTTCGCTTTCGGCAGCCTCCGGAGCAAAAAAGACAAACGTCCAGCTTTTGCTGCCACAGCAAAGGTGCCAGCGGGGAAAAGTAATGCTGGTTCTCACTGCCTCCTGGAACTCTTTTAAATGCCACATACAATTTTGCACTCTTTGCTTTCCTGCGGACTCCATCCTCAAAAGCACCTGTTTTCGCTTTCGGCATCCTCAGGAGCAAAAAAGACAAACGTCCAGCTTTTGCTGCCACAGCAAAGGTGCCAGCGGGGAAAAGTGATGCTGGTCCTCATTACCTCCTGGAACCTCTTCAAATGCCACAGACAATTTGGCCCTCTCTGCTTTCCTGCGGACTCCATCCTCAAAAGCACCTGTTTTCGCTTTCGGCAGCCTCCGGAGCAAAAAAGACAAACGTCCAGCTTTTGCTGCCACAGCAAAGGTGCCAGCGGGGAAAAGTAATGCTGGTTCTCACTGCCTCCTGGAACTCTTTCAAATGCCACAGACAATTTTGCACTCTCTGCTTTCCTGCGGACTCCATCCTCAAAAGCACCTGTTTTTGCTTTCGGCAGCCTCCGGAGCAAAAAAGGCAAACGTCCAGCTTTTGCTGCCACAGCAAAGGTGCCAGCGGGGAAAAGTAATGCTGGTTCTCACTGCCTCCTGGAACCCTTTCAAATGCCCCAGACAATTTTTCCCTCTCTGCTTTCCTGCGGACTCCATCCTTAAAAGCACCTCTTTTTGCTTTCGGTAGCCTCCGGAGCAAAAAAGACAAACGTCCAGCTTTTGCTGCCACAGCAAAGGTGCCAGCGGGGAAAAGTAATGCTGGTTCTCACTGCCTCCTGGAACCCTTTCAAATGCCACAGACAATTTGGCCCTCTCTGCTTTCCTGCGGACTCCATCCTCAAAAGCACCTGTTTTCGCTTTCGGCGGTGTTTCGAGGAAAAAAGACAAACGTCCAGCTTTTGCTGCCACAGCAAAGGTGCCAGCGGGGAAAAGTGATGCTGGTCCTCATTGCCTCTTGGAACCTCTTCAAATGCCCCAGACAATTTGGCCTTCTCTGCTTTCCTGCGGACTCCATCCTCAAAAGCACCTGTTTTCGCTTTCGGCAGCCTCCGGAGCAAAAAAGACAAACGTCCAGCTTTTGCTGCCACAGCAAAGGTGCCAGCGGGGAAAAGTAATGCTGGTTCTCACTGCCTCCTGGAACCTCTTCAAATGCCACAGACAATTTGGCCCTCTCTGCTTTCCTGCGGACTCCATCCTCAAAAGCACCTTTTTTCGCTTTCGGCATCCTCAGGAGCAAAGAATACAAACGTCCAGCTTTTGCTGCCACAGCAAAGCTGCCAGCGGGGAAAAGTAATGCTGGTTCTCACTGCCTCCTGGAACCCCTTCAAATGCCCCAGACAATTTGGCCCTCTCTGCTTTCCTGCGGACTCCATCTTCCAAAGCACCTGTTTTCGCTTTCGGCAGCCTCCGGAGCAAAAAAGACAAACGTCCAGCTTTTGCTGCCACAGCAAAGGTGCCAGCGGGGAAAAGTAATGCTGGTTCTCACTGCCTCCTGGAACTCTTTCAAATGCCCCAGACAATTTAGCCATCTCTGCTTTCCTGCGGACTACATCCTCAAAAGCACCTGTTTTTGCTTTCGGCAGCCTCCGGATCAAAAAAGACAAACGTCCAGCTTTTGCTGCCACAGCAAAGGTGCCAGCGGGGAAAAGTAATGCTAGTTCTCACTGCCTCCTGGAACCCTTTCAAATGCCACAGACAATTTGGCCCTCTCTGCTTTCCTGCGGACTCCATCCTCAAAAGCACCTGTTTTCGCTTTCGGCAGACTCCGGAGCAAAAAAGACAAACGTCCAGCTTTTGCTGCCACAGCAAAGGTGCCAGCGGGGAAAAGTAATGCTGGTTCTCACTGCCTCCTGGAACTCTTTCAAATGCCCCAGACAATTTGGCCCTCTCTGCTTTCCTGCGGACTCCATCCTCAAAAGCACCTGTTTTCGCTTTCGGCAGCCTCCGGAGCAAAAAAGACAAACGTCCAGCTTTTGCTGCCACAGCAAAGGTGCCAGCGGAGAAAAGTAATGCTGGTTCTCACTTCCTCCTGGAACCCTTTCAAATGCCACAGACAATTTGGCTCTCTCTGCTTTCCTGCGGACTCCATCCTCAAAAGCACCTTTTTTCGCTTTCGGCAGCCTCCGGAGCAAAAAAGACAAACGTCCAGCTTTTGCTGCCACAGCAAAGGTGCCAGCGGGGAAAAGTAATGCTGGTTCTCACTGCCTCCTGGAACTCTTTTAAAAGCCACAGACAATTTTGCACTCTTTGCTTTCCTGCGGACTCCATCCTCAAAAGCACCTGTTTTTGCTTTCGGCAGCCTCCGGAGCAAAACAGAAAAACGTCCAGCTTTTGCTGCCACAGCAAAGGTGCCAGCGGGGAAAAGTAATGCTGGTTCTCACTGCCTCCTGGAACCCTTTCAAATGCCACAGACAATTTGGCCCTCTCTGCTTTCCTGCGGACTCCATCCTCAAAAGCATCTGTTTTCGCTTTCGGCAACCTCCGGAGCAAAAAAGACAAACATCCAGCTTTTGCTGCCACAGCAAAGGTGCCAGCGGGGAAAAGTAATGCTGGTTCTCACTGCCTCCTGGAACTCTTTCAAATGCCACAGACAATTTTGCACTCTCTGCTTTCCTGCGGACTCCATCCTCAAAAGCACCTGTTTTTGCTTTCGGCAGCCTCCGGAGCAAAAAAGACAAACGTCCAGCTTTTGCTGCCACAGCAAAGGTGCCAGCGGGGAAAAGTAATGCTGGTTCTCACTGCCTCCTGGAACCATTTCAAATGCCCCAGACAATTTGGACTTCTCTGCTTTCCTGCGGACTCCATCCTCAAAAGCACCTGTTTTCGCTTTCGGCAACCTCCGGAGCAAAAAAGACAAACGTCCAGCTTTTGCTGCCACAGCAAAGGTGCCAGCGGGGAAAAGTAATGCTGGTTCTCACTGCCTCCTGGAACTCTTTCAAATGCCACAGACAATTTGGCCCTCTCTGCTTTCCTGCGGACTCCATCCTCAAAAGCACCTGTTTTCGCTTTCGGCATCCTCAGGAGCAAAGAATACAAACGTCCAGCTTTTGCTGCCACAGCAAAGGTGCCAGCGGGGAAAAGTAATGCTGGTTCTCACTGCCTCCTGGAACTCTTTTAAATGCCACAGACAATTTTGCACTCTTTGCTTTCCTGCGGACTCCATCCTCAAAAGCACCTGTTTTCGCTTTCGGCATCCTCAGGAGCAAAAAAGACAAACGTCCAGCTTTTGCTGCCACAGCAAAGGTGCCAGCGGGGAAAAGTGATGCTGGTCCTCACTGCCTCCTGGAACCTCTTCAAATGCCACAGACAATTTGGCCCTCTCTGCTTTCCTGCGGACTCCATCCTCAAAAGCACCTGTTTTCGCTTTCGGCATCCTCAGGAGCAAAAAAGACAAACGTCCAGCTTTTGCTGCCACAGCAAAGATGGCAGCGGGGAAAAGTGATGCTGGTTCTCACTGCCTCCTGGAACTCTTTCAAATGCCCCAGACAATTTGGCCCTCTCTGCTTTCCTGCGGACTCCATCCTCAAAAGCACCTTTTTTCGCTTTCGGCAGCCTCCGGAGCAAAAAAGACAAACGTCCAGCTTTTGCTGCCACAGCAAAGGTGCCAGCGGGGAAAAGTAATGCTGGTTCTCACTTCCTCCTGGAACCCTTTCAAATGCCACAGTCAATTTGGCTCTCTCTGCTTTCCTGCGGACTCCATCCTCAAAAGCACCTGTTTTCGCTTTCGGCAGCCTCCGGAGCAAAAAAGACAAACGTCCAGCTTTTGCTGCCACAGCAAAGGTGCCAGCGGGGAAAAGTAATGCTGGTTCTCACTGCCTCCTGGAACTCTTTCAAATGCCACAGTCAATTTTGCACTCTCTGCTTTCCTGCGGACTCCATCCTCAAAAGCACCTGTTTTTGCTTTCGGCAGCCTCCGGAGCAAAAAAGGCAAACGTCCAGCTTTTGCTGCCACAGCAAAGGTGCCAGCGGGGAAAAGTAATGCTGGTTCTCACTGCCTCCTGGAACCCTTTCAAATGCCCCAGACAATTTGGCCCTCTCTGCTTTCCTGCGGACTCCATCCTCAAAAGCATCTGTTTTCGCTTTCGGCAACCTCCGGAGCAAAAAAGACAAACATCCAGCTTTTGCTGCCACAGCAAAGCTGCCAGCGGGGAAAAGTAATGCTGGTTCTCACTGCCTCCTGGAACCTCTTCAAATGCCACAGACAATTTTGCACTCTCTGCTTTCCTGCGGACTCCATCCTTAAAAGCACCTGTTTTTGCTTTCGGCAGCCTCCGGAGCAAAAAAGACAAACGTCCAGCTTTTGCTGCCACAGCAAAGGTGCCAGCGGGGAAAAGTAATGCTGGTTCTCACTGCCTCCTGGAACCCTTTCAAATGCCACAGACAATTTGGCCCTCTCTGCTTTCCTGCGGACTCCATCCTCAAAAGCACCTGTTTTCGCTTTCGGCGGTGTTTCGAGGAAAAAAGACAAACGTCCAGCTTTTGCTGCCACAGCAAAGGTGCCAGCGGGGAAAAGTGATGCTGGTCCTCATTGCCTCTTGGAACCTCTTCAAATGCCCCAGACAATTTGGCCTTCTCTGCTTTCCTGCGGACTCCATCCTCAAAAGCACCTGTTTTCGCTTTCGGCAGCCTCCGGAGCAAAAAAGACAAACGTCCAGCTTTTGCTGCCACAGCAAAGGTGCCAGCGGGGAAAAGTAATGCTGGTTCTCACTGCCTCCTGGAACCCTTTCAAATGCCACAGACAATTTGGCCCTCTCTGCTTTCCTGCGGACTCCATCCTCAAAAGCACCTTTTTTCGCTTTCGGCATCCTCAGGAGCAAAGAATACAAACGTCCAGCTTTTGCTGCCACAGCAAAGCTGCCAGCGGGGAAAAGTAATGCTGGTTCTCACTGCCTCCTGGAACTCTTTCAAATGCCCCAGACAATTTAGCCATCTCTGCTTTCCTGCGGACTACATCCTCAAAAGCACCTGTTTTCGCTTTCGGCAACCTCCGGATCAAAAAAGACAAACGTCCAGCTTTTGCTGCCACAGCAAAGGTGCCAGCGGGGAAAAGTAATGCTGGTTCTCACTGCCTCCTGGAACCCTTTCAAATGCCACAGACAATTTGGCCCTCTCTGCTTTCCTGCGGACTCCATCCTCAAAAGCACCTGTTTTCGCTTTCGGCAGACTCCGGAGCAAAAAAGACAAATGTCCAGCTTTTGCTGCCACAGCAAAGGTGCCAGCGGGGAAAAGTAATGCTGGTTCTCACTGCCTCCTGGAACTCTTTCAAATGCCCCAGACAATTTGGCCCTCTCTGCTTTCCTGCGGACTCCATCCTCAAAAGCACCTGTTTTCGCTTTCGGCAGCCTCCGGAGCAAAAAAGACAAACGTCCAGCTTTTGCTGCCACAGCAAAGGTGCCAGCGGAGAAAAGTAATGCTGGTTCTCACTTCCTCCTGGAACCCTTTCAAATGCCACAGTCAATTTGGCTCTCTCTGCTTTCCTGCGGACTCCATCCTCAAAAGCACCTTTTTTCGCTTTCGGCAGCCTCCGGAGCAAAAAAGACAAACGTCCAGCTTTTGCTGCCACAGCAAAGGTGCCAGCGGGGAAAAGTAATGCTGGTTCTCACTGCCTCCTGGAACTCTTTTAAATGCCACAGACAATTTTGCACTCTTTGCTTTCCTGCGGACTCCATCCTCAAAAGCACCTGTTTTTGCTTTCGGCAGCCTCCGGAGCAAAAAAGACAAACGTCCAGCTTTTGCTGCCACAGCAAAGGTGCCAGCGGGGAAAAGTAATGCTGGTTCTCACTGCCTCCTGGAACCCTTTCAAATGCCACAGACAATTTGGCCCTCTTTGCTTTCCTGCGGACTCCATCCTCAAAAGCATCTGTTTTCGCTTTCGGCAACCTCCGGAGCAAAAAAGACAAACATCCAGCTTTTTCTGCCACAGCAAAGGTGCCAGCGGGGAAAAGTAATGCTGGTTCTCACTGCCTCCTGGAACTCTGTCAAATGCCACAGACAATTTTGCACTCTCTGCTTTCCTGCGGACTCCATCCTCAAAAGCACCTGTTTTCGATTTCGGCAGCCTCCGGAGCAAAAAAGACAAACGTCCAGCTTTTGCTGCCACAGCAAAGGTGCCAGCGGGGAAAAGTGATGCTGGTTCTCACTGCCTCCTGGAACTCTTTCAAATGCCCCAGACAATTTAGCCATCTCTGCTTTCCTGCGGACTACATCCTCAAAAGCACCTGTTTTCGCTTTCGGCAACCTCCGGATCAAAAAAGACAAACGTCCAGCTTTTGCTGCCACAGCAAAGCTGCCAGCGGGGAAAAGTGATGCTGGTCCTCACTGCCTCCTGGAACTCTTTCAAATGCCCCAGACAATTTGGCCCCCTCTGCTTTCCTGCGGACTCCATCCTCAAAAGCACTTGTTTTCGCTTTCGGCATCCTCAGGAGCAAAAAAGACAAACGTCCAGCTTTTGCTGCCACAGCAAAGGTGCCAGCGGGGAAAAGTGATGCTGGTCCTCATTGCCTCCTGGAACCTCTTCAAATGCCACAGACAATTTGGCCCTCTCTGCTTTCCTGCGGACTCCATCCTCAAAAGCACCTGTTTTCGCTTTCGGCATCCTCAGGAGCAAAAAAGACAAACGTCCAGCTTTTGCTGCCACAGCAAAGATGGCAGCGGGGAAAAGTGATGCTGGTTCTCACTGCCTCCTGGAACTCTTTCAAATGCCCCAGACAATTTGGCCCTCTCTGCTTTCCTGCGGACTCCATCCTCAAAAGCACCTGTTTTCGCTTTCGGCAGCCTCCGGAGCAAAAAAGACAAACGTCCAGCTTTTGCTGCCACAGCAAAGGTGCCAGCGGGGAAAAGTAATGCTGGTTCTCACTTCCTCCTGGAACCCTTTCAAATGCCACAGTCAATTTTGCACTCTCTGCTTTCCTGCGGACTCCATCCTCAAAAGCACCTGTTTTCGCTTTCGGCAGCCTCCGGAGCAAAAAAGACAAACGTCCAGCTTTTGCTGCCACAGCAAAGGTGCCAGCGGGGAAAAGTAATGCTGGTTCTCACTGCCTCCTGGAACTCTTTCAAATGCCACAGTCAATTTTGCACTCTCTGCTTTCCTGCGGACTCCATCCTCAAAAGCACCTGTTTTTGCTTTCGGCAGCCTCCGGAGCAAAAAAGGCAAACGTCCAGCTTTTGCTGCCACAGCAAAGGTGCCAGCGGGGAAAAGTAATGCTGGTTCTCACTGCCTCCTGGAACCCTTTCAAATGCCCCAGACAATTTGGCCCTCTCTGCTTTCCTGCGGACTCCATCCTCAAAAGCATCTGTTTTCGCTTTCGGCAACCTCCGGAGCAAAAAAGACAAACATCCAGCTTTTGCTGCCACAGCAAAGGTGCCAGCGGGGAAAAGTAATGCTGGTTCTCACTGCCTCCTGGAACCTCTTCAAATGCCACAGACAATTTTGCACTCTCTGCTTTCCTGCGGACTCCATCCTTAAAAGCACCTGTTTTTGCTTTCGGCAGCCTCCGGAGCAAAAAAGACAAACGTCCAGCTTTTGCTGCCACAGCAAAGGTGCCAGCGGGGAAAAGTAATGCTGGTTCTCACTGCCTCCTGGAACCCTTTCAAATGCCACAGACAATTTGGCCCTCTCTGCTTTCCTGCGGACTCCATCCTCAAAAGCATCTGTTTTCGCTTTCGGCAGCCTCCGGAGCAAAAAAGACAAACGTCCAGCTTTTGCTGCCACAGCAAAGATGGCAGCGGGGAAAAGTGATGCTGGTTCTCACTGCCTCCTGGAACTCTTTCAAATGCCCCAGACAATTTGGCCCTCTCTGCTTTCCTGCGGACTCCATCCTCAAAAGCACCTGTTTTCGCTTTCGGCAGCCTCCGGAGCAAAAAAGACAAACGTCCAGCTTTTGCTGCCACAGCAAAGGTGCCAGCGGGGAAAAGTAATGCTGGTTCTCACTTCCTCCTGGAACACTTTCAAATGCCACAGTCAATTTGGCTCTCTCTGCTTTCCTGCGGACTCCATCCTCAAAAGCACCTGTTTTCGCTTTCGGCAGCCTCCGGAGCAAAAAAGACAAACGTCCAGCTTTTGCTGCCACAGCAAAGGTGCCAGCGGGGAAAAGTAATGCTGGTTCTCACTGCCTCCTGGAACTCTTTCAAATGCCACAGTCAATTTTGCACTCTCTGCTTTCCTGCGGACTCCATCCTCAAAAGCACCTGTTTTTGCTTTCGGCAGCCTCCGGAGCAAAAAAGGCAAACGTCCAGCTTTTGCTGCCACAGCAAAGGTGCCAGCGGGGAAAAGTAATGCTGGTTCTCACTGCCTCCTGGAACCCTTTCAAATGCCCCAGACAATTTGGCCCTCTCTGCTTTCCTGCGGACTCCATCCTCAAAAGCATCTGTTTTCGCTTTCGGCAACCTCCGGAGCAAAAAAGACAAACATCCAGCTTTTGCTGCCACAGCAAAGGTGCCAGCGGGGAAAAGTAATGCTGGTTCTCACTGCCTCCTGGAACCTCTTCAAATGCCACAGACAATTTTGCACTCTCTGCTTTCCTGCGGACTCCATCCTTAAAAGCACCTGTTTTTGCTTTCGGCAGCCTCCGGAGCAAAAAAGACAAACGTCCAGCTTTTGCTGCCACAGCAAAGGTGCCAGCGGGGAAAAGTAATGCTGGTTCTCACTGCCTCCTGGAACCCTTTCAAATGCCACAGACAATTTGGCCCTCTCTGCTTTCCTGCGGACTCCATCCTCAAAAGCACCTGTTTTCGCTTTCGGCGGTGTTTCGAGGGAAAAAGACAAACGTCCAGCTTTTGCTGCCACAGCAAAGGTGCCAGCGGGGAAAAGTGATGCTGGTCCTCATTGCCTCTTGGAACCTCTTCAAATGCCCCAGACAATTTGGCCTTCTCTGCTTTCCTGCGGACTCCATCCTCAAAAGCACCTGTTTTCGCTTTCGGCAGACTCCGGAGCAAAAAAGACAAATGTCCAGCTTTTGCTGCCACAGCAAAGGTGCCAGCGGGGAAAAGTAATGCTGGTTCTCACTGCCTCCTGGAACTCTTTCAAATGCCACAGTCAATTTGGCCCTCTCTGCTTTCCTGCGGACTCCATCCTCAAAAGCACCTGTTTTCGCTTTCGGCAGCCTCCGGAGCAAAAAAGACAAACGTCCAGCTTTTGCTGCCACAGCAAAGGTGCCAGCGGAGAAAAGTAATGCTGGTTCTCACTTCCTCCTGGAACCCTTTCAAATGCCACAGTCAATTTGGCTCTCTCTGCTTTCCTGCGGACTCCATCCTCAAAAGCACCTTTTTTCGCTTTCGGCAGCCTCCGGAGCAAAAAAGACAAACGTCCAGCTTTTGCTGCCACAGCAAAGGTGCCAGCGGGGAAAAGTAATGCTGGTTCTCACTGCCTCCTGGAACTCTTTTAAATGCCACAGACAATTTTGCACTCTTTGCTTTCCTGCGGACTCCATCCTCAAAAGCACCTGTTTTTGCTTTCGGCAGCCTCCGGAGCAAAAAAGACAAACGTCCAGCTTTTGCTGCCACAGCAAAGGTGCCAGCGGGGAAAAGTAATGCTGGTTCTCACTGCCTCCTGGAACCCTTTCAAATGCCACAGACAATTTGGCCCTCTTTGCTTTCCTGCGGACTCCATCCTCAAAAGCATCTGTTTTCGCTTTCGGCAACCTCCGGAGCAAAAAAGACAAACATCCAGCTTTTTCTGCCACAGCAAAGGTGCCAGCGGGGAAAAGTAATGCTGGTTCTCACTGCCTCCTGGAACTCTGTCAAATGCCACAGACAATTTTGCACTCTCTGCTTTCCTGCGGACTCCATCCTCAAAAGCACCTGTTTTCGATTTCGGCAGCCTCCGGAGCAAAAAAGACAAACGTCCAGCTTTTGCTGCCACAGCAAAGGTGCCAGCGGGGAAAAGTGATGCTGGTTCTCACTGCCTCCTGGAACTCTTTCAAATGCCCCAGACAATTTAGCCATCTCTGCTTTCCTGCGGACTACATCCTCAAAAGCACCTGTTTTCGCTTTCGGCAACCTCCGGATCAAAAAAGACAAACGTCCAGCTTTTGCTGCCACAGCAAAGGTGCCAGCGGGGAAAAGTGATGCTGGTCCTCACTGCCTCCTGGAACTCTTTCAAATGCCCCAGACAATTTGGCCCTCTCTGCTTTCCTGCGGACTCCATCCTCAAAAGCACTTGTTTTCGCTTTCGGCAGCCTCCAGAGCAAAAAAGATATACGTCCAGCTTTTGCTGCCACAGTAAAGTTGCCAGCGGGAAAAAGTGATGCTGGTCCTCATTGTCTCCTGGAACCTCTTCAAATGCCAAAGACAATTTGGCCCTCTCTGGTTTCCTGCGGACTCCATCCTCAAAAGCACCTGTTTTCGCTTTCGGCAACCTCCGGAGCAAAAAAGACAAACATCCAGCTTTTGCTGCCACAGCACAGGTGCCAGCGGGGAAAAGTAATGCTGGTTATCACTGCCTCCTGGAACTCTTTCAAATGCCACAGACAATTTGGCCCTCTCTGCTTTTCTGCGGACTCCATCCTCAAAAGCACCTGTTTTCGCTTTCGGCAGCCTCCAGAGCAAAAAAGAAAAACGTCCAGCTTTTGCTGCCACAGCAAAGGTGCCAGCGGGGAAAAGTAATGCTGGTTCTCACTGCCTCCTGGAACCCTTTCAAATGTCACAGACAATTTGGCCCTCTCTGCTTTCCTGCGGACTCCATCCTCAAAAGCACCTGTTTTTGCTTTCGGCGGTGTTTGGAGCAAAAAAGACAAACGTCCAGCTTTTGCTGCCACAGCAAAGGTGCCAGCGGGGAAAAGTAATGCTGGTTCTCACTTCCTCCTGGAACCCTTTCAAATGCCACAGTCAATTTGGCTCTCTCTGCTTTCCTGCGGACTCCATCCTCAAAAGCACCTGTTTTCTCTTTCGGCAGCCTCCGGAGCAAAAAAGACAAACGTCCAGCTTTTGCTGCCACAGCAAAGGTGCCAGCGGGGAAAAGTAATGCTGGTTCTCACTGCCTCCTGGAACTCTTTCAAATGCCACAGTCAATTTTGCACTCTCTGCTTTCCTGCGGACTCCATCCTCAAAAGCACCTGTTTTCGATTTCGGCAACCTCCGGAGCAAAAAAGACAAACATCCAGCTTTTGCTGCCACAGCAAAGGTGCCAGCGGGGAAAAGTAATGCTGGTTCTCACTGCCTCCTGGAACCTCTTCAAATGCCACAGACAATTTTGCACTCTCTGCTTTCCTGCGGACTCCATCCTTAAAAGCACCTGTTTTTGCTTTCGGCAGCCTCCGGAGCAAAAAAGACAAACGTCCAGCTTTTGCTGCCACAGCAAAGGTGCCAGCGGGGAAAAGTAATGCTGGTTCTCACTGCCTCCTGGAACCCTTTCAAATGCCACAGACAATTTGGCCCTCTCTGCTTTCCTGCGGACTCCATCCTCAAAAGCACCTGTTTTCGCTTTCGGCGGTGTTTCGAGGAAAAAAGACAAACGTCCAGCTTTTGCTGCCACAGCAAAGGTGCCAGCGGGGAAAAGTGATGCTGGTCCTCATTGCCTCTTGGAACCTCTTCAAATGCCCCAGACAATTTGGCCTTCTCTGCTTTCCTGCGGACTCCATCCTCAAAAGCACCTGTTTTCGCTTTCGGCAGCCTCCGGAGCAAAAAAGACAAACGTCCAGCTTTTGCTGCCACAGCAAAGGTGCCAGCGGGGAAAAGTAATGCTGGTTCTCACTGCCTCCTGGAACCTCTTCAAATGCCACAGACAATTTGGCCCTCTCTGCTTTCCTGCGGACTCCATCCTCAAAAGCACCTTTTTTCGCTTTCGGCATCCTCAGGAGCAAAGAATACAAACGTCCAGCTTTTGCTGCCACAGCAAAGCTGCCAGCGGGGAAAAGTAATGCTGGTTCTCACTGCCTCCTGGAACTCTTTCAAATGCCCCAGACAATTTAGCCATCTCTGCTTTCCTGCGGACTACATCCTCAAAAGCACCTGTTTTCGCTTTCGGCAACCTCCGGATCAAAAAAGACAAACGTCCAGCTTTTGCTGCCACAGCAAAGGTGCCAGCGGGGAAAAGTAATGCTAGTTCTCACTGCCTCCTGGAACCCTTTCAAATGCCACAGACAATTTGGCCCTCTCTGCTTTCCTGCGGACTCCATCCTCAAAAGCACCTGTTTTCGCTTTCGGCAGACTCCGGAGCAAAAAAGACAAATGTCCAGCTTTTGCTGCCACAGCAAAGGTGCCAGCGGGGAAAAGTAATGCTGGTTCTCACTGCCTCCTGGAACTCTTTCAAATGCCCCAGACAATTTGGCCCTCTCTGCTTTCCTGCGGACTCCATCCTCAAAAGCACCTGTTTTCGCTTTCGGCAGCCTCCGGAGCAAAAAAGACAAACGTCCAGCTTTTGCTGCCACAGCAAAGGTGCCAGCGGAGAAAAGTAATGCTGGTTCTCACTTCCTCCTGGAACCCTTTCAAATGCCACAGTCAATTTGGCTCTCTCTGCTTTCCTGCGGACTCCATCCTCAAAAGCACCTTTTTTCGCTTTCGGCAGCCTCCGGAGCAAAAAAGACAAACGTCCAGCTTTTGCTGCCACAGCAAAGGTGCCAGCGGGGAAAAGTAATGCTGGTTCTCACTGCCTCCTGGAACTCTTTTAAATGCCACAGACAATTTTGCACTCTTTGCTTTCCTGCGGACTCCATCCTCAAAAGCACCTGTTTTTGCTTTCGGCAGCCTCCGGAGCAAAAAAGAAAAACGTCCAGCTTTTGCTGCCACAGCAAAGGTGCCAGCGGGGAAAAGTAATGCTGGTTCTCACTGCCTCCTGGAACCCTTTCAAATGCCACAGACAATTTGGCCCTCTCTGCTTTCCTGCGGACTCCATCCTCAAAAGCATCTGTTTTCGCTTTCGGCAACCTCCGGAGCAAAAAAGACAAACATCCAGCTTTTTCTGCCACAGCAAAGGTGCCAGCGGGGAAAAGTAATGCTGGTTCTCACTGCCTCCTGGAACTCTGTCAAATGCCACAGACAATTTTGCACTCTCTGCTTTCCTGCGGACTCCATCCTCAAAAGCACCTGTTTTTGCTTTCGGCAGCCTGCGGAGCAAAAAAGACAAACGTCCAGCTTTTGCTGCCACAGCAAAGGTGCCAGCGGGGAAAAGTAATGCTGGTTCTCACTGCCTCCTGGAACCATTTCAAATGCCCCAGACAATTTGGACTTCTCTGCTTTCCTGCGGACTCCATCCTCAAAAGCACCTGTTTTCGCTTTCGGCAACCTCCGGAGCAAAAAAGACAAACGTCCAGCTTTTGCTGCCACAGCAAAGGTGCCAGCGGGGAAAAGTAATGCTGGTTCTCACTGCCTCCTGGAACCTCTTCAAATGCCCCAGACAATTTGGCCCTCTCTGCTTTCCTGCGGACTCCATCCTCAAAAGCACCTGTTTTCGCTTTCGGCATCCTCAGGAGCAAAGAATACAAACGTCCAGCTTTTGCTGCCACAGCAAAGCTGCCAGCGGGGAAAAGTAATGCTGGTTCTCACTGCCTCCTGGAACCCCTTCAAATGCCCCAGACAATTTGGCCCTCTCTGCTTTCCTGCGGACTCCATCCTCCAAAGCACCTGTTTTCGATTTCGGCAGCCTCCGGAGCAAAAAAGACAAACGTCCAGCTTTTGCTGCCACAGCAAAGGTGCCAGCGGGGAAAAGTGATGCTGGTTTACACTGCCTCCTGGAACTCTTTCAAATGCCCCAGACAATTTAGCCATCTCTGCTTTCCTGCGGACTACATCCTCAAAAGCACCTGTTTTCGCTTTCGGCAACCTCCGGATCAAAAAAGACAAACGTCCAGCTTTTGCTGCCACAGCAAAGGTGCCAGCGGGGAAAAGTGATGCTGGTCCTCACTGCCTCCTGGAACTCTTTCAAATGCCCCAGACAATTTGGCCCTCTCTGCTTTCCTGCGGACTCCATCCTCAAAAGCACCTGTTTTCGCTTTCGGCGGTGTTTCGAGCAAAAAAGACAAACGTCCAGCTTTTGCTGCCACAGCAAAGGTGCCAGCGGGGAAAAGTGATTCTGGTCCTCATTGCCTCTTGGAACCTCTTCAAATGCCCCAGACAATTTGGCCTTCTCTGCTTTCCTGCGGACTCCATCCTCAAAAGCACCTGTTTTCGCTTTCGGCAGCCTCCGGAGCAAAAAAGACAAACGTCCAGCTTTTGCTGCCACAGCAAAGGTGCCAGCGGGGAAAAGTAATGCTGGTTCTCACTGCCTCCTGGAACCTCTTCAAATGCCACAGACAATTTGGCCCTCTCTGCTTTCCTGCGGACTCCATCCTCAAAAGCACCTTTTTTCGCTTTCGGCATCCTCAGGAGCAAAGAATACAAACGTCCAGCTTTTGCTGCCACAGCAAAGGTGCCAGCGGGGAAAAGTAATGCTGGTTCTCACTGCCTCCTGGAACTCTTTCAAATGCCACAGACAATTTTGCACTCTCTGCTTTCCTGCGGACTCCATCCTCAAAAGCACCTGTTTTTGCTTTCGGCAGCCTCAGGATCAAAAAAGACAAACGTCCAGCTTTTGCTGCCACAGCAAAGGTGCCAGCGGGGAAAAGTAATGCTAGTTCTCACTGCCTCCTGGAACCCTTTCAAATGCCACAGACAATTTGGCCCTCTCTGCTTTCCTGCGGACTCCATCCTCAAAAGCACCTGTTTTCGCTTTCGGCAGACTCCGGAGCAAAAAAGACAAATGTCCAGCTTTTGCTGCCACAGCAAAGGTGCCAGCGGGGAAAAGTAATGCTGGTTCTCACTGCCTCCTGGAACTCTGTCAAATGCCACAGACAATTTGGCCCTCTCTGCTTTCCTGCGGACTCCATCCTCAAAAGCACCTGTTTTCGCTTTCGGCAGCCTCCGGAGCAAAAAAGACAAACGTCCAGCTTTTGCTGCCACAGCAAAGGTGCCAGCGGGGAAAAGTAATGCTGGTTCTCACTGCCTCCTGGAACTCTTTTAAATGCCACAGACAATTTTGCACTCTTTGCTTTCCTGCGGACTCCATCCTCAAAAGCACCTGTTTTTTCTTTCGGCAGCCTCCGGAGCAAAAAAGACAAACGTCCAGCTTTTGCTGCCACAGCAAAGGTGCCAGCGGGGAAAAGTAATGCTGGTTCTCACTGCCTCCTGGAACCCTTTCAAATGCCACAGACAATTTGGCCCTCTCTGCTTTCCTGCGGACTCCATCCTCAAAAGCATCTGTTTTCGCTTTCGGCAACCTCCGGAGCAAAAAAGACAAACATCCAGCTTTTTCTGCCACAGCAAAGGTGCCAGCGGGGAAAAGTAATGCTGGTTCTCACTGCCTCCTGGAACTCTGTCAAATGCCACAGACAATTTTGCACTCTCTGCTTTCCTGCGGACTCCATCCTCAAAAGCACCTGTTTTTGCTTTCGGCAGCCTCCGGAGCAAAAAAGACAAACGTCCAGCTTTTGCTGCCACAGCAAAGGTGCCAGCGGGGAAAAGTAATGCTGGTTCTCACTGCCTCCTGGAACCATTTCAAATGCCCCAGACAATTTGGACTTCTCTGCTTTCCTGCGGACTCCATCCTCAAAAGCACCTGTTTTCGCTTTCGGCAACCTCCGGAGCAAAAAAGACAAACGTCCAGCTTTTGCTGCCACAGCAAAGGTGCCAGCGGGGAAAAGTAATGCTGGTTCTCACTGCCTCCTGGAACCTCTTCAAATGCCACAGACAATTTGGCCCTCTCTGCTTTCCTGCGGACTCCATCCTCAAAAGCACCTGTTTTCGCTTTCGGCATCCTCAGGAGCAAAGAATACAAACGTCCAGCTTTTGCTGCCACAGCAAAGCTGCCAGCGGGGAAAAGTAATGCTGGTTCTCACTGCCTCCTGGAACCCCTTCAAATGCCCCAGACAATTTGGCCCTCTCTGCTTTCCTGCGGACTCCATCCTCCAAAGCACCTGTTTTCGCTTTCGGCAGCCTCCGGAGCAAAAAAGACAAACGTCCAGCTTTTGCTGCCACAGCAAAGGTGCCAGCGGGGAAAAGTAATGCTGGTTCTCACTGCCTCCTGGAACTCTTTCAAATGCCCCAGACAATTTAGCCATCTCTGCTTTCCTGCGGACTACATCCTCAAAAGCACCTGTTTTCGCTTTCGGCAACCTCCGGATCAAAAAAGACAAACGTCCAGCTTTTGCTGCCACAGCAAAGGTGCCAGCGGGGAAAAGTGATGCTGGTCCTCACTGCCTCCTGGAACTCTTTCAAATGCCCCAGACAATTTGGCCCTCTCTGCTTTCCTGCGGACTCCATCCTCAAAAGCACTTGTTTTCGCTTTCGGCAGCCTCCAGAGCAAAAAAGACATACGTCCAGCTTTTGCTGCCACAGCACAGGTGCCAGCGGGGAAAAGTAATGCTGGTTATCACTGCCTCCTGGAACTCTTTCAAATGCCACAGACAATTTGGCCCTCTCTGCTTTTCTGCGGACTCCATCCTCAAAAGCACCTGTTTTCGCTTTCGGCAGCCTCCAGAGCAAAAAAGACAAACGTCCAGCTTTTGCTGCCACAGCAAAGGTGCCAGCGGGGAAAAGTAATGCTGGTTCTCACTGCCTCCTGGAACCCTTTCAAATGTCACAGACAATTTGGCCCTCTCTGCTTTCCTGCGGACTCCATCCTCAAAAGCACCTGTTTTCGCTTTCGGCGGTGTTTGGAGCAAAAAAGACAAACGTCCAGCTTTTGCTGCCACAGCAAAGGTGCCAGCGGGGAAAAGTAATGCTGGTTCTCACTGCCTCCTGGAACTCTTTCAAATGCCACAGACAATTTTGCACTCTCTGCTTTCCTGCGGACTCCATCCTCAAAAGCACCTGTTTTTGCTTTCGGCAGCCTCCGGAGCAAAAAAGGCAAACGTCCAGCTTTTGCTGCCACAGCAAAGGTGCCAGCGGGGAAAAGTAATGCTGGTTCTCACTGCCTCCTGGAACCCTTTCAAATGCCCCAGACAATTTGGCCCTCTCTGCTTTCCTGCGGACTCCATCCTCAAAAGCATCTGTTTTCGCTTTCGGCAACCTCCGGAGCAAAAAAGACAAACATCCAGCTTTTGCTGCCACAGCAAAGGTGCCAGCGGGGAAAAGTAATGCTGGTTCTCACTGCCTCCTGGAACCTCTTCAAATGCCACAGACAATTTTGCACTCTCTGCTTTCCTGCGGACTCCATCCTTAAAAGCACCTGTTTTTGCTTTCGGCAGCCTCCGGAGCAAAAAAGACAAACGTCCAGCTTTTGCTGCCACAGCAAAGGTGCCAGCGGGGAAAAGTAATGCTGGTTCTCACTGCCTCCTGGAACCCTTTAAAATGCCACAGACAATTTGGCCCTCTCTGCTTTCCTGCGGACTCCATCCTCAAAAGCACCTGTTTTCGCTTTCGGCGGTGTTTCGAGGAAAAAAGACAAACGTCCAGCTTTTGCTGCCACAGCAAAGGTGCCAGCGGGGAAAAGTGATGCTGGTCCTCATTGCCTCTTGGAACCTCTTCAAATGCCCCAGACAATTTGGCCTTCTCTGCTTTCCTGCGGACTCCATCCTCAAAAGCACCTGTTTTCGCTTTCGGCAGCCTCCGGAGCAAAAAAGACAAACGTCCAGCTTTTGCTGCCACAGCAAAGGTGCCAGCGGGGAAAAGTAATGCTGGTTCTCACTGCCTCCTGGAACCTCTTCAAATGCCACAGACAATTTGGCCCTCTCTGCTTTCCTGCGGACTCCATCCTCAAAAGCACCTTTTTTCGCTTTCGGCATCCTCAGGAGCAAAGAATACAAACGTCCAGCTTTTGCTGCCACAGCAAAGCTGCCAGCGGGGAAAAGTAATGCTGGTTCTCACTGCCTCCTGGAACTCTTTCAAATGCCCCAGACAATTTAGCCATCTCTGCTTTCCTGCGGACTACATCCTCAAAAGCACCTGTTTTCGCTTTCGGCAACCTCCGGATCAAAAAAGACAAACGTCCAGCTTTTGCTGCCACAGCAAAGGTGCCAGCGGGGAAAAGTAATGCTAGTTCTCACTGCCTCCTGGAACCCTTTCAAATGCCACAGACAATTTGGCCCTCTCTGCTTTCCTGCGGACTCCATCCTCAAAAGCACCTGTTTTCGCTTTCGGCAGACTCCGGAGCAAAAAAGACAAACGTCCAGCTTTTGCTGCCACAGCAAAGGTGCCAGCGGGGAAAAGTAATGCTGGTTCTCACTGCCTCCTGGAACTCTTTCAAATGCCCCAGACAATTTGGCCCTCTCTGCTTTCCTGCGGACTCCATCCTCAAAAGCACCTGTTTTCGCTTTCGGCAGCCTCCGGAGCAAAAAAGACAAACGTCCAGCTTTTGCTGCCACAGCAAAGGTGCCAGCGGAGAAAAGTAATGCTGGTTCTCACTTCCTCCTGGAACCCTTTCAAATGCCACAGTCAATTTGGCTCTCTCTGCTTTCCTGCGGACTCCATCCTCAAAAGCACCTTTTTTCGCTTTCGGCAGCCTCCGGAGCAAAAAAGACAAACGTCCAGCTTTTGCTGCCACAGCAAAGGTGCCAGCGGGGAAAAGTGATGCTGGTTCTCACTGCCTCCTGGAACCCTTTCAAATGCCACAGACAATTTGGCCCTCTCTGCTTTCCTGCGGACTCCATCCTCAAAAGCATCTGTTTTCGCTTTCGGCAACCTCCGGAGCAAAAAGGACAAACGTCCAGCTTTTGCTGCCACAGCAAAGGTGCCAGCGGGGAAAAGTAATGCTGGTTCTCACTGCCTCCTGGAACTCTTTCAAATGCCACAGAAAATTTTGCACTCTCTGCTTTCCTGCGGACTCCATCCTCAAAAGCACCTGTTTTTGCTTTCGGCAGCCTCCGGAGCAAAAAAGACAAACGTCCAGCTTTTGCTGCCACAGCAAAGGTGCCAGCGGGGAAAAGTAATGCTGGTTCTCACTGCCTCCTGGAACCCTTTCAAATGCCACAGACAATTTGGCCCTCTCTGCTTTCCTGCGGACTCCATCCTCAAAAGCACCTGTTTTCGCTTTCGGCAGCCTCAGGAGCAAAAAAGACAAACGTCCAGCTTTTGCTGCCACAGCAAAGGTGCCAGCGGGGAAAAGTGATGCTGGTCCTCATTGCCTCCTGGAACCTCTTCAAATGCCACAGACAATTTGGCCCTCTCTGCTTTCCTGCGGACTCCATCCTCAAAAGCACCTGTTTTCGCTTTCGGCATCCTCCGGAGCAAAAAAGACAAACGTCCAGCTTTTGCTGCCACAGCAAAGGTGCCAGCGGGGAAAAGTAATGCTGGTTCTCACTGCCTCCTGGAACCCCTTCAAATGCCCCAGACAATTTGGCTCTCTCTGCTTTCCTGCGGACTCTATCCTCAAAAGCGCCTTTTTTCACTTTCGGCGCCCTCCAGTGGTTAAAAGACAAATGTCCAGCTTTTGCTGCCACAGCAAAGGTGCCAGCGGGGAAAAGTAATGCTGGTTCTCACTGCCTCCTGGAACCCTTTCAAATGCACCACACAATTTGGCCCTCTCTGCTTTCCTGCGGACTCCATCCTCAAAAGCACCTGTTTTCGCTTTCGGCAACCTCCGGAGCAAAAAAGACAAACATCCAGCTTTTGCTGCCACAGCAAAGGTACCAGCGGGGAAAAGTAATGCTGGTTCTCACTGCCTCCTGGAACCCCTTCAAATGCCCCAGACAATTTGGCCCTCTCTGCTTTCCTGCGGACTCCATCCTCCAAAGCACCTGTTTTCGCTTTCGGCAGCCTCCGGAGCAAAAAAGACAAACGTCCAGCTTTTGCTGCCACAGCAAAGGTGCCAGCGGGGAAAAGTGATGCTGGTTCTCACTGCCTCCTGGAACTCTTTCAAATGCCACAGACAATTTAGCCATCTCTGCTTTCCTGCGGACTACATCCTCAAAAGCACCTGTTTTCGCTTTCGGCAACCTCCGGATCAAAAAAGACAAACGTCCAGCTTTTGCTGCCACAGCAAAGGTGCCAGCGGGGAAAAGTAATGCTGGTTCTCACTGCCTCCTGGAACCCCTTCAAATGCCCCAGACAATTTGGCCCTCTCTGCTTTCCTGCGGACTCTATCCTCAAAAGCGCCTTTTTTCACTTTCGGCGCCCTCCGGTGGTAAAAAGACAAACGTCCAGCTTTTGCTGCCGCAGCAAAGGTGCCAGCGGGGAAAAGTAATGCTGGTTCTCACTGCCTCCTGGAACTCTTTCCAATGCCACAGACAATTTGGCCCTCTCTACTTTCCTGCGGACTCCATCCTCAAAAGCACCTTTTTTCGCTTTCGGCAGCCTCCGGAGCAAAAAAGACAAACGTCCAGCTTTTGCTGCCACAGCAAAGGTGCCAGCGGGGAAAAGTAATGCTGGTTCTCACTGCCTCCTGGAACCCTTTCAAATGCCACAGACAATTTGGCCCTCTCTGCTTTCCTGCGGACTCCATCCTCAAAAGCACCTGTTTTCGCTTTCGGCAGCCTCCGGAGCAAAAAAGACAAACGTCCAGCTTTTGCTGCCACAGCAAAGGTGCCAGCGGGGAAAAGTAATGCTGGTTATCACTGCCTCCTGGAACTCTTTCAAATGCCACAGACAATTTGGCCCTCTCTGCTTTTCTGCGGACTCCATCCTCAAAAGCACCTGTTTTCGCTTTCGGCAGCCTCCGGAGCAAAAAAGACAAACGTCCAGCTTTTGCTGCCACAGCAAAGGTGCCAGCGGGGAAAAGTAATGCTGGTTCTCACTGCCTCCTGGAACCCTTTCAAATGCCCCAGACAATTTGGCCCTCTCTGCTTTCCTGCGGACTCCATCCTCAAAAGCACCTGTTTTTGCTTTCGGCGGTGTTTGGAGCAAAAAAGACAAACGTCCAGCTTTTGCTGCCACAGCAAAGGTGCCAGCGGGGAAAAGTAATGCTGGTTCTCACTGCCTCCTGGAACCCTTTCAAATGCCCCAGACAATTTTTCCCTCTCTGCTTTCCTGCGGACTCCATCCTCAAAAGCACCTGTTTTCGCTTTCGGCATCCTCAGGAGCAAAAAAGACAAACGTCCAGCTTTTGCTGCCACAGCAAAGGTGCCAGCGGGGAAAAGTGATGCTGGTCCTCACTGCCTCCTGGAACTCTTTCAAATGCCCCAGACAATTTGCCCCTCTCTGGTTTCCTGCGGACTCCATCCTCAAAAGCACCTGTTTTCGCTTTCGGCAACCTCCGGAGCAAAAAAGACAAACGTCCAGCTTTTGCTGCCACAGCAAAGGTGCCAGCGGGGAAAAGTAATGCTGGTTATCACTGCCTCCTGGAACTCTTTCAAATGCCACAGACAATTTGGCCCTCTCTGCTTTTCTGCGGACTCCATCCTCAAAAGCACCTGTTTTTGCTTTCGGCAGCCTCCGGAGCAAAAAAGACAAACGTCCAGCTTTTGCTGCCACAGCAAAGGTGCCAGCGGGGAAAAGTAATGCTGGTTCTCACTGCCTCCTGGAACCCTTTCAAATGTCACAGACAATTTGGCCCTCTCTGCTTTCCTGCGGACTCCATCCTCAAAAGCACCTGTTTTCGCTTTCGGCGGTGTTTGGAGCAAAAAAGACAAACGTCCAGCTTTTGCTGCCACAGCAAAGGTGCCAGCGGGGAAAAGTAATGCTGGTTCTCACTTCCTCCTGGAACCCTTTCAAATGCCACAGTCAATTTGGCTCTCTCTGCTTTCCTGCGGACTCCATCCTCAAAAGCACCTGTTTTCGCTTTCGGCAGCCTCCGGAGCAAAAAAGACAAACGTCCAGCTTTTGCTGCCACAGCAAAGGTGCCAGCGGGGAAAAGTAATGCTGGTTCTCACTGCCTCCTGGAACTCTTTCAAATGCCACAGACAATTTTGCACTCTCTGCTTTCCTGCGGACTCCATCCTCAAAAGCACCTGTTTTTGCTTTCGGCAGCCTCCGGAGCAAAAAAGGCAAACGTCCAGCTTTTGCTGCCACAGCAAAGGTGCCAGCGGGGAAAAGTAATGCTGGTTCTCACTGCCTCCTGGAACCCTTTCAAATGCCCCAGACAATTTAGCCCTCTCTGCTTTCCTGCGGACTCCATCCTCAAAAGCATCTGTTTTCGCTTTCGGCAACCTCCGGAGCAAAAAAGACAAACATCCAGCTTTTGCTGCCACAGCAAAGGTGCCAGCGGGGAAAAGTAATGCTGGTTCTCACTGCCTCCTGGAACCTCTTCAAATGCCACAGACAATTTTGCACTCTCTGCTTTCCTGCGGACTCCATCCTTAAAAGCACCTGTTTTTGCTTTCGGCAGCCTCCGGAGCAAAAAAGACAAACGTCCAGCTTTTGCTGCCACAGCAAAGGTGCCAGCGGGGAAAAGTAATGCTGGTTCTCACTGCCTCCTGGAACCCTTTAAAATGCCACAGACAATTTGGCCCTCTCTGCTTTCCTGCGGACTCCATCCTCAAAAGCACCTGTTTTCGCTTTCGGCGGTGTTTCGAGGAAAAAAGACAAACGTCCAGCTTTTGCTGCCACAGCAAAGGTGCCAGCGGGGAAAAGTGATGCTGGTCCTCATTGCCTCTTGGAACCTCTTCAAATGCCCCAGACAATTTGGCCTTCTCTGCTTTCCTGCGGACTCCATCCTCAAAAGCACCTGTTTTCGCTTTCGGCAGCCTCCGGAGCAAAAAAGACAAACGTCCAGCTTTTGCTGCCACAGCAAAGGTGCCAGCGGGGAAAAGTAATGCTGGTTCTCACTGCCTCCTGGAACCTCTTCAAATGCCACAGACAATTTGGCCCTCTCTGCTTTCCTGCGGACTCCATCCTCAAAAGCACCTTTTTTCGCTTTCGGCATCCTCAGGAGCAAAGAATACAAACGTCCAGCTTTTGCTGCCACAGCAAAGCTGCCAGCGGGGAAAAGTAATGCTGGTTCTCACTGCCTCCTGGAACTCTTTCAAATGCCCCAGACAATTTAGCCATCTCTGCTTTCCTGCGGACTACATCCTCAAAAGCACCTGTTTTCGCTTTCGGCAACCTCCGGATCAAAAAAGACAAACGTCCAGCTTTTGCTGCCACAGCAAAGGTGCCAGCGGGGAAAAGTAATGCTAGTTCTCACTGCCTCCTGGAACCCTTTCAAATGCCACAGACAATTTGGCCCTCTCTGCTTTCCTGCGGACTCCATCCTCAAAAGCACCTGTTTTCGCTTTCGGCAGACTCCGGAGCAAAAAAGACAAACGTCCAGCTTTTGCTGCCACAGCAAAGGTGCCAGCGGGGAAAAGTAATGCTGGTTCTCACTGCCTCCTGGAACTCTTTCAAATGCCCCAGACAATTTGGCCCTCTCTGCTTTCCTGCGGACTCCATCCTCAAAAGCACCTGTTTTCGCTTTCGGCAGCCTCCGGAGCAAAAAAGACAAACGTCCAGCTTTTGCTGCCACAGCAAAGGTGCCAGCGGAGAAAAGTAATGCTGGTTCTCACTTCCTCCTGGAACCCTTTCAAATGCCACAGTCAATTTGGCTCTCTCTGCTTTCCTGCGGACTCCATCCTCAAAAGCACCTTTTTTCGCTTTCGGCAGCCTCCGGAGCAAAAAAGACAAACGTCCAGCTTTTGCTGCCACAGCAAAGGTGCCAGCGGGGAAAAGTAATGCTGGTTCTCACTGCCTCCTGGAACCTCTTCAAATGCCACAGACAATTTGGCCCTCTCTGCTTTCCTGCGGACTCCATCCTCAAAAGCACCTGTTTTCGCTTTCGGCATCCTCAGGAGCAAAGAATACAAACGTCCAGCTTTTGCTGCCACAGCAAAGCTGCCAGCGGGGAAAAGTAATGCTGGTTCTCACTGCCTCCTGGAACCCCTTCAAATGCCCCAGACAATTTGGCCCTCTCTGCTTTCCTGCGGACTCCATCCTCCAAAGCACCTGTTTTCGCTTTCGGCAGCCTCCGGAGCAAAAAAGACAAACGTCCAGCTTTTGCTGCCACAGCAAAGGTGCCAGCGGGGAAAAGTAATGCTGGTTCTCACTGCCTCCTGGAACTCTTTCAAATGCCCCAGACAATTTGGCCCTCTCTGCTTTCCTGCGGACTCCATCCTCAAAAGCACCTGTTTTCGCTTTCGGCATCCTCAGGAGCAAAGAATACAAACGTCCAGCTTTTGCTGCCACAGCAAAGCTGCCAGCGGGGAAAAGTAATGCTGGTTCTCACTGCCTCCTGGAACTCTTTCAAATGCCACAGAAAATTTTGCACTCTCTGCTTTCCTGCGGACTCCATCCTCAAAAGCACCTGTTTTTGCTTTCGGCAGCCTCCGGAGCAAAAAAGACAAACGTCCAGCTTTTGCTGCCACAGCAAAGGTGCCAGCGGGGAAAAGTAATGCTGGTTCTCACTGCCTCCTGGAACCCTTTCAAATGCCACAGACAATTTGGCCCTCTCTGCTTTCCTGCGGACTCCATCCTCAAAAGCACCTGTTTTCGCTTTCGGCAGCCTCAGGAGCAAAAAAGACAAACGTCCAGCTTTTGCTGCCACAGCAAAGGTGCCAGCGGGGAAAAGTGATGCTGGTCCTCATTGCCTCCTGGAACCTCTTCAAATGCCACAGACAATTTGGCCCTCTCTGCTTTCCTGCGGACTCCATCCTCAAAAGCACGTGTTTTCGCTTTCGGCATCCTCCGGAGCAAAAAAGACAAACGTCCAGCTTTTGCTGCCACAGCAAAGGTGCCAGCGGGGAAAAGTAATGCTGGTTCTCACTGCCTCCTGGAACCCCTTCAAATGCCCCAGACAATTTGGCTCTCTCTGCTTTCCTGCGGACTCTATCCTCAAAAGCGCCTTTTTTCACTTTCGGCGCCCTCCGGTGGTTAAAAGACAAATGTCCAGCTTTTGCTGCCACAGCAAAGGTGCCAGCGGGGAAAAGTAATGCTGGTTCTCACTGCCTCCTGGAACCCTTTCAAATGCACCACACAATTTGGCCCTCTCTGCTTTCCTGCGGACTCCATCCTCAAAAGCACCTGTTTTCGCTTTCGGCAGCCTCCGGAGCAAAAAAGACAAACGTCCAGCTTTTGCTGCCACAGCAAAGGTACCAGCGGGGAAAAGTAATGCTGGTTCTCACTGCCTCCTGGAACCCCTTCAAATGCCCCAGACAATTTGGCCCTCTCTGCTTTCCTGCGGACTCCATCCTCCAAAGCACCTGTTTTCGCTTTCGGCAGCCTCCGGAGCAAAAAAGACAAACGTCCAGCTTTTGCTGCCACAGCAAAGGTGCCAGCGGGGAAAAGTGATGCTGGTTCTCACTGCCTCCTGGAACTCTTTCAAATGCCACAGACAATTTAGCCATCTCTGCTTTCCTGCGGACTACATCCTCAAAAGCACCTGTTTTCGCTTTCGGCAACCTCCGGATCAAAAAAGACAAACGTCCAGCTTTTGCTGCCACAGCAAAGGTGCCAGCGGGGAAAAGTAATGCTGGTTCTCACTGCCTCCTGGAACCCCTTCAAATGCCCCAGACAATTTGGCCCTCTCTGCTTTCCTGCGGACTCTATCCTCAAAAGCGCCTTTTTTCACTTTCGGCGCCCTCCGGTGGTAAAAAGACAAACGTCCAGCTTTTGCTGCCGCAGCAAAGGTGCCAGCGGGGAAAAGTAATGCTGGTTCTCACTGCCTCCTGGAACTCTTTCCAATGCCACAGACAATTTGGCCCTCTCTACTTTCCTGCGGACTCCATCCTCAAAAGCACCTGTTTACGCTTTCGGCAGCCTCCGGAGCAAAAAAGACAAACGTCCAGCTTTTGCTGCCACAGCAAAGGTGCCAGCAGGGAAAAGTAATGCTGGTTCTCACTGCCTCCTGGAACCTCTTCAAATGCCACAGACAATTTGGCCCTCTCTGCTTTCCTGCGGACTCCATCCTCAAAAGCACCTTTTTTCGCTTTCGGCATCCTCAGGAGCAAAGAATACAAACGTCCAGCTTTTGCTGCCACAGCAAAGCTGCCAGCGGGGAAAAGTAATGCTGGTTCTCACTGCCTCCTGGAACTCTTTCAAATGCCCCAGACAATTTGGCCCTCTCTGCTTTCCTGCGGACTCCATCCTCAAAAGCACCTGTTTTCGCTTTCGGCATCCTCAGGAGCAAAGAATACAAACGTCCAGCTTTTGCTGCCACAGCAAAGCTGCCAGCGGGGAAAAGTAATGCTGGTTCTCACTGCCTCCTGGAACTCTTTCAAATGCCACAGAAAATTTTGCACTCTCTGCTTTCCTGCGGACTCCATCCTCAAAAGCACCTGTTTTTGCTTTCGGCAGCCTCCGGAGCAAAAAAGACAAACGTCCAGCTTTTGCTGCCACAGCAAAGGTGCCAGCGGGGAAAAGTAATGCTGGTTCTCACTGCCTCCTGGAACCCTTTCAAATGCCACAGACAATTTGGCCCTCTCTGCTTTCCTGCGGACTCCATCCTCAAAAGCACCTGTTTTCGCTTTCGGCAGCCTCAGGAGCAAAAAAGACAAACGTCCAGCTTTTGCTGCCACAGCAAAGGTGCCAGCGGGGAAAAGTGATGCTGGTCCTCATTGCCTCCTGGAACCTCTTCAAATGCCACAGACAATTTGGCCCTCTCTGCTTTCCTGCGGACTCCATCCTCAAAAGCACGTGTTTTCGCTTTCGGCATCCTCCGGAGCAAAAAAGACAAACGTCCAGCTTTTGCTGCCACAGCAAAGGTGCCAGCGGGGAAAAGTAATGCTGGTTCTCACTGCCTCCTGGAACCCCTTCAAATGCCCCAGACAATTTGGCTCTCTCTGCTTTCCTGCGGACTCTATCCTCAAAAGCGCCTTTTTTCACTTTCGGCGCCCTCCGGTGGTTAAAAGACAAATGTCCAGCTTTTGCTGCCACAGCAAAGGTGCCAGCGGGGAAAAGTAATGCTGGTTCTCACTGCCTCCTGGAACCCTTTCAAATGCACCACACAATTTGGCCCTCTCTGCTTTCCTGCGGACTCCATCCTCAAAAGCACCTGTTTTCGCTTTCGGCAGCCTCCGGAGCAAAAAAGACAAACGTCCAGCTTTTGCTGCCACAGCAAAGGTACCAGCGGGGAAAAGTAATGCTGGTTCTCACTGCCTCCTGGAACCCCTTCAAATGCCCCAGACAATTTGGCCCTCTCTGCTTTCCTGCGGACTCCATCCTCCAAAGCACCTGTTTTCGCTTTCGGCAGCCTCCGGAGCAAAAAAGACAAACGTCCAGCTTTTGCTGCCACAGCAAAGGTGCCAGCGGGGAAAAGTGATGCTGGTTCTCACTGCCTCCTGGAACTCTTTCAAATGCCACAGACAATTTAGCCATCTCTGCTTTCCTGCGGACTACATCCTCAAAAGCACCTGTTTTCGCTTTCGGCAACCTCCGGATCAAAAAAGACAAACGTCCAGCTTTTGCTGCCACAGCAAAGGTGCCAGCGGGGAAAAGTAATGCTGGTTCTCACTGCCTCCTGGAACCCCTTCAAATGCCCCAGACAATTTGGCCCTCTCTGCTTTCCTGCGGACTCTATCCTCAAAAGCGCCTTTTTTCACTTTCGGCGCCCTCCGGTGGTAAAAAGACAAACGTCCAGCTTTTGCTGCCGCAGCAAAGGTGCCAGCGGGGAAAAGTAATGCTGGTTCTCACTGCCTCCTGGAACTCTTTCCAATGCCACAGACAATTTGGCCCTCTCTACTTTCCTGCGGACTCCATCCTCAAAAGCACCTGTTTACGCTTTCGGCAGCCTCCGGAGCAAAAAAGACAAACGTCCAGCTTTTGCTGCCACAGCAAAGGTGCCAGCAGGGAAAAGTAATGCTGGTTCTCACTGCCTCCTGGAACCTCTTCAAATGCCACAGACAATTTGGCCCTCTCTGCTTTCCTGCGGACTCCATCCTCAAAAGCACCTTTTTTCGCTTTCGGCATCCTCAGGAGCAAAGAATACAAACGTCCAGCTTTTGCTGCCACAGCAAAGCTGCCAGCGGGGAAAAGTAATGCTGGTTCTCACTGCCTCCTGGAACTCTTTCAAATGCCCCAGACAATTTAGCCATCTCTGCTTTCCTGCGGACTACATCCTCAAAAGCACCTGTTTTCGCTTTCGGCAACCTCCGGATCAAAAAAGACAAACGTCCAGCTTTTGCTGCCACAGCAAAGGTGCCAGCGGGGAAAAGTAATGCTAGTTCTCACTGCCTCCTGGAACCCTTTCAAATGCCACAGACAATTTGGCCCTCTCTGCTTTCCTGCGGACTCCATCCTCAAAAGCACCTGTTTTCGCTTTCGGCAGACTCCGGAGCAAAAAAGACAAACGTCCAGCTTTTGCTGCCACAGCAAAGGTGCCAGCGGGGAAAAGTAATGCTGGTTCTCACTGCCTCCTGGAACTCTTTCAAATGCCCCAGACAATTTGGCCCTCTCTGCTTTCCTGCGGACTCCATCCTCAAAAGCACCTGTTTTCGCTTTCGGCAGCCTCCGGAGCAAAAAAGACAAACGTCCAGCTTTTGCTGCCACAGCAAAGGTGCCAGCGGAGAAAAGTAATGCTGGTTCTCACTTCCTCCTGGAACCCTTTCAAATGCCACAGTCAATTTGGCTCTCTCTGCTTTCCTGCGGACTCCATCCTCAAAAGCACCTTTTTTCGCTTTCGGCAGCCTCCGGAGCAAAAAAGACAAACGTCCAGCTTTTGCTGCCACAGCAAAGGTGCCAGCGGGGAAAAGTAATGCTGGTTCTCACTGCCTCCTGGAACCTCTTCAAATGCCACAGACAATTTGGCCCTCTCTGCTTTCCTGCGGACTCCATCCTCAAAAGCACCTGTTTTCGCTTTCGGCATCCTCAGGAGCAAAGAATACAAACGTCCAGCTTTTGCTGCCACAGCAAAGCTGCCAGCGGGGAAAAGTAATGCTGGTTCTCACTGCCTCCTGGAACCCCTTCAAATGCCCCAGACAATTTGGCCCTCTCTGCTTTCCTGCGGACTCCATCCTCCAAAGCACCTGTTTTCGCTTTCGGCAGCCTCCGGAGCAAAAAAGACAAACGTCCAGCTTTTGCTGCCACAGCAAAGGTGCCAGCGGGGAAAAGTGATGCTGGTTCTCACTGCCTCCTGGAACTCTTTCAAATGCCCCAGACAATTTAGCCATCTCTGCTTTCCTGCGGACTACATCCTCAAAAGCACCTGTTTTCGCTTTCGGCAACCTCCGGATCAAAAAAGACAAACGTCCAGCTTTTGCTGCCACAGCAAAGGTGCCAGCGGGGAAAAGTGATGCTGGTTCTCACTGCCTCCTGGAACCCTTTCAAATGCCACAGACAATTTGGCCCTCTCTGCTTTCCTGCGGACTCCATCCTCAAAAGCATCTGTTTTCGCTTTCGGCAACCTCCGGAGCAAAAAAGACAAACGTCCAGCTTTTGCTGCCACAGCAAAGGTGCCAGCGGGGAAAAGTAATGCTGGTTCTCACTGCCTCCTGGAACTCTTTCAAATGCCACAGAAAATTTTGCCCTCTCTGCTTTCCTGCGGACTCCATCCTCAAAAGCACCTGTTTTTGCTTTCGGCAGCCTCCGGAGCAAAAAAGACAAACGTCCAGCTTTTGCTGCCACAGCAAAGGTGCCAGCGGGGAAAAGTAATGCTGGTTCTCACTGCCTCCTGGAACCCTTTCAAATGCCACAGACAATTTTTCCCTCTCTGCTTTCCTGCGGACTCCATCCTCAAAAGCACCTGTTTTCGCTTTCGGCAGCCTCAGGAGCAAAAAAGACAAACGTCCAGCTTTTGCTGCCACAGCAAAGGTGCCAGCGGGGAAAAGTGATGCTGGTCCTCATTGCCTCCTGGAACCTCTTCAAATGCCACAGACAATTTGGCCCTCTCTGCTTTCCTGCGGACTCCATCCTCAAAAGCACGTGTTTTCGCTTTGGGCATCCTCCGGAGCAAAAAAGACAAACGTCCAGCTTTTGCTGCCACAGCAAAGGTGCCAGCGGGGAAAAGTAATGCTGGTTCTCACTGCCTCCTGGAACCCCTTCAAATGCCCCAGACAATTTGGCTCTCTCTGCTTTCCTGCGGACTCTATCCTCAAAAGCGCCTTTTTTCACTTTCGGCGCCCTCCGGTGGTTAAAAGACAAATGTCCAGCTTTTGCTGCCACAGCAAAGGTGCCAGCGGGGAAAAGTAATGCTGGTTCTCACTGCCTCCTGGAACCCTTTCAAATGCACCACACAATTTGGCCCTCTCTGCTTTCCTGCGGACTCCATCCTCAAAAGCACCTGTTTTCGCTTTCGGCAGCCTCCGGAGCAAAAAAGACAAACGTCCAGCTTTTGCTGCCACAGCAAAGGTACCAGCGGGGAAAAGTAATGCTGGTTCTCACTGCCTCCTGGAACCCCTTCAAATGCCCCAGACAATTTGGCCCTCTCTGCTTTCCTGCGGACTCCATCCTCCAAAGCACCTGTTTTCGCTTTCGGCAGCCTCCGGAGCAAAAAAGACAAACGTCCAGCTTTTGCTGCCACAGCAAAGGTGCCAGCGGGGAAAAGTGATGCTGGTTCTCACTGCCTCCTGGAACTCTTTCAAATGCCACAGACAATTTAGCCATCTCTGCTTTCCTGCGGACTACATCCTCAAAAGCACCTGTTTTCGCTTTCGGCAACCTCCGGATCAAAAAAGACAAACGTCCAGCTTTTGCTGCCACAGCAAAGGTGCCAGCGGGGAAAAGTAATGCTGGTTCTCACTGCCCCCTGGAACCCCTTCAAATGCCCCAGACAATTTGGCCCTCTCTGCTTTCCTGCGGACTCTATCCTCAAAAGCACCTTTTTTCACTTTCGGCGCCCTCCGGTGGTAAAAAGACAAACGTCCAGCTTTTGCTGCCGCAGCAAAGGTGCCAGCGGGGAAAAGTAATGCTGGTTCTCACTGCCTCCTGGAACTCTTTCCAATGCCACAGACAATTTGGCCCTCTCTACTTTCCTGCGGACTCCATCCTCAAAAGCACCTGTTTTCGCTTTCGGCAGCCTCCGGAGCAAAAAAGACAAACGTCCAGCTTTTGCTGCCACAGCAAAGGTGCCAGCGGGGAAAAGTAATGCTGGTTCTCACTGCCTCCTGGAACTCTTTCAAATGCCCCAGACAATTTGGCTCTCTCTGCTTTCCTGCGGACTCCATCCTCAAAAGCACCTTTTTTCGCTTTCGGCAGCCTCCGGAGCAAAAAAGACAAACGTCCAGCTTTTGCTGCCACAGCAAAGGTGCCAGCGGGGAAAAGTAATGCTGGTTCTCACTGCCTCCTGGAACCTCTTCAAATGCCACAGACAATTTGGCCCTCTCTGCTTTCCTGCGGACTCCATCCTCAAAAGCACCTGTTTTCGCTTTCGGCATCCTCAGGAGCAAAGAATACAAACGTCCAGCTTTTGCTGCCACAGCAAAGCTGCCAGCGGGGAAAAGTAATGCTGGTTCTCACTGCCTCCTGGAACCCCTTCAAATGCCCCAGACAATTTGGCCCTCTCTGCTTTCCTGCGGACTCCATCCTCCAAAGCACCTGTTTTCGCTTTCGGCAGCCTCCGGAGCAAAAAAGACAAACGTCCAGCTTTTGCTGCCACAGCAAAGGTGCCAGCGGGGAAAAGTGATGCTGGTTCTCACTGCCTCCTGGAACTCTTTCAAATGCCCCAGACAATTTAGCCATCTCTGCTTTCCTGCGGACTACATCCTCAAAAGCACCTGTTTTCGCTTTCGGCAACCTCCGGATCAAAAAAGACAAACGTCCAGCTTTTGCTGCCACAGCAAAGGTGCCAGCGGGGAAAAGTGATGCTGGTTCTCACTGCCTCCTGGAACCCTTTCAAATGCCACAGACAATTTGGCCCTCTCTGCTTTCCTGCGGACTCCATCCTCAAAAGCATCTGTTTTCGCTTTCGGCAACCTCCGGAGCAAAAAAGACAAACGTCCAGCTTTTGCTGCCACAGCAAAGGTGCCAGCGGGGAAAAGTAATGCTGGTTCTCACTGCCTCCTGGAACTCTTTCAAATGCCACAGAAAATTTTGCACTCTCTGCTTTCCTGCGGACTCCATCCTCAAAAGCACCTGTTTTTGCTTTCGGCAGCCTCCGGAGCAAAAAAGACAAACGTCCAGCTTTTGCTGCCACAGCAAAGGTGCCAGCGGGGAAAAGTAATGCTGGTTCTCACTGCCTCCTGGAACCCTTTCAAATGCCACAGACAATTTGGCCCTCTCTGCTTTCCTGCGGACTCCATCCTCAAAAGCATCTGTTTTCGCTTTCGGCAGCCTCAGGAGCAAAAAAGACAAACGTCCAGCTTTTGCTGCCACAGCAAAGGTGCCAGCGGGGAAAAGTGATGCTGGTCCTCATTGCCTCCTGGAACCTCTTCAAATGCCACAGACAATTTGGCCCTCTCTGCTTTCCTGCGGACTCCATCCTCAAAAGCACGTGTTTTCGCTTTGGGCATCCTCCGGAGCAAAAAAGACAAACGTCCAGCTTTTGCTGCCACAGCAAAGGTGCCAGCGGGGAAAAGTAATGCTGGTTCTCACTGCCTCCTGGAACCCCTTCAAATGCCCCAGACAATTTGGCTCTCTCTGCTTTCCTGCGGACTCTATCCTCAAAAGCGCCTTTTTTCACTTTCGTCGCCCTCCGGAGCAGAAAAGACAAACGTCCAGCTTTTGCTGCCACAGCAAAGGTGCCAGCGGGGAAAAGTGATGCTGGTTCTCACTGCCTCCTGGAACTCTTTCAAATGCCACAGACAATTTAGCCATCTCTGCTTTCCTGCGGACTACATCCTCAAAAGCACCTGTTTTCGCTTTCGGCAACCTCCGGATCAAAAAAGACAAACGTCCAGCTTTTGCTGCCACAGCAAAGGTGCCAGCGGGGAAAAGTAATGCTGGTTCTCACTGCCCCCTGGAACCCCTTCAAATGCCCCAGACAATTTGGCCCTCTCTGCTTTCCTGCGGACTCTATCCTCAAAAGCGCCTTTTTTCACTTTCGGCGCCCTCCGGTGGTAAAAAGACAAACGTCCAGCTTTTGCTGCCGCAGCAAAGGTGCCAGCGGGGAAAAGTAATGCTGGTTCTCACTGCCTCCTGGAACTCTTTCCAATGCCACAGACAATTTGGCCCTCTCTACTTTCCTGCGGACTCCATCCTCAAAAGCACCTTTTTTCGCTTTCGGCAGCCTCCGGAGCAAAAAAGACAAACGTCCAGCTTTTGCTGCCACAGCAAAGGTGCCAGCGGGGAAAAGTAATGCTGGTTCTCACTGCCTCCTGGAACCCTTTCAAATGCCACAGACAATTTGGCCCTCTCTGCTTTCCTGCGGACTCCATCCTCAAAAGCACCTGTTTTCGCTTTCGGCAGCCTCCGGAGCAAAAAAGACAAACGTCCAGCTTTTGCTGCCACAGCAAAGGTGCCAGCGGGGAAAAGTAATGCTGGTTATCACTGCCTCCTGGAACTCTTTCAAATGCCACAGACAATTTGGCCCTCTCTGCTTTTCTGCGGACTCCATCCTCAAAAGCACCTGTTTTCGCTTTCGGCAGCCTCCGGAGCAAAAAAGACAAACGTCCAGCTTTTGCTGCCACAGCAAAGGTGCCAGCGGAGAAAAGTAATGCTGGTTCTCACTGCCTCCTGGAACCCTTTCAAATGCCCCAGACAATTTGGCCCTCTCTGCTTTCCTGCGGACTCCATCCTCAAAAGCACCTGTTTTTGCTTTCGGCGGTGTTTGGAGCAAAAAAGACAAACGTCCAGCTTTTGCTGCCACAGCAAAGGTGCCAGCGGGGAAAAGTAATGCTGGTTCTCACTGCCTCCTGGAACCCTTTCAAATGCCCCAGACAATTTTTCCCTCTCTGCTTTCCTGCGGACTCCATCCTCAAAAGCACCTGTTTTCGCTTTCGGCATCCTCAGGAGCAAAAAAGACAAACGTCCAGCTTTTGCTGCCACAGCAAAGGTGCCAGCGGGGAAAAGTGATGCTGGTCCTCACTGCCTCCTGGAACTCTTTCAAATGCCCCAGACAATTTGCCCCTCTCTGGTTTCCTGCGGACTCCATCCTAAAAAGCACCTGTTTTCGCTTTCGGCAACCTCCGGAGCAAAAAAGACAAATGTCCAGCTTTTGCTGCCACAGCAAAGGTGCCAGCGGGGAAAAGTAATGCTGGTTATCACTGCCTCCTGGAACTCTTTCAAATGCCACAGACAATTTGGCCCTCTCTGCTTTTCTGCGGACTCCATCCTCAAAAGCACCTGTTTTCGCTTTCGGCAGCCTCCGGAGCAAAAAAGACAAACGTCCAGCTTTTGCTGCCACAGCAAAGGTGCCAGCGGAGAAAAGTAATGCTGGTTCTCACTGCCTCCTGGAACCCTTTCAAATGCCCCAGACAATTTGGCCCTCTCTGCTTTCCTGCGGACTCCATCCTCAAAAGCACCTGTTTTTGCTTTCGGCGGTGTTTGGAGCAAAAAAGACAAACGTCCAGCTTTTGCTGCCACAGCAAAGGTGCCAGCGGGGAAAAGTAATGCTGGTTCTCACTGCCTCCTGGAACTCTTTCAAATGCCCCAGACAATTTGGCCCTCTCTGCTTTCCTGCGGACTCCATCCTCAAAAGCACCTGTTTTCGCTTTCGGCAGCCTCCGGAGCAAAAAAGACAAACGTCCAGCTTTTGCTGCCACAGCAAAGGTGCCTGCGGGGAAAAGTAATGCTGGTTCTCACTGCCTCCTGGAACTCTTTCAAATGCCACAGACAATTTTGCACTCTCTGCTTTCCTGCGGACTCCATCCTCAAAAGCACCTGTTTTTGCTTTCGGCAGCCTCCGGAGCAAAAAAGACAAACGTCCAGCTTTTGCTGCCACAGCAAAGGTGCCAGCGGAGAAAAGTAATGCTGGTTCTCACTGCCTCCTGGAACCCTTTCAAATGCCACAGTCAATTTGGCTCTCTCTGCTTTCCTGCGGACTCCATCCTCAAAAGCACCTTTTTTCGCTTTCGGCAGCCTCCGGAGCAAAAAAGACAAACGTCCAGCTTTTGCTGCCACAGCAAAGGTGCCAGCGGGGAAAAGTAATGCTGGTTCTCACTGCCTCCTGGAACTCTGTCAAATGCCACAGACAATTTTGCACTCTCTGCTTTCCTGCGGACTCCATCCTCAAAAGCACCTGTTTTTGCTTTCGGCAGCCTCCGGAGCAAAAAAGACAAACGTCCAGCTTTTGCTGCCACAGCAAAGGTGCCAGCGGGGAAAAGTAATGCTGGTTCTCACTGCCTCCTGGAACCCTTTCAAATGCCACAGACAATTTGGCCCTCTCTGCTTTCCTGCGGACTCCATCCTCAAAAGCACCTGTTTTCGCTTTCGGCAGCCTCAGGAGCAAAAAAGACAAACGTCCAGCTTTTGCTGCCACAGCAAAGGTGCCAGCGGGGAAAAGTGATGCTGGTCCTCATTGCCTCCTGGAACCTCTTCAAATGCCACAGACAATTTGGCCCTCTCTGCTTTCCTGCGGACTCCATCCTCAAAAGCACGTGTTTTCGCTTTCGGCATCCTCAGGAGCAAAAAAGACAAACGTCCAGCTTTTGCTGCCACAGCAAAGGTGCCAGCGGGGAAAAGTAATGCTGGTTCTCACTGCCTCCTGGAACCCCTTCAAATGCCCCAGACAATTTGGCTCTCTCTGCTTTCCTGCGGACTCTATCCTCAAAAGCGCCTTTTTTCACTTTCGGCGCCCTCCGGTGGTTAAAAGACAAATGTCCAGCTTTTGCTGCCGCAGCAAAGGTGCCAGCGGGGAAAAGTAATGCTGGTTCTCACTGCCTCCTGGAACCCTTTCAAATGCCCCAGACAATTTGGCCCTCTCTGCTTTCCTGCGGACTCCATCCTCCAAAGCACCTGTTTTCGCTTTCGGCAGCCTCCGGAGCAAAAAAGACAAACGTCCAGCTTTTGCTGCCACAGCAAAGATGGCAGCGGGGAAAAGTGATGCTGGTTCTCACTGCCTCCTGGAACTCTTTCAAATGCCCCAGACAATTTGGCCCTCTCTGCTTTCCTGCGGACTCCATCCTCAAAAGCACCTGTTGTCGCTTTCGGCAGCCTCCGGAGCAAAAAAGACAAACGTCCAGCTTTTGCTGCCACAGCAAAGGTGCCAGCGGGGAAAAGTAATGCTGGTTCTCACTGCCTCCTGGAACCCTTTCAAATGCCCCAGACAATTTGGCCCTCTCTGCTTTCCTGCGGACTCCATCCTCAAAAGCATCTGTTTTCGCTATCTGCAACCTCCGGAGCAAAAAAGACAAACATCCAGCTTTTGCTGCCACAGCAAAGGTGCCAGCGGGGAAAAGTAATGCTGGTTCTCACTGCCTCCTGGAACTCTTTCAAATGCCACAGACAATTTTGCACTCTCTGCTTTCCTGCGGACTCCATCCTCAAAAGCACCTGTTTTTGCTTTCGGCAGCCTCCGGAGCAAAAAAGACAAACGTCCAGCTTTTGCTGCCACAGCAAAGGTGCCAGCGGGGAAAAGTAATGCTGGTTCTCACTGCCTCCTGGAATCTCTTCAAATGCCACAGACAATTTGGCCCTCTCTGCTTTCCTGCGGACTCCATCCTCAAAAGCACCTGTTTTCGCTTTCGGCATCCTCAGGAGCAAAGAATACAAACGTCCAGCTTTTGCTGCCACAGCAAATGTGCCAGCGGGGAAAAGTGATGGTGGTCCTCATTGCCTCCTGGAACCTCTTCAAATGCCACAGACAATTTGGCCCTCTCTGCTTTCCTGCGGACTCCATCCTCCAAAGCACGTGTTTTCGCTTTCGGCATCCTCAGGATCAAAAAAGACAAACGTCCAGCTTTTCCTGCCACAGCAAAGGTGCCAGCGGGGAAAAGTAATGCTGGTTCTCACTGCCTCCTGGAACCCCTTCAAATGCCCCAGACAATTTGGCTCTCTCTGCTTTCCTGCGGACTCTATCCTCAAAAGCGCCTTTTTTCACTTTCGGCGCCCTCCGGTGGTTAAAAGACAAACGTCCAGCTTTTGCTGCCACAGCAAAGGTGCCAGCGGGGAAAAGTAATGCTGGTTCTCACTGCCTCCTGGAACCCTTTCAAATGCACCACACAATTTGGCCCTCTCTGCTTTCCTGCGGACTCCATCCTCAAAAGCACCTGTTTTCGCTTTCGGCAGCCTCAGGAGCAAAAAAGACAAACGTCCAGCTTTTGCTGCCACAGCAAAGATGGCAGCGGGGAAAAGTAATGCTGGTTCTCACTGCCTCCTGGAACTCTTTCAAATGCCACAGACAATTTGGCCCTCTCTGCTTTCCTGCGGACTCCATCCTCAAAAGCACCTGTTTTCGCTTTCGGCAGCCTCCGGAGCAAAAAAGACAAACGTCCAGCTTTTGCTGCCACAGCAAAGGTGCCAGCGGGGAAAAGTAATGCTGGTTCTCACTGCCTCCTGGAACTCTTTCAAATGCCACAGACAATTTTGCACTCTCTGCTTTCCTGCGGACTCCATCCTCAAAAGCACCTGTTTTTGCTTTCGGCAGCCTCCGGAGCAAAAAAGACAAACGTCCAGCTTTTGCTGCCACAGCAAAGGTGCCAGCGGAGAAAAGTAATGCTGGTTCTCACTGCCTCCTGGAACCCTTTCAAATGCCCCAGACAATTTGGCCCTCTCTGCTTTCCTGCGGACTCCATCCTCAAAAGCACCTTTTTTCGCTTTCGGCAGCCTCCGGAGCAAAAAAGACAAACGTCCAGCTTTTGCTGCCACAGCAAAGGTGCCAGCGGGGAAAAGTAATGCTGGTTCTCACTGCCTCCTGGAACCCTTTCAAATGCCTCAGACAATTTGGCCCTCTCTGCTTTCCTGCGGACTCCATCCTCAAAAGCACCTGTTTTTGCTTTCGGCAGCCTCCGGAGCAAAAAAGACAAACGTCCAGCTTTTGCTGCCACAGCAAAGGTGCCAGCGGGGAAAAGTAATGCTGGTTCTCACTGCCTCCTGGAACCCTTTCAAATGCCACAGACAATTTGGCTCTCTCTGCTTTCCTGCGGACTCCATCCTCAAAAGCACCTTTTTTCGCTTTCGGCAGCCTCCGGAGCAAAAAAGACAAACGTCCAGCTTTTGCTGCCACAGCAAAGGTGCCAGCGGGGAAAAGTAATGCTGGTTCTCACTGCCTCCTGGAACTCTGTCAAATGCCACAGACAATTTTGCACTCTCTGCTTTCCTGCGGACTCCATCCTCAAAAGCACCTGTTTTCGCTTTCGGCAGCCTCCGGAGCAAAAAAGACAAACGTCCAGCTTTTGCTGCCACAGCAAAGGTGCCAGCGGGGAAAAGTAATGCTGGTTCTCACTGCCTCCTGGAACCCTTTCAAATGCCACAGACAACTTGGCCCTCTCTGCTTTCCTGCGGACTCCATCCTCAAAAGCATCTGTTTTCACTTTCGGCATCCTCAGGAGCAAAAAAGACAAACGTCCAGCTTTTGCTGCCACAGCAAAGGTGCCAGCGGGGAAAAGTGATGCTGGTCCTCATTGCCTCCTGGAACCTCTTCAAATGCCACAGACAATTTGGCCCTCTCTGCTTTCCTGCGGACTCCATCCTCAAAAGCACCTTTTTTCGCTTTCGGCATCCTCAGGATCAAAAAAGACAAACGTCCAGCTTTTGCTGCCACAGCAAAGGTGCCAGCGGGGAAAAGTAATGCTGGTTCTCACTGCCTCCTGGAACCCCTTCAAATGCCCCAGACAATTTGGCTCTCTCTGCTTTCCTGCGGACTCTATCCTCAAAAGCGCCTTTTTTCACTTTCGGCGCCCTCCAGTGGTTAAAAGACAAACGTCCAGCTTTTGCTGCCGCAGCAAAGGTGCCAGCGGGGAAAAGTAATGCTGGTTCTCACTGCCTCCTGGAACCCTTTCAAATGCACCACACAATTTGGCCCTCTCTGCTTTCCTGCGGACTCCATCCTCAAAAGCACCTGTTTTCGCTTTCGGCATCCTCAGGAGCAAAAAAGACAAACGTCCAGCTTTTGCTGCCACAGCAAAGGTGCCAGCGGGGAAAAGTGATGCTGGTCCTCATTGCCTCCTGGAACTCTTTCAAATGCCACAGACAATTTTGCACTCTCTGCTTTCCTGCGGACTCCATCCTCAAAAGCACCTGTTTTTGCTTTCGGCAGCCTCCGGAGCAAAAAAGACAAACGTCCAGCTTTTGCTGCCACAGCAAAGGCGACAGCGGGGAAAAGTAATGCTGGTTCTCACTGCCTCCTGGAACCCTTTCAAATGCACCACACAATTTGGCCCTCTCTGCTTTCCTGCATACTCCATCCTCAAAAGCACCTTTTTTCGCTTTCGGCAGCCTCCGGAGCAAAAAAGACAAACGTCCAGCTTTTGCTGCCACAGCAAAGGTGCCAGCGGGGAAAAGTAATGCTGGTTCTCACTGCCTCCTGGAACTCTGTCAAATGCCACAGACAGTTTTGCACTCTCTGCTTTCCTGCGGACTCCATCCTCAAAAGCACCTTTTTTTGCTTTCGGCAGCCTCCGGAGCAAAAAAGACAAACGTCCAGCTTTTGCTGCCACAGCAAAGGTGCCAGCGGGGAAAAGTAATGCTGGTTCTCACTGCCTCCTGGAACCCCTTCAAATGCCACAGTCAATTTGGCTCTCTCTGCTTTCCTGCGGACTCTATCCTCAAAAGCGCCTTTTTTCACTTTCGGCGCCCTCCAGTGGTTAAAAGACAAACGTCCAGCTTTTGCTGCCGCAGCAAAGGTGCCAGCGGGGAAAAGTAATGCTGGTTCTCACTGCCTCCTGGAACCCTTTCAAATGCACCACACAATTTGGCCCTCTCTGCTTTCCTGCGGACTCCATCCTCAAAAGCACCTGTTTTCGCTTTCGGCATCCTCAGGAGCAAAAAAGACAAACGTCCAGCTTTTGCTGCCACAGCAAAGGTGCCAGCGGGGAAAAGTAATGCTGGTTCTCACTGCCTCCTGGAACCCTTTCAAATGCCACAGACAATTTGGCCCTCTCTGCTTTCCTGCGGACTCCATCCTCAAAAGCACCTGTTTTCGCTTTCGGCATCCTCAGGAGCAAAAAAGACAAACGTCCAGCTTTTGCTGCCACAGCAAAGGTGCCAGCGGGGAAAAGTGATGCTGGATCTCATTGCCTCCTGGAACTCTTTCAAATGCCACAGACAATTTTGCACTCTCTGCTTTCCTGCGGACTCCATCCTCAAAAGCACCTGTTTTTGCTTTCGGCAGCCTCCGGAGCAAAAAAGACAAACGTCCAGCTTTTGCTGCCACAGCAAAGGTGCCAGCGGAGAAAAGTAATGCTGGTTCTCACTGCCTCCTGGAACCCTTTCAAATGCCACAGTCAATTTGGCTCTCTCTGCTTTCCTGCGGACTCCATCCTCAAAAGCACCTTTTTTCGCTTTCGGCAGCCTCCGGAGCAAAAAAGACAAACGTCCAGCTTTTGCTGCCACAGCAAAGGTGCCAGCGGGGAAAAGTAATGCTGGTTCTCACTGCCTCCTGGAACTCTGTCAAATGCCACAGACAATTTTGCACTCTCTGCTTTCCTGCGGACTCCATCCTCAAAAGCACCTGTTTTTGCTTTCGGCAGCCTCCGGAGCAGAAAAGACAAACGTCCAGCTTTTGCTGCCACAGCAAAGGCGACAGCGGGGAAAAGTAATGCTGGTTCTCACTGCCTCCTGGAACCCTTTCAAATGCCAGAGTCAATTTGGTTCTCTCTGCTTTCCTGCGGACTCCATCCTCAAAAGCACCTTTTTTCGCTTTCGGCAGCCTCCGGAGCAAAAAAGACAAACGTCCAGCTTTTGCTGCCACAGCAAAGGTGCCAGCGGGGAAAAGTAATGCTGGTTCTCACTGCCTCCTGGAACCCTTTCAAATGCCACAGACAATTTTGCACTCTCTGCTTTCCTGCGGACTCCATCCTCAAAAGCACCTGTTTTTGCTTTCGGCAGCCTCCGGAGCAAAAAAGACAAACGTCCAGCTTTTGCTGCCACAGCAAAGGTGCCAGCGGGGAAAAGTAATGCTGGTTCTCACTGCCTCCTGGAACCCTTTCAAATGCCACAGACAATTTGGCTCTCTCTGCTTTCCTGCGGACTCCATCCTCAAAAGCACCTGTTTTCGCTTTCGGCAGCCTCCGGAGCAAAAAAGACAAACGTCCAGCTTTTGCTGCCACAGCAAAGGTGCCAGCGGGGAAAAGTAATGCTGGTTCTCACTGCCTCCTGGAACCCTTTCAAATGCCACAGACAATTTTGCACTCTCTGCTTTCCTGCGGACTCCATCCTCAAAAGCACCTGTTTTTGCTTTCGGCAGCATCCGGAGCAAAAAAGACAAACGTCCAGCTTTTGCTGCCACAGCAAAGGTGCCAGCGGAGAAAAGTAATGCTGGTTCTCACTGCCTCCTGGAACCCTTTCAAATGCCCCAGACAATTTGGCCCTCTCTGCTTTCCTGCGGACTCCATCCTCAAAAGCACCTGTTTTTGCTTTCGGCAGCCTCCGGAGCAAAAAAGACAAACGTCCAGCTTTTGCTGCCACAGCAAAGGCGACAGCGGGGAAAAGTAATGCTGGTTCTCACTGCCTCCTGGAACCCTTTCAAATGCCACAGACAATTTGGCTCTCTCTGCTTTCCTGCGGACTCCATCCTCAAAAGCACCTTTTTTCGCTTTCGGCAGCCTCTGGAGCAAAAAAGACAAACGTCCAGCTTTTGCTGCCACAGCAAAGGTGCCAGCGGGGAAAAGTAATGCTGGTTCTCACTGCCTCCTGGAACCCTTTCAAATGCCACAGACAATTTGGCCCTCTCTGCTTTCCTGCGGACTCCATCCTCAAAAGCATCTGTTTTCACTTTCGGCATCCTCAGGAGCAAAAAAGACAAACGTCCAGCTTTTGCTGCCACAGCAAAGGTGCCAGCGGGGAAAAGTGATGCTGGTCCTCATTGCCTCCTGGAACCTCTTCAAATGCCACAGACAATTTGGCCCTCTCTGCTTTCCTGCGGACTCCATCCTCCAAAGCACGTGTTTTCGCTTTCGGCATCCTCAGGATCAAAAAAGACAAACGTCCAGCTTTTGCTGCCACAGCAAAGGTGCCAGCGGGGAAAAGTAATGCTGGTTCTCACTGCCTCCTAGAACCCCTTCAAATGCCCCAGACAATTTGGCTCTCTCTGCTTTCCTGCGGACTCTATCCTCAAAAGCGCCTTTTTTCACTTTCGGCGCCCTCCAGTGGTTAAAAGACAAACGTCCAGCTTTTGCTGCCGCAGCAAAGGTGCCAGCGGGGAAAAGTAATGCTGGTTCTCACTGCCTCCTGGAACCCTTTCAAATGCACCACACAATTTGGCCCTCTCTGCTTTCCTGCGGACTCCATCCTCAAAAGCACCTGTTTTCGCTTTCGGCATCCTAAGGAGCAAAAAAGACAAACGTCCAGCTTTTGCTGCCACAGCAAAGGTGCCAGCGGGGAAAAGTGATGTTGGTCCTCATTGCCTCCTGGAACTCTTTCAAATGCCACAGACAATTTTGCACTCTCTGCTTTCCTGCGGACTCCATCCTCAAAAGCACCTGTTTTTGCTTTCGGCAGCCTCCGGAGCAAAAAAGACAAAGGTCCAGCTTTTGCTGCCACAGCAAAGGTGCCAGCGGGGAAAAGTAATGCTGGTTCTCACTGCCTCCTGGAACTCTGTCAAATGCCACAGACAATTTTGCACTCTCTGCTTTCCTGCGGACTCCATCCTCAAAAGCACCTTTTTTTGCTTTCGGCAGCCTCCGGAGCAAAAAAGACAAACGTCCAGCTTTTGCTGCCACAGCAAAGGTGCCAGCGGGGAAAAGTAATGCTGGTTCTCACTGCCTCCTGGAACCCCTTCAAATGCCACAGTCAATTTGGCTCTCTCTGCTTTCCTGCGGACTCTATCCTCAAAAGCGCCTTTTTTCACTTTCGGCGCCCTCCAGTGGTTAAAAGACAAACGTCCAGCTTTTGCTGCCGCAGCAAAGGTGCCAGCGGGGAAAAGTAATGCTGGTTCTCACTGCCTCCTGGAACCCTTTCAAATGCACCACACAATTTGGCCCTCTCTGCTTTCCTGCGGACTCCATCCTCAAAAGCACCTGTTTTTGCTTTCGGCAGCCTCCGGAGCAAAAAAGACAAACGTCCAGCTTTTGCTGCCACAGCAAAGGTGCCAGCGGAGAAAAGTAATGCTGGTTCTCACTGCCTCCTGGAACCCTTTCAAATGCCACAGTCAATTTGGCTCTCTCTGCTTTCCTGCGGACTCCATCCTCAAAAGCACCTTTTTTCGCTTTCGGCAGCCTCCGGAGCAAAAAAGACAAACGTCCAGCTTTTGCTGCCACAGCAAAGGTGCCAGCGGGGAAAAGTAATGCTGGTTCTCACTGCCTCCTGGAACTCTGTCAAATGCCACAGACAATTTTGCACTCTTTGCTTTCCTGCGGACTCCATCCTCAAAAGCACCTGTTTTTGCTTTCGGCAGCCTCCGGAGCAGAAAAGACAAACGTCCAGCTTTTGCTGCCACAGCAAAGGCGACAGCGGGGAAAAGTAATGCTGGTTCTAACTGCCTCCTGGAACCCTTTCAAATGCCACAGACAATTTGGCCCTCTCTGCTTTCCTGCGGACTCCATCCTCAAAAGCACCTTTTTTCGCTTTCGGCAGCCTCCGGAGCAAAAAAGACAAACGTCCAGCTTTTGCTGCCACAGCAAAGGTGCCAGCGGAGAAAAGTAATGCTGGTTCTCACTGCCTCCTGGAACCCTTTCAAATGCCACAGTCAATTTGGCTCTCTCTGCTTTCCTGCGGACTCCATCCTCAAAAGCACCTTTTTTCGCTTTCGGCAGCCTCCGGAGCAAAAAAGACAAACGTCCAGCTTTTGCTGCCACAGCAAAGGTGCCAGCGGGGAAAAGTAATGCTGGTTCTCACTGCCTCCTGGAACTCTGTCAAATGCCACAGACAATTTTGCACTCTTTGCTTTCCTGCGGACTCCATCCTCAAAAGCACCTGTTTTTGCTTTCGGCAGCCTCCGGAGCAGAAAAGACAAACGTCCAGCTTTTGCTGCCACAGCAAAGGCGACAGCGGGGAAAAGTAATGCTGGTTCTCACTGCCTCCTGGAACCCTTTCAAATGCCACAGACAATTTGGCCCTCTCTGCTTTCCTGCGGACTCCATCCTCAAAAGCACCTTTTTTCGCTTTCGGCAGCCTCCGGAGCAAAAAAGACAAACGTCCAGCTTTTGCTGCCACAGCAAAGGTGCCAGCGGGGAAAAGTAATGCTGGTTCTCACTGCCTCCTGGAACCCTTTCAAATGCCACAGACAATTTTGCACTCTCTGCTTTCCTGCGGACTCCATCCTCAAAAGCACCTGTTTTTGCTTTCGGCAGCCTCCGGAGCAAAAAAGACAAACGTCCAGCTTTTGCTGCCACAGCAAAGGTGCCAGCGGGGAAAAGTAATGCTGGTTCTCACTGCCTCCTGGAACCCTTTCAAATGCCCCAGACAATTTGGCCCTCTCTGCTTTCCTGCGGACTCCATCCTCAAAAGCACCTGTTTTTGCTTTCGGCGGTGTTTGGAGCAAAAAAGACAAACGTCCAGCTTTTGCTGCCACAGCAAAGGTGCCAGCGGGGAAAAGTAATGCTGGTTCTCACTGCCTCCTGGAACTCTTTCAAATGCCCCAGACAATTTGGCCCTCTCTGCTTTCCTGCGGACTCCATCCTCAAAAGCACCTGTTTTCGCTTTCGGCAGCCTCCGGAGCAAAAAAGACAAACGTCCAGCTTTTGCTGCCACAGCAAAGGTGCCTGCGGGGAAAAGTAATGCTGGTTCTCACTGCCTCCTGGAACTCTTTCAAATGCCACAGACAATTTTGCACTCTCTGCTTTCCTGCGGACTCCATCCTCAAAAGCACCTGTTTTTGCTTTCGGCAGCCTCCGGAGCAAAAAAGACAAACGTCCAGCTTTTGCTGCCACAGCAAAGGTGCCAGCGGAGAAAAGTAATGCTGGTTCTCACTGCCTCCTGGAACCCTTTCAAATGCCACAGTCAATTTGGCTCTCTCAGCTTTCCTGCGGACTCCATCCTCAAAAGCACCTTTTTTCGCTTTCGGCAGCCTCCGGAGCAAAAAAGACAAACGTCCAGCTTTTGCTGCCACAGCAAAGGTGCCAGCGGGGAAAAGTAATGCTGGTTCTCACTGCCTCCTGGAACTCTGTCAAATGCCACAGACAATTTTGCACTCTCTGCTTTCCTGCGGACTCCATCCTCAAAAGCACCTGTTTTTGCTTTCGGCAGCCTCCGGAGCAAAAAAGACAAACGTCCAGCTTTTGCTGCCACAGCAAAGGTGCCAGCGGGGAAAAGTAATGCTGGTTCTCACTGCCTCCTGGAACCCTTTCAAATGCCACAGACAATTTGGCCCTCTCTGCTTTCCTGCGGACTCCATCCTCAAAAGCACCTGTTTTCGCTTTCGGCAGCCTCAGGAGCAAAAAAGACAAACGTCCAGCTTTTGCTGCCACAGCAAAGGTGCCAGCGGGGAAAAGTGATGCTGGTCCTCATTGCCTCCTGGAACCTCTTCAAATGCCACAGACAATTTGGCCCTCTCTGCTTTCCTGCGGACTCCATCCTCAAAAGCACGTGTTTTCGCTTTCGGCATCCTCAGGAGCAAAAAAGACAAACGTCCAGCTTTTGCTGCCACAGCAAAGGTGCCAGCGGGGAAAAGTAATGCTGGTTCTCACTGCCTCCTGGAACCCCTTCAAATGCCCCAGACAATTTGGCTCTCTCTGCTTTCCTGCGGACTCTATCCTCAAAAGCGCCTTTTTTCACTTTCGGCGCCCTCCGGTGGTTAAAAGACAAATGTCCAGCTTTTGCTGCCGCAGCAAAGGTGCCAGCGGGGAAAAGTAATGCTGGTTCTCACTGCCTCCTGGAACCCTTTCAAATGCCCCAGACAATTTGGCCCTCTCTGCTTTCCTGCGGACTCCATCCTCCAAAGCACCTGTTTTCGCTTTCGGCAGCCTCCGGAGCAAAAAAGACAAACGTCCAGCTTTTGCTGCCACAGCAAAGATGGCAGCGGGGAAAAGTGATGCTGGTTCTCACTGCCTCCTGGAACTCTTTCAAATGCCCCAGACAATTTGGCCCTCTCTGCTTTCCTGCGGACTCCATCCTCAAAAGCACCTGTTGTCGCTTTCGGCAGCCTCCGGAGCAAAAAAGACAAACGTCCAGCTTTTGCTGCCACAGCAAAGGTGCCAGCGGGGAAAAGTAATGCTGGTTCTCACTGCCTCCTGGAACCCTTTCAAATGCCACAGACAATTTGGCCCTCTCTGCTTTCCTGCGGACTCCATCCTCAAAAGCATCTGTTTTCGCTATCTGCAACCTCCGGAGCAAAAAAGACAAACATCCAGCTTTTGCTGCCACAGCAAAGGTGCCAGCGGGGAAAAGTAATGCTGGTTCTCACTGCCTCCTGGAACTCTTTCAAATGCCACAGACAATTTTGCACTCTCTGCTTTCCTGCGGACTCCATCCTCAAAAGCACCTGTTTTTGCTTTCGGCAGCCTCCGGAGCAAAAAAGACAAACGTCCAGCTTTTGCTGCCACAGCAAAGGTGCCAGCGGGGAAAAGTAATGCTGGTTCTCACTGCCTCCTGGAATCTCTTCAAATGCCACAGACAATTTGGCCCTCTCTGCTTTCCTGCGGACTCCATCCTCAAAAGCACCTGTTTTCGCTTTCGGCATCCTCAGGAGCAAAGAATACAAACGTCCAGCTTTTGCTGCCACAGCAAATGTGCCAGCGGGGAAAAGTGATGGTGGTCCTCATTGCCTCCTGGAACCTCTTCAAATGCCACAGACAATTTGGCCCTCTCTGCTTTCCTGCGGACTCCATCCTCAAAAGCACGTGTTTTCGCTTTCGGCATCCTCAGGATCAAAAAAGACAAACGTCCAGCTTTTCCTGCCACAGCAAAGGTGCCAGCGGGGAAAAGTAATGCTGGTTCTCACTGCCTCCTGGAACCCCTTCAAATGCCCCAGACAATTTGGCTCTCTCTGCTTTCCTGCGGACTCTATCCTCAAAAGCGCCTTTTTTCACTTTCGGCGCCCTCCGGTGGTTAAAAGACAAACGTCCAGCTTTTGCTGCCACAGCAAAGGTGCCAGCGGGGAAAAGTAATGCTGGTTCTCACTGCCTCCTGGAACCCTTTCAAATGCACCACACAATTTGGCCCTCTCTGCTTTCCTGCGGACTCCATCCTCAAAAGCACCTGTTTTCGCTTTCGGCAGCCTCAGGAGCAAAAAAGACAAACGTCCAGCTTTTGCTGCCACAGCAAAGATGGCAGCGGGGAAAAGTAATGCTGGTTCTCACTGCCTCCTGGAACTCTTTCAAATGCCACAGACAATTTGGCCCTCTCTGCTTTCCTGCGGACTCCATCCTCAAAAGCACCTGTTTTCGCTTTCGGCAGCCTCCGGAGCAAAAAAGACAAACGTCCAGCTTTTGCTGCCACAGCAAAGGTGCCAGCGGGGAAAAGTAATGCTGGTTCTCACTGCCTCCTGGAACTCTTTCAAATGCCACAGACAATTTTGCACTCTCTGCTTTCCTGCGGACTCCATCCTCAAAAGCACCTGTTTTTGCTTTCGGCAGCCTCCGGAGCAAAAAAGACAAACGTCCAGCTTTTGCTGCCACAGCAAAGGTGCCAGCGGAGAAAAGTAATGCTGGTTCTCACTGCCTCCTGGAACCCTTTCAAATGCCCCAGACAATTTGGCCCTCTCTGCTTTCCTGCGGACTCCATCCTCAAAAGCACCTTTTTTCGCTTTCGGCAGCCTCCGGAGCAAAAAAGACAAACGTCCAGCTTTTGCTGCCACAGCAAAGGTGCCAGCGGGGAAAAGTAATGCTGGTTCTCACTGCCTCCTGGAACCCTTTCAAATGCCCCAGACAATTTGGCCCTCTCTGCTTTCCTGCGGACTCCATCCTCAAAAGCACCTGTTTTTGCTTTCAGCAGCCTCCGGAGCAAAAAAGACAAACGTCCAGCTTTTGCTGCCACAGCAAAGGCGACAGCGGGGAAAAGTAATGCTGGTTCTCACTGCCTCCTGGAACCCTTTCAAATGCCACAGACAATTTGGCTCTCTCTGCTTTCCTGCGGACTCCATCCTCAAAAGCACCTTTTTTCGCTTTCGGCAGCCTCCGGAGCAAAAAAGACAAACGTCCAGCTTTTGCTGCCACAGCAAAGGTGCCAGCGGGGAAAAGTAATGCTGGTTCTCACTGCCTCCTGGAACTCTGTCAAATGCCACAGACAATTTTGCACTCTCTGCTTTCCTGCGGACTCCATCCTCAAAAGCACCTGTTTTCGCTTTCGGCAGCCTCCGGAGCAAAAAAGACAAACGTCCAGCTTTTGCTGCCACAGCAAAGGTGCCAGCGGGGAAAAGTAATGCTGGTTCTCACTGCCTCCTGGAACCCTTTCAAATGCCACAGACAACTTGGCCCTCTCTGCTTTCCTGCGGACTCCATCCTCAAAAGCATCTGTTTTCACTTTCGGCATCCTCAGGAGCAAAAAAGACAAACGTCCAGCTTTTGCTGCCACAGCAAAGGTGCCAGCGGGGAAAAGTGATGCTGGTCCTCATTGCCTCCTGGAACCTCTTCAAATGCCACAGACAATTTGGCCCTCTCTGCTTTCCTGCGGACTCCATCCTCAAAAGCACCTTTTTTCGCTTTCGGCATCCTCAGGATCAAAAAAGACAAACGTCCAGCTTTTGCTGCCACAGCAAAGGTGCCAGCGGGGAAAAGTAATGCTGGTTCTCACTGCCTCCTGGAACCCCTTCAAATGCCCCAGACAATTTGGCTCTCTCTGCTTTCCTGCGGACTCTATCCTCAAAAGCGCCTTTTTTCACTTTCGGCGCCCTCCAGTGGTTAAAAGACAAACGTCCAGCTTTTGCTGCTGCAGCAAAGGTGCCAGCGGGGAAAAGTAATGCTGGTTCTCACTGCCTCCTGGAACCCTTTCAAATGCACCACACAATTTGGCCCTCTCTGCTTTCCTGCGGACTCCATCCTCAAAAGCACCTGTTTTCGCTTTCGGCATCCTCAGGAGCAAAAAAGACAAACGTCCAGCTTTTGCTGCCACAGCAAAGGTGCCAGCGGGGAAAAGTGATGCTGGTCCTCATTGCCTCCTGGAACTCTTTCAAATGCCACAGACAATTTTGCACTCTCTGCTTTCCTGCGGACTCCATCCTCAAAAGCACCTGTTTTTGCTTTCGGCAGCCTCCGGAGCAAAAAAGACAAAGGTCCAGCTTTTGCTGCCACAGCAAAGGCGACAGCGGGGAAAAGTAATGCTGGTTCTCACTGCCTCCTGGAACCCTTTCAAATGCACCACACAATTTGGCCCTCTCTGCTTTCCTGCGGACTCCATCCTCAAAAGCACCTTTTTTCGCTTTCGGCAGCCTCCGGAGCAAAAAAGACAAACGTCCAGCTTTTGCTGCCACAGCAAAGGTGCCAGCGGGGAAAAGTAATGCTGGTTCTCACTGCCTCCTGGAACTCTGTCAAATGCCACAGACAGTTTTGCACTCTCTGCTTTCCTGCGGACTCCATCCTCAAAAGCACCTTTTTTTGCTTTCGGCAGCCTCCGGAGCAAAAAAGACAAACGTCCAGCTTTTGCTGCCACAGCAAAGGTGCCAGCGGGGAAAAGTAATGCTGGTTCTCACTGCCTCCTGGAACCCCTTCAAATGCCACAGTCAATTTGGCTCTCTCTGCTTTCCTGCGGACTCTATCCTCAAAAGCGCCTTTTTTCACTTACGGCGCCCTCCAGTGGTTAAAAGACAAACGTCCAGCTTTTGCTGCCGCAGCAAAGGTGCCAGCGGGGAAAAGTAATGCTGGTTCTCACTGCCTCCTGGAACCCTTTCAAATGCACCACACAATTTGGCCCTCTCTGCTTTCCTGCGGACTCCATCCTCAAAAGCACCTGTTTTCGCTTTCGGCATCCTCAGGAGCAAAAAAGACAAACGTCCAGCTTTTGCTGCCACAGCAAAGGTGCCAGCGGGGAAAAGTAATGCTGGTTCTCACTGCCTCCTGGAACCCTTTCAAATGCCACAGACAATTTGGCCCTCTCTGCTTTCCTGCGGACTCCATCCTCAAAAGCACCTGTTTTCGCTTTCGGCATCCTCAGGAGCAAAAAAGACAAACGTCCAGCTTTTGCTGCCACAGCAAAGGTGCCAGCGGGGAAAAGTGATGCTGGATGTCATTGCCTCCTGGAACTCTTTCAAATGCCACAGACAATTTTGCACTCTCTGCTTTCCTGCGGACTCCATCCTCAAAAGCACCTGTTTTTGCTTTCGGCAGCCTCCGGAGCAAAAAAGACAAACGTCCAGCTTTTGCTGCCACAGCAAAGGTGCCAGCGGAGAAAAGTAATGCTGGTTCTCACTGCCTCCTGGAACCCTTTCAAATGCCACAGTCAATTTGGCTCTCTCTGCTTTCCTGCGGACTCCATCCTCAAAAGCACCTTTTTTCGCTTTCGGCAGCCTCCGGAGCAAAAAAGACAAACGTCCAGCTTTTGCTGCCACAGCAAAGGTGCCAGCGGGGAAAAGTAATGCTGGTTCTCACTGCCTCCTGGAACTCTGTCAAATGCCACAGACAATTTTGCACTCTCTGCTTTCCTGCGGACTCCATCCTCAAAAGCACCTGTTTTTGCTTTCGGCAGCCTCCGGAGCAGAAAAGACAAACGTCCAGCTTTTGCTGCCACAGCAAAGGCGACAGCGGGGAAAAGTAATGCTGGTTCTCACTGCCTCCTGGAACCCTTTCAAATGCCAGAGTCAATTTGGTTCTCTCTGCTTTCCTGCGGACTCCATCCTCAAAAGCACCTTTTTTCGCTTTCGGCAGCCTCCGGAGCAAAAAAGACAAACGTCCAGCTTTTGCTGCCACAGCAAAGGTGCCAGCGGGGAAAAGTAATGCTGGTTCTCACTGCCTCCTGGAACCCTTTCAAATGCCACAGACAATTTTGCACTCTCTGCTTTCCTGCGGACTCCATCCTCAAAAGCACCTGTTTTTGCTTTCGGCAGCCTCCGGAGCAAAAAAGACAAACGTCCAGCTTTTGCTGCCACAGCAAAGGTGCCAGCGGGGAAAAGTAATGCTGGTTCTCACTGCCTCCTGGAACCCTTTCAAATGCCACAGACAATTTGGCTCTCTCTGCTTTCCTGCGGACTCCATCCTCAAAAGCACCTGTTTTCGCTTTCGGCAGCCTCCGGAGCAAAAAAGACAAACGTCCAGCTTTTGCTGCCACAGCAAAGGTGCCAGCGGGGAAAAGTAATGCTGGTTCTCACTGCCTCCTGGAACTCTTTCAAATGCCACAGACAATTTTGCACTCTCTGCTTTCCTGCGGACTCCATCCTCAAAAGCACCTGTTTTTGCTTTCGGCAGCCTCCGGAGCAAAAAAGACAAACGTCCAGCTTTTGCTGCCACAGCAAAGGTGCCAGCGGAGAAAAGTAATGCTGGTTCTCACTGCCTCCTGGAACCCTTTCAAATGCCCCAGACAATTTGGCCCTCTCTGCTTTCCTGCGGACTCCATCCTCAAAAGCACCTGTTTTCGCTTTCGGCAGCCTCCGGAGCAAAAAAGACAAACGTCCAGCTTTTGCTGCCACAGCAAAGGTGCCAGCGGGGAAAAGTAATGCTGCTTCTCACTGCCTCCTGGAACTCTTTCAAATGCCCCAGACAATTTGGCCCTCTCTGCTTTCCTGCGGACTCCATCCTCAAAAGCACCTGTTTTTGCTTTCGGCAGCCTCCGGAGCAAAAAAGACAAACGTCCAGCTTTTGCTGCCACAGCAAAGGCGACAGCGGGGAAAAGTAATGCTGGTTCTCACTGCCTCCTGGAACCCTTTCAAATGCCACAGACAATTTGGCTCTCTCTGCTTTCCTGCGGACTCCATCCTCAAAAGCACCTTTTTTCGCTTTCGGCAGCCTCTGGAGCAAAAAAGACAAACGTCCAGCTTTTGCTGCCACAGCAAAGGTGCCAGCGGGGAAAAGTAATGCTGGTTCTCACTGCCTCCTGGAACCCTTTCAAATGCCACAGACAATTTGGCCCTCTCTGCTTTCCTGCGGACTCCATCCTCAAAAGCATCTGTTTTCACTTTCGGCATCCTCAGGAGCAAAAAAGACAAACGTCCAGCTTTTGCTGCCACAGCAAAGGTGCCAGCGGGGAAAAGTGATGCTGGTCCTCATTGCCTCCTGGAACCTCTTCAAATGCCACAGACAATTTGGCCCTCTCTGCTTTCCTGCGGACTCCATCCTCCAAAGCACGTGTTTTCGCTTTCGGCATCCTCAGGATCAATAAAGACAAACGTCCAGCTTTTGCTGCCACAGCAAAGGTGCCAGCGGGGAAAAGTAATGCTGGTTCTCACTGCCTCCTAGAACCCCTTCAAATGCCCCAGACAATTTGGCTCTCTCTGCTTTCCTGCGGACTCTATCCTCAAAAGCGCCTTTTTTCAATTTCGGCGCCCTCCAGTGGTTAAAAGACAAACGTCCAGCTTTTGCTGCCGCAGCAAAGGTGCCAGCGGGGAAAAGTAATGCTGGTTCTCACTGCCTCCTGGAACCCTTTCAAATGCACCACACAATTTGGCCCTCTCTGCTTTCCTGCGGACTCCATCCTCAAAAGCACCTGTTTTCGCTTTCGGCATCCTCAGGAGCAAAAAAGACAAACGTCCAGCTTTTGCTGCCACAGCAAAGGTGCCAGCGGGGAAAAGTGATGCTGGTCCTCATTGCCTCCTGGAACTCTTTCAAATGCCACAGACAATTTTGCACTCTCTGCTTTCCTGCGGACTCCATCCTCAAAAGCACCTTTTTTTGCTTTCGGCAGCCTCCGGAGCAAAAAAGACAAACGTCCAGCTTTTGCTGCCACAGCAAAGGTGCCAGCGGGGAAAAGTAATGCTGGTTCTCACTGCCTCCTGGAACCCCTTCAAATGCCACAGTCAATTTGGCTCTCTCTGCTTTCCTGCGGACTCTATCCTCAAAAGCGCCTTTTTTCACTTTCGGCGCCCTCCAGTGGTTAAAAGACAAACGTCCAGCTTTTGCTGCCGCAGCAAAGGTGCCAGCGGGGAAAAGTAATGCTGGTTCTCACTGCCTCCTGGAACCCTTTCAAATGCACCACACAATTTGGCCCTCTCTGCTTTCCTGCGGACTCCATCCTCAAAAGCACCTGTTTTCGCTTTCGGCATCCTCAGGAGCAAAAAAGACAAACGTCCAGCTTTTGCTGCCACAGCAAAGGTGCCAGCGGGGAAAAGTAATGCTGGTTCTCACTGCCTCCTGGAACCCTTTCAAATGCCCCAGACAATTTGGCCCTCTCTGCTTTCCTGCGGACTCCATCCTCAAAAGCACCTGTTTTCGCTTTCGGCATCCTCAGGAGCAAAAAAGACAAACGTCCAGCTTTTGCTGCCACAGCAAAGGTGCCAGCGGGGAAAAGTGATGCTGGATCTCATTGCCTCCTGGAACTCTTTCAAATGCCACAGACAATTTGGCCCTCTCTGCTTTCCTGCGGACTCCATCCTCAAAAGCACCTGTTTTTGCTTTCGGCAGCCTCCGGAGCAAAAAAGACAAACGTCCAGCTTTTGCTGCCACAGCAAAGGTGCCAGCGGAGAAAAGTAATGCTGGTTCTCACTGCCTCCTGGAACCCTTTCAAATGCCACAGTCAATTTGGCTCTCTCTGCTTTCCTGCGGACTCCATCCTCAAAAGCACCTTTTTTCGCTTTCGGCAGCCTCCGGAGCAAAAAAGACAAACGTCCAGCTTTTGCTGCCACAGCAAAGGTGCCAGCGGGGAAAAGTAATGCTGGTTCTCACTGCCTCCTGGAACTCTGTCAAATGCCACAGACAATTTTGCACTCTTTGCTTTCCTGCGGACTCCATCCTCAAAAGCACCTGTTTTTGCTTTCGGCAGCCTCCGGAGCAGAAAAGACAAACGTCCAGCTTTTGCTGCCACAGCAAAGGCGACAGCGGGGAAAAGTAATGCTGGTTCTCACTGCCTCCTGGAACCCTTTCAAATGCCACAGACAATTTGGCCCTCTCTGCTTTCCTGCGGACTCCATCCTCAAAAGCACCTTTTTTCGCTTTCGGCAGCCTCCGGAGCAAAAAAGACAAACGTCCAGCTTTTGCTGCCACAGCAAAGGTGCCAGCGGGGAAAAGTAATGCTGGTTCTCACTGCCTCCTGGAACCCTTTCAAATGCCACAGACAATTTGGCGCTCTCTGCTTTCCTGCGGACTCCATCCTCAAAAGCATCTGTTTTCGCTTTCGGCATCCTCAGGAGCAAAAAAGACAAACGTCCAGCTTTTGCTGCCACAGCAAAGGTGCCAGCGGGGAAAAGTGATGCTGGTCCTCATTGCCTCCTGGAACCTCTTCAAATGCCACAGACAATTTGGCCCTCTCTGCTTTCCTGCGGACTCCATCCTCCAAAGCACGTGTTTTCGCTTTCGGCATCCTCAGGATCAAAAAAGACAAACGTCCAGCTTTTGCTGCCACAGCAAAGGTGCCAGCGGGGAAAAGTAATGCTGGTTCTCACTGCCTCCTGGAACCCCTTCAAATGCCCCAGACAATTTGGCCCTCTCTGCTTTCCTGCAGACTCCATCCTCAAAAGCACCTGTTTTCGCTTTCGGCGCCCTCCGGTGGTTTAAAGACAAACGTCCAGCTTTTGCTGCCGCAGCAAAGGTGCCAGCGGGGAAAAGTAATGCTGGTTCTCACTGCCTCCTGGAACCCCTTCAAATGCCCCAGACAATTTGGCCCTCTCTGCTTTCCTGCGGACTCCATCCTCAAAAGCACCTGTTTTCGCTTTCGGCAGCCTCAGGAGCAAAAAAGACAAACGTCCAGCTTTTGCTGCCACAGCAAAGATGGCAGCGGGGAAAAGTGATGCTGGTTCTCACTGCCTCCTGGAACTCTTTCAAATGCCCCAGACAATTTGACCCTCTCTGCTTTCCTGCGGACTCTATCCTCAAAAGCACCTTTTTTCGCTTTCGGCAGCCTCCGGAGCAAAAAAGACAAACGTCCAGCTTTTGCTGCCACAGCAAAGGTGCCAGCGGGGAAAAGTAATGCTGGTTCTCACTGCCTCCTGGAACTCTGTCAAATGCCACAGACAATTTTGCACTCTCTGCTTTCCTGCGGACTCCATCCTCAAAAGCACCTGTTTTTGCTTTCGGCAGCCTCCGGAGCAAAAAAGACAAACGTCCAGCTTTTGCTGCCACAGCAAAGGTGCCAGCGGGGAAAAGTAATGCTGGTTCTCACTGCCTCCTGGAACTCTGTCAAATGCCACAGAGAATTTTGCACTCTCTGCTTTCCTGCGGACTCCATCCTCAAAAGCACCTGTTTTTGCTTTCGGCAGCCTCCGGAGCAAAAAAGACAAACGTCCAGCTTTTGCTGCCACAGCAAAGGTGCCAGCGGGGAAAAGTAATGCTGGTTCTCACTGCCTCCTGGAACCCTTTCAAATGCCACAGACAATTTGGCCCTCTCTGCTTTCCTGCGGACTCCATCCTCAAAAGCATCTGTTTTCGCTTTCGGCAACCTCCGGAGCAAAAAAGACAAACGTCCAGCTTTTGCTGCCACAGCAAAGGTGCCAGCGGGGAAAAGTAATGCTGGTTCTCACTGCCTCCTGGAACTCTTTCAAATGCCACAGACAATTTTGCACTCTCTGCTTTCCTGCGGACTCCATCCTCAAAAGCACCTGTTTTTGCTTTCGGCAGCCTCCGGAGCAAAAAAGACAAACGTCCAGCTTTTGCTGCCACAGCAAAGGTGCCAGCGGGGAAAAGTAATGCTGGTTCTCACTGCCTCCTGGAACCCTTTCAAATGCCACAGACAATTTGGCCCTCTCTGCTTTCCTGCGGACTCCATCCTCAAAAGCACCTGTTTTCGCTTTCGGCATCCTCAGGAGCAAAAAAGACAAACGTCCAGCTTTTGCTGCCACAGCAAAGGTGCCAGCGGGGAAAAGTGATGCTGGTCCTCATTGCCTCCTGGAACCTCTTCAAATGCCACAGAAAATTTGGCCCTCTCTGCTTTCCTGCGGACTCCATCCTCCAAAGCACGTGCTTTCGCTTTCGGCATCCTCAGGAGCAAAAAAGACAAACGTCCAGCTTTTGCTGCCACAGCAAAGGTGCCAGCGGGGAAAAGTAATGCTGGTTCTCACTGCCTCCTGGAACCCTTTCAAATGACACAGTCAATTTGGCTCTCTCTGCTTTCCTGCGGACTCCATCCTCAAAAGCACCTTTTTTCGCTTTCGGCAGCCTCCGGAGCAAAAAAGACAAACGTCCAGCTTTTGCTGCCACAGCAAAGGTGCCAGCGGGGAAAAGTAATGCTGGTTCTCACTGCCTCCTGGAACCCTTTCAAATGCCACAGACAATTTGGCGCTCTCTGCTTTCCTGCGGACTCCATCCTCAAAAGCACCTTTTTTCGCTTTCGGCAGCCTCCGGAGCAAAAAAGACAAACGTCCAGCTTTTGCTGCCACAGCAAAGGTGCCAGCGGGAAAAAGTGATGCTGGTCCTCATTGCCTCCTGGAACCCCTTCAAATGCCACAGACAATTTGGCCCTCTCTGCTTTCCTGCGGACTCCATCCTCCAAAGCACGTGTTTTCGCTTTCGGCATCCTCAGGATCAAAAAAGACAAACGTCCAGCTTTTGCTGCCACAGTTAAGGTGCCAGCGGGGAAAAGTAATGCTGGTTCTCACTGCCTCCTGGAACCCCTTCAAATGCCCCAGACAATTTGGCCCTCTCTGCTTTCCTGCGGACTCCATCCTCAAAAGCACCTGTTTTCGCTTTCGGCGCCCTCCGGTGGTTTAAAGACAAACGTCCAGCTTTTGCTGCCGCAGCAAAGGTGCCAGCGGGGAAAAGTAATGCTGGTTCTCACTGCCTCCTGGAACCCCTTCAAATGCCCCAGACAATTTGGCCCTCTCTGCTTTCCTGCGGACTCCATCCTCAAAAGCACCTGTTTTCGCTTTCGGCAGCCTCAGGAGCAAAAAAGACAAACGTCCAGCTTTTGCTGCCACAGCAAAGATGGCAGCGGGGAAAAGTGATGCTGGTTCTCACTGCCTCCTGGAACTCTTTCAAATGCCCCAGACAATTTGACCCTCTCTGCTTTCCTGCGGACTCTATCCTCAAAAGCACCTGTTTTCGCTTTCGGCAGCCTCCGGAGCAAAAAAGACAAACGTCCAGCTTTTGCTGCCACAGCAAAGGTGCCAGCGGGGAAAAGTAATGCTGGTTCTCACTGCCTCCTGGAACTCTTTCAAATGCCAAAGACAATTTTGCACTCTCTGCTTTCCTGCGGACTCCATCCTCAAAAGCACCTGTTTTTGCTTTCGGCAGCCTCCGGAGCAAAAAAGACAAACGTCCAGCTTTTGCTGCCACAGCAAAGGTGCCAGCGGAGAAAAGTAATGCTGGTTCTCACTGCCTCCTGGAACCCTTTCAAATGCCACAGTCAATTTGGCTCTCTCTGCTTTCCTGCGGACTCCATCCTCAAAAGCACCTTTTTTCGCTTTCGGCAGCCTCCGGAGCAAAAAAGACAAACGTCCAGCTTTTGCTGCCACAGCAAAGGTGCCAGCGGGGAAAAGTAATGCTGGTTCTCACTGCCTCCTGGAACCCTTTCAAATGCCACAGACAATTTGGCCCTCTCTGCTTTCCTGCGGACTCCATCCTCAAAAGCATCTGTTTTCGCTTTCGGCAACCTCCGGAGCAAAAAAGACAAACGTCCAGCTTTTGCTGCCACAGCAAAGGTGCCAGCGGGAAAAAGTAATGCTGGTTCTCACTGCCTCCTGGAACTCTTTCAAATGCCACAGACAATTTTGCACTCTCTGCTTTCCTGCGGACTCCATCCTCAAAAGCACCTGTTTTTGCTTTCGGCAGCCTCCGGAGCAAAAAAGACAAACGTCCAGCTTTTGCTGCCACAGCAAAGGTGCCAGCGGGGAAAAGTAATGCTGGTTCTCACTGCCTCCTGGAACCCTTTCAAATGCCACAGACAATTTGGCCCTCTCTGCTTTCCTGCGGACTCCATCCTCAAAAGCACTAGTTTTCGCTTTCGGCATCCTCAGGAGCAAAAAAGACAAACGTCCAGCTTTTGCTGCCACAGCAAAGGTGCCAGCGGGGAAAAGTGATGCTGGTCCTCATTGCCTCCTGGAACCTCTTCAAATGCCACAGAAAATTTGGCCCTCTCTGCTTTCCTGCGGACTCCATCCTCCAAAGCACGTGCTTTCGCTTTCGGCATCCTCAGGAGCAAAAAAGACAAACGTCCAGCTTTTGCTGCCACAGCAAAGGTGCCAGCGGGGAAAAGTAATGCTGGTTCTCACTTCCTCCTGGAACCCTTTCAAATGCCACAGTCAATTTGGCTCTCTCTGCTTTCCTGCGGACTCCATCCTCAAAAGCACCTTTTTTTCGCTTTCGGCAGCCTCCGGAGCAAAAAAGACAAACGTCCAGCTTTTGCTGCGACAGCAAAGGTGCCAGCGGGGAAAAGTAATGCTGGTTATCACTGCCTCCTGGAACTCTGTCAAATGCCACAGACAATTTTGCACTCTCTGCTTTCCTGCGGACTCCATCCTCAAAAGCACCTGTTTTTGCTTTCGGCAGCCTCCGGAGCAGAAAAGACAAACGTCCAGCTTTTGCTGCCACAGCAAAGGCGACAGCGGGGAAAAGTAATGCTGGTTCTCACTGCCTCCTGGAACCCTTTCAAATGCCATAGTCAATTTGGCTCTCTCTGCTTTCCTGCGGACTCCATCCTCAAAAGCACCTTTTTTCGCTTTCGGCAGCCTCCGGAGCAAAAAAGACAAACGTCCAGCTTTTGCTGCCACAGCAAAGGTGCCAGCGGGGAAAAGTAATGCTGGTTCTCACTGCCTCCTGGAACTCTGTCAAATGCCACAGACAATTTTGCACTCTCTGCTTTCCTGCGGACTCCATCCTCAAAAGCACCTGTTTTTGCTTTCGGCAGCCTCCGGAGCAAAAAAGACAAACGTCCAGCTTTTGCTGCCACAGCAAAGGTGCCAGCGGGGAAAAGTAATGCTGGTTCTCACTGCCTCCTGGAACTCTGTCAAATGCCACAGACAATTTTGCACTCTCTGCTTTCCTGCGGACTCCATCCTCAAAAGCACCTGTTTTTGCTTTCGGCAGCCTCCGGAGCAAAAAAGACAAACGTCCAGCTTTTGCTGCCACAGCAAAGGTGCCAGCGGGGAAAAGTAATGCTGGTTCTCACTGCCTCCTGGAACCCCTTCAAATGCCACAGTCAATTTGGCTCTCTCTGCTTTCCTGCGGACTCTATCCTCAAAAGCGCCTTTTTACACTTTCGGCGCCCTCCAGTGGTTAAAAGACAAACGTCCAGCTTTTGCTGCCGCAGCAAAGGTGCCAGCGGGGAAAAGTAATGCTGGTTCTCACTGCCTCCTGGAACCCTTTCAAATGCACCACACAATTTGGCCCTCTCTGCTTTCCTGCGGACTCCATCCTCAAAAGCACCTGTTTTCGCTTTCGGCATCCTCAGGAGCAAAAAAGACAAACGTCCAGCTTTTGCTGCCACAGCAAAGGTGCCAGCGGGGAAAAGTAATGCTGGTTCTCACTGCCTCCTGGAACCCTTTCAAATGCCACAGACAATTTGGCCCTCTCTGCTTTCCTGCGGACTCCATCCTCAAAAGCACCTGTTTTCGCTTTCGGCATCCTCAGGAGCAAAAAAGACAAACGTCCATCTTTTGCTGCCACAGCAAAGGTGCCAGCGGGGAAAAGTGATGCTGGATCTCATTGCCTCCTGGAACTCTTTCAAATGCCACAGACAATTTTGCACTCTCTGCTTTCCTGCGGACTCCATCCTCAAAAGCACCTGTTTTTGCTTTCGGCAGCCTCCGGAGCAAAAAAGACAAACGTCCAGCTTTTGCTGCCACAGCAAAGGTGCCAGCGGGGAAAAGTAATGCTGGTTCTCACTGCCTCCTGGAACCCTTTCAAATGCCACAGACAATTTGGCCCTCTCTGCTTTCCTGCGGACTCCATCCTCAAAAGCATCTGTTTTCGCTTTCGGCAGCCTCCGGAGCAAAAAAGACAAACGTCCAGCTTTTGCTGCCACAGCAAAGGTGCCAGCGGGGAAAAGTAATGCTGGTTCTCACTGCCTCCTGGAACTCTGTCAAATGCCACAGACAATTTTGCACTCTCTGCTTTCCTGCGGACTCCATCCTCAAAAGCACCTGTTTTTGCTTTCGGCAGCCTCCGGAGCAGAAAAGACAAACGTCCAGCTTTTGCTGCCACAGCAAAGGCGACAGCAGGGAAAAGTAATGCTGGTTCTCACTGCCTCCTGGAACCCTTTCAAATGCCACAGTCAATTTGGCTCTCTCTGCTTTCCTGCGGACTCCATCCTCAAAAGCACCTTTTTTCGCTTTCGGCAGCCTCCGGAGCAAAAAAGACAAACGTCCAGCTTTTGCTGCCACAGCAAAGGTGCCAGCGGGGAAAAGTAATGCTGGTTCTCACTGCCTCCTGGAACCCTTTCAAATGCCACAGACAATTTTGCACTCTCTGCTTTCCTGCGGACTCCATCCTCAAAAGCACCTGTTTTTGCTTTCGGCAGCCTCCGGAGCAAAAAAGACAAACGTCCAGCTTTTGCTGCCACAGCAAAGGTGCCAGCGGGGAAAAGTAATGCTGGTTCTCACTGCCTCCTGGAACCCTTTCAAATGCCACAGACAATTTGGCCCTCTCTGCTTTCCTGCGGACTCCATCCTCAAAAGCACCTGTTTTCGCTTTCGGCATCCTCAGGAGCAAAAAAGACAAACGTCCAGCTTTTGCTGCCACAGCAAAGGTGCCAGCGGGGAAAAGTGATGCTGGTCCTCATTGCCTCCTGGAACCTCTTCAAATGCCACAGACAATTTGGCCCTCTCTGCTTTCCTGCGGACTCCATCCTCCAAAGCACGTGTTTTCGCTTTCGGCATCCTCAGGATCAAAAAAGACAAACGTCCAGCTTTTGCTGCCACAGCAAAGGTGCCAGCGGGGAAAAGTAATGCTGGTTCTCACTGCCTCCTGGAACCCCTTCAAATGCCCCAGACAATTTGGCCCTCTCTGCTTTCCTGCGGACTCCATCCTCAAAAGCACCTGTTTTCGCTTTTGGCGCCCTCCGGTGGTTTAAAGACAAACGTCCAGCTTTTGCTGCCGCAGCAAAGGTGCCAGCGGGGAAAAGTAATGCTGGTTCTCACTGCCTCCTGGAACCCCTTCAAATGCCCCAGACAATTTGGCCCTCTCTGCTTTCCTGCGGACTCCATCCTCAAAAGCACCTGTTTTCGCTTTCGGCAGCCTCAGGAGCAAAAAAGACAAACGTCCAGCTTTTGCTGCGACAGCAAAGGTGCCAGCGGGGAAAAGTAATGCTGGTTCTCACTGCCTCCTGGAACCCTTTCAAATGCCACAGTCAATTTGGCTCTCTCTGCTTTCCTGCGGACTCCATCCTCAAAAGCACCTTTTTTCGCTTTCGGCAGCCTCCGGAGCAAAAAAGACAAACGTCCAGCTTTTGCTGCGACAGCAAAGGTGCCAGCGGGGAAAAGTAATGCTGGTTATCACTGCCTCCTGGAACTCTGTCAAATGCCACAGACAATTTTGCACTCTCTGCTTTCCTGCGGACTCCATCCTCAAAAGCACCTGTTTTTGCTTTCGGCAGCCTCCGGAGCAGAAAAGACAAACGTCCAGCTTTTGCTGCCACAGCAAAGGCGACAGCGGGGAAAAGTAATGCTGGTTCTCACTGCCTCCTGGAACCCTTTCAAATGCCATAGTCAATTTGGCTCTCTCTGCTTTCCTGCGGACTCCATCCTCAAAAGCACCTTTTTTCGCTTTCGGCAGCCTCCGGAGCAAAAAAGACAAACGTCCAGCTTTTGCTGCCACAGCAAAGGTGCCAGCGGGGAAAAGTAATGCTGGTTCTCACTGCCTCCTGGAACTCTGTCAAATGCCACAGACAATTTTGCACTCTCTGCTTTCCTGCGGACTCCATCCTCAAAAGCTCCTGTTTTTGCTTTCGGCAGCCTCCGGAGCAAAAAAGACAAACGTCCAGCTTTTGCTGCCACAGCAAAGGTGCCAGCGGGGAAAAGTAATGCTGGTTCTCACTGCCTCCTGGAACTCTGTCAAATGCCACAGACAATTTTGCACTCTCTGCTTTCCTGCGGACTCCATCCTCAAAAGCACCTGTTTTTGCTTTCGGCAGCCTCCGGAGCAAAAAAGACAAACGTCCAGCTTTTGCTGCCACAGCAAAGGTGCCAGCGGGGAAAAGTAATGCTGGTTCTCACTGCCTCCTGGAACCCTTTCAAATGCCACAGTCAATTTGGCTCTCTCTGCTTTCCTGCGGACTCTATCCTCAAAAGCGCCTTTTTTCACTTTCGGCGCCCTCCAGTGGTTAAAAGACAAACGTCCAGCTTTTGCTGCCGCAGCAAAGGTGCCAGCGGGGAAAAGTAATGCTGGTTCTCACTGCCTCCTGGAACCCTTTCAAATGCACCACACAATTTGGCCCTCTCTGCTTTCCTGCGGACTCCATCCTCAAAAGCACCTGTTTTCGCTTTCGGCATCCTCAGGAGCAAAAAAGACAAACGTCCAGCTTTTGCTGCCACAGCAAAGGTGCCAGCGGGGAAAAGTAATGCTGGTTCTCACTGCCTCCTGGAACCCTTTCAAATGCCACAGACAATTTGGCCCTCTCTGCTTTCCTGCGGACTCCATCCTCAAAAGCACCTGTTTTCGCTTTCGGCATCCTCAGGAGCAAAAAAGACAAACGTCCAGCTTTTGCTGCCACAGCAAAGGTGCCAGCGGGGAAAAGTGATGCTGGATCTCATTGCCTCCTGGAACTCTTTCAAATGCCACAGACAATTTTGCACTCTCTGCTTTCCTGCGGACTCCATCCTCAAAAGCACCTGTTTTTGCTTTCGGCAGCCTCCGGAGCAAAAAAGACAAACGTCCAGCTTTTGCTGCCACAGCAAAGGTGCCAGCGGGGAAAAGTAATGCTGGTTCTCACTGCCTCCTGGAACCCTTTCAAATGCCACAGACAATTTGGCCCTCTCTGCTTTCCTGCGGACTCCATCCTCAAAAGCACCTGTTTTCGCTTTCGGCAGCCTCCGGAGCAAAAAAGACAAACGTCCAGCTTTTGCTGCCACAGCAAAGGTGCCAGCGGGGAAAAGTAATGCTGGTTCTCACTGCCTCCTGGAACTCTGTCAAATGCCACAGACAATTTTGCACTCTCTGCTTTCCTGCGGACTCCATCCTCAAAAGCACCTGTTTTTGCTTTCGGCAGCCTCCGGAGCAGAAAAGACAAACGTCCAGCTTTTGCTGCCACAGCAAAGGCGACAGCGGGGAAAAGTAATGCTGGTTCTCACTGCCTCCTGGAACCCTTTCAAATGCCACAGTCAATTTGGCTCTCTCTGCTTTCCTGCGGACTCCAT